>NC_040042.1:46822747-47530510 GCF_003713205.1 Coffea eugenioides | reverse complement strand
CCCTAAACCCTAAACCCTAAACCCTAAACCCTAAACCCTAAACCCTAAACCCTAAACCCTAAACCCTAAACCCTAAACCCTAAACCCTAAACCCTAAACCCTAAACCCTAAACCCTAAACCCTAAACCCTAAACCCTAAACCCTAAACCCTAAACCCTAAACCCTAAAACCCTAAACCCTAAACCCTAAACCCTAAACCCAAACCCTAAACCCTAAACCCTAAACCCTAAAACCCTAAAACACCTAAACCCGAAACCCTTAAACCTAAACCCAAAACCCTAAACCCTAAACCCTAAACCCTACCCTAAACCCTAAACCCTAAACCCTAACCCTAAACCCTAAAACCCTAAAACCCTTAACCCTAAACCCTAAACCCTAAACCTAAAAACCCTAAACCCTAAACCCTAAAAAACCCTAAACCCTAAACCCTAAACCCTAAACCCTAAACCCCTAAACCCTAAACCCTAAACCCTAAACCCTAAAACCCTAAACCCCAAACCCTAAATTTTCATAAATTTTATTTTAACCCCAATATTTTCATAAAATTATACTTTTACCCTTATACTTTAACAAAATTATAAATCAACCCAAAAATTTTTTGAAATTATACATTTTTCCCTAATTTTTATAAATTATAAATTGACCCCTTTACTTTTTACAAAATTCTATTTTACCCCAATATTTTTTGAATTTCTAAATTAACCCATAAACTTGTATGAATTTACAATTTAACTCCTATTCTTTGCTAACTCAATAATTTTGATATTTCATTACATCTTTTCTATATATCATAGCACACGAAGCTTATAGTTATTTTTTTGTATGGCATTCTTTGTAATATTTTTTTCTCCTTGATAATATTAATCGAAATGTTAGATTATTTGAAATGAATACCTTCAACATAATGTTAGTTCTAATAGAAATGTTAATTTTACCATATTCTTAGTTTCATCAAAAATGTTGCTCAAACTATCTCATATCACTAACTTCATTGACTTTATGTTGTGCAAAGTTGCTCAAATCATTCAATAACACCATGTATCGACCATCTCCCTTCAGCTGTTAGAAATATGGCGGAATATACAAGATTAATAGACAGTCTGAGACTGTGGTACCTAATCATCAGTGAGTATGTTGAAATCTTACTCAGAATATCTCCTATCATTAACTTGATTGACTTGACATTGTGCAAAGTTGCTCAAATCATTCAATTATACAATGTATTCACTATCTCCCTTCAATTGTGGGAAATATGACGAAACAACATACAAATATTGATAAGCATTTTGAGTCTGTGGTAGTTAATGTTGAGGATTGTGTCAAGGAAGGATACAAGATTGATAGACTAGTATATCAAATCTGAAACTATGGTAGTTAATCATAGGTAGATTGAAGATTGTATCAAGATTGATGGACAGTCTGAAACTGTGGTAGTTAATCATCGGTGGGTTGATGATTGTATCAAGATTGACAGAAGTATGTATTACTAGTAATTTGATTATTTTAAAAAATATTAACAAACTAGAACTTTAAAATACTTAATATACAAAAGTATATCCTAAAAATTAAAATAACTAGTATTTTTATTTACTTTTCATATGTACAATTGATTAATCATTATGTTATTTTGTTTTGAATTTGTTACTATTGTTATTAAAAATTAATATATTCTAAATTCTAGACGCATTGATAAAAGTAATATATGAAATAATAGGTGTGCATAGATAAATTATACTTTGTTATAGCATAAGCTTTATGATAATTATTACTTTCAATAACAAAAAAGTTGAAAGAAAGAATGAAGTAAGGAATAAGTTTAAGAAGATTTAAATTAATATATGGGTAATAAAAGCAAAGAGAAGAAAAGTAATTAATCACATGGGAGAAGGAACAAAAATTTTTAAAAATAAAAATAAGGGTAAAAAAAACACAATAGTAATTAATTTCAATCCCAAAGCAAGTTATTTCTTCTCTTTTCACAAAAGTAAAGACCCAACAAAAAAATAAAAACAAAGATAAGGTAAACAACAATTCCACTTCATTAAGAAAGAATCAGCCAAGAATGAAGCCAGAATCTTGCAATCGTTAAAGTGGAACAAGTGTTTGTGCCCATAAGTTGGAGTATTGTATTACAAATAAATGTGTACGAGTTAAATTTGTATGGAAAAAACCGAACTCAAGAGTCCTACCTACAGACTACAGTAAGCACCAACCTTGCCCAACCCAGCGGAAGGCAACACTGACGCACAAATATTGAGAAGTCATGGAATGTATGCAGTAGCATAGTTCCTTTCCTGTTTTCCCCTCTTCTGTGCGCTTGTGTCTTTGTTTAAAGAAAGTTTTGCACTGGACTTCCAGTCACCGAAATAAGGTTGCTTGATCCAAATTTCATGTGAGCATCAATCCCCAAATCACCTCAAACGACCTTCAGCAACCTGACACTAAAGCTGTTAAGTCTTTCCCCTTCACTCTTTAGCTTCAGCTGTCCAATAGTTTTTTACAGCAACAAGAATTTTCTGGGGGTTAAAGGGTCCACTCTCGTGATCCAAGATGCGACTCTCCCACCTCATTCCATCACTTATACTTTTGATTTTCACCAGGACTTCCACAGCATCCCTGAATATGACAGTCCCTTCTGGCCTTAGGATTCTGTCCATCTCAAGGAGAATGTCGGTAATGTCACACCTATAAAGACATTCCCAAAAAAATACACACTTATATCAGCTACACTCAAAAATCAACAAAATCACTTCCCTGAAAACACTGCAAAAGGATTACGAGGTTACCGGTCCTGATATATGCTGAAAACACCGTCAGCATGAATGAGGTCATATGTTCGTGGATAGGTTGAGAATGCTTCACACCAGTCATGATATGTGCCAATGAATCCTCGTTCATATATGATTCCCAGAGTATCAGGATCTAATTTGGCAGGGACAACATTCATCACCCATACTGGATACTTTGCCAATGCTGCTGCAAAACCTCCCAGGAAAGCATTCATGTCCATTACGTTTCGGTATTGCCCTTGGCCCAAGGGAGCAACAACTTGTCTGTAGTTTGCCACCCGCACCTTCCACACTTCATTATCTTCTCTGAATTTCTCCGAGGTGATTCCTGGAACTGAGCCAACACTGATTCTAGGGGGAGTAGCAAACGCACGCTCTGGCCACTTTTCCAAGGCACCACCTGCGACTTCGTCTTTGTTGCTTACCTCTGGTAACGGGCTGATGCAAGCTTCCATGTCTTTGTACCTTAAACAGATGAACATAACGGTCATAAAAAGATGCAAATTACTTAGGGTGTTTTGAGTGATATTTTAGTCCACAGTTTTCATAAGAAATTGAGAAGATACCAAGCAGCCTCAGCATTGTCAGATTTGCACATGGGGGGTGTATGGTAAATCGCCCTGCTCTTGATGCACTCAACGTGGTTGATAGGCTTTTGCCACACAGCAAGATCTTCCTTCTCGATCACTTTCTTCCAGCATAGGTGCTTTGCAACATCCTCGATGGAATCCTGCTCCTGCTTCAAATCCTCTTGGGATCTTTCCCAACCCCTCCAGTACTTCTTCCAGCGAATAGGAGGGCCAGAGAGTATCCAATAACCGCCAGGCCTCAGAACTCTGTCAACTTCAATTAGATAGAGTCCGCCTACAAACAATTATAGAAAGGATCAGGGGGTTAAATGTTGCTCAAAAAAGGCATATTATTACGCGTTCAAGACCTATAAGCCTCCCGTTCAATAGAAAGAATCTCTACTTACAATGCTCAAATACATATTGGGAGCGTGTGCAGAGACCTTACCATAGTCGTACCAAGGGATCAGACAACGCGAGCAATGTGCCATATCAAATGCCCTTGCAGGATAGGGTAGTCGTTGTGAACCCATGACACCGATCATAGCTGGAACACCACGCTCCAGTGCAAACCATACCTGTGCTTCATGTGTATCTCTTGGAGCAAAAGACATTGCAATGATGTTCCTTTTCAATAGGTAAGCACCCCAACTCGCAACCTTTTTTTAAAGACACAACTAAAGTCAGCCATATATATATATATACACACACACACACACACACCCGAAGAGGGCTAGGAAAAAAGTGAAAAGTTGTATTTTTTTTTTTTCTTCTGGCCATTCATACCTAAAAGAAATGCAGGAAGGTGCAAATAGCCATTAAGAAAGAGGATTAATCGAACTAACATACAGTTCCAATTATAAGCATTAAGCAAGGAAGAGGTATGAGTTCATGATGAGCCCACTCTACGTACCCCACAGCCTGTATCAAGTGCAGTCCGGATGTCGCCGTTACTGAGAGGGATGAGCTCATTGATGTCGTCTATATAAGCGTCAGCCCCGTTCGGAAACATGGTGCCCCCTCCGGGAAATTTAAAGCGATCACCTTCAAGCTGGATCCAGTTTTGATTTGCCTTCTCAACACTCAAATGTTTGTGGGGGATGTTGGCATACCAAGCATAATCTCTGCTTTGAGGCCATTTGAAAGGTGTCTTGTAGTTTGGGGGAGCAGGAATGAGGCAGCGAAGGAGCTCTTCCTTGTCAGGGCAGTGCCTCTCTCTGTACTTCAAAAACTTGCGGTCAAATTTCCTTCCCCTGCTGGGGTCCTGGCAAGGAGTGTATTCGGTGTAGGACTTATCGCAGGGCGGAAATGTTTGCGACTCCTCAGAACTATTAACCTCCAGTTGGTGATGGCTCTCAAAGTCCAGTGGGGTACTGGACATTACTGAAGACGTAGCTGATGAGGGTGAGGATGAGGAGAGGTCGGGATTTTCCTCCTCTTTCCGATGATCATGATCAGGAGATCCATCCTGACAGCCAACTCTTTCCCAGACCCCCGATTGGGTGGATGGGGCGGAATTTGTACTTTGCCAAGCACCTAGAACATAAAACAAAATGCAGAGACCACTCACAGCCAGGATCCAAATGAGACGTTTTCGTTTCGTTTCCAAATGGTGAGGTTTAGGGGATCCTGTGTAGTCTTTAGCCATTTAAACCTGAGAAACTTTCCTCCTCCTTCTGGTGTCTTGTCTGGCTGAGGGAGGATATATCTATCTATCATGTACTAGTACTAGTAGTAGTAGTATATATAATTACACTACGCTTGTACGCAAGATTACTCCCAACGAGGAAGGGTAGTGTTGCACTGGACACATTAAAGATTTTGAATGCTTCACCAATGAGGCAATACGAGGTAGTAGTATAAACTGCACGTGAGATGAGATGAGATGAAGGGAAGAAAGTTAGAAAAGGTAATTCAGGAGTGAGTAATTATTGCTTATTAGAGAGGACGACACAACAGTAATACCTAAAGGCGTTCCCTTCGTCTGTCTTGCTCCATTGAAGAAATTATTGTGGATGAAGATCCCAATCCCACCATTACTCCAAATAAATAAACAAATGGGCCGGGCGGCTGAGATGGGAAAAAAAGGGATAAAGAAAATATGAGAAAAGCCAACCAAAGCGCAGAAAAAGGAAAGGCTAACAAAAGATTCTTTTCTTTCTGATTCTGACTATATATCTCAATACCGAAGAGAAAAAAAAATGAAGAAAGTGATGGGTAAAATATGACTTCTAGTACTAGTAGTATCTGTGTTAGTGGTAAGAAAAAGTCATCGACGGCAAATTAAGCAGGAACAAAACAAAGTCGCTTTTATGTGTTAGCCATCATTCAGTACCGAGTAAATGGTGCGCTGTCTTACACCACCACTACTGCTACTGTTCTATCTTATTATCTTTTGTGTTTTGACTTTCATAACACTTGAAAACCACTCAAAAGCAAAGGAAATAACTGTCCCGCTATACTGGTAGTACCTTTAATTTTTTATCCCAGACATTTAAAAAAAAAAATGAAAAAAGTAAGTAGTAGCTGCTTTAATCTTTTGTGACACTACTAATAGCCGCAAACGGAGGAGAAAATTTGGGAAAGCAAGTTGGCCATAATGCGTCCTCAATTTTGAGCCATCGAGGAGGAGAGACTGTTTCCATCCACAGACTTTTGTTTAGCAACCCCCCCCCCCCCTCCCTCAACAACCCATCCCCGACAGGCCAGCCTCTGTTGGCTCCCTGCCTCTTACCGTTCTCCCTCTCCCTCGTTCAACGCTCATTTTATGCGTAAACAACCATTAACGTAGTGTCGCAATTAGGGGGATCCCGGGGGCACTTTTGGTTGCTTGCTAGTCCAAATCTAATCAATATTCCTTGCTTTACATGAAGTTTAGGTGTCAACTTTAAACTGTACAACTAGAGCTGGTTTTAAACTCTGCAAACTGGAATCCTTCAGGGGAATCGGATGATGGGATAATTTCATAAACCTCCCCTCAGCTTTCTACTAGTTTCACTGTCATCCCCTGAGGTTTTAAAACCTGACACTTAAACCCAATTCAACCAAAAAAAATTTTTGATTTTAGGTGTGAGAAGATCATTCGATTTCAAAAGTGCCCCTCACCTATAAGAATAGTTAATTTAACTATTCGGTCTAACTTACTATTATTTCACTTATGCGGTCGTTATTACACATGATTAATAAACAAATTTTTCATCATTTACGACCAAAAAGTAACAATTTTCAAAATTTAGCAAAACAAAATTTTTTTTCTTACCTTAACATTCTTATTATCACCACAGTAATAAGATGAAACAACGGAATCAAAGTCTCCTCGCATCCAACTTCTTTTAATTGTCAAGTACATGAAAAAAGCTAGCCTAGTACTGGAGTATTTTTCAATTATTTTTTCATGCTTGAATCTTTTTGTTTATCAGGTACATCATGTATAACTCTTCTTATCTGTCGAGCACATTAATAGAAAAAGTACACCTAGTATCAGTTCCCTTTTTATGTAGCAAATTAGTTGTTTTTTAAATTCCATATTATGGTTAATTTAATTAGTAAATGTTTTCATTGTTTCTCTCCACAAATATGTATAAAATGTCTTAAAGTTGTAAGGGTAGTAGAGCCATTTCGCCACTAATGATGTGAGCATTGGGCCTCAAATTGATGTTAGGGAAAGTAAGTGATGTGTTCAAAAGAGGCAATGAAATTAACAGAAGCCTCTCTTGAGGTTTATCGCTAGGAAGATCAACTCGTGTTGATTGTTGAAATATTTGACTTTAGTAGAAACAAAAATTTAGAGGAAGTGACTTTTGAAAAAGTCAGAGTTCAAACTTGGATTTTAAAAATTCAAGGGAAAATGACCAATTTCATCTCTAATTTTTTTTTTATTAGTGTCAATTTAGTTCCTAACTTTTATTTCTAACCAATTTGATACTTGAACATATTTTGTAGTTCTAATTAAGGACATTCGAGGTGGAACCACTGCCTAAAACCAATATGACTCCCAATTGATTAACTAAATAGGGGTATTATGGACACATCACTCATGGACTGTAATAAAACAAATAAATCTAATAAAAAATTATCAAATAAAACTTTTAAATCGTATAAAACATCACTAGATGAAACTATTTAAAAGTTTAATCTTGTGATTTTTTTTTACATGATTTACTTGATTTATTACAATGTCATGAACGACGTTTCCAAAATATCCCTGTTTAGTTGGCCAATTAAGAGCCAAATCATCTTTAGGTGGTGGAGCTATCACGGAAGTTTTTAATTGGACCTGCAAAAAATAAATTCACATATCAAATTGGCTAGAAATAAAAAATAGATACTAAATTGACACTAATAAAAAAATTTTGGAATGAAATTGACCATTTTCCCAAAATTCAGCTCAAATCTGATTATTTGAAGGATCTCTTCAAGCCGGGCAAAATGGGCTTGTCAGTGAGTGGAACACTTGAGTGGCCACATGCCCGCAGTCTGTGCTGAAAACAAGGCTTGGGCTCCCTGGAGTCTTGGGTTGCCATCCCTTAACTCTCAGGGGGGAAAGATCCTTTCCAAATAACTCTTCCGTTTGGATTGTGAGTTTTTCAAGAAAAATTTTGAAATATCTCTTTAACATATTCTAAATACCTTTTTATTTCACACACGAGAAATGGTGGAGATGGCCAAATCTCCACCGAGAAAAAGGGTTAGTATGTGAGGATTGAAAGAGAGGGTACGGGCGGCTGGCTATGTAGTAGTTAACGGAAAGGAATTGACAAGTGGGGTTGCCTCGCCATACAGGAAAAAAAGAAGAAAGTAGAGGTTTTGGAAGAGGAATGGATGAGGAAGACAGCGAGCCGTGAGCCAAAAGCATGGTATGAGGTAGACAAAAATTATTTAATTAAATCTCCTCCGGAATTAAACATAAAATTCACAAAACCACCCAATTTGATTAGGATTGGAGAGTTACACAAATTTTAAGTAATCGTTCCAAGATTTTAAACCCCATACCTATCATCCAAACATGAAGAATGGACCTTCCGAATCTTCAATCTAATACCCTTGAACCAAACCAAATGTCCCCTATTATGCGCAAGGCATGAGTTTGATGTTAAAATTTTTTGGCATCTTGTCTTATTTCAATTTTACTCTTACACTAAGGAAAACTACTAAAGTTAAATCATTTCCAATAATTTCCACTATTTTAAATTCAAATAACGACTCTATTTTTTTACAAAAAAGAAAAAAATCACGTTCTTTTTTTTTTTTTTTGCTTGCAATCCCAAAAAAAGTTTTAATTACTTCCATGAGTTTTAATAAAAAAAAAAAACTTAAATTTTTTTCTGGATTTACACACCGATAGGGTGTGCTTTTCCCGCTAATAAGAATTATCAGGCAATCCTACTAAAAAGTGATTAATCATAAAACCCACAGGGTGGCCCTCCTATTGCCATTAACGTACTCTGCTTATGCATGACTATCATTGAATTTGAAACCCGCTCATCAGAAACCCCTTAGCACTCCCAGTTCTTGTTCCTTGCCTATGTATTATCTTCAGCTAAAGCCTTCCCGCGGAAGGACCACTTCCAGTATCTACAGCAGAGCCAAATCAAATACGGCTGCCAAATTAGCATACTCCCTCCTGGACTGCTTAAATCTTGAACGATGGGGACAAATATGGGAAAGTACATGGCGATTGGTAGGAAGGCTAAGATGCACTGCATCCTCATTAACAGCTGATGAAATCTTCCTGGAGTTGCATTATGGAGGAGGTAATTGGAAAGACGTGCTTCCTTGTTAGCAAGGGAAACAATTATCGAAAATACATGGCGATTTGTGAGAAGGATAACATTCACTGCATCCTTATTAAGAGCTGGTGAAACCTTCCAGCAAGTGCATGATGTTTACCAACTTCGAAAACCTTGACTAATGACCGAAGAGCTCTGAGTATTACATCTTTCTTTCCCTTGACATGTGCATCACGTTCACTCTGAAGCACAATACTTCCTTCATCCAGAGATGAGCAGAGTGCTCTAAGCCACTCCTCCAGAAAAAGTGTTTTCTAACCAGAAACAAATGAATAATGAACCTTGTGTTGAGGTAATATCCAATAAAATACGCTTCAAATGAAAGACATCCAAGTGAGATGACGGAATGAGTGCATGGTACCCAATAAGAATGAAAACTAAGATCAAAACAAGCAGCTGTCAAGTATCGGAGGGAGGTATAAAAATGAAAAATAGAAGCATGCAACTATATTCCACCAGTAGCGAAAAAGATAACGAGAGAGAGAGAGAGAATTCAATTAGTGCTTACTTTGACAAGGAACTCTTCAATAGGCCCGCAGTCAGTTCCTGAAGCAAGACCAATCACATGCAACATAGTTGAAGTAAGCTGTAAGAAAGAATACTTTGGTTACCATGATTGTACTACGACAATCATAAACAGGATGGAGATAAGAAAGGTATATGAAGAAGGAAATCTGTAATTTCAGTTACATCATAAAATGGTTGTCAGATTCCTGTTGAATCTACTAAACTCCACTTGAAATTCAGTAGGCCAAAAAGTTTAACGTCACACTTGGTTATGCACTCTCACTGTTTAGATAACTTCTTTGTCCATTTCACAATCAGAAAATATAGCAGAAAGAAAAACTACATGAGGAACGACTATGAAAATTGCACATCCTTGCTTTCTTATAGCACTAAGCTGGCAGAGTAAAATAGTACTGTGCAGCATCCATTTTCAGCACAAGACTTTGCTTGCAAATAGCATCTACCAGATCACTAAGCATCTAATAAATGTTGAAACTTCCATATTATTTGTTTCATAACCTCCTTATAGTTAATTAGCATACGAAGGAATCTGATATGCCAAACCTTTCAGATCATTTATTTCAAAACCCCCTTTCAGTATTACCTGATTAATCAGCATACAAAGGAATCTTACAGTATATATCAAAAGAACAAAGTATCCAACAAGCCCAAGCCATAAATAGTAACTCTTATCAGATCAAACTTTAAATTAATCAATTGATGGAGATCCAAAAACTGAAATTGTTTGGGTAGATTGACCTGATTTTCCAGTGCAACTTTATACTTAAAATTAGATGGTGATGATATTTTGTCGGAATTTAGATTCTCTGATACATTCACCACACCTTGAAGGACATCATAGAAGGATCTGCCATAATCTGCATCAAACAAATCACACATGAAAACAACACGGGAAGCAGAATGAACATAAGTACACTGAAAAAAAGAGAGGTCAAATCTCAAGCTCTGAGACTACTTGAGATGTCGAACTATCAAAAAACATAAACTTTCTCCTTTTGGATAACAAAAGGACAAAATCATGACATCCAATATTTATTTCTCTGATAATGACAAGATGGAGATTTACAATAACAAGAAGATCCACTTCAAAAGAAGTACAAGTACATCCTGAAGCTTGATGCGATACCAATAACTTCAACAATGAAACCTTTGGAACAAATTTCCCAAACAATGCAACTGATGAATAACTAAATAAATAACAGAAAGGACTTGCTAAGAAGCAGTATAAAGCCTGAATTTAGGTCTGGAGAATACATGCACGGTACAGCTAGCAGAGGATGATATCAGCTTGAGAGTATGTTAAAACTTTGGTTCGCTTAAGATAATGAAAAACTGCATGCAGCAATCACACTTAAATACAACCAAGTTAATTGATACTGCCTCTTTCCCAATGGTTGTGGCCATGCTTTTTTACCAACAGTATAAAACTGATATTGAAATCTGTTTTGTTTTCCACTTTTGACCTGCTGACTAAGGTTTAAACAAATATGTTTCTACCAAGTCTTCTGCTTTGTCCATAAAAGAGTGCCCACAAAAGTATAGTGTGCCTTCACACACCGAGCTCCAACCTAATTGTCAAGCTAGTGCCCCTCAGTGTGCCCATTGTCTGTATGCATGTGAGGTGAGGAGTTGGTGGGTCAGAGTCAAATGGAGGGTGTGATTGGAGAAGATCAGTTGCCATTTCAGAAGGTAACATGTATTCTGCAACAGCCAAAGATAGAGTATGACAATATCAATGTATGCAGCTTAGTATTATTTACCATCTACTGTACTTGGAACAGCCAAAGCAGTGACAGCTTGTATCCTGATCTTAAAATTCGCAGAATCACGCAGAAGCAGTAAAAGAATACTAAAAACAGCTGGAGCCCTGCAAAAATATTTGAAGGAGAGAGGAATTCAGGAAGCGCAAATATATGATGTACTTTCACTTGATGCATGAGGAAGAGCAAAAAAATACATTCTAGACAATTTCGCACAGAATTTTAGAGAGATAATTGCACAATCAGAGGGACTCTTGGGTGAAAACAGCTATGCTGAATTTCATAATTATTGCTTCTTTGTGATTACTAAATTAATGGTATCTTCAGTTTTTTGTCAACACTGGATTGCTTCAAATAACTTGTCTCTATAGGTTAATGCAGTCTGAACAGTACCACAATCATGATCCATTACCAGCTAAAAGAGCAAGGTTCATATTGAAAAGGGAAGAGAGAAAAAATACTGAAGCTGAAGTAGGAAAATTAGGTGTCGAAATAAAAGGATAACATGAAGGCTGAAAATTCAAAGAAAGACAAAACACAAGGCATACAACTAGGCTGAAATTTTCAATGAGTGAACTGCTGCACAAGACAACTTACTCAAAAGTCCATCCCATTTCCTATTGGCTTTCCAGCAAAATTGACACATTTCAGACAAATGGGCGAGACACATTACAAACTTCTGCTTACTAATAGCCATAGGTTTGTCCATGGATGCATAATGTTCTGTGTAACATCAGATGTTTGAGATGCAAATGGGCAGAAAGTCGTCTGACTTTTAATTAGCATAGAGTACATACTCAGATTCTGGGATAAATCAGGAATCACTAAGATATAAAACAAAGGCTACAGAGAAATACTCAACATGAGAAACATATGAACCTCCCAAATCTGAACTGAGAAATAATCAGTACGAGGTAGGGTGCAAATGAGTCGAGCTCAATCCAGCTACTCATGACCTTGCTCAGTCAAAGCTCAACCTCAAGCCTTCTTTGACCGAGTTTGAGCAGCCTGAACAGCTTGACGAGCTCAAGCCTAACATGTGAGGCTTGAAAGCTCATCGAGCTTAATTGTACCTTCAGGTTAATTGTATCTTCAGTTTTTGCGTCGATACTGGATTTTGTCTGTACAGGTAAAAGTTTTCGACATACTTCGAAAAACCACACCATCGAAACGGCCCCATAGGTGATATGAAGAACTCTAGTCTTAGAATAAAGCTAGATAGAGAGAAACAGGTAAACATGAAGACAAATAAGCCCAAGGGTTGAACATATAACCATTATCCTAAAACTTGTTCATCATTTGATTGCCATCCTCAATCTTCGCACGTGAAGTCAAGGCGCTGCAAGCAAACAAAGAACTAAGGAATCAAGGTCCTATAGTCAATGCATCCAAAGTCAGCCTGCAATCAAGTTCGAAAATAAAGTAATATATTTAGTCAGTATATTTACAACCTAGCTATCATTAGCTAACCTTACAATGTCCAGGGTCTAGCTACCTTCACGTTGCTTGAGTTATAGGTCCAGAAGTTCATAAGCAACATAATACAGCAAAACTACTTCTATTTAACATAATTTATCAAAAAATGTAGCTTAGCACTTCGCAAAGGGGGTACTTCAATACACCTTTGTCAAAAAAAAAGAGCACACTAGATCCGGCCAGGGTTTTCAATACTGCAAAAAATTTTCAAGGGTGATATGAAGTGTGAATTCACTCTCTAATGACGCGAATCTCTGTCTGACTTGATTAATAAAATACCATTTGGAATGCAGAACTGGTAGCAAACATAGCCATAGGAGGAATAATTGAATACAAAGATGACATAATAGAAGCATTATGCAGCCCTTCTTAAGCCTTCAGAAGAATCCCTAAATGAGCTCATTAAACCTACGCAATTGAGCCAAGAAGAACAGCTTGTGCTTTGACTAAAATGGCCAATACCAATTCCAGGTTAGAATAAGGCGACCAAATCTTGAATCTGCTTACTTTCTTGCAGATCACAATCCGTCCCCTAGAATAGTTTTAACAGAACGCCTTACAATGGAAAAGTACTGTATTCCCATCTCCAAGGGGCAAAACGGTACCTAATTCATGTTCAGCTTTGGTTCCATACCTTTGGATTCACATAGTTTAGGTTTTTGAGAGCAAAAATTCAAATAAAAAGATGTTGCATTTTCAACACTGGCTACCCTGAACACTAAAAATGCTGGTTAGTGCATAGTACAGTATCCATCTCTACCTACAAACAAGCTCAGTGCAAAGATCTTTGATAAATTGACATTGATTGCTTCTCACTTTTGACACACCAAATGCAATAAGGTCCTTCAGCAAGTGAATTAGCAACCCTTTTCCCTAGAATGGGGGTTGCTGTGGCTGTTCAGAGACCTTCAAATCTGAAACTCTTTGCCAGATAGCAGCTGTAAACAGGAACTCTTGAGTCAACTTTGCGCCTCAACTAGATGGCGTTCAAAACCACCAATGGTGAAAAACTTGGACAAAAATAACGGCTGCAATTTCTTTGTTTATAATGGTGAAAAAAGAAATCATCCACCAAAGAGGGGTGATTTTGGAGCATATCCAGCACCTAGCTGTCATATTCGGGGAATGCGACCACTCCAAGTTTTGCCATGACAAAAGAATAGAAACCCCACCCCAACCCCCAAAAAAGGAGAAAGAAAAGGAAGTGGTAGGCAGTCGCATTTGAGGAATGCGACCCCGAACTAATAAAAAGATATAAAAAGCTTATAACATCCAGTTACGCTGAACTTCAAATCTAGTAAGTACTAGAAGTTTTATTGCTTTCACTTCTGCAAAACAAATCACAGATTCACTACAGGTGCGAATGTTTGTGTGTGAATGCGACCACAAACTAATAAAAAGATATAAAAAGCTTATAACATCCAGTTATGCTGAACTTCTAATCTAGTAAGTACTAGAAGTTTTATTGCTTTCACTTCTGCAAAACAAACCATAGATTCACTACAGGTGCAAATGTTTGTGTGTGTATTTAGATCTACAATTACATGTAATTTTAGGGCTACTAATAAACAGGGAAAAAAAGAAAGCGCTCAATCTTTACCTAGATGGAGCTGGAATTGGCACTGGTGATCTCACCAGAGCAGTCGCTGTGGGTAGGTGGCTGGTCAGGGTGGAAGAGAAGAAGGGGGGCTGGGACAACTATGATATGGCGCTAAAGACTTCCCTCGTTTCTAAAAGGTTTTAGAAGCTGAAGTGCAACCGCCCTCAAACCACCAACCCCCCCCCTCCCCTCCAAAACAAAAAGTGTAAACTCATTCCATCATTTTTGGTATATTAAATCAGTCCACAACGACCTTTTTTTATATATACTTATAAAGTTGGCAGTCACATTTTTAGTTGTGAAATGTGACTACCCAACAAATTTTAGTATTTGCTTTTCTACACGGGAAAACTGGGTGGTTGCATTCTAGGAATGCGCCAGGGCAGTAGCATTTCTCAAATGCGACTTTCCCCTTTGGCCAATGATTTTTTTTTCCATTTCCAAAAAGACAAAAAAAATTGTCCATTAGAACAGAATAGCCAAGATGTTGCTGGCTTGATGCCAGCACACGTGCTATACAGCTATAGGTTTCTAGCTGCATGGTAAATGAAAGAACAGAACAAGAAAAATTTGAAAGAAAAGCAAAAAGAAACAGACTTCAACTCGAGCACAATTACCAAATTAATTAGAAAAGTCATAAAACTACTGTGACTTGGGGATCTTTGTACCCAAATTGAACCCAAATCAGTTCAATTCCCACTTTTCAGAACAGTGCTAGGAGAGAACTTGATACAGAGCATGACCAAAATGGTGGGCTAACTTTTTAGAAGTAATTGCCTATTCTATTGCATGTGAACCAGTATCAAGTTGCAGTCATGGCTCCACTATCAAGAAAATAAGTAGATATCAACTACAACCAAAATTAAAATTTTAATACCATCATTCATTCAGTTTTAGAAATGACAATACCAGTGACCAAATAAGTAGATGATCACAGAGAGTCATCCTAGTCAACAAGCAAACAACATCAGGTAAATAAAACCAATCATGTAATTACTTACCAATCCTTGTCATGCAATTCCAATGTTTTATTGACAAACAAATTGCTCAATGCATGGCAAACGTTCCACTGAACCTGAAATGAAATGCCAGATTTCATCAATATAACTGAACAAATAAATTAGAACAAAGATAGAAAAGAAAAAAAATCCCTCCATTACGTGGACATCTTCATGCATTAGTCAATTACAAGTTGCTTGTTACTAGTTATCCTAAGCCCTAATGATAGTCCATCATCATTTAATATTCTTCTATGGTCTTGGTTAGATGTTATCTTCAAACATCTATGGTATCAGCTTGCTTACCAGTGGTGAACAAAGAAATCAACGACCAATTACAATTCAAGACCAATCAAACTTAAAAAATTCTGTAAATTGTACTCTAGCTAGTCTGAAAATAATAAAGTTTACCTTTCGGAAAAAAAAAAGTTTGGGAAGATGAGGTCAGTGTAAAGAGGGAAGATCAAATGTTACTTACCTTTCCGCTCATAACAATTATCTTACCTTTCATCTCTTTTTTTTACCGATAGGAAATAGGAATTACCTTTACATTTCCAGTTGTAACACAAGAAACAAATGCTTGCACCATTTTTTCTAGCCAATCTGAAGATGTAGAAGTGCCTGGTTGGAATGACTTTGAATTCTGATAAAGATTCTCTCGCTTGGATAAATGCTTGACACTTGAATTGATTAGAGGTTTGGATTTAGGACCCAATCCCTCATTACAATTAACTAAATCACCAGAAAATGGGACAAATCCTGCAAGGTTCCCCAAAGCTCTGACAGCATTTGCTTTAATCTAAAAATGTAAAAACATAATTAAAACCTAAGACAAGCCATAAAAGAGAACAATGGTCATGAGTAATTATTCAGCAGAAAGACCTTTACTTTGCATTGGCTTACCAATTGTATCTAGGAAGAAATAGTCGAGCACTTTGCCCTATGATCAATATATAAACGTGTTACAAGTAATTAAACTTACCTGCTTTTCTATGATAATTTTCATGGTCCTGCCAAAGACATGCTAAAGAGAGATAGAACAAAAATATGGAGAAGAGCAATCATAATCCAATTCTACCACATGTTGCAGCAGCATGGACTATCTGACACTAAATAAATCATTACTGAACAAAATAAAACCATGATCTTTCTATCTTCCATTCTTATAGATATAGAGTTTTGCTTTGCAATTGCTCCTACATGTTATATGTGCACGGTATGAATGGTTCAATAAATTATTTTGGAAGCTGGAGATGAATCATTGGCAACAACAGGATTAGTTGTTTTGATTGAACTACTTATGATAATACAATACTTATTGTATAAATAACTGGCTATTTTCAAATTCGGTAGCTGCCTCATACCACCAAGGTTTTGTTTTTGAATACCCAGTCCCTCCAACTATCACCAAGGTAGTTGATTCTAAACGTAACCCCTTCAATGCTCAAAAGTAGATGGTTGCCCTCCATGACCTCGGATCTTGGCACCGCCACTACTTGAAGGGATAGTATTGCAAATGATAATTTAATGAGCAATTGACTAAGAGAGGTTGAACTTAATCAGCATTGCTGCAGATACAAATTACAGCAACAAGACACAAATAGGGCAACTAAGACACAGTCTAATACAACTTCAATCCCTTTATCTTACAATGATTACAATATCTGCAGTATACTCCAAAAGGTGGATACCAGTTGAAAGAAATAATTTATAGAATAAACTACAAAGTACAAAGACATGGCAAAGACGCTTCCAGAGCCTAGCACTGATTTCGCATGCCTCAAGTAATAGGGAGCTAGACAATTAATTTCCAAATAAATATTTCTTTAACCTTTTTGTGTTCTTATCATGAAGTTTATCTCAGTGATATGGTCACTTGCTAGCAGTAAATGTCCTGAAAGTGTCATTATAAATCAAGTTAGGATGTTAGAAGTTAGATCTAAAATCATTGTACATAGAGTGCAATAAAATCATAAAGTATTTTGCTAGAAAAGATGTTGAGGCAGTTGAAGCTGAAGGCAATAAGGCTATCAAAACAGGCTGCTAACCGGATGCGTGCAGACCAGGTATAAAGTGCTACATCAAGCATGTTAAACTCAACTTTTAGACGGTCAAACATTGCTCTTTCTAACCATAAACCACAGAAAACTTCCTCATTTTCTGTGTATTAATTTCCTTCAAATTCCATTCAATTGCAGCCTAATCCACAAGTGCAGAAAGTGACACAGGCCCATAGAGGTTCACTAGATGCCATTAACTGAATGTAGGGGAACAGGGCCAGAAAGATATATTCCAATTAAAGTTCAATCACAGTTGGCTTCTGATAGCATCCCTAAGAGTACTTTCTCCGAATTACTCCTTCGCAATGCTTTCAGGCTGAAGCTTACAGCCCAAAAAAAAAGGAAAGAGCTACTGTCTCTTAGTACCATGCCAGAGCATAAGACATGCAAGAGAAGAAGAAAGTTCACAAGAAGACTAAACGCAGTCATCCATGTTCACCTTGTCATTGTCTTTCGATAGATGCAAAGCACTATTAATAAGGATAGAAATCAATTCAGAGCTCCCCTTTGAATCTAACACATCAAAAAAAGATATGATTAGTAGTGAAGAAAATTCTCAAGATACAGATTTCAAGACCTCTAGATGGAGCCATTGACCACACCTCCTGAACCACTTGTAAAACTAGGCAAATCAACACAGTGGCGGAGAGAATCACATATGTTTGCTAAAGCCCATGAGGCTGTAATGCGCACCTGAAAATTATAAAACAAAAAAGCCTACTTAAAAACAAACCTATATCGTTAACTTGCAGGGATGAATTGAGCTATTTACGATTGAAATACTTACTGAGACAAGCGAATCATTCGTGTTATGCACCACAGCATAGACAAGCTTGTCAAGGATCTCTTCACTGTATAGAGGAAATTACTCAAAGCGTTCTCCACCAATTTATCTATTCATCAACAATTATCGAAAAAATACTACCTCTGGATTACTTGCGGAAAACAAGCAATAACACCAATGGCACGACAAGCAGCCGACCTTACTGAAGGAACCTCATCACTCAGGGCAGCATCTACCTGCAACAATTTCAGTAGCATATAATGTCTGATTGATGAAAAGGTAAGTAAGACTTTTGATCAGGTATTAGTGCACCATTGAGGTTGTCCTGAACTTACAGAAGAACTAAGAATAAAGTCCTGTTCAGCTTGGTGAAGTGACATGAAAACAGGTGAAGTCAATCCAGCAAAACAAGTTACTGATGCAGCCCTTACCTTAAAAGAATCAGAAAATTGTTAAAATTAAAAAAAAAATGTAAAACAGAAACCGCAACGAATACTTTTTCATAGGCAAGTATGTGGGGGGTATTTATTTTTTACCTACATACACATACATACCTAAGTATCCATACAATAAAAATCTAGGAAAGATTACCAAATAAATCCACCACAAAAATACCAATACTGAAAAGTGTCAGAAATTGTTATTGCCATGAGTAGACAATGGTCACAGTAATGGAATAAATTCACTGATTGAACAACAAAAGCTAAGTATCAAGGAACTGCTGAAGCTATATAACAATTCAATTTGACAGAGGGAAACATGCAAACATCATTTTTTCATGGTTTGCAACCTTTAATATATAAAAATGCCCCTTTATCGAAAGTAGACATTATTTGGGAGGACAAGAAAAGGAAGACATTTAAATTGGGACTGCGAGTACAATGTGCAGGTGTGTCAGGATTACATTGAGGTACTTGTGCAAAAACTCGCCATGGTCAAGGTGGTAGTGATTTTGATAGATAAATGAGAAAGTTGTTGCACAAATGTGGTGAAAAGTAAAGGTGGTAATAGGCAGCCGTAAGGCTATTGCTGGAATTGGATGAATAATGTTCCATAGAAGTCAATAGCTTCAAAAGACCTCGGAAATTTTCACACAGTTGAGTTCACAATGATGAAATATGACCAAAAAAATGGTACGTAGTAGGACCTAAAATTGACCAATGGAAAGCTAATGCTATGTAAGCAAGCAATTAGGAAAAATATGACAACTGTTAAAGAAAGGCCAACCAAAAGAGATACTGTGATGATATTCAGTGAGAGTAATTCTCATGGAAGTAACATAAAGAGTCAAGCACAGAGGTTACTCATCCGTAGAACTCGCGAGGACACAAAAATACATTAGCAATAAGATGAGTAAGAAGAATGTTCTTGCTTAACCAACCACAGCAGAAGAATGTCTAAGAATAAGAGGCATATGCTTGGCTATTGCTTCAGACCACTGCTCACACCCCCGAGGGAATAAATTAACTTCATAAGTAGGGGAAGCCGGGCTCTCAGATCCATAAAATGGAGCAGATGAAATTGTCTTTATTTTCATATAATCAGATGTAAATGGGTCATCAAGAAGTCTATCATCTGAAAGATCCTCAGTGCCTTTAAATCCAGAAATTGCACGAAGGCATTCATCAAAAACCTGTTAAAAAAGTCCATGTCAAAAGCCTTAGATGCCTATTATTAGACTTTAAACTAAGATAGATGGCTTTATCAAAACAAAAACCATGTCCGTCCAAACTCATAAATACTCATAAAATGAGCCAAAGAATGCAAAAGCCCTAATCTCTTGCATAGCATCCTGTCAACCAATATCTGACAAAGTGCCAGGTAAATTCTGAAGAAGAGAACAGATTCTAAAGAAGCAACACAAAGGAGAAACATGTTTATATGGAGCAAATGTCAAGCCCTCATCTCTTTTTCCAAAGCAGCCCACCAACTGACATCAGACAAATCGTCAGGCGAACTCTCGTTATGCATGCCAGCACAAACATAGAGAGAATATACAATAGAATATGTAGGGCAACCAAAATGTGGTAAAAGAGAAAAGATGTATCAAAATTGGACTCAGATACAACTTAGAAAAGTTAAAGGTACATGAAAATGAAATCAGAAATGTGAAGGGTTCTAGTCTTAGAAGAAAGCAGGATAGAGAAAAACAGGGGGAAAAAGGAAAAAAATCTTAAGAATTACATGTATAAGAACTTTCCTCTAAATTAGTCATCATTCAACCACTATCCTCAATCTTTGCATCTGAACTCAACATGCTAGCAGTAAACAGAGAACTAAAGAAATCGCTTTCCATAACAATTAAAAGAAGAAAACAGTTGTTGCCAGATCAAGTGCAAGTATTGTGCCATTTGGCTCATATATCATGTTCCACTAGCTTCTCCAACATCACTACCATCCAAATTCCACATTTAATATTTAGCACAATGTACAACTCTTATCCACCAAATGCCACCTTGCAAACAGTGTTGATACTATTTCACCTGAAAGATAATTGCAAACATTCATAACTTTCCCATAATACCCATTTTCTTTCTGAAAGAAAGGAACACACTTTCTTGCTGCAGAAGCTAGTTCCTATAATTAAATTGTCCTTGATGTTTCTTTAGGTTCGTTGATAAGTAACTTGACATCTTAGAATATGTAAAGGTAGAGAGTCACTATGTGGTGTAAACACACAGTGTCACTTTCTAAAGCTCCTAATCTACCCTTAACAACAAGGGCAAATTCGTCCAAATCCATTCCAAACAAAAACCAAAGAATGCAAAAGCCCTAATCTCTTGCATAGCATCCTGTCAACCAATATCTGACAAAGTGCCAGGTAAATTCTGAAGAAGAGAACAGATTCTAAAGAAGCAACACAAAGGAGAAACATGTTTATATGGAGCAAATGTCAAGCCCTCATCTCTTTTTCCAAAGCAGCCCACCAACTGACATCAGACAAATCGTCAGGCGAACTCTCGTTATGCATGCCAGCACAAACATAGAGAGAATATACAATAGAATATGTAGGGCAACCAAAATGTGGTAAAAGAGAAAAGATGTATCAAAATTGGACTCAGATACAACTTAGAAAAGTTAAAGGTACATGAAAATGAAATCAGAAATGTGAAGGGTTCTAGTCTTAGAAGAAAGCAGGATAGAGAAAAACAGGGGGAAAAAGGAAAAAAATCTTAAGAATTACATGTATAAGAACTTTCCTCTAAATTAGTCATCATTCAACCACTATCCTCAATCTTTGCATCTGAACTCAACATGCTAGCAGTAAACAGAGAACTAAAGAAATCGCTTTCCATAACAATTAAAAGAAGAAAACAGTTGTTGCCAGATCAAGTGCAAGTATTGTGCCATTTGGCTCATATATCATGTTCCACTAGCTTCTCCAACATCACTACCATCCAAATTCCACATTTAATATTTAGCACAATGTACAACTCTTATCCACCAAATGCCACCTTGCAAACAGTGTTGATACTATTTCACCTGAAAGATAATTGCAAACATTCATAACTTTCCCATAATACCCATTTTCTTTCTGAAAGAAAGGAACACACTTTCTTGCTGCAGAAGCTAGTTCCTATAATTAAATTGTCCTTGATGTTTCTTTAGGTTCGTTGATAAGTAACTTGACATCTTAGAATATGTAAAGGTAGAGAGTCACTATGTGGTGTAAACACACAGTGTCACTTTCTAAAGCTCCTAATCTACCCTTAACAACAAGGGCAAATTCGTCCAAATCCATTCCAAACACCCCCCCCCCCCCCAAAAAAAAAAATCAGCAGAAAATCCACACACATTAAGAACTTCCTCACACCAACTCCTACATATTCCTCTCAACTTCCATCATCTTTTCATACAATTATCTAGATTAGAAGGGAATCTGACCAATAGAAAACCTTTATAAAGCAAAATAATTTTGATAAATATATTTTTAGTTAACTGCACACACATTAGGGTGTCCCTTCAGCACTAGGAGCATACAGTATCAGTGCGCTTGTGACTCTTCAATAGCAAGGCAGCTATTATTCGTAAGGGATTATCAATTCAATCACAACACCTACATAATTCTCAAGCAAAAAGAAATCACATATGCACATATGCAATTAAATGTTGCCAAAGAAAAGAAACTGGAACAGGAAAAAATTAGACCAGAACACAACAAATAGATTAGGACAATCACACCTTGACTGCAGCTGTAATTACTTTCTCCCAGCTAGGCCCACCAGTGCATCCAGCATTAATCTTCTGCAATCTTGCTTGTACATCGGGGGTATATCTCAAAAATGCATACACAATAGAGGACACCTCTTTCCAACATGAAAACATTGCACTCGGATAATTATGTGCCACAGCTCTAAGGGCCTGGACAAAAATACATAGAGATTAAAATATGCATTTGGATACCAGTATTTACATGTGCATTTCATTCTTGTATACCCAAGAAAAGCTAGTGTTAGAGAGAAGTAGAGGGTTGTTAATTAGTGCAAATTCGCTTGGCTTTCATAGGGTTTTTCAATGAATTTGATTCCCACAAAACAGAATAATATGTCATTGTTTAGGGATAGGATCCACATCATATTTAAAACAAAAAAGTTTAATATGATGTAGTGAATCTCGACCATATCTAAACCGCCAAAAACCTCAACGGCCATTAAACTATTGTCTGTGTTGACTTTTGACCATGAAACTATTTTTCGTCAAAAATCAGTCACTAACCTAACTAATCAATACAACCGTCGCCATTTAGTCAATTTTGGCTCTTAATCTACAAAATGATCAGTATAAGTGTCAAAAAGCAAGGGTATTTTTGTCCACCACTAACTCGACATCTCTCCCCATTATTTCTTTCCTCGACATCCTACACGCTCATACAGTACTAGTACCACTACTCCAATTCATCACCGGGGGATTCTGGATAGAAAAGCTGAAAAAGACGACAACCCGCGCTTTCACATCCATCCATCATTCATCTGTTTGGGGAAGAATCATCCACAACCCAATTTCAGCCATCATCTAAAAACCATAACCATGGATTTCTTCCAAAAGCTCCCCTTTTCTTTCTCTTAAAATAGATTTAGAAACTGTCTTTCGAGCTTTCACTAATGAAAATCCAAGAAAAACAGAGAAAAAAGAAGCAACAGCTGACGGGAAAGGAGCAGCAGCTGTCGCTGCCACTGCCTTTCACTGGAATCAACCATCACCACCACCATGAGTCTTCATCGGAAAAGAATTGTGAAGGTTCTCTCTTCCCTATTTATGTGTTAATATTTGTGAAAATGGTGATTTATTGTTTATTTAGTTTAGTTTCTACCTTCTGTGATTGGGTTCGAATTAGTTTAGCTTTCTGCAAAATTTTGGCCTGGTTATTTCTGATTTTCTTACAAAATATTCAATCTTTTTTATGCCGAAATCTGTTTGATGAAATGCATTTGTAAAATGTTGTGAAAAAGGAGTTTGGGTTCTTTTAATCTGTATGAGCAAAAGGGAGGAAATCCGGCCAGTCCAAAGCTGGTCAAAGCCCACGTGTTCACTGGTGAGCAGACCCAAGCCAGAAATCAAGAGATTTTTTAATCTAATTTTCGTTTTATTTTTGTTGTTTTCCTTCCCTTTTCTTGGTTGTTCCAACGAAATTTATTGTATGTACTATGTTTTGATGATTGGGAGAGAGGAGGCAATGGTCCAGTGTTGCCAGAAGCTGACAAGCTTTGCCGGAGAAGAAGAAGATAACGCAACAATTGTCCTCTGTTCTGTTGGAATGGAGAAGATGTTTCGGTTTTTTGGGAAATTTCTGCTTTAGCCAAGTGGATGGGGAGAGATGTCGAGTTAGTGGTGGACAAACATATCCTTGTGTTTTGACACGTGTTCTAATTATTTTTCTAGATTAAGAGCCAAAATCTACGAAATGGCCACAGTTGTGCTGATTAGTTAGTTTAGTAGCTAATTTGTGATGAAAATTTGTTTGATGATCAAAAGTCGTTGTGGGCAATAGTTTAATGGCCGCTGAGGTTTTTTACCCTATCTAAAATATGTAGAACTCGGGCAAGAAAGCATAAAATCCACAGACAATACTACAGCACGCTATCCCCTATGTATTCTTAAATAGCACTTCCTATCTCAATCAATTGGATGCAGAAAGAAGCTATTACAACTGTAGATATACTTAGATATTGCACAATATGGATGCAATACCATATTGTGCACAAAAGCAGTCAAGGGGGGTATGACACATCATGATCTGGCATGTATAGACCATAGAAAAAAGAAAGACAATGTGACATTTGTAGTGCATAAAGCTTGAAATATTAAGCGCGTTAGCAGAAAACTTCATAACTTATAATGGAATATCCACAAAGTTATTGTTCTCCCTCATTTGCTTAAGCTTCATAAACTAAGATCATCACAGTGACACATTTGGAAGAAATGGTAGGCAACAAATTGCACACAAGATTCTAGGCGGTTTTCACTACTGCTATAAGTACCAGAAACATAATATCTTAATAGTTCTATCAAAACAAGAATATCAGAAATTAGGTGCCTATGCTGTCAAAGAAATTGGCAAAACTAAAACACAGAAAAATAATGCAACCAAAACAAAAAGGAGAATTTAACAACGAAAGAGGCAGGGAAGAAGAGGAGAGAAGAGGACTTTCAAGTTCACAACCATCTACGTACTCAAAGTGTCGCAGATCAGTTATCAATGCAGAAATAAACCAAGATTTGCAACCCCACGCTTAATATCAAAATTAGTTAAGCCAACCAGGTAAAATATTAATTATCATATATCATTCAAAAACCAGGGTGTGTATAGATGAACTTCTATTATCAGACAAAACATAGTTTCTCAATAACTGATCTAAGCGTTAGATTTAGAGGTGTGAATCCTTAAATGTTTGAACAGAATCATAATTCTCTTTAAAGACCATAGAACAAACCAAAGAATTCACACCATAAAACATTCAACATGTGCTACTCGTTCAATGATTGTAACATTATATGCATATCCATCTAAATCAGAAAAAATTCATCATGCACCTGGAACAAAATTATTATTTTCCCACAAAAGTAACTAAAATACAAAGATCAAAGAATTCCTCTGAGAATTATAAAATATTACCTGTAGTGATTCAAAGCTTATAGATGGGCTCCTGAATGGTTCAGAATACGAAAATAATGCATATAACAGTCCAGGCTTCTTTTGCACCTCAAGAAAACCTGAATAACCATTAGAGTAACTTTATCATCTCCAAAGTAAACAATATATGGAAACATATATAGAAATCGATTCAGGCTTCAGATGCGATTTAATAGGAAACTAGAACCATAGTAAAAATTCCTCCAAAGGAGTACAAATAACTTTTTGTCCATGACAAATTAAGTTTTACTTTTGATTTTCCTGTTCCTCAAGATTTTATTAACTTGTTCCTTTTTCGATTTCTTGGAGTTTTCATTCAAAAGGTACCTTATCTCCATTATCTTGGTTGTTCCTTAACCACTGAAACAGGCTAAGATATCAACACATCTTTATCAACCAAAAGAAACCAAATAACCCATCAAAGCCTTAACCACAGAATCAGTGACTAAGTTCTTTGATAAGTTCATTCACGGTCACAAGGCACCCCTGAAGTTCTAATACAAGGACAAAAGGTGGCTCAGACTATCATACCAGAGCATAACAAGCCATATATCTCTGTAGTTTCCAGTTTTCTCAGCATAAATTCAATGAAAGTAGTGGATTTAAAGGGAAATAATGGGGTGCAATATGCATAAAAGGTTCTGGGTCTCAAAATTTCAAATAAAAAGGATTGAGGAGCTGTTCATGGGGCCGAAGAGCTTCAATGTGTACAGGCTTGAGGAGAAAGAGCTATGTAAGTTGCCCAGAGAAGCAATGGGGAGTGTTAAAATCACCCATCCGGTAACATAAGCATCACAACCAAGGTTAGAATTCTGTCCCAAATTTGACATAGACATAAATGCTTGAGAAATTCTCAATATCTCCAAGCTAAATAGACAAAAAAACAACTTAAGAACTTGAACAGACTTAAAAAACCTATATGCAGTAATTCAGAAGTTGTAAAAACACCATAAATAAAATAAATAAACAGCTGACTGAAACTGAAAAAAAAAAAAAAAAAAGCTGAAAAGCATGTAATTTATAGTAGGTCCAAAATATCTTATGCCAGCTCAGTAAGGGCTCACTTAAGTCCTACAGATCCAAATTAACACTTGATTTTCTAAGCTGATGTTCCCCATTCTCGCTCATTTCCCAGTTCCAATGGTTGCCATACTTAGAAAATATTCCACCAAAAACACTTAAAAGAGTATATACAACTTTAAGATCTGAAATTAAGATAAATTTTTATCATAAGATTGTTAAAATATCCTAAAAGGGAGATAGTACACCATGATTTGGATACTTGCTTATGTGTTTTACTTGTTTGTTTTTTCTTTTATCAAAATATGCTAAACTCAGATGAGGTGGATGGGGGTTGAGACTTGAGGAAAATGGGCATGTTGCAAAGTAAAATTAGCGCTGCGTGAATGCTCTGTCATGCTTACACAAATAACATAACCCTATAAAATCATTAACATAAAAAGCAAAGCAAGAACTTATTAAAGCAGCTTACCTCTTCCAACTTCCTCTAAAAGCATATGTTTGACTTGAACTGAGGGGGGTGAGACAGACAAAGCTACCGTTAAGCAATCAAAAGCTGCAGCCTACAAATGAAGAATGGCAGCGAGCATAATTTACCTTGTGTAATTTGGCATGTGTGTCAATGTACAGGAGGAAGACGTGTAGGACAGAAGTTACAACTCATAAAGAATGTGTCTAGAAAACTATGCAAGCCCGATTATCTTCCTTAATCTATAGCAGTCAGCAAAAAGCAACATCTCTCCACTGCAAAATGCAACATGTCTCCTCTGTGAAAATCTCGACAGTATGGATACAATTGATAGTAGTTAATTCAACAATTAACTACTTGCCGAACATCTTTGTATTTTTTTTTAATCGTTTTTTGATAATTTAATGAAGGTTCTGTAACACCCCTACATTCCACACCAGTTAGATTGAGAGATTTGATTGATTAACGATATCCAAGGCAGTGGAATACTAATAACTTGGCTTAAGCATTTTCATCAAGTGATTTAGGTCCAAAAGTTATTGGTTCAGCCTCTTTCTCATGGGTACTATGGTTTCAAATTAAGGAAAATCGAAATTCGAATTAAAAAGATTAAATAAATATATTCTGTCCTTTCATCAAACATGATCCCTATAGATCTTGGAATGGAAAAGCTTGAAAACAAAATGTGCAGGTTTATTTGCTCAGATTAAAAACATAAGAAAAATGAGCTCTAGAACTTATCTTTGATGTAAGAGGCCATCATGCATTAATAAGTAATACTAACTAAACAAATATTTATGTAGCCTCCCAATGCCCCTGATGCTATCTCGCCTAGATTTTCATATAGTAGCATTGAGGAAGTAAAAGCAGTAACCCTAAGCATACGCTATATGCCAAATATACAGAATAACCTTCTATGCAGCTACTTATACAAGCCTGTTGTAAAGATCTTGGAACCAGAAATGTTTTCTGATAGCCCAAAATCATTTACAGCTGCAGAGAAGACTAGGTAACAAACATCTCGAGAAGATATTCAAAATTAACACAAGCTAGTTACAGCCACATGCCACAAAAAAGGACTGGCATTACATGTTACGTAAAGTTCCAATATCTGACACGTGCCCTTAAATATCTACAACTTGAACAACTTGAAAAGCTAGAAAAGTAAGAAGTTATCAGCAAGTTGGACAAGGTCTTCCACCAAAAGACTTTGTCATGGAATGGCCAATAGCCTGTAGCCTAAGGTAATAAATTTACTTAAACCATCTAAAGTCCATCAACATTTTGTGCTGAATACATGTTGCACAAGACCAATAGATAGGTTAACATATTTTCAAGATAGTAGCTAGATTATTCAATTGGCAAACACGAGCCGACTCCCTTGCATCATATAAGTTAGTGGAAAAGCATCTCAATCACCATTAACCAAACTTTCAAATACGCATCCGTCTTGTAAGTGGCATGATATGGAGTTAGCAACTTCAACCCACACATCACACAAAAGCATGCCCTTCAGAATCCCCAGTCAGTAAGAGATATGATTGAAAACCTAACAAATCAAAATACTATAAGAACAAAAAAAATGGTTATAGGATTTTAATAAGCTTCTACCTCCCAGTAAGAGCAATTCAGGAAATCTATAACTGTTTTGATAATTATGTATGTGGCACTATAACACTCACCAGTAGGCTTGTCTGGTCAATTCGAACTAAGAAGCCATCTTCGACCCTTTCTCGAACCGAAGAGATAACTGTCAGCAGCAACCCTGGGGGCATTCTTGAATATCTGTAACATACAAATTAATTGAACATCTATAAATTAGTTGCTAAAAATCAAGTATTCATGCAAAAGAATCTTTTCTGTAGAGTGATCTAACCGGTACTAGATGTAAACAGAGATACACTTATAATTTGGAAGGCTGTATTCCATGTACAAATTCTGTTTACACAGTATTTGCAAAAAATATAGTTGCATCCCTCAATAGATACACTAGATTTGGTTATATGATTCTAGCTTCTAATTTTCACCATATATTCAACAATCAAATCTGAGTCAATCTGTGCATCAGATCTAAAATCACCTTAATGAACCATAAACCAAATAAAAAACAAATACTCTGCTAAAAAAGAAAGAACACGGGGAACACAGACACACAGACCACATATATTCCATGCAAGATGTATAAACTTGAGTGCAAAGTAAAGAAAATAAGAAATAATTAGCAGAACGGCTGGCACAAATCACACAGAAGACAGATAATTACACAATGAGAAACAAACAGCACTAGGCATGCAGAAAAAATCACCAGCAAGCACTTTGGACAGTCATTATTACTTGTACAAAAAATGACTGGAGACAGAACACATGTATATTCTACACATAGTGAAAACAGCCACATAAGGAAACATCGCACACAAATCATCAAACAAACAAGAACAGATACGCAGTTGGATGCTAGTTGGTGGTGAGTGGCTGTTTGGTAGGGAGATAGAGGGGAAAGATATGGGCCTAGGTATGGTGGGCAGAGAAATAGAAAGATGCAGTTGAATGGGTCTGCTTTGGAGTTGGAGCAAAGAAGAGAGGGAAGGACGAATTAGGAATAGGGTGATGAGATGCATGAGGGCATGGGGAAAATCTTTTTTTTTCTTCTTGGGGACGCGCCACCCAGGGGGGGGGAGGGGGAGGAGGAAGTAGAAAGGATAGGAGTGGATGGCATTTGGTGGGTGAAGTACAGCTGCAGGCAGTAAGGAGAGTATATAACAGGGTTAGGTAGTTTTCATTTTCCTCCCGAAGACTTGCTCAACACATTAGCTAAATTAGGTAATTTTCATCTTCCTTCCAACATAATCTTCAACAAATAGCTGACAAGGGTTCTAAATGTGGCTTTCCAAAGTTCAGGGGTCTGCGGTAGTTCAGCTAAAGGACAAGGTAGCTGAAGTCAAAGAATAATTAAATTTTTCAAGTAGGCTCCTACATGATTCATTTTTCTTGCCACGACAACAATAAACCATCAAAGAAAGCATGCCAAGGGCATGTTATCAAGAATGACAATAAACAGCAGTTAAACCAAAATAAAGTAGTTGTAGAGCAATTTACAGCAATGACAAGAATCGACAAGAGCAAAGGACTCTTACGGAGTAGATGATATCAAAGGTGTCAGAATTTTGAACAGGGACGCCAGTAATCCCCCATGCTTTTCATGTTTCACTAAGTACAGAGTGCCTATCAATGGAAATCAAAGATTCAGAATTAACACAGCCTTCATGTAGGGTTCAGACAACAAAGCATTAACAATGGACAAAAAAGTGCCAAGGATATTTTAAGGGAACACGGTTGTCAGATAGAAAATCCAGCAACCAAAAATACATTACATATCCATTATCCCAACCTGAATGAAGCTGCATTAAGATCTGACCAAGGGAGCTGGAAAGCGCTGTAAATGATCCACGCTTTGTGGTATCTTTAAATTCTGCAACCTGTAGGAAAACCGATGCAGGTCCATCAAGCATCGCAGTAATAGTAGAGGCAGACGCAAGCCGTGCCTGGGCATCAAAGCATATTTCAGTCACAAAATTTTCCAATACAAGGGAGAGCATCTTATCTGCAATCACAGGGCAATCCTACTAGATTCATGCAAAATATATCAGAGGGAGCTATCTACCTTTATGTAAGGATCAAACAGCAGGCAACTGATCAAAGTTGCTTCATGCTTCCTATCAATGATCAATAAAACATAAACGGGCATAAGAGAATTTGAGAAACATAGACAAAAAGCATTAACTCATTAGCACAGTGGTCTAACCTTGGCTGTAGAACATCACTTTGGGGCAAAAGCATTGTCCATTGGGTAGCAAATGATTTAGGATCAGCTCTACAAAGATCCTTCCAATCAAATTCAGTAACAAACCGTGTCAGGACTAATATATTGTAAAATTGCTTAAATACTCATCTCAAAAACACTGCCCAAAATTCAACAGCTAACAAGCATGATATCTTCATAGTATAGCAGTCAATAATTGCCTGACAAGCAGGGAGGAGCCAAATTCAAGTGCCCCCTTCAACTTTAAAAGTTCCAAATGATCCCTTCCAATCAAATTCAGTAACAAACCGTGTCAGGACTAATATATTGTAAAATTGCTTAAATACTCATCTCAAAAACACTGCCCAAAATTCAACAGCTAACAAGCATGATATCTTCATAGTATAGCAGTCAATAATTGCCTGACAATTATGTGAATTTGGAAGCTTCATTTAGGCAATTCTCTTTTGCTCTTGGTTAGTACATAAGGGTAATATTAAGGAATTTCAAGAAACCTTCCTTTTCAAGGTCATTCCTTCAGACATCTCTATTTTAACTCGAGTCCAATGTATGTATCCACTTCAAAATTCTCAAGGGAGTTACATATTATCCGGATGATAACCTTATTCATCAGTAATGCAGAAGAGTAAACATGATAAAGTTTGAAGAAAAAAAAGGATGAGGAATTAGACGAGGATAAATGACCTAGATTTAGAGATAAAACAGAGTTCTGGTGTTAACATTGGATGTGCTGGGGACTAGTGGGGGTTATACAATAGGGTTTTTTGATCCATTTTGTTTGTCTTTAGGAGGGAGGAGATAGATAGGCCTAAAGGGAATTAGAGATGAAAACTCTTTTTTATTCGTTCTTGAGTTAGTGAATGGATGTCTCTGTGAAAGTCCTCTACTCTAATGGCTTGTTCTCTTCCCCTGCAAATGGTGATACAACTTCAGCAAGCTTTAACTTTGATCCGATAATATGTTATTGGGTGAACCATACATCAGATATGTTATTGACCTACCATCTACTGAATCTTGAATTGCACTTGATTTCACACATCTTGTAGTAATTTACAGTTAATCCTGCTGAGATTCAAAATCAATTTTTAAGATTTGAAAACCATAGTTTTCCAACCAACGTGCAACAACTCCTGGAGCATGGGAGACAATTCAACTATGAGAGATGTAAAAAAGTGAATAGACCTGTAAGCAAATAATGGCAGCTAGTCTTGTCTTGTCACAACGAACAATGCTAAGATCCCGTGCTGATCCATCACCATCACTGTAATCTGAATCAGAGGATACATGATATCCTGTTGAAGATTCAAGTCCTGCAGAAGAAAGAGATTCCTCATCTTTCCGCTGCAAATTCTTCAATTCCCTCTTCCTCAAGTGTGGTGGTCTATAAGGGACAGAGCCTGATTTACTTAATTCTGCCATTTCTAGGTTTTTTGAGGAAGAAATAAGTTCCTTCCCTTGACCAGCCTCTGGTGATACAAAACGGTTTCTATTGGCAACACCATAGCTTAAAAACAACCTCAATGCTGCTACAAAACCAGCCACCTGCCAAAAGTTTTACCACCTACGAACTAAGCAATATAGCATGAGATGTACATAACATGTAGGAAGACATTAAAATTTTCACCTCATGAACTAAACCTAAATCATATCCTTACATGGGCTGACAGAGATCCTTTAGAATCTACAAGAACCATGTGTAAGCAATGCAGAACTGAGTTGTAAAACCTGCAAAGTACAGGAACCAGTGTTTTACTGATTACAGATTCATGAAGCAGTTATGGGAGGGGTAGAAATTCATACGTGGCCATCACACTGTCTTCTGCAAGAGGGCCATTAGAAGCTAAGAAATCCATCACGTGTCTAAGAACCTAAAAAGTACAGAAAAAGACTGCTTACACTTTAATGTAGCCATTGCATCTATCACTAATTTTAATCTAAGAATTTTCAAAACTGTAACTAGAACATGCACCTTAATTGTTGATTCCCAAATGTCAATATGTAATGACTTGCCAACCTTCAAGTATACTTCACCAATTATGGAGAAAGCAGTATTCTGGACTTCCCAAACACATTGATTTTTAGATACTTTCCTGTTGCCACTTGAGCAAGATGAGTAAAGTGACTCCATTTGAAAGCAAGCAATAACAACGTGAAGGAACTCTAGCAGTTCTTTATTTCCTGATGACAAGTTTGTTCTCTGACAAACACCAAAAAGTAACCTGAGAAAAATATGAAAGCCGTGCAAGCCTCAACATCTTGTAATAAGTGAACCTAGTTTTCGCATATTAGGTACAACAGAAAGATCTGTATAATGCCAAAGATGCTTAACCAGGAACAAAAAAGTAATGATCAGAAACCGAATCAACATTAGCAGAGAACTTAAGAGTTCATGTACCTAGAAGACTGTAGACAGTGTTTTATTGCGCTGATGACAGAAGCATTTTCTATAAAAGCAGCATTCATTTTAGCTTTTCCAAGAAAAGCCTTCACTACTCTCCTGAAGCAGTCAAGTGATAAAACCCAAGATGCTGCATCCAATTTGAAAGAAACACGAGAGATGGTGCCATGTATCTGATAAACAGTGATATAGAAAATTAAACAAACATCAGAAGATGACTATAAATGTGCTTATAGCATTTTGAGTAGAACTTTGTATGCAGTGAAATTAACCAACAGAACTAAAACATAATCAGAGGAGGTATACAAATCAATTAAACCTGTCTGAATTGCAGAAGCAAGGAGAGGGTAGTGAAGGACAAATCTAAATCCTTATACAAATGTTTAACTTACCACCTCTGACTTCCTTCACATATAATCTATTAAAAATTATACAAGTTCTAGGAAACATAAATAATGCATCTTCCCACACTAAGGAACTGCCCATCCAGAGACATACAAGAGAAAAAGGAAACTCATTCCAGATTTAATTAACTCCACTCTATCACCTTTAACTACACAGATAATAATAATATTAAGTCAAGCCAAGCTGAATTATCTGTAACATCCCTATAAAACTCAAGAACTTAAAATCTTTAGTAGGGAAAGTGTTTGGTACATACATCAAAGATAAATCTTTCAATTTTCTTGTACTCCTAATTCCCTCTGGATAACAAAAGAGAATAATTATCTGCTCTACAAACAAGTGTATGCAGGAACCAAGCTCAGATCGTCCGAAGTCTGGAGTATTTGCTAAGAGATGAAACTGAAAATTCATGACACAAGTTATCCTGACACAATGGTTCCAAGTTCAAATCCCTGCATATGCTGATAAAGGCAACCAATTGACAGGGAGGAATCATATGCTCAGCTTTAGACAGGATAGATCAGGCAAAAAGTTGACTCTTTTGCTCCTTCAATATGAAAATAACCTTGATTCCTGAATTTTCCAAATTATTTTGCACATTTTCCATTGCACCTGGCATCAATGCAGTGTCCTGCTCCTATCTCCACTATTCATTTCTTCACCATCTTTCCTTAATAACTAAAAGCACATTTTGCAATTGAAAGAGCAAATTTCAGGCTTGTCAACGTGCTAAAGTGCATTGAAAATTGCAGCATATTCAAATTTTTTGCCAAGAAAGTAGGATTCTTCAACAGCAGATAATAAGTTGTGCTAAGGTAAAGAGTGGCAACGGTATCAAATATATACTGATTCTCATTTGGACTTACCAGCAAACCACTGGGGCCTCGAAAATGGATTTACAGGAATAAACTAACAAACTAAAAAAAAGGCGACCAAAGAATAAATTTTTTATAATACTCTATAAAATCAATTTTTCACATGTGCACTGCTTTTGAGAGAGAGAGAAAGAGAATAAACTGTTGTCCTCGATTCAATCCAGTTTGTTGCCTAATTCAACATCGTGTTGTTCTGCTTTACACTAAACATGTTTGCTTTTAAAACTTCAGATGCCAATGTGCAGACATGAAGGATAATTTTATTATAATCTGCTAAACTAGAGACTTTAAATGCAATATTCTTAATCTATTGCTGATCAAAGTGACATACAAAAAGGGGGAAATGCATTTATTTGTACTTGGGGAGGCAGCAGTCAAGTTATAATTAGCTTAACTATGCTTCTTTTCACATATGGACTTAGTAGTTGCATACTTTTATGCCCTCGGTCACAAGCTGCAGCTTTAGCTAAATTTATGCTATCCCCTAACATAGCATATGCGACATTCTCAATCATCCACCGACTTCAACTAATCTTTCTAGCAAATGTCTAACTGCAAAGTTACACTTGGGGGTTCACGTGAAACATTTGCAACAATATTTGCTTCTATTCCAGCAGATAGAAAAGTAGGAGTTGAACACCCTTAAGAAAGGCTGAAAAAGTTTTAGAAACTTCCCATCCTGGATATAATAAATCAAGAAGTAGCCTGAGATTTGTAATGGACATTAACTACAAGTGCATAATTACATGATTCTTGGAAAATGCAATGTTGTGTGCTGGAGTTAATTTGGATGCGCAATTATGACCATATAGTTAGATCAGACAAGTACACATCTGTCACCATTGGATTCCTCCCGATCCTTTTCCCAATCCATTACATGAAAAGCCCTAAAATATTTGCAAAAGATGTTATGAAAATACTTTTTCACTAAGTCTCACTATAAACACCAAAAGAAGCATGTTAAAGACCAAACTAACCACTGAAAAGGGCAAGGTTGAATCTTGAGAAATGAACGTTTTAAAATATCAGGAAGCCCAGTTTGCTTCACTTTATCCAATGTACGCCTATCCAATTGTATGTCAGAGTTCAACTGTTGTCAACTGATATACTAGAGACAGTTTACTGTTCTTTCAAATGATGGGTTCTTTAACTAATCGAGGTAGGTGAAATCTACAAGATGAATGGCAAAATGCATAGCAAAAAAGAAGAATAGCAAGAATGCTTTTGTACATCTGCACAGATGGTTGTGAATAAAGTCATCACCTTTCACACTCTTTCTTTCTTCTTTTTTTTTTTTTTCCTTTTTTCAATTTTTGGGATTGGGCCTTGGGAAGCAAGATGGGCAGGGGTAAGTACATTAATCTCTTTTTAGTATGGACGTTCGTGTAATCACGTCAAATTTCAGATCGATATTTCCCTCCAATGTGAACACGCTAGCTGCCATGTATCTTCCTGTGTTCACTTAAAATGAAGCAAATAGACTAGGTTCGAGATATTTGAATTTGTAATTTCAGCAAGCACACGCATAAGATGCAACTTGACGTAAAAAGAAGTCCAAGTTCTCAAAATTATCAGGCTCTTTATAACGTGTTGTAATATTGCTACTACTCACAAAATTGGATAATTGAATGAAGGATTGAGTGACATCGTCAAAATCTGCAGCAGCATCATCAGAAATATTCCGAGCCAATTCCATCAAAAGCATAATATCCGCTCCAACCTAAAACCGACCACAACAAAATTGAATCTCTCGAGATTTGACGGAATCAAAACAAGAGCAAGAGAGAAGTATTATGGAAATTGAAGTAATGCTTTACCTCGTCAGGGGGCAGGAGGGAAGCAACATGAATTAAATTATCGGCTTGGGAGAAAATGAAACGGTTGAGGAGTTGAAGGATGGTTTGGATATGAGATTGTCGGAGGGAAGGTAGGGACTGGGTTTCGTCCCTCAGGGATAGAAATGCCGTTCTCCATGACCCAGTAATTGGTGAAGAAGAACAAGAAGCAGATAGAGAAGTTGCTGCTGCCAATTCCATGTAGGAGTACCCTCCCTCTTCTAATGTTGCATAATCACCTCATTCCGAGGATTGCACGCTGAGCAGTTATTCAAGTGAAGGGAAGGTTACAGGCGATTGAGCTGGCAGTTGAATTATTTTGAGCAATTAATTCCTGAAGTTTTTTTACACCAAAAAAAAAGGGGTCATGAAGTTGATGGAAGCTTTTTTCTTTCATTTTCGGATTTAGGGTTTAGGCTTTAGGCTTTTGGATCCGTGGTTTTATAACTTGGAGCAAAAATGTTTTTTTGAATTGTAAAGCAGCAAAATTTAGAAAACAAAACTAGAGGTGTCAAAATGGGTTATTTGAACGGGCTTTGATTGAGTAAAATGAGTAATTGGTAGAAGTGAGTCAACTCATTTATACTCAAAATAAATTGATTAACCAAATTATCCATTTATTTTAAATTTTTGTAAATTTATTTAAATTTATTTTTGTAAACTAAGTAATCAATTTATACCATTCTTTGCACCCATCATTAATTTTAAATATTTATTTATAATACTCAATAATCCTAATTATCAATTTTTTTTCCATCTGTACTCTATGTCGCAAAATTACATACTATTTAATAATTAAACAATAAGAATATAAAAATTTGAACTAAATACTATAAAAAGTTAACATTAAAATTTAATCCAAAAATTTTGAACCTCTAGCATTTTTTTATGTCTAAATTTAAAATTTCATTTTAAAAAAATAAGAAAAAAAGCTAAAACTTGTCATAAATTGGTAATGCTGAAAAATGAGCAAGTTAACAAATTAAGAAAAAATAAAATGATAAGATGAAACCAACAAATAATAATAATAACGAAACAAAAGTAGTTAACATTATAACAAAACGAAAAATTTGAAAAAAAAAAAAGGGTGAGGAAAGAGATGAGGTCTAGGGGAAGACAATTTTAAATGGGTTAATTGGATTTAATGGGTTACCCAATAATACTCATTTATTATTAAATGAGTATTATTGGATAACTCATTTATGCCCATATGTAAAAATTTAAAATACTCATACCCATCTATTCATGGGCGGTTTAATCAACCTTCCAGGAATATATATGTATATATATATTAATTTACAAGGATGCGTTGCTCTTTTAATTTAACATCCTACTTTCTCTTTCTCTTTAATTCATTTCTCCTGCATTTACCATTTGATAAGTAAAACAACTTTACGAGTGCCAAAGCCAAAATACTTAAAAGCAATGTCATCAATTGTCTTCTTCGTTTTGGGCTCAATAAACAATAATGTAACTAGTAATTGAACCCTATTTCTTTTTTCTTAATAATTTTATACGAAAAAAAGAAAAAAATGGGGGGGGGATTTCTTTTTTCTTAATAATTTTATACGAAAAAAAGAAAAAAATGGGGGAGAGGGGTTCAATTACTACTTACATTATTGTTTATGACAATTGATGACACTGCTTTAAAGGATTTTGGTTTTGGCATGCTTAAGTTGTTTTGCTTATCAAGTAACCTATGTAAATACAGGAGAAATGAATTTAAAAAAAAGAGAAAGTAGGACGTTAAATTAAAAAAGCAATACATCCTTGTAATTTAATATATATATATATATATATATATCAAAACATCCTGCTAGATTGATTAAGCAAGGCAAGGTGTTAATTTATTTAAAAAAAATCTGCTGTTATCATATTTACTCAGCACAATAGCATTATATAATTTAAAAAAAATATTTTTGTCTATTGAATTAAGGGTGTGTTTGGTAAAACTAAAATTTGAAAATTGAAGTTTGAAATTTGAAATTTGAAATTTGAATCTATTGAATTGTCAAGTATTAACGATGCATTTGATAAAACTGAAATCTGAAAATTAAAATCTGAACTTTGAAATTTGAAATTTGAATCCATTAAACTATTGAATTGTTAAGTACTAAATTTGATACATTTGAGTATATATATTACATTCAGTGATAAGTGAATAACTTATCGCTTAATTTTGGAGGCAAATTTTGCCTAGAAAATTTTATATTATTTAATTAATTCAAATGTTCTATTTTTTGTTATCAAATCTATCTGAACATATTAAAATTTTAATTCATTAAATTTAAGTTTAGAAAATTCAGTGCTTAGGTCTTATGATAATGTATATTGAGATATATTTAGTATTTAAAATTTGTTTGATTAATTTTTTTACAAAAATTGAAAACCACCATACGCTGCCGTTGCCACCACCATTTCCCCCTTCCCTCCTCCTTTTTCTCTTTTCTTCTTCCTTCTCCTGCAACTACTTAATCATATAGAGTTACTCATTTACAGCATGCTTTCTATGGTTGCTGTTGAGACTTCTATCGAGCACCCTACTATGCATGAATTGTATTTTCTGCAACTAGTCGACTGAGAAGGTTTTATCAAACAGTTGGAGAATAATTCTTTTGTTTTTGGTGATTTAAAAAGTGCACGAGTGGATTTTATGTTAACTATGTCTGATAAGCATCATATATAGGCACATAATTCCATTTGTCATATTATTTCCCCTTATATCAGCCTCGATAAACCTCATAAATTGATAAGGAATCCTATCTGTTGCAGTATTTTTTTCTGATCAAATCCACTACTCTAGATTTCTTCTCTATCACAAACATTCAACTATGTCAAAACACATATAAGTGCTATCTTGAATTTCTGATTTCTATGTTTCATAACCCAACCACTCAAGTAGATGTTTGATTTCTTCTTGCTTCCATATCGTGGATCGTCTTTGGCTCTGATTTTGACTCAGGGAATCGTAAGAATAAAATACCAAAACTTTGGTTTTTCTAGGGACAAGTGGCAGAAAAACTTGATTGATGGTTAATTTTGCAACCTAATAGAATAGTAAGAATTCATGGTGCAAGGTCGCAATTTTTGTTTTTGTTAAACATTGAGCATGGATGACAATGTCATCAGTGGACAAAATATCTGTAAGTCCAGTTCTTGTATCATAATCCAATGAAATGTTTATATTCCTTGCAATTAAACAAACATTGAAATCCTTAATCAAGTAGGAAAGAAATTAATACAAATTAACACTAAAATGAGCAAACCACTTGGTGCCTTGAAAGGAAACTGCTGCCATGTACTTGTTTAAATAGTTATATTTTCTCTTTTTTCCTATCTGCATCATTAGGTTTGACTTTTCTACTAGTAACATGTTAAAAAGGACTTGATAACACCAAAACCCTGGTTTTATGATCGTTGCTGATTTCATAGACAGACCAGTTCTCTTATGCTATATCAAGAGTAATGGAGAACAAGGTGAGCAGTCTACTATACAAGTTGAGAGGGATCGTATACCTTTAGAACCGATTACAAGAGCTCGAATTAAGAAGTTTCGTGATCCACTTCAAGTGTTAGTTCGTATTATCCAAGATCAAGAGATTGTTCTAAGGGATATTGAAGACCTTGAGGGTAACACTTTATTATTTGTTCACCTAATTCAACTCATGAAAAGTTCAAATAGTTCAAGTGAAGCACGATTGGATTGATAAGCCTAGGTGGTTCGAATTGATGGTTCGATTTGTTTAGTGGTTAGATAGGTTAAGTTAGGCATCATTTGCCTATTAGTCGTTAGTAGTATTTAGTCTAACTAATTGATCAAGTTAAGACTAATGTGAGACCGATTAAGGCCTTGTTAGGAGTACGAGCAAGTGTCGTTAGTTGTTTCCAAGTATTGGTAGGACTTATGCGAGTTGTAAAAGCTATTTAAAAGCCTAACTCTTTTTACGTGTGATAATAAGAAAATTTCAAAAAAGTACGAGTGCCTAGGAGTGTACAAAATCAAAAAATTCTGATTTACCGACCGAATTCAAATCGGTCGAATTGAATTCGGAATTTCGAATTCGGTAATTCGGAGTGGAAATTGGAATATCCGATTTCGAATTAGACGAAATCGGGTCAAATTCGGTAATGAAAATTTTCAAATCGGAAATTCCGATTTCAATTTCAAATCCATTTTTCATATATATATATAATATTTATATATAATATATCATTTATATTATAATAATAATTTTTATATTTTTGAATTTGGTGATTCGGAATTCCTATTTTGATTTTAATTTCGTTTTCATATATATATATATATAATATTTTTTTATAAATATGTAATATAACATTTATATAATGATAATAATAATTTTTATATTCATGAATTCGGTGAAATTTGAATTTACTGAATTTCGAATTGAATTCGAAGCGAATTCGAATTCGGAGTTAGTGAATTCGAAATTGAAATCGGTCAAAAATTCTGATATCAAAATTCCAAAAAATTTTGATTTTAATATTCCGAATTACCGATTTCGATTCCGATTCACACCCCCTACGAGTGCCTCTTTTGGGTTTTACGAAAGCATTTTGAACAATTTAGAGAATTTCTTTTAGTGTTCACGACTTATCGATTGAAGAACACGTTCGATTGTGGCGTCTTCTACCATACCAAAGTTCTTTGACCATGTCATCAAGAGATTAAGGTCTTCCGCTCCAAACTTTGATACAAACTTCTAGAGTCTTGGATTTATGTGTTGCGGGTTGCGTGTAAGACAGAACGCAGTTCGTCTCAAAGAAGTTTCTCAATTTAATTACAGGAATGAATTCAGATACACCTCTGTTTTGCAGGAACATCAAATTATGCCAATCTCTGCTTCTTTATAGTTTTTAGTCTCTATTCACATTAGTTCAGAGGATCAGTTGCATGTACAATTTGTTGTAGGTGTGTTGGGTGGTTGGGCTTCTTGTTTATTTATTTTTCCACATATATGTTGGTGGAAAACGTATCATAAGAAGCTCAAGTCTGGTGAAAGTATTCTCCTGAGAGCTATAGCTGTAGGCTATGTACATATATACTCACGAAGAATAGGAAACGTAAGGGTATTCCATTTGGATTAGTTATTTTTCATAGTACTTTTGGAATATTTTACTGTAGTATTATATATGAAAAACTTTACTGTAGATTTTGTTGGTGATGTTTTTGGAGAAATTTTTGAAATATATTTTGGCGTACCTTTCAAAATTAAAATACTTTTAAAATACTTTTTAAAAATTAATACTACCATTCACAACCATCACTAACACCACCCCACCCCCACCCCCTCTCTCCTCCTTTCTCCTCCCCCTCTCTTTTCCTCATCCTCCTTCTTTCTCTGCCTTTTCCCTCTCCTTCCTTTCCTTATCTTCCCTCTGCCTCTCGGCTTTTCCTTTCACCCTCGATCTAGTCGCGGCTAGGTCATGACTAAAAAATTGCAACCTTCTAATCACGATTTGATCGTGACTAGATCGTGGCCTTTGGTCATGACCAGAGGCCTCGAGACCAGATCGAGAGGGGGGAGGGGAGAGCCAGGGGGTGGTGGAAAAGAGGAGGGGAGGAGGAAGAAAGAAGGAGAAAGGGGGAAAAGGAAGGGAGTGGTAGCGGAGGTGGGTGGCAGTGATGGTGGTAGTGGCGATAAGTGGAAAAAATTGTAACATTTATGTTTTTACTTTTTTGTGTATATTTGTAAATTATTTTTGATATATTATATGGTTGAGATTTTTTAAAATTATTTTTATTCGTTTATTATTGTAATATTATATTTAAAAATTTTATTTTTAAAAAATAGGCCAATCCAAATGGAGCTCCATGATTGAGTGATAAGAGATTAGACACAGTCTCTAGATTTTCTGCTTATGGAATCGGCTTTGACATTTGGTGGTAAACGGACTCATCAGCCCAAATGGCAAAACTGTAAGACTTGCCAGTTGGTGTTATGACTAGAAAATATGTTAGTAAGACTCATCAAAACTTACCTCTAATTAGGCTTGACAATCGGGCCTAATGAGTCGGGTTTTGATAAATTCAAACTCAACTCATTTAATTTGAAATATTTTCGGGATTCAGGCTATGAGTTTCGGGTTCATAAATGTGAAATTCATACTCAACTCACATAATATTCGGATTGTGAGCCTTAATCGGGTTTAACCCAAACTCACTTATTACTCCTTAATTTTCTTAGTATAATTACTGAAATTATTAAGTTGTAAAACTAATTTAACATTTACAAGATTATAATATTAAAACTAAATATGAACAACTAATAGTTCTTAAAAAGTATATAAACCAAAAATTTTTCAACAATATTTATATTTAATTCGTTCAAAATGCATAAAAAATAGTAATAAAACATGCGGTCATAAGCCAAAATATCTTTAAAAATTGAAACTTTTTTTATAATCTTGTGATTTAAATCCAAATATGCTTGATGATTTGTGTTTGTAGATCAAAAAGAAATCAACCAATATTATGCCAATACAAAAATTTACTCAACCAATAAAAAAAAGTTAGAAATTTAGTTATGCATTACTAATATTGGTTCTCAAGAAAACTCATGGAAGAGTCTTTAGATGTATTTTTGTACTTTGTAATTTATATATATATTTAGTATTTAGTAATAATATATTTGGATATATAATTATACATAATATCAAAATATAAATATTATATATATAGGTAATTAAAGGATTGGGCCTATATCGGATTTGAGCCTAATAAGACCCAAACTCGACTCATATTTAATGCGGACCTAATTTTTAGCCTCAAACTCAGATCGGCTCACTCAATAGTGGGGTTCATCGGACTTTTTGTCAGGTCGAACGAGCCGAGCTCGGGTTGGCCAAACTCCATTGACAGTCCTACCTCTAATGGGAGTGATCCCAGTCTTTCAGTATGCAATATATCTCCTCAAAACTGTAAGACTCATCAGCCCACGTTGGTGCTATGTACTAACTATGGACATATTTTCAATAGTTAGTTTTGGCTCGAGTGATCCCCGTCTTTCAGGGAGATGGAATCGAAAGAATCCTCTCACGTGTAGAGGCTTTTTCTCTCTATTGGGAAGGGAGCTTTTTTCTCCTTGGTGGGAACTTCAGCTTTTGAAAACTTCAAACAACCAATGAACACAATTCAAAAGTTTGAAATGGAGCTAACTTCCAGGTACCAAAATTGGCTGCATGTCGGGATCGCATAGCCAAGCATTCATTAAGTTGTAGGATCAGATATCATTAAGAAGGCACATTGAAGGAAGTTAGAAAAGAGGAGCGGACTGTTTGGTGAAAAAAAAAAGGGGATATATTTGAGAACAGGGAAGGAAAAAGTACCTCAACAAGCTCATTTTCCTATGCAGCTGGTCGAAAAACTTCTACAACTCTATTAAAGGGAGGACGTCTGGTGAAGGTAGCATAACTGTTCTTGCTCTTGTTTATTTGTTGTCTTTGTACCCTTGGCTCTGCTAGTCAGCTTAGTGTGTTCTTCTGGAGAAAACGCTACCTTTACCTTTACCGCTATAGAGCTAGGTGATTAGTGTGCGTCTGGTGGCAAGTGTTAGGAGTGCCCTCAGTTTTTCTACTAGGGTCAGGATGGAGGAGGAGTTGGTGGAAGTGTTACAGAAATTCGCCCTCTCAGAGAAGGAAGTTGGGAGTACTCCCCTTGATTTGGGGGACTTAGATGAAGGAATTTTAGAGTGTCAGGGTAGTATTATAGGTAAGATAAGGGGGGAGAAGATTGCTAATTTCACAGGAGTTAAAAATTTTGCTACTGTGGCTTGGAGCTATCCTAAAGGCCTTAGAGTAGCTGAGTTAGGACCTAATGTGTTTCAATTTACTATCCCGGATGCTAAGGAAAGTGAACGAATCCTTGAAGGAGGTCCCTGGATTATAGACAACCAGATTTTAGTGCTTAGGAATTGGGTGGTGGGGATAGAAGAGGATGAAGATGCTTTTAGTGTAGCTCCTATTTGGGTGCAAGTGTGGAACCTACCCATACACTGTCTGTCTAAGGCAGTAGGAAAGAAAGTGGGAACTGTCTTTCACGAGGTTAAGGAGGTGTTAATTCCTCAATCAGGGGGCAAGGAAGGGAAACATATGAAACTTCTTGTTCTGATAGATATTACACAGCCTTTGTTGAGAGGAACAACGATCCAGATGAATGGGGTGAATAAATGGCTGTCATTTAAATATGAAAGATGTCCTGACTTCTGCTATAGCTGTGGAGTCATTGGGCACAGTGAAAAGAATTGTAAGTTCCCTGTGATAGTGAAGAAGGGGCAATATCAGAATCAGTATGGTCCTTGGATGAGGGTGTTTGGTGGAAGATGATCCCCTCAGAAGGATAATAGTCAAAAGATTTGGATGCCACATAAACAGGTGTGGAAGGTAAGAAATGGGGAAATGATTAGATTAGAGGATCTGGAGAAACAGGAGAAAGGGGTAGGCCTGAATGAGAATATGGATTTGAGTAGGACAAAGGAAGTTAGGGGGAGAGAGATCCAGAGTCATGAGGGGGAGAAGGGTGGCCTCCCTCCTGCAGATAAATAGAAGGTTGGTAGGATAATACCAAATTGGAGTTCTGAGCAGGTCATGGAGAAGGTGATAGGAAGGAAGGATGGTATAAAGGTTAGTACAGGACAGGAAGAAGTAAGAATATTGGAGGATAGGAATGATGAAGCTACTGATATGGTAAACACTGAGAAGGAGGAGTATGGAAGGATAGGAGAAGGTAAAGAAGGAGAACAAGAAATATCCAGGTTAGGTGGGGAGTTAGTGAATATGGAAACAGATGAAAAACACCAATAAAGAAAACCAAGGAAGCTGTAAGATAGAGGGGAAGAGGTTCAGAAGAATGCACTCTGGCCCAAGGGAGCTTAGAACCCCTCTAAGGGAGCTTAATGGGACAAAAAGGAAGTTTCAACTGTGAGATGAAGAAATGGCAGACGTAGAGAGCCAGGATCACATAGATAAAAAGTATAGGGGAGATCAGACTGGAGGGATAAGCAAGGAGATGTTTGGAGGGGAAGGGATCAGCCCGCACTGGTCCCCAAAGGACCAATGAGAGCTATGGTGTGGAATTGCCAAGGTGCAGGGAGCCCCTTGACAATTCCCCACCTGAAGGAGGTTAAAAGCCTCCTCTCCCTGAACATGATCTTCTTGAGTGAGACTAAGAACAAAGCTAAGTATATGGAGAAGGTGAAAAGGATCCTGAACTATGATAACTGTTATGTGATAGAAGCAATGAATAGGTCTGGAGGCATGAGTCTGATGTGGAACGAGGAAACTAAGGTTAAGGAGATTAAACATTCTGCCTTTACTATTGAGGTGCTGATAGAGGATAAAGAAGTGAAGAAGGATTGGTGGCTGATAGGGATCTACGGCAGTTGTGATAACCAGCAGAGAAAAGGACAGTGGGAAGTCATCAGTAGGAGGAAAGTTTTGTGGGGGGAACACTGGCTTATTATGGGGGACTTTAATGACTTATGCTCAAACGAGGAGAAGTGAGGAGGTAGAATTAGGGAGGAGTGGAGTTTTTATGACTTCAGAAACTTCATTCAGGAGAACCAGCTAGTTGATATTGGGTTTGAAGGTAACCCCTGGACATGGAGTAATCAGTGGCAAAATGGAGAGATTAGACAAAGGCTGGATAGGGGTTTAAGTAGTGGAGGGTGGAGCAATTTGTTTGAGCACTCCAAGTGCACTCACTTAGAAAGCTTAGCTTCTGACCATAGCATGCTGATTCTGGACACTATCCCAGGGGTTAGGAGGAAAAAAAGAAGTTATTTTTTGACAAAAGATGGGTCCAGAGAGAAGGTATAGGAGAGGTGATTAAGAAGGCCTGGGAAGGGGATGTTAGAGGGTTCAGAATGTTTAGAGTTATGAATAAGATTAAGAGGTGTAGAGTTGCTTTGTTGAAGTGGAGAAATGGTTTTATTGATAACACTAGAAAGAGGATTTCTACTTTGAAGCAGCAACTTATTAAGGAGAAAAGTTCAGAGGCTGAAGGTAGGAAGGGGAGAGTAGCTGTTGTGAAAAATCAGCTAGTGGGAGCCTATAGGGAAGAGGAACTACACTGGAGTCAGAAAGCTAGGATCAACTGGCTTCAAGAAGGAGATAAGAACACTAAATACTTCCATGCAGTGGTGAAGGGGAGAAGGAAAAGGAATAAGATAGGGAATTTGCAGAAAGAGGATGGGTCTTGGACTACGGATGAAAAGAAGGTTGCAGAAGAGATTGCTAGTTATTATAAGCAGCTTTTTAAGTCGACTAGGACTGATGACCTAGAGGAGATTCTGGATGGCATTCCATGCACTATTACTAGCCGGATTAATGATAATCTTACTAGACCTGTAGAGGAAAATGAGATAAAGGTAGCTGTTTTCTCCATGAATCCCAATAAGGCACCAGGGCCTGATGGGATGACACCTCTCTTTTTCCAAAAATTTTGGTCTATCATTAAGGAGGAGGTTGTGAAAGCAATCAGATCCTTCTTTCACTCAGATCACATTCTCAGATCCCTGAACCACACTATTATATCTCTTATTCCTAAGGTAGAATTGCCCACTGATCTGAAGCATTACAGGCCTATTAGCCTCTGTAATGTACTATACAAAGTTATCTCTAAGATCCTAGCCAATAGGTTGAAACCTGTCCTGGAACATTGTATCAGCAAAAAACAGTCAGCCTTCATCCCAAACAGACAGATCTTAGATAACATAATCATTTCCCATGAATGCCTTCATTTCCTTAAAAACAAGAGACAAGGCAAGGATGGCTACACTGCTATTAAATTGGACATGTCTAAAGCCTATGATAGAGTTGAGTGGAGTTATCTGAAAGCTGTTATGGAAAGGATGGGGTTCAATCAAGTCTAGGTAGCATGGATAATGGAATGTATTAGTTCAGTCTCTTACTCCTTCAATGTCAATGGAGAGACTAAGGAGTATGTGATCCCTTCAAGAGGTATAAGGCAAGGTGACCCACTGTCACCTTACCTGTTCCTACTTTGCTCTGAAGGTCTCTCAAATCTGTTAAGGAAAGCAGCACGACAGGGCAAGCTAAGTGGATTAAAAATAAGCAAACAAGGACCAGCTATTACTCATTTATTTTTTGCTAATGATACTCTAATATTCTGTAAAGCTGCGGGGGAAGAAGCAAGGACATTGAAAGCAATTTTGAATCAGTATGAGAAAGGATCTGGTCAAGTTATTAACTTGAAAAAATCATCTATCTATTTTAGCAAGAACACTAAGGCTGAAGACAAGAAGGAAACCTGTGAGCCTCTAGAAGGGGTTAGGACAGTGAGCCAAGGTAAATATTAGGGCCTTCCTATGGTGATCACAAGGACAAAAGGTCAGATATTTGGCTACATTAAAGACAGCATAAAGGCCAGGCTCAACAGCTGGAAGAACAAGCTTCTAAGTGCAGCAGGAAAAGAGGTGATGCTAAAAACAGTGACAATGGCTATGCCAATTTATGCAATGTCTTGTTTCAAGTTACCAGCTACACTTTGCAAGGAAATCACAGGACTGATTGCCAAATACTGGTGGGGTGAAGCAGAAGGGAGAAACAAAATACACTGGTGCTCCTGGGATAAGATGATGAAGGCAAAAATGGATGGAGGTTTGGGGTTCAGGAATTTAATATGCTTCAACAAGACGCTACTGGGAAAGCAGATTTGGAGGATGCTCAGATTTCCAAATCTGCTGGTTAGTAAAATTCTAAAAGCTAAGTACTTTCCTAAGGATTCCATTTTGAACTGTAAAATCCCCAAAAACTCTTCCTGGTTTTGGCAAAGTATAATGTCAGCTAGGGAGGTAGTTAAGGGGGGTGTACTGAAGAGAGTCGAATCAGGAAAGAGTATTAGAATCTGGAAAGACCAATGGATCCCAAACAATCTGAATGGAAGACCAACTACAATGGGGCCAGATAGGGGGGAGGAGCAGAAAGTGGAGGAACTAATCTCACACTTCAGATGGAATAGGAATGAAGTCTACAGGAGGTTCAACAGGGAGGATGCGGATAATATTTTGAAAATTCCAATCAGTTTGTCAAGCTCAGGGGACAAGCACTTTTGGATACATAGCAGACATGGGGAATATTCAGTTAAATCTTGCTACCAGACTTTACTCAAGGAAGAGAAGAGGAAAGAAAGTGATGCGAGAGGAGAGTCTGGTTCAAGCTATGATGATTCCAACACACAAATTTGGAAAACTCTTTGGGAGCTGAACATTAAGCATAAGATCAAGCTATTCATTTGGAGATGTATTACGAATACATTGACAGCTAGGGAATCAATATTCAGGCGAACAAGGCAAGGATCGCCATTTTGCTCAAGATGTGGGGATGGCATAGAAACAGTAGAACATATTCTTTTCCACTGTCAACAGGCTCAGAAGGTTTGGAAGCTTGCACCAGTACAATGGGATGGCTTACAGAACCAAACAGGATGCTTCAAGCAATGGTGGACAGAATTAGTCCAAGCCAGAAGTAGGAACGGAGGAAGGCAGCATATTGCATTAACAGCTAATATACTTTGGCAACTATGGAAGGACAGAAATGAAATGGAATTTGAAGGGAAAGAGAGAGATGGATGGAAAATTGTACATAAAGCTAGTACAGAATGGATGGAGTATGAGGAAGCCGGGAAAGGGAAAAAAGAGAGGAGTACATCAGAAACAGAGGAAGCAAGAGAAAGAGCAAGGGAGGAAGGAAGAGAGGAGGAAGACCTGATGGAACTTCAAATTGCTACCAAGAAATCAGCTGAGGGCAAGAAACTGGGAATTGGTGTTGTAGCCAGGCAGACTGGAGGGAGAATCAGAGCTGAATGGAAATTAGTTGAAAGAAGTTCGGAAAAGGATATTCAAGATGAAGCCGAAGCAGTAAGACTGGCAATGTTGAAAGCAAGACAATTGAGCTGGCAGAGAATCAAAATCATCAATGCTAACAAACAGCTTATCGCTTTACTTAAATCTGGGAAAGGAGACAATCCAAATACTGCTACATTGGTTGAAGACATACAAGCTTTAGCTAATCTGTTTCAAATGTGCTCTTTTGAAGAAAGGACTAGTAGTAATATGACTCTATGTAATCACATTAGTCTTTATGCTTTAAGCATATTTAGGGATGATGAGAGATTTTTTGGCTCTCCTTAAGTGTCTTGGTACACTTAGTACAGTTGATTGGGCCTTTGCTCAGATATTGTAAAGTTGGTTTTTTATGAAATGACATTTATCGTTTCCGTAAAAAAAAAAAGATCCCCGTCTTTCGTACCTGTGCTTGCACTTTTAAATTTTTGATTCTATCTCTTCATCTATCATTTCACATAATAGCCCTTCTTTTTATGCAATAAAGTTAAATTACAAGTGACAAGTGTACAATAATCTGAACCACTCATTGTATTCTCTCCAGCTCATACTGTTTGATTCTGCAATTCCATTGTCCAGTGTGGTGTATTAAAGAATCCAAGATTCCCCAAAGCTAGTGAACAGTTGCTGGAGCCACTTGTGAATTCAGATTTGTTTGGATTGCTTCATATTTCCTCAATTTTATTTGCTTACATCATCTTTACAATTTTCAATACACCATTTTATCTTCCCAATATCTTTTTATCTCACATACATCACATCACAAAAAGTGCTACAGTAAAAATATCTCAAATAATCCCAAATAACTTACAATCCAAACAGTTAGCAACAACAGTTGTCAATTTACCTTGGGTGCTTTTGTCTATCAGTCGGGGCATAGGTTTTTTTCTTATGTTTGGAATATTAGGCGAATAGGCAAAGTTTGAGATTTGCAATTGAGACCTGCTGTGAGAAGACGACTATAAAATAGCATGCTACTCAAGCAGATTGTGAGCTTCAACTCAAACCATGAGTTCTAGACCCTATTTGAGTTTGGTTACTCTACTCTACCTCTTGACTAGAACCAGAATAGGTGTGATACTACTTGCAATGTTATAGCTGTTATTTAGGCTTCCCCATATATACTTTTCAGATCTGTTGTAGGAAATAAGCACTTGCTGCAAATTTTTTGAAGTTATCGTTTCACCTAGCTGACTAATCTTGTCTAACAATTCCATCTCTAATTGAGCAGGACAAGGCTGCACTTCTTTTCCTCCTCTTTCCGTTAAGATTGCTTATTCTAAGATGATGGATATGGGATGGATGCTTGCCAGCATTTCCAGTTCAGCTCTAACAGGTATCTGCTGGCGTTGCATTTCATTCTGCATAGAGTTTTCAAGTTATGTGTTAATGTAATTTCATCATACGTTCCTCTAGTCCTGGATGCTGTTCTTATAAACAGGATTGGCTCTACGAGAGAATATCTTAAGGAAAAATGGAAGTGATATTCGTCAATGGTAAGTACTTTCCATTATTTTTCTTTTCCCTTTTCTCTCATTTCTAACTTTTGCACTATAAGATTGAATCTTACTTATTTTACGTGGAAGAAATTTTCTCATGGCTTTCACGCTTGAATGATCAAAATCTTGTTACTTCTACTGGAATCACTAGATCAAAGGTTGATTTATGGCTACAATTTGCCAATGAGCTATTTGATTGAAAGATCATATGCAAGTTTTTGCAACATACAGCTAGCCTGATAGGAAATAGAAGATTCAGAATACTTTTATGTGAGTTATCTTCCATTGCTAAGAGAAGAGAACTGCTTCTAGTTTGATTTTTGTTGAAAATTTACTTTCTTAACGTAACATGATTGAGATGGTTTAATAAAGAGATGGTTTAATGGTTCAGAGAATAACTTTGGAAATTCATAAATTTTGTGATCTTTGCTGTTGATTTATATGGAAGAATAGGTGCTAGGTTGGATCTTAAAACTTTAAAAGCACCCTTAGTGACATACTAACCATCTTATGTCCTCTTTACCGTTGCTGAATTCTGATTATGAAGGAAGGTAGAACTCATTAGCTTGGTGAAGTAAAACTTTTATGACCTAAACTTTGTGTATGTGAGCTACATGTTAGATGTTATTGCCATCCGCCATGTTCCCTTGTGTGTATGTGTGTGTTTTTTGTGCATGTCCTTGCATACGTTTGGGCATGTGCATGTCTATTTGTCAATTTAAGAAACATATCATACTCTGATTTCAGCAACTTGTCAACTTAAGAAACATATTTTACTTTCCTTTCAGCAACTAGTAATTTCTTGCACTGTTATTATCAAATCTTGATGCCTAGAATGGAGTTGGTTATGTATGACTATACTGTTGTCATGTCATTATCTTGACTCATTTAAGTAGTTTGACCTTGATCACAGTATATGTTAATGAAATATATATTTTCCTTTGGCTTTTGAAAATATCATCTTCTGCAACTGATTTTGAGTGGTACTAAATCTTCTTTCTTCCTTAGGAGACTTCTTCTTTTCTGAGATTTATGTCTCTCGTCTTATGGTAGCTGAAGTAAATCATGCTTTGGCCTACATCATCTTGACAAGTACAACATAAAAAAAGGACACTCTGTGGATCCTTCCCTCTGCTCTCATATCCTAGCTCTGCTGTTGGAGCTAGGACTACAACTGCTAATCAGAAACCGAATTTTTGCTTTTCAGAAACTGGTATTAATTTACAAACATTTCCAAAGTTTGTAATTGGACAACAAACAGCAAACCTACTTCTACCTTTAGCAATTGTGAACATGTTATATTGAAGAAATCATAGTAAGATTCAAACCATACTGAGAACAATAAATAACTACATTATTAAGCAACAATGAAATCTTGAACTTATAGCATCATAATAATGGAGCGGAAACAAATAGAGGCATTTCAAAAGGTTATTCTTTTCTGGAGTTGATTCTTTCTTGAACTTCATTTTGATTGCATCATGATTATTTGAAAATTTATAGCAGATAAACCTGTTTTCATGATTTTAAGTATACTTTAAAAGGTGGATGTAACATCATTACACAGCCATGGTTATAGCTCTTGTAAGTCTGGGAGATAAAATGGCACCCAAGCTGCAGTAAGAAGCAAGTATAGTTCATTTTTATGATATTTGCTTTTCCAAATAAGTCTCAATTGTTCAGTTCCTTTATATTTTTTCATTGTCCTAATGGAAGGGCAATTAATTAACTTTGAATCTTGAGATTGTTGGCATTGACTTTGAACTTTGAAATGTCCATATTTTCCCTGTTTCTGAAGCTATTGAATATATCGATGAGCTCGCCAACACTGGCTGTTTGGGTCACACAGAAACTATCTTTCTGTCACAACAGAGTCTTCCATGTCTAGCGAGAGGAGAACTTAGAGTAGATAGGTTAGGTTTTCCATTGATCCGTAAATGAAAATCTTAAGCTTTTTGCTACGAATTTATCATGCATTGCGGAGGTAAGATTTATGTCCCCTCCTTGTATTATTTTATTTTATTAATAAAATAACAGGTCGGCATCCCACATGTTCGAAGTTTGCCAATAAAAAAAAGAATATATCAGGTATTATATGGAAGTATTCCTTTTAATAATCTTCAAGCAAGCTAGAGGTCCTCTTTTGAGCCAGAAGCATTTAACAAAGGTTTAAATTTTAAAAACTGTCATGTTTTTGTATAGTTTTGTTAACAGTTACTTATAAAAAAGTGATACAAAAAATGCACTTTAGAATATTGTAAGATTGTTTTAACCTAAAAGTTTTGAAAAATAAAGGTGCTTAGAAGAGCAGAGATGGGTGCACTTCTCAGAAACTACTTCAGTATTTTTGCCAAACTATGATAAGCCAAATGTAAAGGTAAAAAGCACAAGAAAATACTTAAAAATGGCTCAAAGTTTTAGGAAGTAAAAACATTAAAATGCGTTTTGATATTGCACAGGAATACCATGAAAAGGTGTTGAAGGATGGTTGAATAATAGGGAGACATGCCTACTAACAAAAGGGGGAGAACTTGACAGAAAAGAAGGAAATAATCCAGATTTTTTTTAGTCTCTTTAGCAATTCACTTCTATTTAAAGTGACTATCAGTTTATCTTAATTTCCTTCTTAAGGAAAATGTGCTTCACGTTGGGAAGGGGCCTAACTGGCTGAATCTCCAATTGAAGCAGAAAAGAAGGAAGAATGAATCAAACTTTAAGTCAATCTTCATCTGAAGCTCCAATAGCCTAAACCGTTCAAATCCAGCAGACTGGATATGGAACATTAAGCTCAAGCTCAAGATAAATAAATTCGCTTATGCTTAAATTAGCTTTTACAAGGAAATACACTATGCTAGCCTTTCACTGACAGCAACTGTTAAAAGTTTAGTTGAAAGAGTTATATAGAAATCATATTTTGAAGATTCTACAAGGTTCTGTCATTAAGAGGGATGTGCAGCTCTATGCCTACAAAGTAAAATATTATATCCATGTACTCGTAAATTAGGAGAGAGGGTATGGTTGTCTCATTGACATAAGCTTCATATGAGTCAATTAGCAAGATAGGTTGAGCTGAAACAGAGAAAGCCAAGCTGCATATATTAAGAACTCAATGTCCATACGGCACATTGTCCAAACATAAGGAGGTGCAAACAGAAATGTCTCTAGGATTATAGTTATCCATTTTGAATGCACACATGCCTTCTGATTGTCTTGTGTGTTCCCGCTGCTTTGAAAAAAATGAATAAGAGGGAATGGGGAGAAACAAAAGCAATGATGTAATATTTATCTTTTGCAGAGAGGGGTGCTACTTTTTTACAGTGGGCTATTATGCAAGGAGTTGCAATGATCTTGCAGAACAGATACCAACGGCAAAGACTCTATACTCGCATTGCTTTGGGAAAGGTGTCATTTCCTATCCAACCTTTCCTAATAGCTCTTCCATGCATGCTATTTCTCAACATCATTTTCCCCCTCTACCCTTGAAAGAGGAAAACTCATTTCTTCTATGTTCTCATATATCTTGGCATTTGATGTGCTTTTCAATTTTACCAGGCTAAAAGAATAGATGTTGTCTGGGGAGAAACAGCTGGTGTGGATGGACAGTTATGGCCTTTGTACCCAATACTTTTTGCTACGAAGGTGAATCAGGACCGACTCGACAAAGCAAATATGAACAAAGCTTCGTACTTAAAAGTAGAATTTAAATGTTGTTCTGTTTTGTACAATGACATTCCTATTTTGGTTCACATTATCCAAAAAACAAACTGGACCATTTTATATGCTAAGCAAATAACATAATTTTTTGCTGTTATCATTCATTCTAAAACAAAAGATACTAAAATATAGATGATGTGCCATGCATCTAACCGTGATAGTGTATATACTGTCAGTGTATATAAGATTAACTCATAAACTTGTACCGATATTGGACTTGAGATTCCATGGACCTTATTCTTGTTCTCTCTCTCTCTCCCTCTCTCTCTTGGTGTTATGGTGTCCCGTATGTTTGAGGAGTGTCACTTCTAAAAACTGCTATGCTTGGAGTTGTACCCACCTTGATATCTGTCATTGTTGTTTCTAGTTTCCATGGATTAGTTGCTGTAACTGTACCTGCATTGTTACACGTCTTTCTATTCAAGGAAACTTCTTTTGGCAGGTAGTATTTTGGTTCTCATTGAGATTTTTTTTTTTGGTTCTCATTGTTACAAAACTTTTTTTTTTTTGGGGTTCTCATTGAGATTTTAGTCTTCTTATCTATTGCATATCTCCACCTTGATATCTGTCATTGTTGTTTCTAGTTTCCATGGATTAGTTGCTGTAACTGTACCTGCATTGTTACACGTCTTTCTATTCAAGGAGACTTATTTTGGCAGGTAGTATTTTGCCGGATCCTTTGGTTCTCATGGCGATTTGCAATTTCACAAACACCATCCACACTTTGATGGCAAAGTCACAGTTCAAAGCAACAATGAAAAGAAGTACAAGCCCGTGTTAGATCAGTGCATCCTGATAGCAAAGGAGAATGTCCTAGGTACATTGAAGTTCTATTCAAGACCTGCTTTTCAAAGTGATCTTGTTTCTTAGAGACCATCAATTTCTTAGCTCTGGCCCAAAATTCTCAATTCCGTTTAATGACTTCATTTTAGAGGCCCAAAATTCAGGTTTAATGACTTCCATTTGTGTCTATGCCTATTTATGGTTTTTACAGTTGTAATTGTAGTGTATTGTGACAATGTAAGCCTGAATGTTCTTGTTTCCTTGATGATGTCAAACTCGGTTTCAAGCCTGACCATAGAATAGGGATGGCAATGGGGTTGGGTTGGAAGGGGGCAGGTCAACGGGGCAGAGGAATATGTGGGGTGGAGGGAATCTTTATCCACCTCCCGCTTCCCCCGGAACGCATTACATGGATATCTATACATCTTCACTGTACACTCGGATTAACGTGATTATTAGTTATTTACGTTGTTTCCCTAACTATTATACGGTAACGCATAAACTGGTTGCAGGTTCTCGTATCTGTGTTAGTTATGACAGAAGGGGTGGATTACTATCCTTTAGTTTGGGTCCAAAAAGTATTCAACTCTCCGCTGATCTGTCGTCTTCCTTTGTCAGAAGTAACGTCTCCGTCCTCCTCCTTGGTGTGAGCCATTCTGTCGGCCATATTTTCCTGATTGTCCTTATTGAGCGGGATGGGCGCCATCCCTTGTGAATCGTTGACAAGCTTCTCGACATCCTTCATTGATAGACTTCTGTGGACGTGGTTTGTAATAATATGGCAATGCAGAAAAAAGTTGATAGAGCTGCCTCCACTGGAAAAGATTTCGAGTATTTGGAGGAAGAAAAGAGTTTCTTTTCTGGTGGAGTTTATCATAGTATGGATCCTGGATTATTTTCCACTCAACGTATCATATAAAGAAAGTTTTCTTTGCGATCATTGTGATGATTTTTTTTTTTTTTGGATACTTTTACTAACACTCCAAAAGAAACAACGGTGCTAATTCTCCGCGGGCTAAAGCAAAAGTATCACTAAAGTAACACTCCAAAAGAACCAATGGTGCTAATTCTCCGCGGGCTAAAGTAAAAGTATCACTAAAGTAACACAATATTAGCTCGCGGAGAATTAGCACCATTGGTTCTTTTGGAGTGTAGCTATTATGCGGCGGACAAGCAGAATATTTGGGAACAAACTTTTATGCGCTGACGCTATTCAATCGTTTTTTTTTTTTTTTTTTTTCCATTTTAAGGGGCTGGGGAATGTCCTACTTTGTCAGTGTAGTGGTGACGGTAACGAATGTACCTAAAAGTTCATGAGATTCGTCCCGTCCAGTGAATTTAGTCCAATCCCAGGAAAATTTTGATGAGAGCCTAAACAGGGGCTAATAGCAGTGGTGAAGGCTATACTGCGATGGCTTAAAGAACGAATATAACATTGGGAATTTTTTTTTCCCGACAATGAAGTAATACATTTTTTTTTCCTTTTCTTGGAAAGTAAGAATAGAAGAACTTCTCAAGTTGAGAAATGTTTAGGATAAATTAGTTCAAATACATGCTGTATTTATTTTGATGATCTATTTATGTAAAGTTTCGAATTCACATCTCCTGTCCTCAACTAATCAACAAAGTGTTATAGAAAAGGGAACACCAATTTGTTGGTGGAATGATCTATTTTTACTTTAGGGATTAATTCCACTTTACACCCTTTAATTATATCTGAATTTTTACTTTGGTCCTTAAACTTTAAAATAGGACACTTTAATTCCTAAAGGATAAAATATGTCCCGCTTTAATCCTTAAGATTATAATATCTATGTGACTTTAATCCTTAAAATATAAAATATTTCCTACTTTAATCCCTAAAATATAAAATTATGATAAAATTTGTTCGCCAATAATTTTACTTGGGTAAGATAAATTTTATACTTTAGAAACTAAATTATCCCATGTTAAAATTTAGGGACCAAAGTGAAAATCTATATATAGTTGAAAGGAGCAACATAAAATTAACAACCGTTCTTTAAGAAAATGATGAAAGCACTGCACGACTTTGTCTTTATCGTCATTCTCCATAAGTGCTGCAAAGAAGCAACCGCGAAGTCCGCTCAGACATGGCAATGGTAAAGAGCGAGCATTATTATTCCTCTTCCCTGTCGTGACCTAATCGTATAATTGCAATGGGGGTTCCAGTGCAGCAATATAAAATAAAACATCATACGGATGAGGGTCGGTATAGGACTTGGTTTCGGTTCTAAAACCAAAAACGTGATGATGCGTGGTCTTTAAAAATGGAATATATAATTAGGGAGACATGCTGTCGTAGTGGATGCACCAGTCTGATCTTCAAAGCAACGCCCTTACGACCAAGGATAAGGAAGAGTTGTTGCTTGTGGAACGTGCGAGATTAAAATTGCAGTTGATCTTTCATCCTTAAATTCATCCCTCCTGTTTATCTCAAGGCCAGTGCAGATCATGTTGATTAAACTCTCCAATTTAGCTCTGCTTATTACTCCAACTTATTATTCCCAAGATACAGTAATAACCTAGCCACATTTATTGCCATCCTCATTAATCTGCACAGCTAAGATAAGATACTGAATTTTTCTTATCAAGTTATGAGATAGATTTATAGATAAAATAGGTTATCTTTCTTTTACTATTACTCGTCGCTCTCAAAGCATAAGTTGCAATAGCATTAGCAGCCTACTAGTCTTTTTATCTCAAGGTCCACACACATATAGGTGATAAAAGTTAAAAAAAAAAAAAGTCAACAATGTAGGAATTATTAGCTATTCAAATTATATTTAAATTAGAATTGTACGTTACAAAAATTATTATAACTGAAAGTCTTAATTTCATATAATAATCATTTAGTCAAAGAATATCATTCGCACTCCAATAAATCCAAACAAAAGTTATAAAATTGTTCTCCTTGTAACATGCATATTTTTATTAAAATACTATGCCAACGGTCAAGGTAAACTCGACGCTATGCTGTTATGGCGTGCTTGCCACTGCTAAATGCTGAAAATCCCTTTTTAGTTAACCTATCGGAAGAGTCAGAATCACAAGCAATGCTTGTGCGAAACTCCGAATTTGCAGCTACATGCTTCTCAGGGCCGATACCAATATTAATTAGCTAATACGGCAAGCCCTCCAATACACAGAACATCAAGTTCTTCAGCAACAGCAGTGAAATAAATTCTGCGACTTTGTTGTTTGAAACATAATCTGCGCAAGATGCTTTATGGTACCTTATTTACGTATTTTTTCCTTCATAAATATACCTGTATACACTTCGATCTCAACTCCTTGCCTGATAAAGATCAGCTGTTGACTCCTTGCCATCAAGACCGAAATTTTTTGGACTCCAATTACTGACAATTTGATTTAGTTACTTGAAATTGAATATCATTCAAAGTCAATAACCCAAATCTAGCTAAATGTGAAAGAAGTGTCTTTTGTTGATGAATAAAAACTGGCAAGTGAAAAAAGTGACAGAAAGAAAAATGCTACAGCACATTCTGATGACCAATGAGTGATAACCCACGTGGAATTGGAGTTTCAACACAACAAAAAAAATTTGTAATTTTTGGATAGGCATTTATGGTACTACAAGAAATAAGGGTTCAGTTGTCACTAAAAGTAAAAAAAATTTGTCACTGTATGCTCTCAGTGACAAAAAAAAAAGGCCTTGTCACTAAAAATATTGTATATTATTGCCTTTTTTAATGTTTTTCTAAGTTCAAAAGATGGGACTTAAAAGCCGAAAAGGAGCAAAGAAATTTGAACCATGTATATTATATTATTATCTTTTTTATTTTTTAAATTTGAAAAGATGTGACTTAAAAAGTAGAAAGGAGGCAGAGGGATTTGGACTCAAAACTTTTAACCATCAAACAAATTTTCCCAACAAATACGCTATTGTGATTAAACAAGATAAAGTTATCGCACAAAACCTTTATAGTGACGATTTTCAAGAGTTAAAAATAGTAATAATAACACAATTATCAGTCACTATAATAATCCATTCAATACCATTCGTGCTATTCTTAATTCTTTCAAAAATTCACTTCTGCTCAACATATTAAAATGAAATTGATTAACAAACTATCTAACCATACAACTCAATTTTAAATATATTATAAAAATACTGGCACTAATTAGGTTACAAAATAAATGCTTCATTACAAAGCATAAATGTTGCAATAGAGCCTCAGATGGTAAGCATGTCATCAATGTTATGTATAACAATTTACAAAGACAAAATCCCTACTTCAATAAGCAACAACCATATCACCAACGTATTCTCCTTGGAAACGCTTTGATAATTCCAAAAGCACTAGCCAAAAATCATCCTCTTGCTTATTCAACCAATTGAGCAAAAGAACTCCAGATCAAGACTACTATTGTAGGGCTCGCTAGCATTTACAAGAATTGAAGCAACTCATTTCTTAAGAGCTACAGGTCATAGTGGAGCTTTCTTTTAACATGGTTGCAATTTTTTTTTTGATTTGACATCACAGTCACAGCACTTATTAGATATAAAATTCAGAACTTAAATGTGCATATGATGAGAACAATATTTATCAACTGTCAAGGAAAGACATTTTGAAGTAATATAAATAAACATAGTTAGCTAGGAGATTGTAGACTAAAGCCTTAACATCCAAAGCTTCAAACTTATCCACTCGCTTCAGGATTCAACTTTTGCAAGTACTATAGAAATGACTCTCCGATTGTGTCTGATAAGTGAAAAAATTGATTTACTCAAATAGATTTAGGTGCTTAGAAGTGATAAAGAGATTGATCATTCTAAACTGACTAATTGAAATGAAGTCAATAGTAGTAATTCGCACTGGATATATATTAAGTTTTTCCTTTTTTAGAAGTGATAAATAGATTGATCATTTTAAAAGATTGAAGAACAAACAAGTACCATATATTTGGATCCCGGGCTTCACATTTAATAAACAGAAACAACACTTTTATTTAGTTGCAATGCACTTGTACCTCTGAAAGGGCAACTAGGCCCTTCACCTCTTACTATGCCCTGTATGCAACGAAATCTACTTTTATACTGGATTGCCGATCCCTGTAAAGCAAGAAGATTAATGTACCACACCACTTAACGTAACAAAAGTGATAAATGCAGGAAATAAAAGTTAAAACCCGTATGCGAGAGTAAGATAAATAAAAAATGCGACCTAAAACAAACCCACTGGGTTTGTTTGGATATCAATTTTTTTAAAATAATATTTTGTTTATATTATAAATACATTTTCCAACTCATCTTTTTGTATTTCTAACCACCTTCTTATCTCACATTCATCATATCATAAAATGTACTACAGTAATTATTTCAAAAAATATTTTAAATAATAATAGTATTGTCAAATCTTGAAGCTGCTAAGAAGTGTAACCAATACTTATCTATGTAAAGTACCAAATCAAGGTTTAGCCATCTTCACTTCATTCATAGAACAAAAGAAATAGAAAATCAAGGGCGGAGTACTATTTGAAAATTAGAGCAATATGACCCATAAGTGGCAAGAAGGAAAATTGCCACTAGGATGATACGTGTCAGCGACAAGCCCACGGAGAGTTGTCACTGATGCCAACTCACTATGATGACAAACACAGTGTTTTCACTATTTACATCGGTAAAGTGACAAAGTTCCCCTTGTCATAACAATCTTGTCACTAATCGGCTAGTTTCTTGTAGTGGATCCGTTTGGGAGAGGAATTTTCACAATTGTGATGAATTGATGGAGCACATATATTGAGGTTTAAGAATATTGCAGAATTAGCAAACGCCTTGTAGGTGGTTAACATGGTGGTGGTGGAGTGCAGAAATGTTGGTTATTTGCACATAGGTTGGGTAAAAAAGAAATGTACCTTTCGGTCATTTTAGTTAACAAATGGTAAACATCGGCATCCTTTTGAAATTGTACAGAAAGCTCAGTTAGAGTGGATGGAGTTCATAGAAACTCAAGTAAAGGACAAACGACTAAGCATTCAGGAAACAGTAACGGTGGAGGAGGAAGTTCAGAACAGCAATGAAGATGGGAATTGTATGAATATAAAAGTTGAGGTGAGTAATAAAAAAGAAGCAAGGCACTAGGAATTTGGTACAATAGCATCAAAGGCTAACAATACACATGTTGTCTGGGCTTCAAGGGAAAGAAGCAGAGAAGATATTATGTTAGACTATACCGAAGCTCTAAAACTGGCACTGAGTAAGAGGTGGGAGCAACATTGGCTGGAGGTGATAGTAGAAGTTTCATCATCTAATCTAACCTGCTACATCTTTTTAAGACAGAGAAAGTTAAAGACATCCAAAACTAAAGATTATTGTTTTTGAAATGCTAGTTTAATTTGTCTTCGCATGAAAATAGCAATAGAAGTAGAATGATTAGTGTTTATGTTGCTAGCTCAATATAAGACGAGGAATGTTGGAATCCTCCGTGTCTTAGTACATTATTGTAAAGCTCAAAATGAGCATTTGCTCAAGAATTGTATAGTTTATTTTTTTTTATTAATAATAATTCTAACGTTTTCATAAAAAAAAATTGTAATAAACTTTTTCCGATTTACAAACGGTACAAAAGTTATGCGCATTTTATGAATTTCCTCAATTAATTTTCCCCAAAAAATATATAATTCATATTGTTTAGTTAAATTCTACTTGTGTTCTTGGATGAGAATGAGGTACGATGCCCTGAAATTATTATCACATAAAAGCAAATGGGTTTTTAAAGCTAAAATGTCTTTGAGAGTAGATCTTAGAACCAAAATAAATGCTTCTTAATCATGTTGGTAAACGAAGAATTAACATTGTTTTGAGAGTGAGAAATAAGAGAAACAAACGTAAAACGTGAAAAACTAAAGACTAAGGGTCTGTTTGATAACATAAAAAAGTGCTGAATCTGAACTTTTTCAGACATTCAGATGTTTTGAGTGTTTGATAAATAAAAATCTATTTTCTGAATTTGTTAAGTAGTGTTGAACTTGTGTGTATTTTTTTCAGCACAAGAATCCTAACTGAATGCTTAATTCTGATAAGAATCAATAGAATTACTTCAACTATCTTATCTTATCTACCAAATCTACCATTGTTTATTAATTATATTCAAAATTCTTATCTAATTAAACAATTTAATATTCTCTATCTAATAATTTTCTATTTCTCTTTTCTGCCTTTTTAATGACTTTCACATATTCTCCATACTCATCATATAATATATTTCATCTTTTATATTAATTTGATTTAAAAATAAATATTGTCATTTCATACCTAAAAATTTTAAGCTAATTAAATCCTAGGTTCTATTTCTTTTTTGGATGAAAAGATATAAGGGCAAAATTGTTAAATTTAACTTATTAAGTATTCAGTTATAAATGTTTATCAAACAGTATAAATAGGTTCAGTATTAAAATTCAGACATTCATATATTTATTTTCAGTGTTTAAAATTCAATAAATTAATTATTTCAGTATTTAGATTTCAGAATTCAGACTTCAGAATTCAGATTCAACTTTATCAAACGAAACCTTAGATGCACGCTACTATTTTAACCATCCTCTCTCCGTCTAGTTGCCGTTCAATATTGTTGTAATTAACAAATTACAACGCATTAAAAGATGTCCATCGATGTAGTTGTATTATCGTCAGTGTATAAACTATTGGTTGTACACCGTCCAATGGCACTGCGTATGCAGGTACAGATCTCCACGGGGGAAGTGTACAATGTACTACATGTTAATGATGCTGAGAAAAGTTTTTTTGTTCCTTTGTTTGTTTAGTCAACAAACCCGTATGCTTTGTCTAAGTGCATTATTGGGAGGGAGCGAGGTGGAAGGAGCAGAAATATGGGAGAGTGAGGAGGCCGTTACAGGGCTGGGATTGGTTGCTGTATCAAAGTCCCATGTTTACAAAGTCGTCAACTGGTGGCAATTGAATGATTCCTGAATCCTGACGTTTGGATACCAATAATGTATTCAACTTAGTAGCAATTGGATCCGCGTCGTCGGTGGTGTTGGCTGCCATGATAGACAAATATAAATATTAGGCGTCTGTGACTTTAACAAACATGAATGGAAGCAGTAATTATGCGTTCCTTCAAAAAAAAAAAAAAAAGCAATTACGCACGCAAGATGATTGGGGGCGGGTAACGTATAACATAAGCTTGGCTCAATTAATGGAGATTTGAGTCCAATCTATTTAGGGTCATGCTTGGATTGTTTGTTTTCGTCGGAAAATATTGTCATTTTCTATGATCACATTTTTCTATCATCTTTTTTCCTCGCATATATCAAATCGCTACAGTAATTTTTCCATGAAAAATGACGAAAAATGCAATCCAAATACAACCTAAATTTTTATTACAAAAAAAAAAACCGGGGCTTGTGTTCTTACTCACCGTACGAGGACGTATGCAATTATGGCGTGTATTGGTGATCGGAAGCGAACCTGTTTAAATATTTTATTATAGAAAAAAAAAGAAAGAAAGAGAGCTTGTGCGATTTATGGCTGGTAGCGGTGATAGAAGTTAAATTTATCCAAATTTTTTATTAAAACAAAAAAAAAAGAATTGGGGAGTGGGGGGAGATGTTGAGAGTTGACTTTTAATTTCTTGCTCATTGGCTCATAGGCTAGACGGCCCCCCTCTTTTTAGTATTTATTTAACTTTATATGTATACCTTTAAATAGATGCATGTTTGCTGATTCCACCGTCAACTTGTTTCCAACCAATCCCTTCCTCAGTTCCTCCCCCAACCTTAATCAGTTGCAGTTCTTTCCTTTTTTTTTTTTTTCATTTAGTCATTTTCATGTTTGCGTCTGCGGCATCCTGATCCGGGAGGTGGTAAATTAAAGCTCGAGGCTCAGACGAACCAACTGCTCCTCTAGTCTTCCATCTTCTTGTGTTCTTTTTTATCTCCGCCATCAAAATTCTCTCCCTGATCTTTTCGTAATCAAAAGCTGGATCTCCTCTCCAATTTCTCTTTTCCACTCCACCGTATTACATAATACATACAGTTTCTAGCTTGTAAACTGGACCACTTCATTCTTTATATTCCGTAGCCGCAAATTTATAAAAAGCTGCTAAGCATGTAATTCTGATCGACTCCGTCTTTTCCTCTTCCCCAAAAAAAAAAAAAAATCAAAAAGATATATACCAGTACGTATATGTTTTTTCATTTGCGTACCTTGTTTGCCCAGTAATCATAGCGTTATAGAGCTGGCCCTAGCTCAGAAGCTCGTGTAGCAAGATCTTTATAAAAATCCACAAATCATGTAATATCAGTCTTTCAAGTTCTTTCTCTAGAACCAAATCTTTATAAAAAAAAAAAGAAAAAAAAAGAGGTTGTTCTAGCCGATTCAAGTTCTGAAGGCGGAAAATGGCAGAATCGGATGGTGGAACTCCACGAGCATCGGCGCCTCCAACGCCGGGGACTCCAACGCCATTGTTTTCGTCGGTTCGAGTTGATTCAATGTCCGGCGATCGGAAGTCAATGCCCCGGTGCAAGTGCTTGCCTGTGGAGGTGCCAACATGGGGTGCAGCTCACACGTGTCTCACCGACTTTCCCGCCCCAGATGTCTCCCTTACCCGCAAGGTACCCTACAACTTGGCCCCCTTTTTTTGATATTTTTCAAATCTTTCTGCCGCCGATTAACTCTCTCTGCCTTTGCATCACTTTTGCCTGTTTTTCTATGCTTCTCCTTGTAGGTGTCATGCGCTGTAACATATATTCTCATTCCATTGTACAAAGTTCAGCGGACACTATTATATTCTCGTATCATAGAGTTTGTTTTATAGACATCCCATATACTATGCTAGTTTGTCGACAAAATACAGAAACCATTGAGGAAGGCTCATCATTGTCCCTGGTTGATTTTCCCTTTTCCTTTTTCTATATATACACAATGAATTCACAATAGTTAGATCAATATTAACAAGTCACCGATCTTAAACTTACTATCAACTCATAACTTGTGGTATAAAAATTTACCACATAATAAGACTAAATTAAACAGTTAAAATCTCTATTTCCCACTGCCTTGACCTTGGTCATTTCATGACCGCCATTTATACATGAATCATAAATTTGTAACAGTCTTATAGTACTCAATTTAATTTTTTAGCCATTATACGAACGACCTCAAAATATAGGACTTTCAATGGGCTGGGCTAACTCGAGTTCGGCCCTTTTGGCCCAAAAAGGCTCATTGAGTTTTAAACTTTAATTGGGCAGGGCAGAATTTGGTTCTAAATATTATATTTAAATTAAATGTGAGCCAAGACTAAGTTTACATCTAATTAAAGTCCGACCCATATATGAGTATAAGTATATATGTAAAATATATATAGTAATGTATAATTTATGATTATACATATTATGACATAAAATATTAATAATTTATATATAAATTTGTATTAATTCATAATTATAAAATATATGACATATATAATTATGTATTTAATCATGAATTTGGTCAAGTTCAATTTCAGCCTAAAACTCATATAATAGTGTGGATTAAGTTTTGAACCTTTAATATGAGTTCGAAACTCGAAAACCGAAATCCAAAAATTCATGTAATTTGTGAACCAAGTTTAGGTTTACTGAAACTAAGGTCCTATTTGGCACTTGAGTTTTTTTTGAAGTTTGTTTGCTACAAGTTTTTTAAAAACTTCTGTTTGGATGGGAGTGTTTTTCAAATACAATAAAAATTTGTAAAAAGTATTCTAAAAGATAATCTAAAAATTAGTTTAAAATTTTTTAAAATTTTAAAAAATATCTCAAAATATATTCTAGAAATTCTTCTACTCTTAAATATCGCAAAATATTTTCTAAAAATATCTCAAAATATATTCGAAAAACTCTGCTACAGCAAAATTTTTCAAAAACACTCCCAAAAACAGTAAACTATACATTTCAAAATATTTAAAAATTTAGACACTTCAAAAATTTTTTAAAAAATTTCTACAGTAAGTTACAGTAAAATTTTAGACAAACACTCAAAAAACTCACTTGCCAAATGAGGCATAAGATTCAAAAATCCAATTGACACGGGTTTGTTTGAATTGTAAATTATTTGAGATATTTTTACTGTAGCACTTTTTGTAATGTGATGTATGTGAGATAAAAAGGTAATTGGGAAGATAAAAAGGTGTATTGAAAATTGTAATGATGATGTAAACAAATATATTTGATTAAATAATTTGCTGTCCAAACAAACCTATGGTACATATGGAGACAAAACTTACACTATTTAATTAATGTCATTGCACATGCTTCCCACGGATTGATGACGCGTCAACTGATATTTTAACCTCCTGCATGACTCAACGGGTTCCCTAGAGAAGTCCATTGTAATCGTTGGATGTACTCCCTCGGTCTCAATATTAAAGTTGTTTTTTTGATAATTCAAATTTTTATGATAGCGTAGTAATTATTATGTTAAATGATGTGACATTGGTAAATTTATGCATGTATCTTTTGAATTTAAAATATTTCATTTTGAAATGCGCACCAAAATTTTAAAATGATACCTTCTCAAGTGATAAGATTAGAAAGTATTTGTTAAATTTGGAACATCAATAACGTGAAAATATAATGTTAACAATGAGATGGAGGGAACGTGTAATATGTCAATTTTGGTTAAATTGCTCAAATCCATAGCCAGCACTGACGCCTATTGTGGAATTAAATAGCAGCATTTAGCGTGCAACAGATTCTATGTCCCACTTCTTGTGTTACTTTCTGTTTCACTTTTTATTATATTGTCATTTCTCCTTCGTAAACATCATATTTTAATTCTTTTTTATTTTATTGAGATTCCAATAACTAATAATTGAGTAATACATAAAATTTAACAAATTCAAAAAAATCAAAATGCATAAAAATGTGATTTTTTAATGAATTTTCTGCTGTATTTTTTAATTTTTTATTATATATTATTTTTTTGAAACTGTTGTATTTATTTTTTACTCAATTAATAGTTATTGAATATTAAGAAAATTAAAAAATTAAAATAAAATATTTATAAAAAAGGAATGACAATATAATAAAAAGTAAGATAGAAATGACACAAGAACTAGGAAGAAGATCCGATCTAGTAATGTATGCCGCCCACGTGCTATCGTACGGACCTTAGCTCACCCCTAATATTTGTATCCTGCCATAAAATAAAATAAGTCGTTGCAAAAGAAGCTTTCTTTTAGTGGACTCATGGTATCTAAAAATTGACCCTTTACCACCTCTGCTCTTGCTCACACAAAAAATTGAAAACAGTGACGGTACGTATGAACACTGATTAAAGCCTCCATTATGTTAATTGCGTTTGGAATTTTTTTTTTCCTCCCCCTTGACTTCAAGAAAAACTCGGCCTTAATTATTACTAGGAAAGGGGATAAATCTCACAATTCTCCTATCATTGTAGCTCTAGTCCCCTCTGGATCCTCCGAGGCCTCGCAAGTTTTATTTTACTCAAGTTTAGAGTAAAGTAGTTATTTTAACTTTTGTTACATCTTAATCTAATTAAGTCACTTCGCATCTAAATTTTTATTACACCTTTTTTTAACTTAATTATACTCTTAAGACAAATTTGTCTTAAATGGAACTTTTGAGGCCTTGTCCATTGCCCACTTTCCACCTTTCTTGGGTTTCGAATCTTCTGTCCCCAAATTAGTCTCTATCCTCTCTATCTCTTCTTTATACAGTTGCCACGTGTCTTTAACTTTTTGATAACCCAAACTCAAACAAATCGATAATAATCCATTGACAAATTTATTTAAAACCAAAACTTGCAATCTTCTTCTTTATGTAAACTAGAGTTGAAGAAATTCTGATTAGGGAACCACCGCTTGATTTATCCAAAGAAAAAAAATAGTTTTGAGTTATTGAAATTGCTTGATTTATCCAAAGGCCTAAAAGTTTTGAGTTATCTGTTTAATTGGTTTTGAGTAAACTTGTCAATGGATTATTATTGGTTTGTTTGACTTTGGATTATCAAAAAATTAGAGACACGTGACAGCTGTATAAAGAAAGGAGAGAGGAAATAGAGACTAATTTGGAGATCGAAGATTCGAAACCCCTTTCTTGTACCATCTCCGCTTCGCTTCGGAATACCCAAAAGGTTTTGGATACTCTTCTCTTATCCGACAATGGTTATTCCCTGATAAATTCACCATAAAAATCGTACTTAAAAGTTCATGGAATAGTAATTCTGCAACAGAAGTAAAACCTCGAGGAAGAAAATGGAGGGAACAAATCGTGATGAACTTGTTAATCTACTAAGACAGAAATATATATATATATATATATATGTATGAATGATGTAAAAGATTAAAGAAGTGAAGTCATCAAGAATTGGCACCTTTTGTTTTTGTTTTTTTTTTTTGGGGGGTTTTAATAATGAATGAAATTTGAATTATACTGAACATAGCTGGGAGCAGAATTCGTGGGCACATTCATCCTGATATTTGGTGCCGCAGCTGGACCCATTGTAAACCAAAAGTACGACGGAGCAGAAACGCTGATAGGAAACGCAGCGTGTGCGGGGCTAGCAGTGATGATAGTGATATTGGCAACAGGGCATATATCGGGAGCTCATCTCAATCCCTCCCTCACCATTGCATTTGCGGCGCTCCGCCACTTCCCTTGGGTTCAGGTGCCGGCTTACATCGCAGCTCAAGTTTCGGGATCCATCTGTGCTTCTTTTGCTCTCAAAGGTGTTTTCCACCCCTTTATGTCAGGAGGCGTCACGATTCCATCTGTAGGCAACGGCCAAGCCTTCGCCCTCGAGTTCCTCATCACATTCGTTCTCCTATTTGTTGTTACTGCAGTTGCCACCGACACTCGAGCAGTAAGCACCAAGCACCATCACAATATAATTAATTAATTACTGCCCTTCCCACCTAGACTTCATCATTTCATTTCAATTAATTCACGTACGTGTGCCACTGCATTTTATAGGTTGGAGAATTGGCAGGTATAGCAGTCGGAGCTACAGTCATGCTCAACATTCTCGTCGCCGGGTGAGTTTCAATCAATATGCAGCATATATGATGACTGACGTCTGGCGAGTGCTAATATGTGCATACACATCATTTATTCGTGCTTCTTTCAAATTGAGTAAAGCATGCATGCATGCATGGCTCCGCGTCATATGAATATATCACCGCAATTTCCTAAATTATTGCTGGCTAATTGTACATGTTTAGGGTCCTGAGAAGAAACATTAATTATCACACCCCACCAGTTTGATTTTCTTGCTGTTTTCCTCCTCCATTTCTAAAATCTTGCTTTTTGACGTCTCTCACAAAATTGAAACGTACGTGCCAATATATATGATCGATCTTCTCAAACTCTAATCCCAATATTCCCCCCTCCTGCCTCCTCCTTACTATCTATCATCCAACCTATGACAAAATTATTAGGAACAAAGAAAAATCATTCCGCCAAGTGTGCCGTACATTTGGTTGATTTTTTGCCGCGAGAAAATTCTATTAGGAGGACATCTTTAATTTGTTGATTGACTCGCACGTACGCTACAAGAGAATGAAAATGTTTTAGCATGCATAAGCGCTTATGTTATTCTGAACACAAAGTAGAAAGTTGCATCCAGCGTATTGTGTCTACTTTTTGAACTTCTTATAGGTTTCGCTGTTTTGGTCAACAAGATTTTTTTCCAAAATCTTTAAAAAATGAGGATTTTTTGGGTTAAATCTCATTTGAGAAACTATGTTCGAAGTTTCACCCATATGCGCTAGAAAAAATGCTTTTGGTCTCCATGTAAAGTGCAAATCCACGTAAGTTATCTGAGCCAGTCTCCTTTATAGGGGCAAACTAATTTATCATCTCTATTTAAAAAGGGCTAGCTGCAATATTGTGACGTTCACTTGAGGATATAGATCGAGTAAGAAACAGGAGCAATTTGAATGCTTGAGATAATGAGAGGCTATGGCACGATTGGAAACAGGAGCATCTTTATAAGAACAGATAACCTTCATGATCCCCTTGTGTTTGCATATTTAAGAACAGATGAGGTTTTTAGTTAAAAATTAGTATATTACTAGCATGGGTCTTCAGGTCGAGTGCAAGCAATAACAGAATGACAAACACCGACAACATTGCCATTACCTTTGGCAGGCCATCCAGCGGTGGTTCAATGAATCCTGTCCGAACCCTGGGGCCAGCCGTTGCTGCTGGAAATTACAAGTCAATCTGGGTATACTTGCTGGCTCCCACGCTCGGGGCCCTGGCCGGAGCAGCTGTCTATACATTTGTCAAGCTCCAGGGAGACGAGACTGAGACTCCAAGGCCGGTCCGGAGTTTCCGTCGCTAAAACTTTTCTGAAAGAACCGACCGGCCTAGCCAGCTAGGCCTCCTAATTTCTACCATGTTGAATTATTATCATCGTATAAAGTATTCCTGTTGATGACATTAAAAGTCAACTGCTTTTACGTAAGAATAAAGGCGTAGGATAAGGAAGCTGTGGACTTCGACGACTCTTGCGCCCCTTGGTCTGTTGTGGTGTGTAAAATTGTAGACTTAAAATCTCTGTACTGTTATGCTTTGCTGGTTTGTCCTATATGTGATCGATGTGGTGGTTGAATTAGAGACGCGAGCTAATGCCTCTGCTTTTAAGCTTGCCGTCACTTCAACGAAACAATAATCTTGTTCTTCTTTTTTTTATTTTGTTTGTGAGATGATGAATAAAACTGTTGCGTTTTGTGCATATCTTATCCCCACTAGCCGCAGTAGAGCACTATTTAAGATAATTCCAGAAGTTCCTTGTTCGGTTGCATCGAATCCCCTCACTTGTTGTTGGTTAATTCCAAAGCCTTCTGGCCTAAAGGTAATTAAATCCCCTCTAGATTTTCCAATGATCCCTTTGAGTCTATCCCTTCCCCAGTGAATATAGAAGGAGTAAAAATTAATAAGAAATTGATTTGTGAGAGAAAAATACCCAATTAAAAAAAAAAAGTAAAACTCATGAGGCTCTTGTAAGGATATTAAGAATGAGGTATCCCTTTGTGATGCAAGACATTGTCTACCCCCGGCCTCCAAGTTTGCTGCTGTAAGACATCATCAGATAAACAGGACTCCGGGTAGTATTACTGATGGACTGGAAATCCAGCAAGGCTAATGTAGATATGCTGTTTGCTTCTGCGGATCAGCTGATGTAACTGCGGCCACCTTGGGACCACTGGCCGTTCCTAGCGAGTTTGTGCATTTTGCACATCGCGTAACTTTATTTACATACGGCGTAACTTTGTTTGCACAACGTGTAACTTTAGAATAAATTTTTGTGGACCTCACACACGTTAAAAAACGAGGTACAAAAAGTGATCTGGATCGTACAATTTTTTTGGACCAAATCTTGGCCGTGAATAGCTCAAGAGCGGTCCTTCTGATGATCGCTCCTGCCCCTCGTCTGGCCACCTTGTCATCATTACAGCCCTTTCTGCTTTTGTATGGTTCTTCCACTTCCACTTCCACTTCAATAGAATCTAGAAAACTGTCTTTGCTTTTTCCCCGAAGTACCCAGCATAAGCCAATAAGGATTATAAGCATGGTCCAAAGACTCGGCCAAGTTATCACCGGAACGAAGCTCTTCGTTCTGATACCAAGATGAGATGACTCCGAGATACATGGATCGCCAAGATCTCGGTCGAGATGTCTCCGACACGAATAGAAACGACCGAGTCGCTTTGAGTCAACTCGAATCCAACCAAAAACCAACAAAAAAAAGCAAAAAAAAAAAAAAAGGTATGCCGAAACAAGTTATAGAGTATTAACTATTTCAAAATTTACATCTAACCGAAACCATGATTGAATACCGAAACCGATATGAAACGATCTGAGTAGCGACCACAACTTTGAACCATGATTATAAGTGCACCAATCAAGCTAGCTAGGCAGGAGAAACCATAAAATTAGTGCAGGAGATTTAAGGATTGACACAGAAAATAACTTTTTATTTGATAGATAATCATAGTAAAGCAGATGAAATTATAGTGCCACCTCCCGTGAAGCACATACTATAATAAGAGGTATAATTACTTGACAATTGAGAGCTTGATGATTTGTTTTGCAAGCCATGCACACTTCTGCTCGGCTAATCAAAATGTTGTATGTTCGGAAGAATAGAAACGGTTGATTCGCTCTGAGTCAACTCGAATCCAACCAAAAACCAACAGAAAAAAAGAAAAAAAAAAGAGTATGCCGAGACAAGTTATAGAATATTAAAGGGTTCCAGCGACACAAGCTATTGTACCCAACACCTTTGCTTTCCTACTAGCAGTTGAAAAGTTCACTCTCTCAATTCTGCAGAATGGCAACTAGACGGAGTAGGATCATTAATTTGCATATGTTTGTTTCATCACTTGACTGAACAACATCATACGATTACATAGCAGTACGCACGTACTTACTGGCTCTGGCTGGTAGTGATTTATCAACACTATTACTAGCTAGTAGTAATGTAATGTAATGTTACGGTATCTCATAAGCACAGAGATGACGAACGTCAAACCGGGGATGACATTACTCAAAGTACTGGCAACAGTTGGTGAAGTGTACCCCAAACTCACATAGTAAATGTCAAGATGGATGGTTGTTCCGATTGAAGAGAGCATGAACATCTTCATCACCGCCACAAAAGAGAGGGATGGTCTTGGTCGCTTTTTCCTGTCTTCCAGCAGCAGCTACAATTAATGTCGGGCTCTGTCGGTCATCTTACCAAATACACCAACATAATTACAAATACACATATATATCACCTGCCTTACCATTCTAGCATATAAGCAAAAGGTCCCAAAATAAGCATCGCAATTACATGCCGTCACACACAAAAAGCATGTTGGTTAAGCCCCTTGTCCACTCCGTCAGGAAAAAAAAAAAAAAAAAAAAGCCCCTTGTCCAGGGCGATGTTCATCAAGATATTTAATCCACCATAAGCATGCTGAACAACTACCATGGCCACATAAGAGGCACTGGTTTTTGGAATAAATTCTTAAATTATTATGAAAAAAAAAGTGTTTCTACAAGAGAGGCTATTTGTGGAGTTGTTTCTAAAATCAGGTTGACTAAGCATTAGACAAATGCGAGCTTGAAACTTTTTTTCTTGAAAGTGTACCTCGCATTTGAGGTGCTTAGTCTTTCAGTCAAAAAGAAAAAACAGAGCTTGGTTAAGAAACAGAGCCGATTTATTCAGAAACCCTTAAGAAACCAGCAGAATTGGGCACTGCAAATTGAACCCAAATTCCATCCCAAATCCGTCATTCAAATCTATGGAGCAGCAGCATCCATCAAGAGGAGATACAAATTGGAGGGAAGGACTGCAATTTTGTTTCATCTTACACCCACGGAAGCTGTCGTCAGACAGCTAAGTCGCCGGAAAGCTGGCAAACAGAGCCGAGAGTGTTGAGCAAAAGCTGCAAAACAGAGGCCAAAAGCTACCGGCATCATTTGGCGAAAGAGGCAAGTTTTCATCATGGTTTTACAGCAAAAGAAACAGACATAATAGTCTTAGAATACTCCAAGATATGGATAAAATCAGAAGGGGACAGCTTTTGGGTTAATATATTAGCCAAAGTGAATAATGTGTGGGTAGTCCTTTTTTTAACACGTGAGCTCGCATTCATGACCTCGCATTTTCTGAATGCAAAGAGCTGATCGGAATTCCATTCCAAATTCATCCCTTTTGCAGAATTTTTTTGAAATCCATCACAAAGTTAGAAATTTGTCTTAGTTTTTGGGGCCATGATATGCTCAATATCCTTCCTGACCATAATAACAATTGAGTATCCACATATAGAGTTCGATGGAGATTTTGGGTTTTATTTATGATTGTGTGTCTGAACTTTTAATTCCGTCCACTTGTTCCGTATATACAACTATACAAGTGGTTTTCTGGCTGAAACACTTCGCATAACTTAATACTTGTATTTGGCTACTGGAACTGTTCGTCAGTGGAGCAATATGAATTTGTCCTTGTTGGAGCACATTATCAACCCGATCCTAAACCTGACCAATCTGATTCGATTCGATTTTTCTTAGCGGGGCAGATATTCGCAAAAAAGGATAGGGATACGAATCAGGAAAATAAAAACTTGCGAGTATCCGACCGCAGGGTATATTAGATAAATATTAAAAAATTAGGAGTCATTTTATAATTTTCTAATTTTTAATCCTAAGTGTGATTGAAGTGGCTCACAGCCTCATATTCTAATTCCATATGATCTGCCTCTCCTCATCTTGTTTGAAGAAAACGAATATTCTTGATGAAACCTAAACCAAATGAACAAAGCAAAGCAAAATTTGTGAAACTCTATCATAAAAATTGGAGCGAATTGCGCGAAATGTCACTAAACTATTTCAAAGTGCCGGTTCTGGTCATTAAACTTTTTTATTAGCGCGAAATGTCACTGAACTAGTAAATCTATACCGTTTTGGTCACTCCGTGTATTTGTGCCGTTAGGAGAGACGGAAATCAACTTTTTGAGGGGTAATTTCGTCTACACAATAGTTAAAAAATTTATGCCCTCATTCTTCTTCACCTACAACCATAGTGCTATACCATATTTACATTCCCAGCCTTCCCGTACGCATCAATCATCACAGAATAGGTAACCTCATCCGGTTCACACCCAAAAGACGGCATTTTTTCGAACCACTGGACGGCTTTCTCAGGTAAAGAAGACAGCCTGGCGCAGCTAATTATGGTGGAAAAGGTGACATTATCGGGCTTAACTCCTCTCTCAATCATATCCGTAAACAATTTCTCGGCTCTGTCCAAGTCTCTACATTTTCTAAACACCTTGAAGGTAACATTATACAAAATCACTTCTTTCTTCAACTTAAGCCTTTCCAGAAAGTAACTCAGCACCAAAGGCGCAGTTTCAGAGTTGGACATGTTATTGAGCACAACGGCAGCATCTTGCTCTACAACTTTGCCACCCAAATTAGCCAAAATACTAATAACGTCAGCTTCTACAGGGTCACACGAGTCCAATTGTTGGGAAGCTTGGACTAAAGAAGCATACCTGAAATCGTAGGAATTGCGCCTGAGCTTTGATGCCCTGGAGCTGTTGGGGTTGACCCAGATATAGCTTTTTGAGGAAGAGGAGATGGTTTTAGCATCTGGGCGGTGAGGAATTTGGGAAATTGAGGGGGATTGTTGTTGGGAAGCCGGTATAGAGAGGGAAGGTTTTGGATGGGGCTTGAGAGGAGGAAAAGCGAGGGCGTTATGGGGGATGATTCTGAGTTGGTGGAGGTGAGTGGGATAAAGAGAGTTACAGAAGAGGTGTGGGTCGCGAGAGAGATGAGACGGCGAATAGGCGGCGGCCACCATTCTTCTCTCTACTCTCCTTCCTTCCTTCTCAGTCGTCACTCACTCAGCAGAGCAGTCAGCAGCATTTGAGTTTTCTTCTTTTTTACAACTATGAAAAATTTCGCCTGCATTTTTTGGTTGAAGTTTGATGGTGCCGCCATTCAGATCAGCCATCTCCTTTATGTCTTTGCCGGATACGGAACCATTGATTATGTAAAAGCTTCAAGGAAAAGGCTGTGCAGACAAATTTGCCCCTCAAAAAGTTGATTTCCGTCTCTCCTAACGGCACAAATACACGGAGTGACCAAAACGGTATAGATTTACTAGTTCAGTGACATTTCGCGCTAATAAAAAAGTTTAGTGACCAGAACCGGCACTTTGAAATAGTTTAGTGACATTTCGCGCAATTCGCTCTAAAAATTGTTTATCCCTTTCATTATTTTTATTTTTATTCTACCTCCATGGATCTTTCCTACAAATCTTTCATCAATTCAATCAAAGATTTGTGTTTGGATCTCAAATTTTCTATTAGCTAGATAATTAAAACATTTGTGTCTTTCATTTATTTATTTATTTGATTTATTTTATTGCAATTATGTCTCTTAAATTTGTCTCTTTTATTTTAGTAAAAGAAATTTATTTTTCTTTTTCATCACCTTTAATGCCATAAGGTCTATTCCAAAGATGTAAGAGAATTGGGGAAGATTTTTCAAGCTTATTTTGATTATACTTTCTCCAAAAATTATCAACTCTATTCAATTCTTTTCCGAACTTGATTCCACAGTCAACTCATTTGTGATGCAGTCTTGTACCATAATATCCTTAAGGAAGTTGGGAAAGTTGCCAAATACTTATTATCTTTATGTTTGTTATGTTGTAAAAGGATGAAATGTGTGAGAATGGTGATATACTCAAAATTATCATGAAATTTCATTTTGTCTATTAGATATTATAATTCTTATATGTACTAAATTTATGAAATCAGTTTGATTATTAGATGAAATGTGTGAGAATGGTGATGTATGCACTTTGACTATAATATCTCTACCAATATTAATTGGAAAACAGGTTTTTGTTATTGGAAAACACGTTGATATTAAGTGGAAAGTAATTTTTTTTAATTGAAAAATAGTTTTTTTTTTAGGGGTGGGTACCCTATGATCCGCCCCTTTTTTTTCGAGTACCCGAAGACATTAGGAGCGGATTAGGGTCGCAAAATGGCTGATCCGATATATTAGGGTCAGGTCAGTCAAATCATGTTAGGGACGAGTACTTGACCCGTGCCCACTCCTACGTTTCTATCCGTCTTGAAGACGTCTCAACCGAGATTTCGGCGATCTATTATCTTAGAATCATCTTGTCCCGATATCATATTGGATAACTCCGTTTCGGTGACGACTTGGCCGAGTTTTTGAACCATGGCTGATCTGGTTGCGAATCATATTGGATACTAAGAGGGACATTTGGGATCTACAAGCATATCCTTTTAGTGGCAGATAGATGTCATTGTAGCAGTTTCCCTCTTTATTTTTGTTTCCTTTTCTATTTAGTTGTTTTAAGAGTTTTTTTATTAGTCAAGTAGTTTTTTAATCTAATCATTTCCTATTCCTTATTATTTTCTTGTGTGCCTATAAATAGACTTAGTTAGGGCTATTGTAAATCAACCATTCTCTTGGACAAATAAATTAAATTAACTCTTTGAGTTGTTGGCTTTGCCATGTCTTTGGGGTGTAGTCTAAAATTTAGATTCTTGTTTAATCTTGCTTAGATTTTGATTTCAATCTTGTTATTTTGGAGGTTTGATCGAGTATCAATCCTTGGTTCTTTCTTATGAAATTAGTTTATGAAACATTGAAGCTGTTCCTTTTAAATTGCTTCCGCTACAGCGTCAATTGGTATTACCGCTGATACACATCACAATAGCTTTGATCACATGAATGCTACCTTAGATTGCATCGACATTCCTAGATCGCATCGATGTTCCCAACGATCATCAGCCGTTTTCCATAGCATGATATAGAAAGCTAAGATGATCTTGCAACACTTGGATTCGCTAAAAGTAGGTCCTGTGTTCAAGATACATATGCAGTGGCTAGACGCAGCTATAGACGACAAGTACGGGATATGTATGTGGTTAGTGAAATTCGCTCCTGACAAGCCTATTGTTCGTGCCGTCCCTTGATGCTCTTATAGTATGAAAGTAGCATGCAAAACAACCAAAGTAGCCATCAAATCCGTGAGACTATAACACCAAGTGTTGTAGCAAAATCTGAGCCTTTCCTATGAAAATCAATAAAGTTGAATTTTGTATCACCCGGTGTGCATAGTTAAATTTGTTGTAACTATGTTGGATGGTGAAGTAGTTCAATTTGAGATTTTCCCAAGATCATATACAACTTCATGTGTTCGTAACTAGATGCGGAGGTTCATATGCAAGCATGGGCCCTATAAAATTCCAGGGAGGATTGTTCATGATCAAGTAAAAAGGCTCGTGCACAAGTATGACTCTTTAAATTTCGTGGAAGAATTATTGCCCTGTATAGTTGTTTGTGGTATGCAAATTTTCTTTCGAACTCAAGGTCAAGTTCTTTCAAAGTTGAGGGGATTGATGTGAGACAAGATTTTTACATCTCGTAGAAAATAATTCACGCACAGATCAAAATTGCCACACCCATAGATCTGGTCGCAAATCGGGTATTGAAAGGTACATTTTGGATCCGCTCCGTGGATCTACACAATTCCTCTTTATTTTCATTCCCTTTCTATTTAGATATTTTGAAAATTTCTTATTAGTTAAGTAGCTTTTCAGTCTAAGTATTTCTTGTTGCTTATGTATTTGTAGTAGTGCTTGTGTGCCTATAAATAGACGTAGTTAGAATTGTAAATCAATCAATCTCTTTTAACCAATAAATCAAAATAACTATTTGAGTTGTTGGATTTGCTATGTCCTTTGGGTGTGCCCTCGATTTTAGATTCTTGTAAAATCTTCCTTAGATTGAGATTTGAATCTTGTTATTTTAAATATTTGATTGCGCATCGACCCTTGAATTTTTCTTATGGAATTAGTTTCTGAAATTGTTCTTTTTAAATCGCTTCTTCTGTCGCGTTAAAACTATAGTGCATGAATGAAAGTTGTTTTTGCTTCCAGCAGCAATCACAAATGTATGGATAAATAATTGGAAGATGTCAAAATCATGTAAGGTTAGAAGAAATTTCCTATAAAATCCTGCTGGACAGAGTAGGAACATTGTTTTCTGCAGGAAACTCAACCATCAAGTTTCATGCAAACCAAAGATGAATATAGGAGATCAGTACTTTTCCTTTCCTTGCATACATGTTATTCAAAGACTTCATTGTCACCTTATTCAAACACCAGGCGACAATAGCTCTGATGCGCAGTCCAATGTAACGCTGCGGTTATCTTGAATGGGACATAAATGTCAACAGCTATGTGACGATCACTTCTCAATGAGTACGGAACTCATAACACGAACTGCAGCCGCACTTGCATTAAATGATGACCGTCTGCAAAGTTCCAATGGGAAGAAAAAGTCCAGTTGGGCAAGGAAAAAGGAATGAGATTTGTTTCATGCATGCAAAGAGAACGTAGAGCGCACAGCAGCATATTTCTAGAATTTAAAATGAATGAAAGTAAAATGGAAATAGAACATCCTTTCTTTCACAGGAAAAAGCTAGGCCCTCTAGAAAGATCACATTTAACCTGGAGTTGTTTCACCCTTTCATACTGTTCAAAACCAATAGACCAAAACAGGATATGAACCACTGTAGCCTGTAGGCCAAATCCCAGATTGTAAACATACCACATCCCCCAAGGAGGGAAAAACAACAAAAAGAGCCCACAACAACAAAGCGAGAGGGTAACGACAATCTGCAATGCAGCAGCAGTATATCTAATAAGGTGCCATAAAATTGGTATAAATTCCTATATACATGCACAAAAACCCCAAAAAAAAAAAAAAAATCTAAGACAGCATTACAATTACTCCCATTCATGTTTCATCCAGACTTCAGCATCTTGTAGAAAGATATGAAGACTCATCAACATCTTCCCTGAGGCTGTATCCACTGAAATGCTTGACTCTGAACTTCCATTCTCCTTTTACTGGGTCATAAGAAACAAATTCAGCACCTTGATCCTCTGCCTTCCTTTTAAGCATCTCCTTATACTTCTCAATTCTTGGACCCTCTGTATAATGCTGTCCAGTCTTCTTGTCAAAGCATTTTATATTCAGGAGTGTCACTTCTGCAGGCTTATTAAGACCTTGTCCAACAGGAGGTTTCTTGCTCTCATCCATGTATACTATCACCTCTCGGTTATTAAATTGGACCAAAGATTCTAGGTCAAGTCGGCGAACATCTGTCTCCCCAATGAACTTGATGCTGCCATAGCCGTGTCTTCCAACCACAAAATTCTCCACCCGCCGGCAGTATCCTGCTTCAACCCTTTCTTTGGCTGCCAGCTCCTGGATTTTGGGCTCTGTATAATAATCAGCATGACGAAGTTTTGGCATCAGCGCCTCAATTTCAGCACCGTACTCGTAAGCAACAGCTGCTTCACCAGCTCGGTGGCCAGTAAGAGTGATACTGTACAAATCTCCCTTTTGCGTCGAATGCTCATCAGAAACCCCATTAGGCTTCTGGTTCTGTTTGACAGGATGAACTTGATCCTTGAAGCCATTTTCAACTAAAAATTCTGCATTGTCCCACCCCCAAACCGGGGTTTTTGGGGGAGGGGGGGTGTTACAGTAAGACCACAGCAAGCAAATATTACACATGAAAGACTAAGATTGAAGTTTTACTTTCTTCCGGAAATAACATAAACGTCTAAATATCTATGGTGTCAACTCAACAGATTCAAACACTAATATTAGTACATATGCTAAATTATTTGGAGACTGAAGTCCAAAGTGATTTGCATTGATTCAATGAGTTGAGGCACTAACATAACTACAAAGTGATAAAACGGGCAATAATCCCTGTAAACACGCCAGTGAATTAAGATTAAAAGGACCATTCCTTGTTAACCTTCCAACAATAAAGTCCTCAAGAATGTTAAGTTGGTTGAGACTGTATTCAACCAAAGGTAACCCAGACATAAGCTGTGAAAAAAAGTTTAATTTATAAATGACACAATTAGAAATCTTTCAAATTTCGAAGGGGCAAAAACAAAAATTTCAGAGACTTGGGACCCCCTATTCCGTCCTTTGCTAATTAGTATCTGCTATCTACTCAGAAAAACCAAACAGTTAAGCATGATATAATCTTGAAATCAGTAGTTTGATCTTTATTTTGGTTTAGTTTGCTCTACGTCTTGAACAAGAATATCTCTATAAAACTTTTTCTCAAGAAATAACCTACGAAGAAATACACATGCACCAAATGCAAAACTGATAAATATTCATATTCAGTAACACATACCAGAAAGTTTACAAATAACATTTTATTGTATAGAAGTAACAAAAGGTCATGCCAACAGTTAAAACATCAACTACTTACTATCTGTATCCTCAGCACTAAACCCATTTACAGGAGGAGCAGAACCAAATTCTGGAGGTTTACCTGGAGACATAAAACCGGACAAATTCAGTTACCAGAAAATGAACCCAAATCTGAAACATACGTGTGCATGTTGCAGAAAGGCCTGTTGCTTTAATCATAATCAAACAACACTTAGTTTAAATTTTCAAGACATCTAGTAGCTACAAGAAATCCAGATTCTATTTAGAACAGATATGGTTGGAAACAATATCCTAAATCACAATCAACAATCTAAACCAAAAAGAAAGGCTCTAAACTTTGTCATGGCATTGAATCAGATATACACTTGATCATGGCATTGAATCACATATATGTAACTTTTGGTAGTAAAAGATGGAAACCACTACTATCAAAACAATTAATGAAAGGATAAAACCAAATAAAACTTGATTAAGCAAGCCAAACTGAGAAAGGGAAATCATTTCTTCTGTATTTATTCTCTCTCATACCTAACCATACTTTAAGGTCATCATCTAATACTGGAATTTTTGGGGATAATCAAAATCTTTGTCATTACAAATATTCATAACAAATTCATTATATAGCAAACATAAATAGAATCTGAATTAATTCTAGAGCAAATTATTGTTATGTCAACCTATAAAGTCTTGAATAAGTTAGCAAGGATCGCATTACACTCACATCCCCAAAAAAAAATACAATTAGCCCCTAAATTTATAAACCTTGTGTTAGCTGCATCCATTGTACCGTCAATTGTATCAAATTCACCTTGAACTATTTGACTGGATCCAATAACTCGAGCCTTAAATTTATCATCTGGAATACAACAAAATCAGGTACACCAACCAAGAACACTTCCCCATATCCCGTTTATGCATTCATGTTTCTTTCAACAATCAAGTCTATGCATACAAGACTCAAAACACACATGAAAGGATGACTCCAGATACAACAATGTTAATTGGGAGGAAACAAGAGATGTACACGTGTGCTTTATATGGGGAAAAATTATGCCGAACAAACACAATTCAATAGGAATACAAATGCAATTAACAACCAAGTTTACCATTCTCATGAGTGGCACTAGATGTGTACTGGGTGTTTTTCTCAACACTCATCCTAGGTTGCCGCTGTTCCACTGGACGAATCACCAAAGCTCTAGGGTTTTCCCTGGGAATGAAAAGGGCATCTGCTTTTGGTGTACTGGGTGTTTCTTCATCATCATTGAAGAAAGGAACCTGTTTATAACAGCATAAGCAACAAAATACTCATTTTTGTTGTCAGGGATTTTGCCTCAAAATGAAAGGAGATCATACATAGGAAAACTAACAACACCAGTTAATGCAACAAAAATCTCCTCACTTTAGGACCATCAGGTTTCGGATGGTATTTCCTAGCAGGCAACCTGATCCGTCTTTGGGAAAGATGTCTAGAAGTCAAAATTGATGATATCCTGACAGGAGCAGGTTTGTCAACGACCTGTTCAAAAAGCACATCATTAACTCTGTTCATAGTTCTTGCAGATTGTTCTTTAGACACTCCCAACAGTAATAAGAGATCCTAATAAGCATATATACAAGTATATTATGCTAAAAAAAGGAAAAGAAACAAATCATTCAAAGAATAGCCTTAACAAAAGCATTTAAAGAATGAAAAGTTTGTAAAATATTCTTTACTTGGTTCGTACAGGACAAGCACACTTACAGGTAGGCTAGAAATCCCATACTGAATTGAAGGAGAAGTGCCAGTGCGACCAATTGACATCTGTGGCATTGCTGGTAAAGTTCCAAACGGATTTGTTGGAACAGATTGTCCAACCATAGAGCTCTGAATAGCTGACCTGTATGCATGCATCAGATGCATGGGTACTAGGGTAGGGCAGATTTCAAAAATGAAAAGACAGCGATCATTTTAATTAGAATGCCTACCCTACGCCTACACCCCAATTTTCTTTGGTTAAACCCTAACTGAAGTCAAGCTACCAACTTTTACATGTTACTGAATCTCAGAAAGTAGATCACCAACTAAAAGTTGGAGAAATTTCAGCAGAATAAATTTCAGCAAGTATTTCTGAAGGTGTAAATCGCCAGAACAGCTCATAGGATAAGGACTAGGAAATGAAGATTACATTAAAAAGTGCTTAATATCAACAATGGTAAGTATTCATAATAAGATTTTGAATGGGTGTATTTAACTTCTTGATCCCATCCATCATGTGGCTTATGCATACATAGCAATATTATCAGGCAACGAAAAACTAAGACTGGTTTTATACATACGATTGCCCAAAAGCAGTCTGACCAAATATGTTTGACGTGACACCCAAGGCACTTGTACCAGCTGTTACCCAAAAGGAAATGTATGTTAGGCAATAAAACTAGAAAAAGTTTTAAAAAAAAATTGATACTCGAGGAATCTGATGATGTTAGAAAGTCATAATAAGAAAAAATATATATATATATATGATATTCAACTAACCTGATGGTGTCTGACCAAAGTTTCCAAAGCCAAATGCACCAGTACTCTGAGCAGGCTGCACCACTTGAAATGGTGTAGAAATGGAAGGCTTCAAAGGAAAATCAGAAGTACAACTACAACCAATCAGTCCACTTATGCACATACATACACAGAGAAATAGATAAAATGAAAAATTCAATCAATTTAGACAAGGAACCTAGAGTTCATGAAATAATATGCTGAAGCAAATCAGACAAGTAGTTGGTAAGCTGCTTTCTCAAAAAGACAACTGGAAGTCTGCCATATCACTAAAGGATAAACAACCACCACCTATTCAATCATGAAAGTATACAATTTCCAGCTAATATTATCCTCAATTTTGCATCATAAACTTTACCAAATCGTATTCCAAGATTTTCTCACACATCAATCCAAAGACATGTGGTTGCTGGGTTCCAAGCACCAAATTTCAAAAAAATTTCAAAAAAGTAAGGAGAAAGTAGTGGATTGCAACCACAAGTCCAAACAACCACCATCTATTACTTTCAGCATGACTTGCACCAAATTTAAAAAAAAAAATTAAAAAAAGTAGTGGATTGCAACCACAAGTCTAAACAACCACCATCTATTACTTTCAACATGACTTGCAACAAATTTCAAAAAAAAAAGTAGGAAAAAAGGCTATAAAAGTAGAATATTCCACCAGTAATTCATCTCTAGTTCCAGAAGTACACTATATCATAGCAAGATGAAGTATGGTGGATTGCAACTTCGGTCTTCTAACTTATGGCATACATTCCGTATTTTTACCAAAAGACTTGAAAATGATATCCATTCATTCACACAATGATAATAAATAACTTTCAAAAGTCATCAATCCCAATGACACTATATTATAGCAAGATGAAGTATGACATATTGCAACTCCATCCTACTACCTTCTAGCATACAGTCTGTACTTCCACTAGAACAATGCTTCACTTGAAAATGATATCCCTTCATTCACATGATAATAGTAAATAACTTTCTAAAGTCACCAATCCAGATGGACTGATCCAGAGAGAGATAGAGCTACAGGGAAAACACTTTATGTTGACAAGACAAGTTGCTACTTTATCAAACTTGACAGAAACGGACAAGACATGTTGCTACTTTACCAAGCTTGACAGAAACGGCCTTCTAAAAACTACCTCTAACTCATATGAAATAAACTTTACCCAATATGCTTGAAGAAGAGAGAATACTCAATGAATAACTCTTCTCAACCAAATAGAAAAGGAGCAGCAGTTAATTGACTCACAGTGGTCTGACCAAACCCAATGGGATTGCTTGTAGTTAACAATGATGAAGTGCTTGAAAACAAGTTGCCACCAAAACCAGAAGATGGTGAAGTAAATATGCTTGATTGGCCAAAAGGTGGTGCACTTTGTCCAAAGGATGACGTGGCCTGTCCAAAAGGAGAACTGGTCTGTCCAAGTGAAGGCGTAGTTGATTGGAACAACGGGGATGACTGAGTGTTGCCAAAGCTTAAGCCAGAACCAAATGGAGGATTTGTTGCTTGTGCAGATGACGAACCAAAAATAGAAGTTGATGTTCCAAAAGAAGCAGCATTTGAAGAGCCAAAAAGTGAAGGGGAGGTACTGGCTCCAAAAGGGGGGTTTGAATTAAACAGGGTAGGGGTGGATGATGTTGTCGAGCCAAAGGGGTTCGATGGGGTTGCAGCTCCAAAAGGTGAAGAACCAAACGCAGAGGAAGATGAAGATCCAAAACCTGGACTAGTGAAAGATGAAGTTTTTGGTGCAAAAGGGTTGGAAGAAGTGGAAGATGAAAAGGGGCTAGCAGACGACTGGCCAAAAGCAGGGGTCGAAGAGGATCCGAATCCTGAAGCACCAAAACCACCAATTGCAGCAGTTGACTGCCCAGCAGGCGCAGGTCCTCCTGGTAGCACAAAAATATAATAGTTCAAGTAAGAAGGTGCTTCATGAGATATACAGACTAACATCCTATGGATTAGTACATTTACCTTTATCTCCAAGCTGATAGTCCTCCCATCGAAGTTCTTCATGGCTCTTATCCTTGTAAACAGGCATGGCTGATATTGATTCAAGTTTTCCAGCTGGTTGTGTACCAGTGTCTACCTCAGCTGTTGGCACATAAGGGGTGACCCTACTTCCCCCACGCTGGGTTCCAAAAGCAGATTGTCCAAAACCAGAGCTGCCAAATGTTGGAGTAGTAGCCTGAGCTCCTACATGAGAGTTGCAAGGAGATAAAAAACAGTAACAAAAGAAAATAGTCATGGTGATAAAACTGAGACCCCAGAAAGCTTACCAAATGGTGAACTCTGAGCTCCAAAAGGTGTTGTAGTAGTGCCAAATGGACTACTACCAAAAGTAGAAGCCGACTGGCCAAAAGCTGGAGAGGAACCAAAACTAAAAGAGGGACTACTTGCAGCACCAAAAGCAGGCGCACTTGCAGCACCAAATGCAGGCGCACTTGCAGCACCAAATGCTGGAACACTTGCAGCACCAAATGCACTGCCTGTAGCACCAAATGCCGGCGAGCTTGCAGCACCAAATGCCGGCGAGCTTGCAGCACCAAATGCTGGCGAGCTTGCAGCACCAAATGCCGGCGTGCTTGCAGCACCAAATGCAGGTTGTTGACTTGATGCGCCAAAAGGTGTCGAGGAACCAAATAGATTACTACCAAAAGCGGGCTGTGACTGTTGAAAAGAGCCTCCGAATGGACTAGTTTGGGTGGTACCAGCACCAAAGGCTCCAAAAGCAGGCTTCTGTCCAAAAACAGATGTACCTGTTCATTTGCAACAATTACAAATATCACCATAAGTTACATGTCTGAAGGTGAAATAACACACAAAGCAAAGACAAAACCTCGTACATCAAAGATCGAAACACTGAAATCACCAAAGGCTACAGGGAAAAAACTACAGGCAATACCCAGATTTAGAGTGTGAAATAAATTTAAAAAAAAAAAAAGCAAAACAAGGATGGAATATTATCCCTCTGGTATAAAAGAAAGAAATTACAATTTATTGTGAACCCCCATAAGAATTTAAGTCTACCATGGAACTAAGACTCTCCAAAGCAAATGTGTAGGAAGTTAGATAAATCAAGTTATATCTGAACTTGATAAGATAATTGCACAGCCACATACAAGGAAAACATATAGGTTTAGTCCTCTAGCTCCTTTTTGCTTGAGGCTCACTTTTCAAGTGAAGCAAGGCATACCATCAAGAATTCTCCTCAAAATACCTATTTGGTAGAATATCCTTATCCTCTATCAGTCCAAAGGTTCTGCTTTTAAAATTAAATATCCAGTAATTCAGGCCTTAACAAAATGGTAAAGTTGTTCCAATTTGACCTGCTGCAACAGAATTTTAACACAAGGATACATGCATTCTTTCCGAGGATAAGACTAACACACAACATACCCTATAAAACCTGCATAGAATAATCATTAAGACTTGATGTGAAAGATTTGCCTGTCCAATCAGGGGTCAGAAGATTTGACGGAGAGTATGTACAATAAATTAAGGGACTGCCCCATACTGTTATGTTTTTCTGCCAGGGATGTGGTTAACTAGAAAGATGTCCTACAACATGACTGTTCCACCAACATTAAGGCCACATAAAAAGAAAAACAGTTTCAACTGATTTACATTTTTGTTTTCTTCTTTTACTGGCACTATTAGGCAATCCTCTCAAAAGAAGGCACCAAACTGAATCTCATTAAAACCAATCAATTCATGAACAAAACCAATAACTCAAGCAACAACTTCAACGTAATCAGTTCAAAACACAGCAAAGAATCCCCAAAGTCAACAGTAGCAGCCCATTACTGACAACATAAGCCACAGAACACAACAAAACAACCATTTAAAGCAACAAACTTTTGTGACAAAAGCCCACCCGATTCACTGAAAACTCTATGGGTTCAAAACCTAGACATAAATCCCCCAAAAAGTTGCAGCATTTGTCTCCAAAACCAAAAAAAAAAAAAAAAAAACTCAGCCCTGACATATTGTTTCTGCACTTATCAATTTTCTTTTTGTCTTTTTCTGCTTGACAGGGGCAACTAAGGAAGTGGGATAAGAGAAGGTGGTACCACAAGAGTTAAAAAGAGAAGTTGAAGGGATGTGGAGGCAAACCGAGGAACAGGAGAGCTGGAAAGAGGGTTGACAAGGTGAAAAGGAGAAAAAAGCAAACTAAAACCCAAGAGTTAAAGGTAAAAGAAGCAAAAAAAGCCCACATCTTTGCAGAATATTCAAGCCATACTTCCACCAATTTCAGTAACATCTTGCAAGAATTGTCATCACATGAGTAGTGGCAAATGCAATGATAAATTGGAACACATTCTTTACCTTGTTCACTTCTAAAGCTATCCCACACAACTGAATCAATTATCCTCAGAAGCAACAAATGTGAAATTGAGTCATCTCAACATAAGATTGTGAAGTGACTTTTAGACCCAAAGAGGTACAATAATTAGAAACCCCATAACCAAGATTATCAAATCAATAATCAAGCTCACATCAAGCTTTGGCACACTCGAAGTGGAAAAGAAAAGGAGGAAACAAGAAGCATATAAGTTATAAAACTTTATGCACGTACTTCCAAATGATGACGAACTACCAAAGGCAGGAGCTGATGACACTCCAAAGGCAGGCGTTGAAGTTCCAAAAGCAGGAGATGATGAAGAACCAAAAACTGATGTGGAACCCAAAGGTGAAGAATTTTGGTTCCCAAACACACCAGTAGAAGTGCTGCCAAATAAAGAACTCCCGGTTTGAGCGCCAAAAGGAGTCGTACTCCCAAAGGCTTTGGGAGCAAAAGGATTGCTGGCTGCATTGGTGGTCGGCCCAAACACTGACTGTGACCCAAACGGGCTATTAGATGCCTGCCCAAAAGCTGATAAAGGAATAGCACAATTAGTGCACAATTAAAAGAATGGTATAACTGTTATCAGTGGATCTATGAATCAAAGGAATCTTTGTAGATAAAAAAAGGGCAAAAGGCCATATGATATCAACAACAGTCCTTATTAACAATGCAAAATGCAAAGAAAAGTTCAAGGAGAAGGAAACAGAAATGAAAAGACTAAAGATGACCAGTAAGGGCCTTAAGATTCACAAATTCTAAGTCCGTACCACATTAAGTAGTATAGAGACACACTTACAACGTAAAACAAATAAGAAAACATAAATATAACTCCTAACAAAAAATGTACCTTCGGTAAGGGCCTTAAGATTCACAAATTCTAAGTCCGTACCACATTAAGTAGCATAGAGACACACTTACAACGTAAAACAAATAAGAAAACATAAATATAACTCCTAACAAAAAATGTACCTTCAGGCCCTCCCCTCCTAGGGAAAATTAGCAAATAGCGAGGAGCAAAAGGGGAAAAAAGGGGGAAAGAAAGGAGCAGTGGCAGATTGCCAGACAGGTAATGGAGAAATGTAAGAGGGAACACTTACGGCTTGAGCCAAACATCTTTCGTTCCAGAGACAAAGCCTGAATGCAACTCAATCAAGTTTAATCCAGCAAGGGAAAGACCGCAGCTCCTGAGAAAGCTGCAGAAACGCGAATGCAGCACAAAACATGAAATTGGTAAGGACTAATCAGAGAACATTGTCCAGCCTAATTGTATCGATTGTCTACATGCAACCAACTTGATGCTGGTAATTAAGAATGAAGACCAATAAGACTAGTTCAATTATACCAAGAAAATCAACTCAATTACCAGTAACTGCTCTCTCAAGTCAGTGAATTAAACCTAAGTAGATATCCACAAAATGAGTGAATGGACCACTTCAATTCCCAAAAATAAATAAATAAATAAATAAAACTAGCGGAAAAACCACGGCTAGGGGGCTGGTGGTACACTACATAAACAGAATACAAACAATAAAAAATGTAAAAAACGAAAAGAAAAACAATTTGAAAAAGGGCCGAAGCGAACGAAGTAGCTAGGGTTACGACTTACGATGGTACCTGAGATAGGAAGAAGAAAGATAATAAATACGCCGACGACCGTCGATCTGCCACCACTTGGACTTGACCATAAACGGTGGAGTAGAGGCACCCCCCCCCCCAACCTTCCTACTCCGCTCAGCCTCAGCTGGTTGTGCAATCTAGACGCTCCGCAGATTACTTTGCTTTTTTTGCCTTTTTATTTCTGCACGTATTCATACATACATGTACATTTTTCCTTGTTTTCCGAACGTCTCTATGCCCTATTATGAGACTAGAAAGACGGAAGAGAGAGAAAGAGAGAGAAAAGGCTGTTTGCTGTAGGAAAAGAAAACCAAAAGATACCGACTTGTAAGTGGTACTTAGAAGACTTAGAGTATTTGTTATACTCCTGATTAGGGCTTTATGAGCAAAAGGCCGTGTTCATAATTCCCGAACCTTTTTTGGTTGGTTCAAGCCCGAACGCCACTATTGATATGTGTAGTGTATACGGCTCTTGATTCGGTGAAATGATTTTTCTTTTTTTTTATAATCGGTGAAATCATAATTACGACTTTGCCCATCGATCAATATATGATTGGGAAAAGAGTCCCAATGGCCCTCTAACTTTTTCTCAAGTAAAGTTTTAGCCCTCAAATAATTAATACTAAAGTTTTGGCCCTCGATCTAATAAAATAATATTTTCGTGGCCCTTCTGTCAAATCCAGCAATTAAGCATCATCTCGTGAGATGCACGACGAAATATCAAGGACATTATACTCTCTAAGCAAATAAATGATTTTTCCCTGCAACAATTTCCATCCCTTTTGCTCCAAAACCCTAGCACCAGCTAAAGAAACAGGACACAATGATAGCATCCCAGTTGAAGATGATGTAGATGAGCCTGGAGACTGCTGGGGTTGGGCCTGCTGCTGTTGATCAGGGCGCCTTCTCTGTACATAGTATCCTCCACTAGAAGCAGATGCAACTGAATTGGTACCAGCAGAAATTGGGGACTGAGACTGCATATAAGGATTTGAGAAAAAGAGTTGAGCTTGCTGCAAGTTCTTTGTTAGTGGTGAGGGCAGTAGGACTATAGCAGCACCTTTTTAAGTTTTAACATATCCCAACGAAGTAGGAAGGGCGGGAAATGCAGAGCACTCATGTAATGTAATGGTAAATCGTTGATATATAGGGTGGATTGATGGGTCAGTGAATTGAGAAATTGGCAGCAGCAATAAACTGTGACCCTACTGTTGTGTCCTTGTCTCTGTCAACTCTAATGCTGACTTCTCTATCGACGCCTTTTTCCGTTGAGTCCCCTTCACCGGATCCTCCCTTTTAATTCCCATTCCCATCCCCCCAATATTCCCTTTGTTATAAAAACCCTTTCGAGCAGAACACAGTGAGTAAAGGGTCAAACAACAATGGGATTGTCAAGCCCCCTCCCTCCTCCAAAATCCATTATCGTCAGACATCCATCCAGTAGAATCTCCTCCGAAAACCCAAGATTTTTCTTGGAAGCTGCAAAATTTGGTGATGAATATTTCGTGCTCTTGTCCATTATTCCCTAGAAATTGTTGGAGAAAAAATCAGATGAAAGTGTTTTTACTTTTTTTTTGCTTAGAGACTATATAATGCCCTTGATATTTGGTCGTGCGTCTCACGAGATGATGTTTCTCGTCAATTTTAATTGATGAATTTGACAGAAGGGCCACGAATATACTATTTTATTAGATCGAATGCCAAAACTTTAACATTAATTGTTGGAGGGCTAAAACTTTATTTGGGAAAGAGTTGGAGGGCCATTGGGACTCTTTTCCCTATATGATTTGTTTTCGCAAAGCCCCTTAAAACACAAGTTCATGATTCGTAACAAACACAGTCCTATAAAACAGCACACTTATTGCTGTTACACCCATGTTGATTTATTGGGTTTCAAATGCATGTCTATCAATTCTACTGAGCTTATGTTTTTCTTGAGTTTTTCATTTACTTAGATGCTTCCTCTGTGTTTCCTACTGTACTTGCTAGAGATAATGCTTTCCTTTTCTTCCTTGGGTGTCATTTTTTTTTTATGAGTTTTAGTTCTGTTGCAATAATTTCATTTCTTAAATTCATTTTTTTATGAGTTTCAGTTCTTAGCTTGCGATGGTCCGATTGTGATTGATTAATGAGTCTATTGATATGTTAGCTGTTTGAATCATCACTTAATAATATGTGAGTAAACTCTTACCAAAAATAATAATAATAATAATATGTAAGTAAACTGAACAGTGTTATGATTGGTTCATGTCGTGAAGGAAATTAAAGCAAATTATTTTAGTACTAGTTCCCTAATTCTTTTTGGTGTTTTGTTTGTCTAGTTTTCATATTAGACTAGAAAATTTCAAGTCAGTTTCTAAATAAGTTTTGATTTATAATTGTATTTGTTTTAAGAAACTTTACAGTTTATAAATACTACTAGTCTAGTACATTATTATTTGAAAAGTTGAGTTGAGTCTTGAAATTAGGTTTGAGAGAAAGTGTTATAATTGAGATTTGTGAATTGTAAAGACTACGACTTGATATTTGTTATTTGAGTTTTGGATTAATAAAATTATTGAGGATTTGTTGAGTATTTGTTCTGCTTCTCTTCCTACATATTTTTATGTGTTAAAAATTGTTGCAGCTGTGCATGCGCTATTTTTTGTGTGCTAACAAGTGATATCAGAATTTTAGATTTTGACCCTGGGGCTTGTTTGTAAAATTGGAGCACAAGATCAGAAGATTTATTTTTGACAATTTGGACACATAATTGGTCCTAATTGGGTGGAGATTAAATAATTAAAATACGGATCTGCATTATTTACAACATTGTCCTATTTTTATCTTTGATGATAAAAATAGTTTTGAGACTTGGAGATCGATGATGAAGAATTTTTTCAAAAAATTAGAATTTGGAATATTATTCAAAAGGGGTTCACAGAATCTATAGCAGATACAGAATTATCAAGTGATGCAGTTAAACAATTACGGAAGAACAGACAGTTGAATTGCAAGACATTCTACTATTTCAGTACCCAAATCCAATTACACGTAGTAAAAAAATTCATACATGTAAATACATTAAAGCAGACTTGAAATTTTTTAATTAATTTTCATGATCATGATGGAGAAAAAATTTGTGACGAAGAAGAAGAAATAAAATTTTTTGATGAGACAAAGAAATAAAAAATTGTAGAAGTTGTGGGTACACATGAAGATGAAAATTTTGTGATGCAAGAAAAACTTTCATATGTGGTCGAGAAAAAATGTGAAGTCATTGATGAAATTAAAAATGTACCTGAAGATCATAGCAGCGTAGAAATTGTTTATTTTGTCAAGATTGATGAAATTTTTAAAAAGAAAAATCAAATGATAGACTTAGTTGAAATCAATTATCAGGTGGACAAATTAATTGAAAGTTGTGGTACTGCTAAAGTTGATGCAGCTGTTAGTGTTAAAAAATTGAAAGAAAAATATGGCGATGTTGAAAATCTCTTTGATAAAAATTATGATTTTCTGGTTTTTGAAAATTTTATTAGTGATATGGATGAATTAAATTATGGAGTATTGGATGAAGAATTGGTGGGTATATTTAAATTTTTTGACAAGAGTAATCAAACCAAGAAATTGTTCGAAAAATACAAGTTTCGTCCAATACTGTGAGTGAAAATGAAATTAGAAATCAATTATAAGTTAGAATTCCACATCATCTATACAGCGACGGAGTTTTTTTATGGAGATTCAAGTTTGTGATGGTATTGGAGATGACAGTATCAAAAGTTTGGTTTAAGGGAGGCAATAAAGAAAATTAAACTAAGTTATTTTAGTGTTAGTTTTCTAATTATTTTTGGTGTCTTGTTTGTCTAGTTTTCATATCAGTTTCTAAATAAGTTTTGGTTTATAATTTTATTTATTTTAGGAAACTTTGCAGTTTATAAATACTACTAGTCTAGTAGATTATTATTTGAATAGTTGAATAAAAGAATTGAGTTGAGTCAAGTCTTGAGATTAGGTTTGAGAGAAAGTTTCATAATTGATATTTGTAAGTTATCATGAGCGAAAGATTACGATTTAATATTTGTTATTTGAGTTTTGGATTAATAAAATTATTGAGAACTTGTTGAGTATTTATTATCTTTTTTCTTCCTATATATTTTTTATATATGTTAAAATTGCGTCCGCTCTGCTAAGATGTCAACAGGTTGGATTCGAGTCGAAATTAAAAATTTCGGACCTGGACCTGTTTTTATGTAGTAGATCTGAACCCGACCCGTATATTTGACGAGTCCTAATTTTAGAGTCTCGAAATTGGGCCCGGGTCTAAAAGGTCCAAATTTAAATATTTCAAAATTAAATTCAAAATCAATCACAAATTCAATTTTCAAACTCACACAAATCAAATTACAAAGTTAAATCACAAATAACTCACAGTAGTCAAACTAAAACTAACCACAAATCAATCTACAAAGTCATTACTAAATTAATAATTTAGTAAAAGACTATATTTAGAAATATTTATATTTTATAATAATTAATATATTATTTGGATCAGAGTCGAATACGGGACAGAATCCTATATTCCGTATCCGACTCGTTTTTGTTTGAGTAAAAGGGTTCGGATTCAGGTTCGAGTATTAGAATTATTTTTCAATCCAAATTCAAAAAAAAATTTAGCAAATTTGGGTTAGATCCAAACCCGTTGACACCTCTACGCTGTGTGTGCGCAATTTTTTGTGTGCTAGCATTAAGCTTTTCAAGTGAACTTTAATGTTCTATCTATTCGTGGCTACTTCACGTTGAACTTTACTTGTTTGTGGATTTTGCTCATACATTAACTCGGTAAAAGGGATTGGATTTTCTTCAGTGGATGACATCTTAATTCAATAATGACTTCTTTACCAATCATATAGGTAGAGACTTTGCTACAACCATTGTGTCACTTTATCAGCCGTCGTTTGCTACTACCATTGTGTCCGATTAAAAGGTACTAATACCTCAAGGGCTATTCAATGATATTGGAATGTTCTTCTGCAATGAATATATGATACCTTAGAATGTGTTGCATTTTGTTGCATAGCTACTGTCCAATGGATGTTTCATGCTATATCAGGTATTTTGTTTGGTTCCCTTTGCATATAGTTTAGATTGACCGAGGGAAATATATGAATGTAAAACCTCTACAGTGACGAGGCTTGCATGCGACCTAGGAGTGGGCACGGGTCGGGTACCCGCCCCTAACAAGATTTGGCTGACCCGACCCTAAAATATCGGGTCAGCCATTTTGTGACCCTAACCCGCCCCTAATATTTTCGGGTACCCGAAAAAAAGGGGCGGGTCATAGGGTACCCGCCCCTAAAAAAAATTATTTTTTAATAAAAAAATATTTTTCACTTAATATCAACATGTTTTTCAATAAAAAAAAGTATGCTTTCCAATTAACATTGGTAGAGATATTATAATCAAAATCCATACATCACCATTCTCACATATTTCATCCAATAATCAAACCTATTTCATAAATTTAGTACATATTTGAATTATAATATCTAATAGATAAAACGAAGTTTTATGATAATTTTGAGTACATCACCATTCTCACGCATTTCATCCTTCTACAATATAACAAACACAAGGATAATAAGTATATGGCAACTTTTTCAATTTCCTTAAGGATGTTATGGTACAAGATTGCATCTAAACTAAGTCGATTATGGAATCAAGTTCGAAAAAGAATTGAACATAGCTAATAATTTTTGAAGAAAGTATAACTAAAATAATCTTGAAAAATTTTCCCCAACTTTCTTACATCGTTGGAATAGACCTTGTTGCATTAAAGGTGATGAAAAAGAAAAATAAATTTCTTGCACTAAAATAAAAGGAGACAAATTTAAGAGACACAATTGCAATATAAATAAATAAATAAATGAAAGACACAATTGTTTTAATTATCTAGCTAACAAAAAATTGGAGCTCCAAACACAAATTTTTGATTGAATTGATGAAAAATTTGTAGGAAAGATCGATGGAAGTAGAATAAAAATAAAAAAGGATGAAAGGGACGAACAATTTTTATGATAGCTGCGTCACAAATTTTTCTTTGTTTTATTCATTTGGTTCAGATTTCACCAAGAATATTCATTTTTTTTAGACAAAATGAGGAGATGCAGATCATACGAGATTAAAATATGAGGTTGTGAACCACTTTACTTACACTTAGGATTAAAAATTATAAAATTATATAATGAACCCTTATTTTTTTAATATTTAGATAATATATCCTGCGGGTCGGGTACCCGCGGGTTTTTATTTTGCTGATCCGTATCCGTATCCGTTTTTGCGGGTACCCGACCCGCGTCTGGCCCGCTAAGAAAAATAGGATCGGATATCCTATTTTTTGGATCGGATCGGATCGGGTTAGTCGGGTTTCGGATCGGACCGGGTTTTTTGCCCACCCCTAATGCGACCTACATTCACAATTTACACGAGTCCAATTGAAAACAACCAACGTACCTTGTATCGTAAGGAAGTAATTCAAGATTTTAATACAAGATCTTTTTGTAAGTAGGGAAATAATTCATCAATACCAATTGAACCAATTTGTATTAGCGTTTCCATGCTTGTGAAACTAAGTAAGATGCTCCCAATCCAATCCCAAGCAGTAGGCTATCAGTATTAGATGCTAACAATTGTGCTGATAAAGAAAGAAGAACCAAATCTTCTCACCAGTAATTAAGACAAAAGTAAAAAAGATGCCCATTTGCAAAACTCAGGTAGATCATTAAGAGACAAAAATAAAATAAAATAAAAAATTCGGCTTGACTTGCGTGATAATAAAAATAAATGGAATATAATTTCGGCTAAACGGAACCCCCTGACAAGAAGAACTCTATGCTACAAAAGATGCAATTGCTGTGTCAGAAGCATATACGCAAAACGAACTCTCCAATTGATATCAGAAGCATAAAAACCTTTCCAGTTAATTTCAATTTGGTGGTAGTGGTATTACTACTAATTGATTTGTGAGGAGAAAGAATAATTCAAAGAAAAGCAGAAAGTGGGGAATAACTAGTAACTTCATTCACGTGTATATGTATATTAGACCTGTGATGCATGTCCTATTAATACTTGGTCCTACTGTTTTCGCATGGCCATTATTATGTTCTTAACCTGTAAAGCCATCATAATAAAACGCAAAAACTGCTTCTAAGGATCGATCCTTTTTTTTTTTTTTTTCTTCGAAAAAAGCATCGATCCTTGTGGCAAGCAAGCAGTGCCTTCAAATAAAAATCGGGATGACAGAATAACAACCACCCACCCATAGCCATATAATAGCTCTTAGCCATTTAGCCATAGGAGACGATGATGCTGATGAAGATGAGCCGCGCAAAATCATATCCTTTTGTTGTAAAGACAGCCATTCACTATTAGTAATATACTTCTCGGGCAATTAGTTAGCGGTGCCATCGTGACTGTGACTCACCTCTTGCATCCAAAACAATATGGGCTGTCGACACCTATGGTTAGCAAGCTAAGCTCATCGTTATCGTCCCCAGCTAAAAGAAGAGAAGGATGGACCATTGGTTGTGTAGCCCTGTTTGTAGGAACAATGATGTGGTCTTCGCGGTTCTTCCTTCAATCAGATATTATTGGCTTTAAGTTGACCCAAATTTCAGAACTTTTGATTCATGTCACTTGGAGTTTCCAGTGTCTCGCATTAATCTTGCCCCTCATTCAGCTTAATCGGATCACTTTAAGTTGTTCCGAACCTACCAAGTATAGTATGCCGCACTAACCATTGAAAGAAACAAATCTGCTACCTATTTCCCGTCTAAACGATCCATTCCCTTAATTCTATAGCTGCTGCTGAACCTAAAATTTGGCCCTGTTGGGATGACTGAAGCACTTGCCTCACACGCTACTAATACGCTCACAAAATGAAGTCATTATTGTGCAAAGAGAAATATAGTTGAAATTATTATTTCAATACGAGGTTTTTTTTGTGGTTGTAAATGTTATAAAGTCATTTCTCATTCAAATAATACTTAGCTTTGCGTTTTAATAGCTTTAGAATAATTGTACTACAGGGAAACGTATAAAAAAAATTTGTTGTTTAGGTAGATCATCTGAAAGAGCATAAGACTTTCTAAATATCAAAGGAAAAAACGTATTTTTTTTTTTCAAAAATTGAGGAAGAAAATATTAAAAATAACTTAAGAATTAGTCTTAAATTCGACAAGGTTGAGCGCGGCACAGTGGGATGAGGGGATAGAGTTTTTTTGAATTGACTATATATTTGACATAAATTGCGTCTCTACCCTTACATATGGCTCACACACGGTATAGAATAGATGTTTGGATTGAAATAATTATTTTGGACAATTATTTTAGAATAATATTGTAACATGGCGTGATGCATTTGAGATAAGAAAAAAGATAGTTAAAAAAAGAAGGAAAAAGTGCTTATAATGTAATAAAAACATTTTCTCCCCGAAAATGAGTTGTTCAAACACACTAAGGGTCTTCTTTAAAGGTTATTTTTCCAAATGCCAACCAATAAAATTATTCCTATCCATAGCCCTTGTCCTTTTGCCATTGGTAAGACATTATCCATAAATTTTGGCTTAAGTGCAAAGACCAGCAATGAGATAAAATTATCGGGCAAGAATTTGTATAGTATTAAGCTGTTAAAGCGAAGGAAAAAAGAGTAATAAGAATGTCAATATCAATTGCCATTGCTTAGTTAAAGAAAAATGTTTTTGGGTGAATAAAAAAATAGTTTAAATTTAGTGGTAATAAAGTGGTACTATTACTTATTACTAGTAATAATATAGGATAGGGTACATTTTATATACATAATATATGTATGCATTGTTATCGTTAAATTTATAATATTTAATTATATATATATAAATTAAATTTTAAATTTAAATTTTGCATGACCTGAAGTGTATATGATGCTGCAAATATTGATGCAAGTAAATGAAATAGGTCGACGGGCGAGGGTCGCGTGACTCGCGTCTCACTGTCTCGTCTTTCTTTAGTTTCTTGCTGGATTCAACTAACTCTCATCAAACCTTTTTGGTTGTTCGTTTTCTTTTCTTCCTTTAACCAAAGGGACCAAACCAGTCGGTTGGATCTATCTTGTTCCTCCTTGCCATTTTCATATTTGTTTTATTTATCGTAATCGCAAATTCGAAATCGTACTTAAGATTTTGTTGACTCCGATGTGTTTGCAGATGAGCTGCTGAACGTTAAATTTTGGAGGAAGAGATTAGTAGTAAGTAGTAACTGTTCTCTTCGTTGGTTGTTCAAGATTTAATTTTGTGTTTTGGGGTTTCTTCACCTCCCTCCTAAGTCTAAGTAGTACTTTACCACTCGTAAACTTTTACCTGTTTTTTTGTTTTCTTGGGTTTGTATTTGGTAACTTTGTTTCTTCATAGAGTCGACAATTTGTTTTTGGGCCTTTTTTTTTTTTTGGGTTTCTTGGGAGGCGGGGTGGAGGAGTGGGGAGAGGGGATTGCAAAGGATTTGCTCACTGCCGATTGTAAAATTATAATCCTATTCCTAGTGACAGAGAGGAAACAACTTGAATGGTTTAATAATCCTTCATTACTGTATTCGATACCCCCGCGGAGAAGTGAAAATTAGCTGCTACAGTTGAGGGATAAATGAAAGAAAATGTTGTTCCAAACCCAGAGGCAGGATCACAAGAAACTAGTGTGGCCCTAGGAGCTGACGCTGCCGGTAATTCATGTCATGTTGAAAAGCAGAGCTTGGATGAAAAAAGAAACCATGCCTCATCGGAGCATTTAGCCGTCCCAGAAGAAACCCCGCTTACCATTTTGGTTTCTCATCATCCTGAGTCGTTGCATCAGCACGGTGATCGGATTGCAAATCCAGCCCCTGAGACTGAGCTCAACCAGAACGCCTATCTGGGTAAGGACTCTCCTAAGAAGCCTGACTTATCCAGGGATCCTAGTTCTCATGAACAATGCAGGTAAAAGTTGACTAAAAAATCAACTCAATCACCTATAAGTGCAATTGCCTGCACCTCAATGTATTCTTTTATTGCTGTTTCATAACTTATGCTTGAATCTTTTGATTTCATTGATATTGAAGTTTATATTGAATTGATATATGTAAAGAAGCCAATTATTCTATCAGCTTATTGTCAAAAGTCTCGAGACTGATGCTTCCAGCACAATGTTTCTATTGCTTCATCGCAGTCGATTCAGAATTGTTTGACCTTATGCATTTGCTTTTATACAAGTACAGCGTATACCTATTTGGTTGCCCTGTATTCTGGATTGAGTAGTGCATATAATTATGTGTATCTAGAGTGCATAGGTATATCGCATGCAAAAGCAGAAGAGACACATTAATTATATGCTTACAAGTTGTTTTTATGAGATCTACTGTCATGTCCTTGGTCCAAGCAATGGAAATATCAATTGCCAGATTATTGATACAAACTCCTCAAAAATGCTAGCTGAAGTGTGATTAGCCATTTGGTGACTTAATATTGCAAATGCTTTCAGTGGAGTGACTTCCATTGACTCTTTATTAATCTGGAAATCAGATTTGTTCTGAGAACACTATCTCCGTGTTCCAAGCAATGGAAGCAGTGGAAATATCGATTGCCCAATTATTCTCACAAACTCCTCAAAATTGAAGAGTAGTGATATGTTATCGTATATGCATCCAAAGAAAAAGACGTTCCGAGTAATCTGATTTTCAAATCAATAAAGAGTCAATGGTAGTGACTCCAGTGAAGGTAATTGCAACAATAAGTCACCAAATGGCTAATCACACTTCAGCAAGCACTTTTAAGGAGTTTGTGCAGATAATCTGACAGCCGATATTTCCATTGCTAGGAAGAACGATGTAGCGTACTCTGAACAGTAGATCTCATTATAACAGTACATCTCTGAACGATCTGGTTTCAAATTAATAAAGAGTCACTGGAAGTGACTCCACCAAGGTAATTGCAAACATTAAATCACCAAGTGGCTAATCACACTTGATATACTTGAAGCAAGCATGCATAGATAACTGTAACATCATGTCATACAGGCATCGTGATAAGACTCAGTTTTTTTTTTTTTTTTTTTTTTGGGGTAAGTGGGAGGTCTTCCACCCTGGACCTCCTACTTACAATCACTCCTAGTTAGTTTCTAGTTTTCCGAAGTAGCATTGAAATATATTTGTTCTTATTTCAGATAGCATTTAAGTGTGGTATAATTTTGATCCATTAAGGTATATTTCTGTTGGAGTTATGGTTAGTCAGTGAACATGCTCTAGCAGAAGTTGATCTCAAGCCCTGATATACATGCTTATTTGCTCTCAAACCCTGATATGCATGCGTAACTACTACTTTCAGGGCAATTTATTACCGCCTATATTAACATTCTGTTTTGGACATACTCAATGTCCCATCTGCTTTCTCGAGATGACTATTCTCTTCCCATATCCAGTGTGATATTCCAGGCATCTGGGTGATCATTTTAGATTAGTACCTTTGTCACAAAAATTTTCTGATTCTTCCCTCACCTGACAACATAACAGGACTTGAAGATACTCGCCAGTTGTGAAATTATGTTTAACCTAATGGAGACTCCTTTCATGTTTGTTTGTTTCATTTTGTGTTCCTCCTCGTCCACCTTATACTTAGCTTTGGGTTAAGGATGGTGTGGGAACTGCTGGTAACTCTGTTGGGTAGACATCAGATAATCTGCAATGTAGGTTGGTGGGAATAACTCACGTTAAATGAACTGTGCCTAATTGCATTACAAAAATGCTTTACTTCAAAAGATTTGGAAGGGAATCAATAGCATGGCTGGTAGCCTAGTGGTTGAGCTTTGAGGGTCCAGTTATGAAGTTGTCCACTATTTAAAAGTGTTTACTTCTGTCTATATCAGAATTATGCATGGCATAATTTCTAGAATTACCTGGGATGAATTTCTTTTCTATATAATTTGTAAGCTTTATGGAAGAATTATAGCAAGTATTAAAAAGGTATTTAAACTCTGGAACCTTGTTGACTTTTTGGCTATATGCAGAGTATGTCAGCAGGAGAAGGACGACACTTTGATAGACTTAGGATGCCACTGTCGAGGTGGACTTGCAAAAGCACATGAATCCTGCATAAACACCTGGTTTAGCAGTAGAGGATCAAACAGATGCGAGATTTGCCAGTAAGCTGTTGCATACAACTTCCATTCCGTAGCTTTTGATGTATATTAGCCTAATGTGTTCTGGCATTTTAATCTGTAGGCAAGTAGCTGGAAATGTTGCAGTTCCAGAATCCCAGGCAAGTGTAGGTGCCTTTTATATTTTATTAAAATGCAAAAAGCAGATTCCCTTTTGACTGTTTGTATACTTAATAACACGCTTCATTCTGGTCCTGTGATGTGGTTCTTCTCTATGAGTGTGTTGAGTAGTGCATTCAAGGAAACTGGGATTGAAAATGATTTGGTTATGGCCAGGCAGTTGTCGTATAAGACTGATGCCTTCTGCCTTTGAACTCAATGTCTTATAAATTATAAGTTATGGTGATTTGAATCAGACCATGCAGAGTGGGCATAGATTATGTAGGAGAGAAGAAATTGCTGTTCAACATTGTTGTGAGCTTTAACTTCTAGTCTCTTTAGGATGTCTAGGTTGTAAACCTTTGAGATGGAAAAAACAACTTAAATACCTTCCAGAGTCAATTTCTTGTAGCTCAAATCGTGTTTTACTTCCAAAAAATGTAGAGGATCCATCTTTCCCCAAACCCCCCCCCCCAACACACACCCCCCTCCCCCCCAAAAAAAAAAAAAAACTTCAACTTCCAAAGTTCCCATCTTGGCTATTTTGCTCAACAATTTTGATTAAAGAAGGCAACAAAAAGAGAGGAAAATAATTGATAGAATAGATGTTCATTGAACCAACTTAAAAGACTCGTGAAAATTGAGATCTATGCAGCTGGAATGATTTCAATAGTTGCTGAAATATTTAAAGCAAGAGTTCCATACCTTGTTGGTTTTTTTTGAAAAGCTTAAAGAAACTGACAAATTGAAAGTGTTATTTAACTCAGCCTGCAGAGGTGCAAATGGTTTGCTGAACTTTTTTAACACCTCGACTGTCTCTCCATAGTCAGGAGAGCTGAAGGTGGATTATTGTAACTTGAATAAAGCATCACTGGCAAAAGTAATTGAAGAGTTTAAATATTTGAGGGAAAATGACACGTATTTGTGTTAGATTATTCTAACTTTTGTGGTTTATGTATTTAAAATTCTATTTCCGAACAGTTAACTACTATTGTAACAACTCAATAGTTGTCTTGAAAGGCTTTATATTAGTTAAATAGCTTGTGTTTGTGACAGGCAAGTTATTGGGTATGGAGAGTAGGCCCTGCTCATAGAGGAAGAAGTATTGGACAAGGACGTGAAAGGGTGAGGCTAAAGTAGACAAAATTTCTACAGAATGGAAGTCATCACATACACATGTTTAATGTTTTCGATGCCCTGGAATTGCTATATTTTAGGGTTGTTTTGGTCCTCTTTGGGTGGCTTTCTCAATTCTGATTGGCGGTCTTCTGTTGGATGTACTTATATCAATCACCCTCGGTGTCTCAGCACTCCCTGTAAATATTATTATTGGTATGGTTCCTTTATAGATAATAATGGATTTTATGAATTTCTGCGAATAGGACTTGTACAATCATCACCTTGTAAACTGAACAAAAGCTTGAAAGCAAAATTTGCAGGAGTAATCGTTGTTTTGGGGCTAGGAACTGCTCTTCGGCTTGCATTCGAGTTCTGCAACGAATGGAGTTTAAGAAGAGTAGTGCACAGGGTGGAAGCAAATGCCAGTATGGGGTATCATCCTGCATTGTAGACTAACTTGTACATAAATAGATGCCAGCGGCAAATGTTTGCTGTCAGCAGAAGATATTCAAGAATTGGCACTCTGTTGGATCTCTCTTCCTGCTCTACATGGCCCGTTGAACCCTTTGGGAGAGAGATGGAGAGCATGTGGATTAGGTTCTAAGTTGCTCCTCTTCTTCTTCTTCTTCCTTCCTCTTTATTTTTTTTTTTTTTTACCCTTTGCTTCATTTGATGGTACACTACATGTTGTCCTTGGACGGGTGAATTGAGCTGGATTTTGGGTAATGTTCAAGTTTTGCTTTAAACTTGGGATGTGCATTTCCCTTTCCTGTGTATGGGCTTTAAGTCGCAAATGGAATTCGATTACCTGCGTCATTATTGAATTATTAGTATAGTACTGGCGAAATTTTGTCAAATTTGTGATATAGCATGGAAGATGGGAGGAAGCCGTCACCCCTCACCTTGGGTGTCGATCGAGTAGTAGCCTTAATACCATTGGCTCCATTTGGATTGGTTATTTTTCAGGGTGTTTTTAAAAAATTTTGTTGTAGCATTTTTTCAAATACTGCTGCATAGGCATGACAGCCAATAATGGGGTGTAATCTTTTATCCTTTGCCTCTAACACGTGTGATATGGTACCAAAATTAGAACAAATGACATGGAACTAGAATTGGTAAATTTTTCTTTTTAGGGGATAAGTTTGAATTGGTAATTTTACTAGTAAATGAACCAAAAAAGTAATTGTCACAAGAAATAATGAAGAAAACGAGAAAAGAAAGACAAAGCTGGGCAAAGAATCCTAAGGATGGGATGAACTATGAAGGAAGGAGGAATGAGTTGAGTGGTACGAGTATGTCATGAGATGAAGAAGAGAAGGATGAATCGAGCGATTCGGTGCAGAAAGTGAGTGAAAGGTTCCTGTTAAAATCCTTGCACTTGCATTCAAAAATAAAACGGGGGATGAAGCGTGAAATTGTGAAGTTAACCAAAAAGAGAAAAGTTAAGGTTTGATAATTTCCGTCGGCAAAAATGCAATTGGCCCAAATAATGCTCGCCATAGAAGATGAAGTTTAAGAAGCTAGCGACGGTAATAGTGGCTTACTGCTCCTCAGTTGTTGCAAGTGTCTGGTGGGAGCAGTAGTCCACTCCCTAAAGAGCGTTTTCGGACTACGGACCAGTGAGGGAGCAGCTGAGCGAGTCCACAAACACCCAAACACAACACATAAAAAAGAGTAAAGTAGGGGAGAGGAGTAGATTGAATTGATAGATAATTTTCACATTAAGAGTGGTAAGTAGTAGGATTTTAGACCGGAATGAATGAAGAATGAAGGAGGACTCAAAAAAGCTATAGCTCAACAGCAATCCCAATTCCCCCACCCACTTCTCTTTGCCATTTCTAAATTCTTCTATTAAGTACTACATTATTAAGTATTATAGACTCCTTGTGCTTACTGGGTCCTTTTCTTACTTCTTCTTCTTCTTCTTCTTCTTCTTTTGGGGCGGGGAAGGGAGGGAATTGGCATTAATACAGGTAATCAGAGAGCGTTCGTTCGTTGTGTTTTCTGAATTATGGGTGTTGTGTCGACGGAATCTTTACCGCTTGGGTTTAGATTTAGACCCACCGACGAGGAGCTCATCAACCATTACCTGAGGCTCAAAATCAACGGCCGCCATGACGAGGTTCAGGTCATCCCCGAAGTTGACGTCTGCAAGTGGGAGCCCTGGGATTTGCCTCGTATGTCCTCCTAACTCAATAACTACTCCTACTTTCTTTCCCTCCTCCTCCTTTGATTCTATTACTACCCTAGCAGCTTTACCTTATCCTTCAATCTATATGTATATATACACTCATATCTTTCTCTGTTTGTTGGTTCGCTGCTCTCCCTTTCCTAGAAGATTTATGACTTTGATGATGTGCTTTTCTTTTTTTAAAGTACAAAAGTTCGATTCCTTGCTACTTCTCCTTCGTCCCCCTCTTTACCTCCTTTCTTTAACCCCAATTTCCCCATTTTTCATTATTGTCAGGGCATCTTCTTTCTTTGCTTTATGTTTTTCAACTTCCCCACCTCGAAAATTAACCCATACAACTACTACTTAATCCTACAAATATGCAGCCCCATCTTTATCCATCCATCTCTCGGGGGGTAGGGGAAATAAATTCCAAATTTATAGCTCCCGAATTTGTTCTATTATTCCTTCTTTTGTTCCTATTCCTCATGGAATTTGTCTTTCCACGCGTCGCTGGCTCTTTCTCATCGAGATGCATTTTTTCTCGATGCAACATCATATTCCCCACTCGTTGAATGATAATTAATACGAGCTCTATCTCAGTATGCTCTTCCCTTGTTTTAGGTTCTCACTAACCTTTCCATGCTCTGCTGTTTGTTGCTAGTTTCTTCTAAACCATACTAGTGCTATTATTCTGAGGGACTCTTCTCTCTTCCTCTTCCATGCTTGATTAATTAGTCGTCCCCTGTCTGGCTTTTACAACTTTTTCTCTGAAGGTTCATTTCTTCTCCTTTTTTTCCTTGTTATACTAGTTTGTGTCTTTCCTGGTTCGAGTCAACTCGTTCCTTTCCCATGTTGCTATGTTGAAAGACAGGATTGTGTATGGGTGCTCAGTTTCTGTTCACCAAACTTTTCTTCCATTTCTAAAATCATTTTACACGTCTGCATTTGATTACTTCCCGCGATCACTACCGACTAGCAAAATTTTGGCAATTTTTATGTACTACAAGAAATTTCATCCATTTGAATCATGTCTGTAGTGTCATTGTCTATTCATGTCCTTGCAAGTCAAAACGTTTTTTCTTTGTTACAGAGCTTTCAGTCATAAAGACAGATGATCCAGAATGGTTCTTCTTTTGTCCACGCGATAGGAAGTATCCAAATGGGCATCGCTCCAACAGGGCCACTGATGCTGGTTACTGGAAAGCAACTGGCAAGGACCGTACCATTAAGTCTCACAGATCGTCTCCCTCTAGTAACTCCAGCACCCACTTAATTGGCATGAAGAAGACTCTTGTTTTTCACAGGGGTCGTGCTCCTAAGGGTGAGCGTACCAATTGGATCATGCATGAATATCGTGCCACTGAACCGGATCTTGACGGAACTGCCTCTGGCCAGGTTTGAAGTTTCCTCTTTTTTCTTGCACACGCTCCTTCCTGTATCAGTGTATTTGTACAATTTTTTTTTTTTACTTAATTAGCTCAGAAAGTTTGGTTGTTACTATGTTGTCGTAATTGTTACTTATTTCTTTTGAGAATAAAAGTCTACTTGCTGAATAAAGCTACTATACCGTCATTCATCACCTTAGCTAATGCTAACTATTTTAACCTGTGGACCTTGTTAATGAAAGAGATACTCCATTGTGCTTCGGTTTGATGCACCAATCAGTAATCAATAGGAGTTAATACTTTTTCCTTTTTAACTTGCACCATTCACATTAATTTCTTTTTTCTATTTCTTTGAATATTGTTTTAAGTTTTTAATATGGAATGTCCAGAAGGTATAATGGGACTTCAAATGATATTTTCCTAAGGAGATATAGGATTACCGGGTCTATCTTTATTTATGCTAATTTTGCGTAGGGTTGTTGGGTCATTCTTCTTTGCATAGGGTCTATCATTATATTTATTCTAATTTTTAAAATTTTGTTTTAAGTTCTTCTTCATGCTGTTTTTATTATTCTTCTTTATTGTGCTAAGTTACCTTCCCAGTGCTTCAGTGACTTCCTTTTGAGATTTTATCTAAGCATGTTGTACACTGGGTGTTGTTCAGCAAAAGATTTTAATCATGATGAGATATTAATTTGAATGAGAGGATAGTTGAGGCATGGATGTGTGGTTTGTGTAGGAAGCACCATATAAGCTTAATTTTATATGGTGTAGAGACTGTTGGCAATTAAGGGTAGACAACTAAACCCTAGGTAGAAAATCAGAATTGGGAGCACACTACAAAGGACATGAAGGGGGAGTATCTTTCTTGGAAGAATAATGTACATTGACACCCAGCTACAGGTCCATGCCGTACTTTGAGTTCACTAACTGATCATTTGAACAAACTTTATGACAATAGTAACCCGGATGAATTCTGTAGCTGATTGGCAAAAGTGAGGACTTATATGGATGTTCACTCTCTTTACTAGATAAGCCAGCTGTGCTTGTGAGGTTTAGGTGTGCTTTTATAAGCATTTGCTTCTAGTTTTGAGCCGCAACAACCTAAATTTCCAGCTAAAGGATATTCTTCTTTGGGTTGGCTCTTAATGTTCCAAGAGTCATTATGTTGTGACCTTGGAGTGGTCCTCCATGAGAGGCATGTTAGGCAGCTGTACCATTTCTGTTTTCTGTATGAAGTTTCTCAGCTGCACTTTATTCTGAAGGATCTGATTGGAACATTCTGATCTAGACTGTTTTTTTGAAGTGCTGGGGTAATAGAGGACTTCTTTATCAGTTACATCCCATGCTTGGTTAAAGCAGTCGCATTGAGAGCTGTGCCCCTGTTCAGTAAATTTTAGTAGAGCAGCCAATTCATCTGAAAGCAACAATTCTTGGTGTCCATGATGTGGATCGTAGCAGTAATAGCTTTCTCTAGGGATTAGTAGTTATACGTCTGTCTGTTTATTGCTTTTGCATATTTGAGTGTCATGATCTGACCCCAAGGACAATTAGCTTTGCCATTTTCACTACCTTAAAAGTGCTTGGTTCTTCTATGTTATTCGAACATAATCCGATATACCTTTCAAGATAGAATATAGCCTTTTGAAATGTTTATGCCACTAATCATCATTCCCACCCTGCCACTATGAGTACCACTATTACCACCAAGTCCTTTTCCTTTTATGGATAGCACAATTGATGGTGGAGAAAAATTTAGGGCAATTGATAGCTGTGGCATAAATACTCTAATTCAGTGAAGCTTTATGTATGACGTTCTTTGACCTTTTAAGGTTAAATTGCACTTGTGGTCCTACTTGATTTGAGTATTAACTAACTAGGTTTTTAAGTTTAAGCAAATAGACCTTTTGTTCCTTAACTTCTCATTTTGGATCACTGAAGGACTACTCATCAAATATGCGTAATTACTATGAAAAGGAAACTTATACTAAGTTCTGCCCTTCCCCTCCTTCATCCTCCTTCCCCTCCTCCTCGTCATCACTGCAATTGACATCGAGAAATAAGAATTATGATGTTGACTGGAAAGTAGATGGTGTCTTCTGTTTATATCCATTAAACATTAGCAGTTGATGTCTATAGTACAATTCTCCTTCTAGCGATTCCCTTGCCATGTTGGCAACAGGATGAATGACATTCTGTGCAAAACTTTAGGGACCAAATATTAGAGACAATAGTGAATTTTACTCATCTTCTTTTCAATTAGATATCTTTGATGGAAAGCGTCCTCCCATGAAAGAATAGAGGGTAGAAAAACTAAACTAAGAAAATGCCTAGAAAAAAAGGTACAGCAAATGAATTTTCATATTTGTGTAGAAAAAAACATGCCTTTCTTTTTACGGAATTGACAAAGAAACAGAATTGACTTCTGTTTTTTGACCTGTGTCCCTTCTTTTATCCCCTTTTGTTGTTGGAGGGTTAATTTTGGATCTTTACTGATTTTGTATTGGTTTCTTAACCCTTTGGGCTGCTGTTATTGTGTCTCTCTTAGCTATTTGTTAGTCTGTATTGTTCATACATTTTTCCTTCATTAACATGATGCAGGCTGCCTATGTCCTCTGTCGGTTATTTCATAAGCCTGATGAGAAGGCTGACAGTTCTAAATATGATGAAGTTGAACCAAGTGGTTCTTCCCCAAACACAGTCAAGTCATCACCCGATGATGCATCATCAGATCTGTTTCAAGAACGATTAATCCTTGATATGCAGGTTCGCAAGCAACCAGCAGGTATTGAGAGGTGGCTGACAGATAAATCAGATGATGTGACCTCTAATAGTCTTCTGCATGTTGAAAGCTGCACGTCAGATGTTGAAGATCACTTAATAGAAGCAGCCATTACAGAGGTAAGGGAAACCTGTTTTATTAGCTGAAATCTCTTGAGAAAGTTTTCATCTGGATGTCCAAGAAACTTCAAGTCCGGGGGTTTTTTGTTCCTGCTGTTTACTTCAGGTATATCCAACTACTGGAGGACATCCAATGTGTCATGAATCCAGAGATGGTCTCGATTGCAAGGTCTTCTCCCCATTAGTGTCTCAGAATCACACAGAGATAGGATGTCCTGATTCACCTTTTGCTGATGACTTTGGCTGCAATCAGAAGGGGATGCACTTTCAGGATGGCACCTCGGAACAGGATGTTTCTCTGACAGAACTATTGGATGTCCTTCAGAATTATGATGCATATCCTTGTAAGGAGTCAACAAGTGAGAAGTTTCTATATGTTGGTAGCAGAAGCATGTTACCTGACCAGCTACATGAAGGGCCGGCTGGAAACTGCAATCCCAGGGATTGGGGTGCATTTGGGAAGGCAGGCGAAGATATGGTCATAGAACAGGTAAAACATAATCATCTTCTTTTTGGCGGATCCTTCAGTTGCTAATTTCAATTTTTGTTTTGGACCATGCTATTGGTTTGGGTAAGCTTGAGCATTTATTTTGGTTATGGACAACGAGAAGAGAGATTAGACACTGCTGATTATTTGATTGGGGTTGATGAACTTCAATGCAACTTTTGCTTGTCCCAGATTATGTTTTGATGATAACTACCTGTGTGGTTCTTATCATCCAATGCTTGAGTTTGTTTGTTGGCATATCTGTAGACTCGAACATGTCCAAGATCCTTCCAGTCTCAAGCACCAATTCGTGATGCAGACTCCAGACTGAGTAACGATGGTGCATCTCATGATCATTATGCCGGTAAGACAAGTTATCTGCCTGTTGTATTGTGGATGCTTTTGGTAATGTTGAACAATCTCATCAATCTCGTAACCATGCAGATCCTGTCAGTCTTGGTGGCGATCATCAGGAAGGAACTGGAATCAAGATTCATAGACGTCAGGCAAGCAATCGACCAGGTTGTGAAAACCTGGCCAAACAAGGCACAGCAGCAAGGAGATTCCGCCTACAGGTGGATTCTGCTCCAATCCCTATTCATGATGGGAAATACAGCAGGGCCAAGAGCTTTAGCAATGAAGAACAAGACGAACGCTCGGTTACAACTGAGGTGAGATTTAATTATTGATTCTGGAAGTATTAGTGATAAGTGAAACAGATCCTTATAATCAGCTGAATTTCTTGGAATAATTCTATCACCCTTAAAACCATGCTGCTGCGAGGGTTGACTCCAGAGTGACCATTGACTAGGAAGACATTTGCTAATTAGTTAGTCTTCGTTTTACATTCAGGGAAAAGAACTTTGGCTATTTGCAAAATGTGTTGGGTTGGAGAAGGCATGGAAAGAGAGAATTTGTCTATTTATTGTTTCCATTTGTCTTTGCAGGATGACGAGTATTCCGAATCTTCATGCACATCTAATGAGCCAGAGGGGGGAAGCAGTAGCAGTGAGAGTGGAACAAGTGCGCGAAAATTCAAAGCTGGACTTGCGTTGACAAATAAAGAAGCTGATGAGAAAGACAAAGTGAAATGGAAGAAATTTCTTCTGAGGCCACCGGGTGATAGCAGCGGAACCGGTTCTTTGACAGTTTATGGCGTGAGCATGTATCTTGTGATGGTCCTGTTTATATTGTTTGTTTTCCTATGGAAATGCCCTAATTTCTTTGCATTGCACATCTGAAATTGTTCATGTACATCCAGTAGGCATTATGTTTTTTCCTTTTTAGAAATAATTTCTGGAGGCTGGTTGCTGAGCCATTTAGATTGGGTTGTAATTTGTAAGGTCTGCACCTTTATATAATTATAAACATGTAGCTTCATTTTGTGTTGTACTTCTTGTCTGTGAAAAATTTATATATCCCCTTTCCCCCCGCTTCAGAAAAAAAAAAAAAAAAAACTCTCCTCCTTTTGTACACTCATGGAGGGTGCTATTTAATATTTGTAATGGTGTGAATGCAAGTTAACCAAGTCGAACACTTTATAGGAGTTTTTTTTAAAAGAATGTATTGCAGTGATTTGATGTATGTAAAATAAAAAAGTAATTGAAAAATTATAATTCAAACATAGCCTCAGTGTTCAAGTTTGCTTGGTTAATTTAATGAGTTTGAAATTGTATTAAAGATTGGTTATTTATCTATCGAATCAAATGAGCTTTTATCGAGCTTAACTTGAATCAAACTATTGTAACAGGAAATTTTTATATATAAATTTTAATTTATACTAATCAAACTGAGCAGAGAGAGAGAGAGAGAGGCAAGAGGAAATGCTTGCATTAGATAGCTTCAATCCATGCAGATTTCACCAACTTCAATTGAAGTGAGATTACAATAACTGAAGTGAATTGAACAGAATTTCACTGGAGAGGGCGAGGGAGGGGGAAGGGTGCAGCATTCATGGATGGACGTAGAATTTTTTGTGTTTTATACTCCGTATGCGATGGAAGTACTTGTTGTCAAGAGATAGGACGAACTACGAAGCACGTGGACTCCAACGAGAAGAAGGCCAAAAAAGAGGGATGAGTGAAAAAGGAAGTCAGAAATTTGGGGTCCGCTTCGCTTTCTTAGCGGATAGGGATTGATTACTACCGCTGAGTGCTGATTAGCAACTGCAGCCCGTTGGATAGGCATTGCATAATAAATGATGATAATTACTAATACAATATAGTCAGCAGTCACGGATGCACTACTAATTACGTAGTAATCTAATTATGATCCATTCATATTCTACCAATAATAAATAAATAAATTATACATTTTTCGCTGCCCCCACCCCCCGACCTAGAAAATTCCAGAGTGACTGCTGCTGCTTACTAGTTGCTCCAGCGGACAGATAGTTAGAAGCCCACCATCCCCAATTGAAAAAAAGAAGCAGGACATGGATTTGAATACCACCACCACCACCACTTCCATCTCCGGCTGCCCTGCCCAGCCCATGGATTTAGCCGTAGCTGCTACTGCTACACCATGGCACGTTTCCTGAATATATACTCCTACTGATATAAAATCCCAGGCAGGCTTTGGAAGTTGACTGAGATTTATACATAGTAATTTTCTTTTATATTTATTAGTATTAGCAGTCCCCCAATCCACACCCCAATATAGTACTAGTAGTAGTAGTTCGGTGGAGCCGCAGACGGAATTTCCCAGAACGGTCGCAATTCTCAATTGGAATTAAGCTGCTTCTACTTCCTACTTCTCTACATCCAACTCCACCTCATAATCCACACGACTCCTGTCCTCGGATCTTTGGCTAATTATATAATATTCTACTCTAGTTGTTTCGCAATTCGGTACACAAAACAACTGCTGATACTAGTATGATACTGGTGGCCATAGTGGCGGAGCTGTTGGAGGAGTACACGGTGTTGGTGGCTAGGGTGCTGGAGCATATGTTCAACCAGGCTCCCCTCCCCTTCCCTCCGCGGGTTCGTTTTCTCATTCTCCGTAATCTTCCCTTTGCTTCTTCTTCTCCTTCTCTTCCTCCGCCTCCGCCTCCCCCTCCTCCTCGTGCTTCTCGCGACATCACATGCCCTCTTCCTCAGTCCTGATCCATGCACACTTTTCGTACTAGAATCCATCCGTCAACTAATAAGATCCTGCAAGCCCAATGTTAGCCCCCGGCCTCCCTCTTATTCTGTTTTAGCAATTTTCAAATATTTTTCTTTCTTTTTCGTTTTCCTTTTCTCTTTTATGTATATTACATATATCTAGCTGCTAGCCTCCTAGAATTTGATTACTAGTACTACTATTACAGAGATCTGTATATGAAATTGTGGTTTTTTTTTTCCTTTTTGTACATGTAAGAATGCATGTTCCCCCTGAATAAAAAAAAAATGCATGTTATTAAGTGTTAAATTGTGCCAAAATGATACACCATAGTAAATATTCTTCTTCTTCATTTGCTTCTTGAGGAGAAAAAAAAAACTAAAAACAAAAACAGATCCCTGGCGGCGAATAATGCTGGATCAAAGAGTTGATAAAAAATTTCTGGAATGTCGTACAAACCAATCCCTAGCATCCCCTGCTCTCTGTATTAAGCAAGTAGCACGTAATTGTCCTGGTTTGTCAACCTTAGTCGCACGTGGTTGTCCCGGTTTGTAGCTCCACGGATTCCGTTGCAGGAGGCCCGCGTAACTTTCGATCCAGAGGTCTAAGTCCGGTCAAACCATAGATCAAAAATAGGGTCGGACTGGATTCAACTTATCACTAAATACTTTGATAAAATTGAAATTTGAAAATTTAAAATTTAAAATTTAAATTTGTTAAGTAATTTAATTGTTAAAATATTAAATTTAATATATTTGAGCATAACTTTACAAAATTTTGAGATTAATGGTCCAAGTTGGCCCGAGCCAAGCTCGCCCAATCTGGGCCTTCTATCGCACTTTGCTGTTGCCGGTGAAACTGCAAAGACGCTGGATGCCGGATAGATGGTCATGTCCTGAATTGTTTTTCGATTGTTAACAAAAACCAATGGCTCTATTTGGATTATCATTTGTTTTTACAAACTATTTTTATGTGTAGAATCTACAATAATAAATTTTAAATATAATTCAAAAACACACATCTCAAGTATAACTTACAAAAAATACTAAAAAAATGCAAACATAGGGGAGCGGGTGGTGGGGAAGGGAGAGGAGGGTGGAGGAGGAGGAACAAGGGGAGGAGAGAAAGAAGAAGAGGGAGGAGGAAAGAGGAGGGTGACAGTGGAGGTGGAGGAGGGAGGAGAGAAGGGGTGATGGGTGGTGAATTTTTTTTAATTTTTTTAAAAATACTTCAATAAGATTTTACATTTCAAAAACACCTCAACAAATAACTATAATAAAAGTTTTTCATATATAATATTATAGTATAGTATCTCCAAAACACCTTTTTAAGTTTGGATATGGTTTAAGTTGAGATCATTAGTTCAACTCTCATATCCTCCCTATTCGGGGTGGATCTGATCCAAGTAGCTAGACTCGAGATCGGGAGCTACTCGATTAGCAGTTTGGCTCGAGCTTGCTCTGATCGAGCTCGAGGAGCAATAGAAATAGCGAGTCAAGCTCAAGTCTAGTTATGAGATACTCAAGAACTCGACGAACTCTATCGAGTATCTCATTAAAAAATAAAAAAAAATATATAATATAGCTCTATCGAGTATCTCATAATAAAATAAAAAAAATTATATATAATATATAGAAAATTACTAATACAGATAAGCAACTTATTAAATTTACAATGAACCATTCTAACACCTTTATTTATTTGTTTGGACAAAGCAGGGATTTCATAAAATCATACTTCTTATTTCTTGTTTTTTAGAGAACTTAATTTGAAAACATTAAGAAGGAAAAGATCTAATTTAACAAAGGTTTTCAAGCTCATTTTTTGAGATTAAATCGAGTAATCGAGCTCAGATCTTATACGAGTACGAGCTCGAATTTGAGCTCGAGGTTTTTTCAACTACATCGAGTCGAGTTCGAGTTTGGAGTCAGGGGTTTATTCGAGCTCGAGTAGTTCCCATAACCTTCGAGCTCCAACTCAAGTATGGTACTACTCGAGTTTGGCTTGACTCGATAGCATTTCTACTTCCTATCTCTCATTTTGAAGTTTGGATTAAAAAAAAAAAAAGAGCATTTCCAAAATATTAAATTGGTGAAAAGGTCCATAAGTTTTCTGGGTTCCTTTTTTTTTTTTTTTGGTTTGTCGTTTTATTGTGTTGGTCGATAGAGAACTGAATTGAAGAAAGAGCGTATGGCTATTGGAAAAGGAAAAAGATTTGATTCATATTCAAACAAAGTGAAATAAGAAATCAGAAAACACGGAATTGAACTTTTGGTGATTAATCTACATGCGGAATGTAGATATTAGAGCCGAAATAGGAAACAAAGACAAAATGAAGACGTGAAATGATACCTCATCCCCATCCACAATGGGGCGCAATAGCTCCCATACTGAAAGTGTAACGGTCATGATTTGATAATTTTAGAAGCTTTAAATTTTACGGGACATGTATTGTGTGAATTATTAAAATAAATATATAATTTGATTGTGGATCCACGCTATTATACTCTGCAGAGTGTAATGTATGGCAGAGATGGTGTAATGGAAGAGGGGATAACAAAGTGATGTTGTGACAATCCCGGATAATCAAAGATAGGAACAGTCTACAAAGCAGCAAGTACTTTTGCGTCACCAAATGACGAACCAGAACCTAATTCTCTTTGCTTCAATAATATAACTTTATTAAGACTAGGAACAAGTCTTGTTATCCACAGTTCTTCGGCAGACCGGATGTTCTTTTATCGTTCGTTGCCCACAGACCCGAACAATTGTTTGTATTTAATATAACTCGTTCGTGTCATGTGATGATACTCAGAGTCAGATTTGGAGCGAGTATATAGAACAATAATAATGGTAGGCATGAACCAAAAGCATCAGATCCTCTTAGCTCGTACAACGTACCACATCGATCGCAATTATCTGTCAAACCTAATATACTTTATACATAAGAAGAAGAATCCCATGTATGTCCAGATGTTTACACACTCAACCCTCCTAGTAGTTAATGTCATACATTACATAACAAAAAAGACAGAGAGAAGGAAAGAAAGCGATCATAAATCGGCCGGGGAAAGACCAGTACACGGGCGATGAAGCGAGTACTGTTAAGGAATTTATTCGAATTCTCTGTTATTTCGTAAAGGGATCAACTATATGTATATATATACATACATCCGAGGCATGGCTCGGTTTACTTGTGCAAGATATTGAAGCAAAACAGAAAAAATACAAAGAAAAGAAGAGGAGATTTTGAAGAAATATTTGATTCCTTCGCATCAAAGCCCGTCTGTTACTTCCTTAAGCCCATCCATCTCCCACCAGGCTTGATATTCTTTTTCCAATGTCAGCAGCCATATTAGCTTTAGCTAACCCCACACAATTCCAGGCATTAAAAAAATAAAATAAAAAATTCCAGGTTTTGGATTCCACTCCCCCTGCTTTTTAGAACTGGCTTCGGTATTTAGAACAAAAGAATAAACCTGTCGATTCGATTGGAAGTATTCTGCATGCACTGAGTATGTACACAACGCTCACGTGCCTATTCATTCTCAAATATGCTTCGTAGGTCTGGCGACTAATAATCTGTTAATTAAACACTCACCATTCCCGTGGAGGCAAGAAACTGGTAACAAAAGGGGAAGTGGTACTGTCATATCATGATCAGCTTGATTACTTAGCTTTGTTGAATTGGAGAAGGGAATATGTTACCAAGAGGAAGAAGAAAAAAAAAAAAAAACTACTCCGTAAGAGAATATTAGGACTGAAGGAAGAGGCGCCTTAGGATTGGAGGAATATTTTTAATAGAGCATTTGCCAGCCTCATCAATGATGCCTTCTACTACTTATGGGTTCTTCCCTTTCCCATGCGTCTCTCCTTTCTTCTTTCCTAATTAATGTAACTCTACATAACGTTACTTACATAGTAGGTGTAGTATATATATCTAGAGAAGGAACCTGTTGGCAATGGTTAACCTACCGGAAAGGCTATTTGGCTTTGTCGTCTCAGCTCTTGCCTACTGTTTCTTTCAATATCATCGTCATCAAGACTCCAACCACCGTCACCCCAAAAGCTCCAACAACGACAATATCAGCTACAAAATGCCCAAGACCAAGGCTCGACCGCTTTCTTTGCAGGTTTCACTTCCATCCATCCATCCATCCTTCATGTTTTACATATACTCCATCTTATCCACATGCATACATACATAAGTACTCAGGTTTATCCTTTAGAACCGGTTGTTGTTCGGAAATAAACTTTGTATCAAACTTCTATTATATATTTAGTTATTGTTATTATTATTTGGGACAATTTCAACCAACTCAACAGAAGAGATAAAAATAAAATAAAAACTCAATAGAAGAGGATGAGGGTCAGTGTCCCTAACTCCGTATACCAACTTCATCTTTGTTTGCTACTGGTGGTCGCGTGTATATTAAGGACTACATTAGATTTGTAACTAATACAGCTAAACTGAAATAAGTATGTCATGGCCCCAAATCTGATTTTTTCAGAGATTGAAATTTTACATCTTTTGTTGTCGTTTATTTATTTATGGAAGAAGAGAAAACGACTCTGTTGTTGTGGCGAGCAGATACCTCCCATGCATGCCCTCTTCAAAAAGACGAAAAAAGGGTAACAAAACCTAGGAAATACCAGTCGTATAGGACATACAATCATCCTTGGTGAAATCTCCTTAATTATTATTGGCTGCTTCAGTTAATGAACAAAGCTAGCTTGCAAAAAAGAACGAAGGAAAGAGAAAAAAAAAAGGGAAGAAAGAAGAAGAAGAAAGGTAGTCAGTCGTCCTACAAAAGCAGATGGGATCCCAGTTCCACATATTTTGGAAGGAAAATAAAACTTGAGTTAAACAACTGAAACCTAAAGGCCGCCCTAAACCAAGTAGACAGAGACACAGGTTTAATTGACGAAAACGCTTTAGTAAGTAACCGCGATCAAAAGGAACAAATTAAGGTGTATATACTTTTGTGATCAAAAGAAAGAGCCCTGCATGTATAGTTAATGCTTTTGTGGAAAGGGGAATCTGCGAAGCGCGTATCATTTAATCTGGGGAATATTAAAGAACCCGTACTAGTGTTGGTTGGATGAGTTTGCAGACAGTGGAGCTGAAAGTGAGGATGTGCTGCAGTGGCTGCGAGAGAGTTGTCAAGGACGCCATCCACAAACTCAGAGGTATAATTAGTTTCATTAATTTTAACAAACTCAGAGGTAGTTCATGAGTCACTGATTTAATTTTATGTTAACCACAGGAGTATTATACAAGCATCGAATTTAATTTCCACATATACTACTAATTCTTAGTATAGACACACACAGTTGACTGATTAAGTGAGTAATCTCTGGTCAGACACTACTACGTGCATGATCCCTCCCTCAAGTTCAACAACAGAAGAAATAGCAGTAGTAGCTAGGTAATTGGCTTTTTTTTTTTTGAGGTTGTGTACGTATGTGTATGTACAGGGGTGGATTCAGTAGACGTAGAGCTGGAGATGGAGAAGGTGACAGTAATTGGGTACGTGGATCGAAACAAGGTGCTGACGGCGGTGAGAAGGGCGGGAAAGAGGGCAGAGTTTTGGCCCTATCCAAATCCCCCGCTCTACTTCACTTCCACCACCAACTACTTCAAGGACACCACCAGCGATTTCAAAGAGAGCTACAACTACTGGAGGCACGGCTACAATGCTGCCGACAGGCACGGCAGTCTTCCGGTCACTCAACGGGGAGACGACAAGGTCAGCAACATGTTTAACGACGATAATGTAAATGCCTGCTGTCTCATGTAATCTCAATTTCCGATAATGTAAAGGCCACCCAGTTACTACTATTCTATAGTATGTATACATGATATGTATGTACCTGCCTACCTTACTACAATCGATGTAAATGATAACAATATGTTAAACTAAAATTTCCATATCTCGCTTTGCACCACATACTGTCAAATTTCTATAATGCATATGCACTAAAATTTACTAAATTCTAGCAATTTGAGCCAGTGATTGCGTGCTAAATGTACCCTTTCAACTCATGCTCTTATGTTGCCGCCAAAAATAAGAAATAAAAAATCAGGGAATGTGCGTTTTTTTTCCCCATCCCATCTGAAGCTAGTGCTAGTGAAGGCCCATTCAAGTCTCGCTATAAGATAAGTTTAATGCGTCTCTCGTCCAGAGAATAGTAGTACTGCCTTTTATGAGGCCGTCTGTTGCCTTGCAACGTTGTATTTAGATGCCCCCAGGTAACAAACACAGTCAAGATAAATGGGCCGGGCCACTACCTTTAGGCGACCAGGCCGGCCTCACAGTAAGCTAGGAGGGTTGTCTCGATCCATAGCTAAACAACAATTGGCGACGTATTTGTTTTCTTTCAAATCAAATCGAGAATCGAAGAGAGTAGCAGCACATATTCATTGTTGCCTGGTCTCCCTCAAAAGTTTTGAATCGCAGAATGCTCAAAATCAAGTTGAGGTGCAGTCAGATTTATTAATTTATGTATGCTTCATCCAATCCAAAGGACACAAATTGGAAATTATATATCACCCTACCTACATCTACATGAGATCAATTACTATATGTTATGGTGATGGCTTAAAAAGATGCAAATACCCGTACAGTTGGCAGCCCATGATAGATTCAGGCATTCAATTACTACTACAGACACAAATTATCTGGGCAAGTCTTAAGCCGTGGGGACCCTTCCCGAAATGACTTTTTATTACGGCAATGAATTAAACCGGTCCCCCCATACCCATTCATTAGTATTATTCATTCATATAAATAAATGACGCAGCTAATTATTATTAATTCACGGTCCCATTGGTCGTCAATCATCATACATAAGGAATGAAATTTGCACTATTTTATTACGTTAATTACGTCGTCAATCATCTCCATTTGATCAATTTTTATTTACTTATATCATCAACCTAAGATTAAAGAAAATAAAATATAAGAGAAGAAAACGAATTTATATATTTATACGCACGTTCTTCACACCTCACCTCAAGTTTCCAATTTCCACTTACCTCCCTTATTTTGAACTAACTAATTGATGAGTAGTACATTTGCAAGGTGTACGTACGACGTAGTCTTAAATCCATGAAGATTACTCGAATGAATGAGTTAACTTGAGATTACTCGAATGAATGAACGAACTTTTGTGTATCCATTTGTTTCGTAGCTGAATAATTCTGTGGCCCGTGTCTACTCAAAACTCAAAAGCCAAGGAGGAAAATGTGCTGAACTATTTAATCACTCATCGTTGAAAAGGCTACACTGCTATAGCTAGCTTAACCAAAACTTCATCCTAGCTATATACTTGATTCAGATGCACGTACGTGTTAAAAAAAGGGAAAAAAAAAAATCATTCTTCATTCAGATGCACGTACGTGTTAAAAAAAGGGAAAAAAAAAAATCATTCTTCATTACAAATTATGAATATGATAATAATGATATTGAAGCCAAAAGGTCAACAAAAAAAAAAAGAAAGAGCAGATACACAAAAGAGAGAGATTGGAAGAAATAATTAATAATGAGAAAGAGATTGGAGGAAGCTGAAGCAGAGAGGATGATGATGATGGTAGGGGTAGGTGAAGACAAAAGTAGGGCTAAGAAGGAGACGAAAAAGGAACGGGTGAGAGGAGTGGTGACGGTTAAGGATGGATGAGTAATGATCAGATCAGCGGGTGGCTGGCAACGGGAGAAAGTGCATGGAGGGTTCAGTTTGGGATACCTTAGCACAATCAATCATCAGGGGGTACTCGGCAATGAATGAGGGAGAGAAAGCTGTATCCTTTCGGACAGTGGGGAAAGGCATGGAGCGGGCGTGCATGTTGCCATGTTTGCTTTGCCAGACCCATCCATCCAGGTGGGGGTACCTGGATCGTTTTCGTTCTGGACGGGATGAGATGGGCCTGAAAGAAAAAGTTCTGCAGGTCTGTACAATTCATGAATCTTCCTCCTGGACACTTTTTCTTTTTTCCGCTTAAATTTTCTTTTTTTTTTTCCTTTCCAGGCTTTCTTTTTTTTTTTTCCCCCCTTTTGGGGTTTTTTGGGTTGCTGTGTTTTGTGTTGTGCTGGGGGGGGGGGGGGGGTGGTGAAAGTGCATCATGCAAACTTTACGGCTGGTTATGGAAGCTTGTGCTGCTCAGCATGATCAGTTGCTGTCGCAGTTTACCGCGGCCTAGAATCTATACATACATGTCGTTATAATTGCGAAGTTTTCTGGGATCTGCTGCCATCCTCTTTCCCCCCCCCCCTCGGGGCCCCAAGCCCCACGCCCCCGCCCCCCAAAAAAAAAAAAATAAATAAACTTGCTCTTTCTCTGTCAATGCCTGCACAGACGCTAGCTAGCCACACCTCCCCGGTTCCCTTCTGATCAATTCGTGATTTCTGGGCATTCAGGTTGGGTTGGATTTCTTGGGGGAAGAATGGGGGGTTTGTCCGGCGGCTCTCCCCTTTTGCTCCTGATCCCCTGCCATAAACACTCATTTGTTGTCTTTTTTTTTTTTTTATAACACAAATTTCAATTATTACACTACTTGCTGCTAAGATTGCACGAAACCGAGGATATTGGCCAGTGTTTACTTTTTTAGCATCACTTTTTGTTTCGCCAAGCCTGCATCTCCTTTTTCCCTTCCTTACCGGTTTCCAAAGACGTACGTTTATGTATCTAGTCCTCCTTTTCTCTCTCTCTCTCTCTCTTTATTTATGCATATGTCTGTGTGCTGCGTGTTGCGTGTTTTTCAAGGGAAGAAGAAGATTTTTTTTTTTTTTTTTTAAAAAAAAAAGAAGAAGAAGAAATCATGATCAGTACGACGTAGTCGGAGTAAAGGAGGGAACAGAGGAGTTAGCTGAGGAGGGACGAATTGGAGAAGCAAGTATACTTTGAAAAGTGGGTAGCAATGTGCTGATTCAGGAAAGAAAGGGGGGAGATCAGAGATGGCCAAAGAGAAGATGGACGGAAAGGAGAAAAAGAATCATCAATTCACGGGTCATCATCTGTTACTGTTGCATTGAAATACCAACGTGGTCCGTCCATACTCAAAAATTCACCATCTCACTTCACTGTAATTTGCACTTGCTCTTTCTGCAATAATTTGCACTTGCCAGTGTTGCCGTCTTCTCTCGAGTAGAATGCACGCTTCTGTGTTCCATCTGGGGTGATCGCCACGACCAACTTGTACTTTTAATTTTAAAAGCGCGCTCCACGTATTGCCCTTCTTTTCTTACTCGTTTTTTTTTAAATAGCTTTTCTTTCTTTACTGTGGTCATTAATTGATGAAGCCTACGTCTCCTACGTCCTAGCTCATGCCCTCTATTCTACAGCTAGACCAACAGGCTAAACTACAATTATTTTTAGTATAAAGCCTACATTTATAGCCTACATATACGGGGAGGGACTAGGGAGGTGATTTCTTTACACGTCTAGGGAGGGGACTACTTCCTCTCTGGTTTCCAATTCCAATATTAGCATCAGTATTGTGGCATACTCCACTTATCGTCTCTGGTTTCTATTTTTATTTTTTGTGCAGGGGAGCCAGGCACACCAAAAGGACGAAGAGTGGTTGATAATGGACCAAGATTTCAAGATAGCCACGTACCCCCACAAACCCACCCAAAACAAAACAAAAAACAGAGTGATCCATCCATATAATCAATGAAGACTCACAAGAGAGTTTTTACATCATAATAATAATAATAATCAATTGTGAGACTGATCCATCCATATAATGAACAATGCAGGTAGCATCCTCAGTCTTTGTACATATTGCTTGTTCGACTTTTTTTTTTGGTGCATTCTGATCATGGTAGGTAACAAATTAAGAAACGGTTACATTGCATATCCAAATTTGCATTCAAATCCTTCTCATGATCTGTTATACAGATATCATTTAACAATTAAAAATAACAACCATGTTAAAACAAAATTACCAACATCTGCTAAGTTTGGCAGTAGGAATGCAATAAACTGGACCGAATAAATTGCAAAAAGAATGAATAGAGTCTAGTTGTTGGAATTGAAATTAATTAAAATGATGTTTAAAAGGATCATGTAAGACACAACTTAACGGTGAAATGTCAGCTGCCCAAAATTTGTATTCAAAAGTAAATAAAACGTTATTTAAATTAGAGGCAAATGGCCGAAGTAACTGCAAAACAAAATCCATGGACAAAAGAAATAGCAAATAAGCAATGCAAGGAAAGACAAACCAGAGGAAGAAACTTTCATTCAATTTTTTGCACTCATGAACCATATCATATGCACAACAAGTTTTGGGTAAATTATCTTTTACCCTCCTATCATTTAATTACCTATACATAACCCTTTCATGCTATGTTTTCAGACTCGGACCGGGTATCGACTCGGCCAAACTCAGGGGTCAGGGGTCAATGGATTTGATCCGGGTTGAACCGGATGATGTCATAAATAAAAATTATTCAAAAATTAAAATATTGTATATAAAATATCTAAAAGTATGTTAATATTAATAAAGGTATATTCATATATATTTGATGTTTCAAATATATTTAACAAGAAAATACAAAGAAACTAGAATAATCAAGTAGCAATTTAAATTATTTAATGAACATTAACAACTTTAGAATTAAAATTATGGATTTGATTGAAAAATAACATCAAATTTTAGGACAACATTTATAAAGTATGAAATATGTGAGATTTTTCATGTTTTTTCCCAGTTTTTCCGGTTTTTGACCGGGTTTTTAGTCTTCCGGTTTTGAAGAACAACTCGGACCGAACACTTGGCCGGTTCTCGGTTCGACCGGCCAGTCCGATCCGAGTTTAAAAACACAGCTTTCATGGTATGGGTTAAATTGTCACCATTAGTTTTGCCATTACAACTAACTGTTAATATCAAAAAGCCAAAGTCAAACTAGTAAATTGACAAATTTATCCTTTCACTGATTTGTTTTTCTTTTTTCCTTTTTTTTTGTTCCCTTTGGAAAGAGATTAGAGATGATTTTAGAAAACTATACTTTGGCCTAGTAAATTGTAACAAATATTAACTATCCATAAATACAACAAAGAATAGATAAATAAGATATACAAGATACTGTTAAAGATTTGCAGTCACTAAAGATTTGGTATAAATTAAAACCTATAATAATATTTGCAATCATTAGAGAAGAGGTATTGATCTAGTGACTAAAATTAAAATTTCAGGATTTAGAGGTCTTGTGTTCAAATCCCCCTACTCCCTCCCCACTTCTTAAATCCTACTCTTCCCCCCATTAGAAAAGAATAAATAAAAAAGATATTTCAATCATTAAAGATTTGGTATTTTCTATTTCTCACTTGTCCACTTGTTATTTTTTTTTATTTTTTGTATTTGGAGAAAAAAATAATGAAAGGGTGAATTTGTCAATCTACTAATTTGACTTTGACTTTTAATACTGACAGTCAATTTTAACAAAAAGATCTAGCGATGAAACTTTAGTTGAAACTATGAAAAGATTATGTATAGATTTTTAAACTATAGAGAATCATATGGTAAAGTATCAAACCACACAATGGTTAAAGGTAATTTACCCTATATTCTATCATAGATTGCATAAAGCTGACTAACCTATCAAATATATGCTCCAATCCGGTAATTGCGCAGGTTCAGCAGTTAAGTCTTTGATATTAAACTAGGGCTAGCAAAACAAAAAGGAAAAATATAAGCCAAGCTAGCAATTACATTGTCAATCATACGTAGTCATTATATTGTCCCGCTTCTGATAATGTTCAAGAATTTGAAAAGATAGAAAAAATTCTGTTAGTCAACAAAATTAAATGATCGGCATGTATTCTTTTCATTATAATATGACATAAACCCTCGAGACAAATTTTCCAAATTAATTTTTAAAAATTACAACTAAGCCAAACAAAATATTCAAGGGCATAGCTTAGATTATACATTTGCTTTCTTATACCAGTGAGATTAATGAATGAATTTTAAAAGAATTACTTTTATATTCATATATATATACTATCAGCATTGAATACATGACAACCAATCCAAACTTGTATTTAAAATCCAAATTTAGCTTATGAATCATTAATTTAATCATGATAGTGTATACACTGATAATACACATAAAATTTACTTATTTTAAAAACAAACAAATTTATTACTCAGATCAAAATTATATGCATCAAAGTGTTTGAATTATGCATGTGAGATCAATATCACAAATTATTTTAGCTGAACGCCTCATTCCATCCGTAGAGCAATTAGCAACTAATGATCATAAGTTTTTTTTTATCTTCTTTAAAATGCAATTACAATTTTCTTGGTAATGCATTGATTGGTAATCCAAAATAGGAAAAAAAAATGATAATAATCAGGGATTATTAACAAAATAGAAACTTAATTAATTCTTTCCAGTAAATATATACTTTTTAATTTCTTATATTATAATATGATGACTAAATATTTTACGCAAGTAATTAACAATATAACTTAAGGATGAAAAGAAGGAAGAAAGGACAGAGGAAAATTAAATGAAATATTTTACTGAATATGCTATCTCTCTCAATTGCTCTACACTGTTCCTTCTTATCCTCCTCCTCATTTTCCCGAAATTATGCACAACCCCATGCTTCCTCTCCTAGTTCTTTGTTTTCGTCCGTTGATGAATTTTTGTATATATAGTCATGAGATTGAAATGAAGGTAGTATTTTGGATGGGTTTTTGTTGGATATTTTTGCTTAAAAAAATTTGACAACATTGAACGTATTGTTTTATATGAAATGTACTACATTGATGTGTGCTATTTACCAAACCTATGTACATAAGTTACCACTAATTGGTATGTATCTAAATATTTTCTTATATTGTAGAATTTTTTTTTTAAAAAAAATGGTGGCATGCTATTTTAGTTATTTAACTACAACATATTAAGGAAAAAGTATGCTTTAAAAACAAATCTTTGAAAAGGTAGAGGAAAAAATAGTGTATACACAATATGTGCATATGTTTTTTAAAAAAAATTAAAATTGCATCACAATTTGGTAAAATAATCATTCCCTCGTCCAGAATTCACATAATATTTAGGTTTTAGGGGAAAAAAAGTTAAGGAAAAATAGACTTAAAGCGTCTCGTAGAAAAATTGTTAAATATAAAGCCTTTATTTAGAAAAAAAAAAAAAAAGTGTTCTACCCATTGATAACGATGTCAAGGTTTTATACGGTATATTGACAACAGTTTGCGACCACAAATCGTCAGCTAAGGTTGATGCCTACACTGCTGGCTCAAGAACAAGAAGATGTCTTTGTTTTGAGGTGCAAAGTGTAGGCACAATACTGACGAATAAAAATGAAGGGATGTGGTAGTACTTTGGGCGGCATCAGATCAGAGTAAGTAGCGAAACACTACTGAAATGCGGAACCAGGTTAGAGCGCTAAGAGTACGTGGAAAAGCTCTGGTTCCGTTAGCTTTGTCCCCAGCGACAAATGCAGACAACTTACTACACTATATGGTACTATAGAAGAAGAGGAGAGTGTACAAGTACAACGCAGCGGGAATCAGAGCGGGCAGTGGCTGACTTTTTTGCAGAGACCTGGGTCTGGGTCTGGTTTGCTGCTGACTGCTTTGCTAGTTTGCTTTGCCAAAAGATGACCTACTACGTATACACAAGCTTTAGCCTTTAGCTAGCTACTGGCCTAAATAACTTTCCACGTCTTTCAAGATTCAGTACTGAATTAAATGTACAAGCATTTCATACATACATATATCACGCCTCCTCCTCATGTATATAGGCTAGGGTCCCCTACTACGTACCGGTACTGCCCCCAATTAAACTCCTTCAAAAAAGGAAAGAAGAAAAAAAAGCCCTCATCTAATCTAAGGTCTACCACCGGACTATAGGATGATACACATGCAGAGAGTGGTGACTGGCGAGTAAGATGAGCAGTGGTACATCGAAATTAGCTAGAAAGTGGAAATGATGATGGGATATGGTTTGCACTTTCACTCAGCGGCCAGTTGAGCAACTAAGCATGGCATGCAATTATAGGCACGAGGAAACCCCTCCAGGCCTTCCGCACCCAGCTTTTAATTAAGCCTTTTCCGTACGTACTATTTTTGCTCCTATTAATTCAATTGTGGTGTGGTAGTAGTAACTAGTACAGAATATATACAGCCTCTTTTCGACCCCAGCAGCATCTTCCGTCAACGATAACTGCAATGATATGTCACCTAGCTAATTCGCAGAGCAAGAAATACACATGTACTTGCATATGTGTAGTCATCTTTTATTTGGATAAAATGAAAGAAATCGAACAAGTTAACTATACCATAGTACTTATATATCCTCTGGATCTGGGCGGGTAATAGTAGAGTACTAGTAATATCTTAACAAGAATACGGTCGTATATATGAACTAATAAGGCTGCAGTGACTGTCGATCGATCTCACTGACCACCCTGGTGGTGGTGCAAGTTAATCCGAGCAAACGTCCCTCCTATTCAAAATCTAATAATAGGTGTGGAATGGAATCAACAGATGATGATTACAATCGGTTGTCATTTCATGGAGTGTCTTCGTTCAGCGTTTATGATACGTACAACACTACCTACAACACTGCGCGCCTTTCTTCTTCTTCTTCTTCTTCTTCTTCTTTTTTGGGATCATATATATATATGTATGTATCCCCGGCCCCGCATGGCATCAGTCTGTGAAGAACATCAGCTAGCAGCACTGATATCGGGGTTCTGTTTCAGCATGTAAATGACATCGATCAGTGATCAACGCCAAAGGGCTACGTTTGCGATCAAATGAAAGGTCCTGCATCCACACAGCCTGCAGTTATCAATCAAGTTAATTAATTTGGCTTGTTAAACAAAATGACGATATATCTGGAGATACCCTCCTTGGCTACCTACCTAATTAGAATTAGAGAAAGAATAATATCTCCAAGCCATTCGATTTAGTGCTCAGCAAGGCCAAGGAACCAGTGATTCACATCATCGATCTTCCCAAAAGTAACACAAATAAGCTGATGCTTAAACCTTCCAACAGCAACAACAATATTTATTTCGAAATAAAGTTCAAGTTATATAATAGCAAGGACTAAATTTGATAAGCTTTCACGCAAACGTGTAATATTCATCTTTACAGACAAAATTAAACCCCTAATATATACCTTTACTAACACAACAACACTGCCTGTCATCTATATAAACAAGAGTATTAACTGCCTCAGTTTAGACCACAGCAATAAACAAAAAGGCATGCATCCATTATTTATCTTTCTTTTCTTTTTTTTCCCTTTGCAATTTGAATGACTCTTTAAGCTTTAAACATATTATTTTGCATCAGTTTGACAATAGACTAATGGCGGAATATTTGGTTGCCAAACTAATATAATAATTAGCTAAAAAATGATGTCAAGGGTGAATGTGCAAAATCAGTTTTCCAAAATTAAACAACTTTAAAAAAAAAAAAATTTCCAAATTAAGTGTTCGTTCATGTTTCTTCGCAACAATTGTTATGAAGAATATATCTTAGACATGACTGTAGCTTGAGCATTGTTCTCCCTGATTCCACCCAACTCCCAAGAAATGGAAACTATTTCCTTAAAACTTCGAAAACAGAAGATAGCATTTCAATTATAGGATTGAAGACTTGCGCATCCAACCTAATAGAATCTGGAAAAAGAATCAACCAAAGCAGCAAAAACTCTTCCATTTTACCTATAAGTAGAAGCTAAAGATGATGGAGCTGATTTGATGAAAAGCACGACGCTCAGCTAACTATTGCATTTTTAAGAAACTAATTGAATATTTTTAAATAAATTAAAAAAAAAAACCTTTTAGCTAGCTAGGGTTGCTTTTATAACAACAGTGCTTTCTATGTTGCACTAACATATTTTTTCAGAACAATTATGATGATCCGAGCATGGTTTCACAGCTTGTTTTTCTCTAACTGTCTTTACAAAATAGTTGTTAATGTATGGGAAATGCTCAAGTTATCTTATTAGAGTAGTCTTGTATCATTCAGTAGTAAATAGAACACTGAACACATAATTGACCATGAGAAGCCAAAAAAAAAAAAAAAAAAAGGCTTCAAACAAATTATCATCGCTTAAAGAAAGATAAACTCTTGATTCTTTTGCTCCTCATCTCTAATCAAATAAATATGTGGACATGAATCCATCTACGGCCATGTAGCTAGGATCATATACCGAACCAATTCAACAAGGACAAGGAGGAAAGTAAAACTTCATTATTACTAAACTACAGTCAGAGAGATCTTTGCTGTGAATGCTTGTGCAGGTTGATTCTGTTAAGAAGAATTCATTTTCCTGTTTTCCTGGCAAGGAGGGTGTGGGCGACTAAGAAAACTGAAAGCTCATATACTACAATGCTTGGTGACATCGCACAAATGTAAGTTTAGAAGATTGGGAAACTCAAAACAACATGAAATATATATGCACTTACTGTCTGACTACATATTCTTGTGAATTTTACTAAATGGACTAAAGCGGCAACTTTGAAGTGGAAATAAAGACTCAAAGATGTGTGAGCTTTTAGCCCAGCAGCTCGTATCCTATGGTTAACTTTGTATGACGTTAAACTCTCATAAGTAACAAGGTCCTGTTTCTTCAGCAAATTAAGTTAATTTATTGACCTCCATTGCTTCTTGCAAAACCAAAAGAATGAAAGCACAAGAGTTACAGAAGAAAAGTTCAGGAGCTAAAAGGGTGTCTGGACGACATGAATGACTTCAATGAGAATAGAGGTGAAGGAACATAAGACTTTAGATTTTTGACACCATGGTTATGTAACATACAGTCTCACAGCAAGGCATTATGATATCTGGACCATTATATATAGTAATGAGATGGCTCGTTTTAGTTAGAAGAAATATTTAACAATCACGAAAGAGGTGTCCAACGGGTAAAGGCAAAAATCCAGCATATTGCAGAGCCAATATATATATATATATATAGAGTAGGGTACACGAGAAATTAGGGTACACGACAGAACTAGGCTTAGTAGAAAAAGAAAAAGAGGAATAAAATGTTGGAAGTTGGTAAAGATATTTTAAAAGCCATGAATGGTGAAATTTAATAGACATTGTTCTGATTTCTGAGGTGACACCCCGAACACAGTTATCAAAACGAGCAACGACCTCCCCGGGGTTGACGTGAAAACCTTTTTTTCTACGGTTGGAATTTCTCAAAACGTTATCTGAACCGAAAATAATTAAAGACACGTTGCGGATGGATGAAAAGGATCGATTTGCAGCATTGATCAGTGCCATGAGAGTTAGAAAAGATGAGGATGAGGCAGGAGACAGAAGGAAACAATCGACCTAAAATTTTGGGGAAAAACCTGAATTTGAAGCAAAGCTACAATTCTAGAAATGGAGTAGCTAGCCAGCCTAGCAGGACTGAATGATGATGGACGTGTAAAAATTGAGATAGATAGATGGCGTACCTTTTCAAAGCTCTGGCAAATGATCTGCGCAGAAGGCGTGCCCAACGAAGCAGCGACAAGAATAACAAACCTACCAGAGCTAATTATTCAAATGAAACAAAACAAAACAAAACAAAAATTGCAAAAAGAAGCTTCAATTCCATCACATTGTACCCGGAGAACGCCTGGAGCAAGGATGTTAGCTTGACAAGAACAGCACTAAAGAGAAAGGTAATAATGTAGTAAAAGATTAACATAATAGTAAGTTGTCCCGAGGGAAAGAAACAGGCTGAAGAAGTGACATGAAAGATTTTCTGGAAGCAATACTCCACGGGAAAAAAGCCTATATATAGCGACGATACACGTTGGGCAATCAAAGCCCTACAAAAGGAGGTGGCAGCGCATTCAAGGCAAAGATAAGAAATAAAAATTATGGTTAGTAGACAAAAGGCATGAAGGATCTGTAATGCAACCTATCCGTGTTGAATGAAATCTAATTTAAGTTGAAATTAACGGGAGTACTAGCAGCAGTAGTCCGTATGTAAGTATTGCAGATAACAATAAATTGAAAAAACTACTACTGTTTTAACAATACTAGTATTGAATTTTTTTCTTTTGTTTTCCACCTTTCAGAGGGCTTCTCATGATGATCACATCAGCCATAATTCCTTTTTCTTTTCTTCTTTGAGGACGTCTCCGCACAGCCAGCATGAATTTGGAGCAAATGAAAGAGCTCATCCTTCCTTCCCTCCTTTCTTGATCATATATAGCACTAGCATTTGTGGCTTTGGACGCAAGGCCGCATTCACGCAAGTCGTATATGTCCCAGCTTAGAAGATTTTTAGTCACTCCCGAGTCCCCGGTGCCACTCCATCTAACTATATATCCAAATCCAAGGACATAGATGCCTTGCCCTTGCTGTCGCTGCTACTGCTTTTGTTGTTGGAGGGCATTGTGTGGAGCGGTGGACGGCTGGCATAATTGTATGGCCTCAACTGCAGAGGACAAGTTGAAGAAGAAGAAGAAGAAGAAGAGGAAGAAGAAGAAGCAGGCGGAGGTGGAGGTGGAGATGAACACAAGTGGGGAAATTGTGATGGCATTGTAGGATGAGCGACTGCGGTGGAAGGTAATACAAGTATGTCACAATTATCATCCTCCTGATCCTCCGACGACGACTCCGAGATGGGGCAATCCATGTTAACTCCAAACAGCCGCAGCCGCTTTGCTGCGGCCTTCCCTTGGACCAGTGGCACCGACTCAAACACCATTGGCTCCTCCCCCTCCCCACCCTCCTCTACCATCACCTCCTCCGGGTTCAGCCCAACGCTGCCTCCTCCTCCTTTCTGCACCATTTGCACAGTTCCGATTCCCAAATTGACGGGATGTGGCCTTGCAGCCGCAGCGGATCTGAGATAAATGAATGGGCCGGAACAAGGGTTTCCCGTCATTACATTGCCGTAGGCGTAGTTGTTGCTTAGATGATGAGGATGAGATGGATTTGGATTGTTGTTAATACCGACACCAGTAGCAGCATTATTTAGTTGTAGCAACTGGTAATGGTCCCTGGGGTTTTGCTGCTGCTGATGATGCTGCAAGTAGAAAGGATGGTTCCAAGGATGGCGGAAAGAATATTGATGATGTGGAAGCAGCTGCGAAAAACTAGCAGTGGACATGGAAGGAGGCAACTGAGGGTGATCGGGAGCGTCGGGTCGGCGCCTCCAATCAATGAACAATCGATCCTTGCCCAGCTCACCCACTCCGCGCTGAAAGGAGACGATGTCCCCGGCATCGAGCTTCTTTTCCTTGACGAAGCGGCTCCAGCCTTTGGTCATCACGTAACTCTGGCTGCTGTTCCAGTAGGAGTACCTGAATCGCCACGGCTTCCCATTTCTGTCTTCGAAATTCAAGAGGAGTCCCTTCTCGTTGGTGGAGGAGTCGAGAGGGAAATACTTCTCCGCGTGCTGCTTGGGGATGACTAATCTGTTGAGCTTGCCGACGTCGCTCGGTGTCACCACTTTATCAAACATGTGTTCTCTCTCTATTATCAACGACGCACTGGTAGTGTTCCCTCCTCCCACGCGAGGCTCATCGGCATCCTCAACGATGTTGCTGCAGCTGCTGCCGTTTGTAGTAGGCGATGAAGAAGAATCCATCGCCATGAGATCAAGCTGGGAAGCTCCACCACAGCTGTAGCCTCGGAAAGAGACTCTCCTATCATCCCACGGTCCCCGTGGTTGGTGGTGGTTGTAGGATGGAGGGACAAGGAGGTCTCTCTGCTGCAGGTACTGATGATGATGATGTTGAGGAGTAGCAGCAGCAGCAGAAGACGGCTGAGAAAAAGGGCGGGTTGCTCTTGATGAATCTTCCTCGTAATATCCTCCTCCTCCTCCTGGTTGTCTAGGGGCCATGAAATTCATGATATTCAGTAATTATATATGGCGCCTGCAGATATTGCAGCCCCCCAAATCCTGCTGGCTTCTCTAATTATATCCGGGATGGATCAATCTATTCTTCATACGATCCCACAGAGAAAAGGTACCAATTAAAAAGCAAGATGAGAAACAAGGAGGATATGTTACTAGCAAAAACGTAAACCACCAAAGTATCTTCTTTTTTTTTTGGGGAGAAAAAAAAGAGGGGGGGGGGGGGGGGATGATATTTGGTTTGGGTTAAAAATGAACACCGCAAGGCCTCAAAAGCTGCAAGACTGGACTAGAACTTCGAAATCTGGAAACTTTTCTTTTTCTTTTTTGGGTGCTGGGGTATACAAATTAAACCAGTGTATTTGGCTTTTGTTTCGTACTAATTTAGTTGGCGTGCTTTGGTCTCTCTCTCTCTCTCTCTTTTTTTGTTTTGGAAGGGGGGTGGGGTGTTGGTTTACAATCACTCAGTCTATCAATTCTAGTGTTGAGAGGAAGGGATAAATTAGCTGAGAAATTCCTCAGTAGGAGGACCAATAAGTCGTCTCTTGACACAAAGCCAAAGCAGCTTTCAGTTTCACTAAAACGAGGGTCGGTTGCATTCTTATTTGACCAATGGACACCAAATTAAGACTCCTCCCACCAAATTAAAACCAAATGATAGTACTGTTACTCTTTAGTATACCTCCTAGTGGCGGTGGAGTGCAAAAAAAATGAAGAGCTTCTTCTTCTTCGGCACGATCGACTTACTTCTTCAGCTTCTTCTTCTTCAGTTCTTCTTCTTGTCGACTACTACTGCATCATTAGAGCACCTAGTTTGGAGAGGAAGAGCAGCCACACCATGAACTACGAGAAGAGCAATCCACGAAATGGATCAAAATATCACTCCTGTCGTCGCTAGTAATGCATCCCATCCCGTTCGCTGCCGCAAATGGGATATGTTCCTATCCTTTTCCCTTGGTCGCGAAGAGAGTGCCCTTTTACTGTGCGTGTTTGTGCGTGTGAGAGAGAGAGCAAATGAATCCCCAGTCCCACCCTGGAAGCTTCTTAAGTTAGGCGATTTTCCCTTTGTAATTTATTCTCTCATTCATTCAGAGTTTCACAGAGAAAGCTAGAGAGAAAGAGAGAGAGAGAGAGAGATGGCAGAGCAGAGAAGAAAGACTTTATACGCGGGGATAGAATGGGACGGGTAGGGGTGATGCTGGGCAATGGGCCCCCCACAGATCAAATACTCCCTCCCTTTTTTTATAACTGTCGTTTAAGGAATTTGCTCTTAAGTACTTTTATCTGTCGTTTTACTATCCCCATGCAGCATTTATTATTTTTTCACAATTTTACCCTTTTATCTCTCTTACAGGATTCTTAATTACTACTCCTAGTAATTATTGCTTCTCTCTGCCCTTCCATATTCTTTCCTAGAAAACATGGGTGAATTGAATAATTAATGAGGGTATAAAAGGAAAGTGGTGTATAGATTTAAGCAATGAAAACTTTTCTTAATTGGTGTGCAAAACCTTAAACGACAGTTATAAAAAAAGGGAGGGAGTAATAACAATCGACTATCTATCTGGTTGGCTTCGGCTCATGTGAGCTCGTCCTTGTCATCGGCCTGCCCGCCTGGCTGGTGTCTCAATCAATATTCGACTTTTATTTTTCAGTAAGGACTCTTCTTCTATTTCTCAAGTCTAGAGTCTAGACGTAGGGGTTCTCATTTTTTGCTAGTATTATTAGTATTGTAATTAACGGAATTCAGAGTTATAAGTGTTATAATAATAATAATTTTATTACTATTATTAGGTGGTCCAAAAAGAAAAAAAAAATGATCAGAACGCACCGGGCGGGGGTGGCTAAAACCAAGGAGTATCACTAATGTGATTCTAGCTAGCGTGGAGCTATATGACTTAGGTAAAAACCTCCCCCTTTGATTCGAGAGAGGGCAGCGTAGTTTCATATGTATTTTTTTAAAATTGGGAATGGTGTAATTATAGTTTACTTTATAATTGTGGAGGAAGATTATTTTATATAAGTTTTTTTTATTTTTTATTGAAAAGATTTTTTTTTTTTTTTGTACAGCCAACTCTATTTGTCAGAACAGTTTCCGTTGAATCTCAATATCTATTTTTTTAAAAAATGTAATAGCTCTTGGAGTATTATATTAATGTATGGTAGATAAGGGGTAAAAACAAAAAAAAGAAAAGAAAAAGAATGGCCGTCAGCACATTTCTTCAAATAATAATAGGTTATTCAAATATTCCGAATTATTTATTATCTTGTAATTTAATTATCTGAAAGTACCAAAATAGGACCTCAAAGCTAAGGAATTTTTGCTGTCACCAAGACCTTTGTTCCCATAGCTAGTATGCACTAGTTTCAGCTTTTGTAGAAGTGATTAATTTGAATACTACTTAATACGCCATCCCACATGCCAATAATATACCTAAGCCAGTAGCCAGTAGCCAGTAGCCAGTAGCCAGTAGCCACTGCACAAGGAAGATGTTGGATTCAATAAAACTACACGCGGTCGGTTACTCATATAAATTGACTTTGCTGTCGCAGTTAGTCAGTCGTACACTCACTCTCTTAAGTTTAATTTACAGGGAGGTATTAATTAGATTAGATTAGATTATGTAATAGTAGTATTAATTAGAGTACCCGAACATGAACATATTAAATGGTCTTCTTTCCATGATTTTCCCATCTGCACATGCTACTTGTGCTCCGACCCCGGCGCAATTTTTTTTTTTTTTTTAAATATTTTTAACTCAAGAAGACTATTAATCTATTGGCTCCATTCCACCGGTCTGCTTTTAAGTTTTAACCAGAGAGAGAGCGAGAGATTTTTTTTTTTTTTAAGTTGATGATTAAAATCATTAATTGACTTTGAAGAATACGAAAAGGATGCACAATATAATACTCCTCAAACTAGTGGCCATATCATAAGAAGCTATATATATATATTTATAGAACTCGTAAAAATTACTTACTCAAAATATGGAGACTTAGCTCATTTCATAATTACGCATTAACTTGAACGTAACAGCTATATTCAGATTCATCACTATCCGAAATGGATACATACATATTTCGGTTAGGAGGAAAGAAAAGAAATCTCGTTTTCGTACTCGCCAAGGAGTGGCCATCTCCTGGACATTTTTTGAAATAATTGTGAAAAAGTAAAGAGAAAATTATTATATATTCTGGTGGATATTTTTCAGTACTGCCCACTTCTAGCTAGAGTGGTTGAATTGAGGTGGATGGTCTATGAAATGGTAGTGATTCAGGACCACCTAGGCTGCTTAGAGCCAAAGGAGCCATGCCGGTGAGGGATGGACCATTTGGGATTGAAAATGGCTTCATGCACTATGCATTAGAGGTGGCAAAGTTCGTGTTTGACACCTCTTTGGATGCTGTTGGAAATTATGCTCCGAACGCCTTTTGCAGTCAATCTCTTTCCCACCTCATTTACTCGGCTTTAAACGGGTTAATTATAGGCACTAAAACCCCTTCCAGTTTTTGTGTTTTTTTAGTGTAATTTGCAAAACCCAATCTTGCCACTTTAATTCCTCGTGTAGGTCAACTAAGCATTTTCAAAACCCAATCTTGCCCTGTTGGAATTTCTTTCCGACTGAAATATCCTTTTCCACTCAAGCAATTATTGTGCATCATCCCGTTTTCAATTCTATTTCTCGTCAAATGCTCCAGATCTCATCTCTCTCCTCCTAATTTCAGCAATTATTGCGATTTTTGCTCTTTGTTTTTTCAATGAATAAAAAAATACACAAATCAACTGAAGCTAGATGTAACCAACTCCCTCTAGAGGATTTAGCTACCACATTAATTGTGAAATGGAAGATCAAAGGTTCAAACCTTACCTCCCATCAATATGCCTCTATATGAGGCTTGTTCTAAATCCATACGGGTGCATAGTGCACCCGTTTGGTTAATGGTAGTTCAATCCTTATTAGGATTTCTCGACTCAGTTGGACCACCCCTTAGAGTAGATTAGGATAGATGTGTAGTTACGTAAAAAAAAATTAATCATGTGAGAGAGTGGCTATGACCTGAATTAATCATTTTTATTGAACCAAAATCCAATTGTATGTAGTTTTTTATTTTTATTTTTTACTTTTGTTTCGGGTCATGTGAGAGAGTGCACACATTTTTCCACCATTTTCTCTTCTTTTTTGACAAAATTCATACATCCATTCCTTGTTTATTTTTGTCTAATTAAGGATAATAGTTTGTTTGGATACACAAAATCATTTGAAAAAATTTCTAGAACAACGGGTTTGTTTGGATAGAGTATTATTTGGAATAATTACCGTAGCACTTTTTGTGATTTGATATATGTGAAATAAAAATATTGTTGGAAATATAAAAAGGTGAGTTGGAAAATATGTTTATAATGCAAACGAAATATTATTTGAAATAATTTGCTATCCAAATATTGTGACACTTTTTTTTATATGAAATGTATAGACGCACGCATGTACACACGTATATATATATATATATATATCATTACTATTAGAACCAACAGCCACTAGTGCTCATGGCCAGGGACTTGATGCCTGCCTAGCAAACCAGGGTTCAAACTTGACTATTGGGTTTCGGGGTAGGGAGGATTAGGGGAGAGGGGGGGGGGGACAGAATGTTGAAAGGAAAAAAAATTACCAACATTAGTTATTAGTTTAGGGACTAAGGTCATACAAAAATAACATTAGGGACTATATCCCAAAAAACACTAATGGAAGAAACTAAACTGTAAAATACATCAGATTGACCAACAACATCGTAATTATTGTGAACGGATAGTTTCGAATGTTAGTCCAGGAACCAGAATGACACAAAAATAATGCTACTGTATCACAGAACACACTATATATTATTGTTTATTGCCTAGGGTTTAATGCATTTAATCCCATGTATAATTCCAGCCATTTGCGTACATCAAGTCGTGCCCATAATTGCGTGAGAGAAGCCTCCAAAGTTATCTTTGCATTCAATTACCAGCCCACACCCAACTTTCTAGTATTTCACTTTAATCGAACGTGTCATAGGTTGCATGTTAATTTGACCGATGCGTAAGCGAAGTAGGCCATAGGTAGAACTGTTAATCGAACCGGATCGCTAGTAAGTCAAGCTCGAGTCGGCTCATTAAGGGCTCGACTCGGTTTGTTTTTCTTAATAAACAAGTTGAATTCAAGTTATATATGTACTCGTTTATGAATTGAGCCAAACCGAGCTTGGCTCCCAAACTATTAGACAGGCTCGAAATATAAGGGCATTAGTGTCATTTCATTACATGTCTGATAATTATATCTTAAATTCCAATTCCCAAACGAGGATTCCTGTGACTGCCCTAATTTTTCTTTCCTCTTCCCTTTTCCACAGCCCACGACCGCACCTTCCTTCATACCAAATCACCAATCCATCCATCACCCTACCGCCATCACTCGAGTTCATTAAGCTTGGCTCGATTTTCAAACTCAAGTTCGAGTTCGAAATCGAGTTTGACGAGTTGATATCAAACGGCTTTTGAATCTCAAACTACTAATCGAGCGAGGTCAAGTTGGCTCAATAAATGTTCCAGTCGAGTTCAATTATCAGGTGCTCGAGTTCGACACGACTCGATTAACAGCAATAGTTATAGGCTAACCAAACTTCTCTTGAAGTTCAGTTGAAATTAAATCCAGGAGTTAAATAAGTGCTATTTACAAGTATTTCGACCACGGCATTCATAGGCAAGTCTACGTAATTTTCCATTATGTGCTACATTTAACAATTATCTAATAATCTGTAAAGGGTCGGCCTACGAGCGATCTTTTAGTTTGAGAAGCAATTATATAGTAGATTTTTCGTCATCACATCGGTTCTTCCAAGAAAAACTGTTCGACCAATCCTCGAATTGGCGGGTGATTTGGAAGAAGAAAATACATGGGGCAATGAAATAATGAGTTCTCCCATGGCCAGCCATAAACCGTGTCCTCCAGTGTTGGATTGTTTGTAGGGCAAGAGAGATGCAGAATGTGACATGAATCGCTATATCCACAAGACGAGTGGTCTGCCGCGTAAAAAACAAAATAAAATTTTGTACGTATGAGGTTAAAAATGAAGATAACAAAAAAAATTTTTTTTCCTTTTTTTCTTTTTGGAGAGGGGAGGGGCCCAAAAAGAAAAAGAAAAAGAAAAAAAAAGCGAGGCCACTGCTAAACATTCAATTTAGTAGCATTCCATTCAGAGGACACGTGTCACTAAATTCATTCATCTTTGATAAGTGAGCCTGCTCTGTAGATTCGGCTAACTAACTTCTGACCTAATCATTATCAATCTTGAAAATAATTAAGCATATTGTGGGAGAAGGTGATCAGCTGAATTTAGACCCTGAAGCTCACACCAGCCCGATCACATGGCATTTAACAATGGCTGGCTGTAAAAATATGGATGTTAAGGTAGTAAACTCCAACACTCTTCTTTGCCACCCCTTTTTACCTTTCCTTCTTAGTTGAGTCCCCAACTTAGAAACTGCAGTAATAAAAATACGCTGGTCGCCTCCTGAGTTTTTTCATCATTATAATTGCCTTGAGTTCTTTAAAACCAATTGACTTGCTCTCCATTTCCATGACATACCGCACACAACTCGCCATGTATTTATAAACTTTCTTATGTTGATGCCATGAAAATTTTTATCAAAGGTTCCGTGGTTAGAGACTGGAGATTTAAACCAACATGCACAAATTTTTCTCGGATAGTTCATAGGCAGCAAGCGTGATATTATTCTCCCAGGAAGATCTTGACCAGATTCCGTAGGTCATGGTATTTATATGGATCTCTACTGTGCTGCGATTGGCGTGTTCTTAATTGTACTCTTTTTTTTTTTTTTTTTTGGGCGCTACTAGCAACTCTTATGATTTCTTACTAGTACATGAAAAGTGATGCACGAGGGGGTACGTCTATTGACCTTTCCTCAGTAAATTGCGCGCTCCTTTAATCAGCAGTGAAACTACTGGCAAAATAAACCAAACCTCAAAGTTTTTATTTGTTAATTTACTAACTTTATTGAAGGTAGGTTTTTAGTAGTTAGTGTTACTTAGAAGTATGTGTGTTTTCTTTGATATTATTGTTTTTTAAGAGCATGCAGAGTTCCATTGTTGGAGAATCGTATAAAAGATTCTCAATCACCTTAATAATTTTGATCATATCTCTTCTATATTTTGACAAAGTTTGGATATAAATCTAATCATGAGTCAAAATTTAGATTGACATGAGAGGTTGATTTAGAAAAAGATGTATTTATTGATGATAGAGAAATATATGAAATTTGTGATATATATGGATGAAAATTTTGATTTGCATATGTTATTTGGGATGATTGATGAAGAAAAATATGCCAGTAAAAGTTATGATTTGCATACCTTTTTGGAGAAATTGGGAGTGATGAGGAAAAATAATGTATTGATTTGGTTTAAAATTTTTTTTTTGATTTGATAAATCAAGAAAAAGAATGAGTTTATCTATTTGGGTTCTACAGAAACTCAAATTCTATCTCCGTCAGACATTATTACTTTCCGGAAACTAACTATCATTAATTGAGCAGGGCTACCAAATTAACTGCACTTCTTGCAAGATGTAATAATACGTTACAAAGACCAGCTTTTTATTTTAGTATGGAAAGTTTTTAATTTCAGTCAAAATAGGTTAAGCTTTTTATTTTAGTATGGAAAGTTTTTAATTTCAGTCAAAATAGGTTAAGTGATATTATTCAATTTCAAAAAAAAAAAAAAAAAAGTTAAGCTTAGGAAACTATCAATGTCCGTAATCGTACACACACTTGTCCACGTAACCATTAACCAGTTTACATATAGAAAGAGTTTATCTATTCATTCCCAGAGAAGAGAAATTGACAGGTAAAATTCCACATAGGCTGGATGCGGTAAAATTCTCGATATGAATACAAAAAGAAGATAGAAATATTACAAATGAGATGAGATGCCGTAATTGTGAAAATTACAAATAACACTTATCCATTTTATCGCCTTTATCCTTATATTTTAGATACTTTCGGGCATCTTTTAAAAATCTCAATCGGTAATAAGTTTATAACATCCAAAGTCAGATTAATGTTTCGGCTGCATTAATTTTAAGGAGGTACCCTTATGCCTCTGCTTCTGCACACATATGTAAAATTGTAAATAAATAAATTTTAAAAAAAAAAGCCATTATTTATAGAAATGTGATTTATCATTTATGAATTTCGAGCCCAAGTGTCCAATCATTTTCTCAGGCCGGAATGGAAACATGATGGAGGAATTGGACAGCTTTGGAGCACATCATTCGTAGGATAGCTGCTAGTGGAGAACGCAGCCGTCGGGATATATATCCACCCAATCCCTTGATGAAGCTTACCTACCCCGCCCCAGGTTGTGTAGATAGGGATACCTTTTACAAGATCCACATGTGGGAATATCCCACTTTTGGCTTTTGACTTTAATATCATATGCAACTTTAGGTCAGCCCACCCCCCAAAGCAAACGTCCACCACAAATTTATATCATGGTCATTAATTAAACTCTTGCCCGTTACTGTATGGTATAGTAGGAGTTTAAATCAGCCTAATCAAGTTGTAATTTTTATGTTTAATTTTGTCTATTTTTTACTGAATTTGAAATTGTTTAATTATTAAAAAAAAAAACTAAAAGAAGCTTTTATGATGTTGAGTTCAAGTAGTTTGAATGTATTATATCTAAACTTTAAATTTAATGTCAATTGAATTACAAATTTGAAAGTTTAATGAATGTGAAATTGTATTGATGCAGTCTGACTTGATTACTTGAAAAAACCAAACGTAAACAAGCTCTTAGAAAATCGAACTGAGTGAGATTCGTCACTTATGGAATAATTTAAGTTCTGTCAACCATCATACTATGTATTAAACCTCCTCAAGCAACTTTGATGTCCCGTTTCTTGGCCAAATTAATTAATTGAGGCTGCAAGTCACTAATGTGTTTTCCAATTCTCACTCAACCAAGCTATATATATATATATATATATACATACACACACATATATATATATATATACACACACTTAGTAGTGGACATCTATTAGTATTAAACATTTTTTTGTTTATTTATGTGCATGTCTCATTAATTACCGCGCGGTACGTACAATTGTATGTGGCTAATAAATGCAATATTTGGAAACGTGCCTTTAGAATAATTGATTGAGAAATTTATCGTCATTGCAAACATTTGTGTACTTGTCCTGGGTCAAAGTGGAAAAGGCAGCAGCTATCTGAATCTGGCCAAGATTTAATCTGTTTATTTTTCCGAGTTCACGGCATTAGAATATTTTTTTGGGGTTTACAGAGCTATATATGAAATAAAAGTAATAATCTGCACCTGTATCTGCTGTATGGGATTTGCGAATCATGTTACCGAGGATGGCTTTTGCCAGAATGAATGCCAGTATCTAGAGTAGGCACACAAAGGATGGATGGATGGATGATTATGGGGTGAAGAAGTCTCCTAGTCCTAGGTACGTAGTTTTTGAGGATTGTGAGGGATGACATCCATCCGCTCAATCTTAATTACCTGCTCAAGTGAAGTGAAGTGTATACTTACTGGGTTAATTTGTGAGAATTGTAAATCAATCATCAAAGAGTACGGAACTCGTACAAGCTAAGGGCTGAGAAGAGGGGAGAAATGACGTCGACGTTATTCCCTGAGGCTGAAATTCAAATTAATTGGATAGCTAAGCTAAGCTAGGCAGCCCATGTTCTGCCTTCACATGCATAGCTTTGCTCTCAAATTCCTCACAAAAAGCAATTAGCATTTGCATTGTCGCCAATATTTCCCCATAGAGCTGCTGCTGTCCATTTGCTGTATATTATTATTACCCAATATGTCCAATGAGGAGGAGGAGGAGGATGATGATCGGATAACTACTGTGACGAAAGGAAATCCTGGTTAGCTACTCCACAGCCGACATTAACATTAAATAGTTACTTGAGTACAAAAATAATAATTGCAATTTGTTGGTAGTAATTAATAGAGTCACTACACTACAGCAGTAGTAGTACTACTAGTGCGAGGTAAGTAGACGTGGGGGAAGGTGGTGGTTTGCGTCATTAATCCTGATCAGAGTGACGACGTTTGCCTGATTTGAACTAATCAACAACCTTCAATTAGCAAAAGGAATTTTATCAAAATACTACTCGATCCACTAATCTCTGACTCTTAATTTGACATGACACACAAGGCCGATTGCATTATACTATTAATTATTGCGTAATTTGAATCGAGTTGAAGGAAGCTCTTCTTCGCATCCCTAAGCTGCAGCTTATACCCATAGCCATCCCACTTGTTCTTCTATTAATTACGACGTACAGTTGATACGCGAGACTGATATTAATTATGACCATTAATTCTGTTTTAAAACAGCTATATATCCAATTTAATTTGGAGCTGCATACGAGGGGAAAAAATGGAAAAAAACCAACAGATATGAGTTGTACCCTTCCCCTTCCCCTTCCTTCTTTTGCCGCCTCCTATCCATGCGCGGCCTCACTTAGCTTGCCTCTGTTGAACTACTACTACTGCTACAACTACATATTCTAATTATGGACTACCATTTTGTGCTACCAAAAATTGGAAAAACATCTCATTCATGAAAAACTAAACCCTCCCATCACTGCCCAGCCCACCACCTCTGCCCGGCATATCTTACATATATACACACACACATATATGATAGTAGCTGACTGACCGGCCGACAGCCGTAAGTTCTCTGCTACACGTGTAGAAATGGAAAAATAATGGGAAAAATAAAATGTTTTTGATCATTAGAAGTGTGCGATAGAGTAGCAGCTGCTCGGTTGGTCGCAATCGGGGGATCGAGTGTGCTAGCGCGTCTCTGTGTGTATGTACATACAGACATACAGGTTATGTATTTTATTTATTTTTTTTGGGTGGCCATCATAGACGAGGTTTAAGTTTGACGAGGCTGTATGGTAAACCGCACACATGGGTGGGAGTGGGATTAAAGTAGAATTAGGAGAAGGGGGTGGTGCTTTGTTTAATTATGATGATGATCAGATAGGAGTAATTAATGTGGTACGTAGCAAATGATTCTACAATATCCCAGGCTAGGCTACAGCGGTACAACAGCCTACAAGAGAGAGAGAGAGATATATATATACATATATATATACATATAGAGAGAGAGAGAGATCTGACGCTCTCTTCTCTTCTCTCCGGAACATATACGTACCATAAGAAAAAAAGCTCTACTGCATAGGCTACTTCTTCTGAGGAGTAAGTATTATTATAGGTACAGTTGGTTTGCAAGTTGGTTTTTGTAGGGCGGGGTATAGGCATATTATAGTAGGCGGAGGACCACTTAGCCGAAGTTCACACATGACAGCCCTTAAAAACAAAACCAAACTTCGCCATGGGTTCCAGTTCCAGCTCCTCTTCCTCCTCACCTCTCTAACCTTATCCCGCTAGCTCTTTTGACTTTCTTCCAGTCCCGTCGGAATTGGACGAGCTGTTTAACTAACTACAACGTGCATGCAACGATATAGGAGTAATACCCAAAGCATATGCCAGCCCTACTTTTGCTGCATAAGTATTTGCTGCATAATTATTTGTAGAAAAGACAATAGGGGGGTGGAGTCAGAATATGTGGATCCAATTCCAGGGACACAAAAAACCCTAATAAATCTGTAGGTTATTGTGGTCCACCGACTTGATTAAAGCTTCAATCGGGACTTGCGCACTTGAGTTGAATTCAGCTGTCAAGTTTGTTTTGGATAGTGCATTATTTATCGTCTGTACAAATTTATTTGCCTACATTTTATCAAATCATTTTTTCATAATATCATAAAAGTGTTACCGTAATATTGTTTTTAAAAAAATTATTTCAAATAATCTATTATCCAAATATTAAACACTAGCCTGCCACTACAAACACTAGTAGTGTCAACAAGTTCACGTAACACTGCAGCACCTTCAACCTCCATTTTTCCTCTAGCGGGGATTAATGGAAGTTAGGTAGCCAAACATCCAAGTAAAAACAATCGATCCATGAAAACATTTGTGATGTGTCTTCATGTTAATAGATTTAATAAGACATAAGTTTTGTTGCTAAATGATAACCAACAACCGTTGTTGGAAGTGTCGGCCGGGCAGATTAGGCTCGAATCTGGCTGTCATGTTTGCAGGAGATTTTATATTTAAAAAAATATATATTTGAGAAATGAAATTTTCTCTCTCAATTCACATTCAATTCGACACAAACTTTGTCTCGCTTACCGGTTACAGTCGAACATAGACCTCTGTTGCACAAGCCCACTGTATAGGCCCATAAGCTAATTTATCGGCTGCTTTTCATCCAGATCCAGTGTAGGAGAAAAGAAAACGAATGAAAAATAAATAAAGTAGTTGCTTTGGCAAGATTGAGCAGCTAAAGGATCCTCAAAATTGGATCCAAGCAACACTCTGCAATATATCAAATAGGAGGGAAATCAAAAATTGGCCAACAAAAAAGAGAGCTTGGACAAAATAGTAGTTGCTTAAGTTATAGTCCAAGCCTAGCCCAATCTCACTTTGTGAGCTATACGCTGGAGTAAAGCCCGGACCAGCACGTCCAATTGCCCAAAGAGGGTATGTTTGTTTGAAGGACCAAAGAGGGTATTAATTTGTTGTTTGACTTGCAGAGTAGTCCGTAAATTTTGGTGTCGGGAAGGGTTTAAGGGAGTTTGGAGGCGAAGAAAGAATCGAATATCAACAAAAGCCAAAGAAAAAAAAAAAAAAGAGAAAAAACCCTCGGATCTTCTCTTCTCCGTATAATGGATCCATACTCTTCGTCGTCGTCGTCGTCAAGTGGGGCGTCGCCGCAGGTTTCGACGGAGGACATCATGGACCAGGTCAAACTCCAGCTTGCCCAGGCCTATGCCGAAGAGTTCCTCGAGGTATATTATGTATATGCTCTTCCGTCTTCTGATTTTATTTTTTGCCACCACTAAGGGCAATTTTCTGCACTATCTATCCGCTTCTAATATTATTAGTGATTGTCTTCTCGGTTAGGGTTTCTGTTATTCAAATTTTATTTTAAACTTAAAACATTGTGCTATCTGATTTCTTTGCCAGTGCTGCTACTATCATGTGCTCTATTGTTCAATGTACTTCTGGTTGGGTGTTGATTTTGCTCTGTCCTTATTTTTGGATACCCCCACCCCTCTATTTATGGTTTCTGTGATGCCTGTGTGCGGATGAAAAGTATTGCCCCAAATACAGTAGATTCATTTCAACCAACCGCATGGGAGTTGAACTTGGCATTGATTTCTCCTCCTTCATTTCCTCATGTATCTATTTTATTTTGAAAATCATAACGATCAAGTGGATTATCCCCAACTCCTTCCCCCCCAAAACACTTAAAAGCACCCCCACCACCTATGGAGGTACATCATCAGTACATGTATAGAATTAGTTTAGTATTTACTTTTTGGTCTTAAAATATGCTTATTGGTTTTACTGTTCTACTGTCGGTCGCTTACTGACAACGATTGCAACTCTAATTAGGACTGTATTGCCAAATCTATTCTGCTGTTGAAACCCTACAGAGCTCTAGGGTAATTATTAGTGACAAATTTTCTGCTGTTGCACAGGGGAAAAATATGTTTTTGGGCTCTCATTTGATTTATTTATTTATTTATTTTTATCAATTTCAACACTTGAACACTCAGCACAAGCGGGCTATCAATACTAGGTTCATGCGTTTCATTTATGTTCTTTTTAGCTAGATGGCAACCATGAAATATGGTAAATACTAGATGGGAACAAAAGGATTTGACAGTCCAGAATATCTTTCCCATCAAGTTTAATCTTATTGCTAAGAAATTCACTATTTGTTTCCTACGTTTCCATTGCATTGATTTTATCCTAAAAGATTCTTGCGTAGAATGAAGTACGTAGTTTGCTGGTTGACGATGTAGCCTGTCTATGTTATTTGTAACCCAATTTCAGATTCTTTTCTCCTTTTTCTTGACATTGTGTCTTCTAGAGATTTTGAAGAAGAATACTATTCTAGAGTACTTGTACTTTTTTAACTACAAGAAATTGGATGCCTTGGGCATGTGTGATCGGTTTGACTTTCTTTGATGTGATAATCTTAGGAAACTTTTAATCCGTGCATGTTACATCATCACCTAGTCTATATTTGTTCCGGTAAATATTCACTTGACTACAGAATATATTTTGTTGCCTGGATGAATAATTGACTACATGCAAACTCGGCTGCCCTTTTTTTTTGGCGGCTTTCAATTTTCCTTTTATTAAGCTGGTTTTTCAATGTATGAAATTGAGGTTGAGCATTCCATTTCTGCTAAACATTAACCTATTGATCATGTAAATGGTTTTGTCGATTCATCATTGTGAAAGCTTTGCTTTGTTTTTGCAACCATGATCTAGACTTTGAGGGGAAAGTGCTTTGAGAAGTGTATCACCAAACCTGGGAGCAGCCTGAGTGGTAGTGAGAGTAGTTGTGTCTCAAGGTGTGTGGATCGCTACATTGAAGCCACCGGTATCATCAGCAGAGCTCTTTTTCGAACATCAAGCTGAAGTTTGTGATCTGACAATTTTTAAAACTTTCTTCTGGAAGTTGTTGGTGGGCAGTTAGGAGGTTGTCGTTTTCTATTTCTGATTATCATTGATAACATAGAAATTTGATATTCTGATGGGGTCTGTAATCCCACCTGGTTCATTCCAGAATACGTCAAACTTTTTTGCTTCTTGTTGGTAAATTGCACTTTATAGCCAAGTGGACATGTCGATCGTTATATGGCAACGCTCGCTGTCGACAGATTGGGGTCTCAGTGCCAAAATTATGTTTTTATCATCCTGCTGTTAGACGTTTTATATAAACATTATGTGGAAGTAACAGTTAGTACATAGTTTTCACGGAGAGGCAATCCCATTCGGGACGTTTTAGTCTCCTCCATCAAGAACACTGCAAAAGGGCTACTTAAGCATAGTAGAGAACTATTTCATGCCGCTCTATTGGACATTTCGTCCGAAGCTCCTTGCCTCGTATCAATTTCAAAATAAAGCACCACTCTCTCACTTGAATATGAAACTCAATTCGAGTACCAAAGTCGGCATGTAAACGGTGTAAAACTCAGCTCCTCGTTTAACAATCGCAAACTTTAAACTTCAAAATAACATTCAGAGTTCAAACAAAATAAACCAACCCGAATATTATGTTCAGTTCGTCTAACATTGAAACAAATCAAATGTCTACATAGTTGAAAATCAAATATCCTATATCCTCTCAAATTGAGGATACCATGCCTTTTGCTTCAGGCATTAGCAGTACGGAGAAGTAGTGAAGAACGCCATGCTATTTCATCTACTTCCTCAATGTTTGCAGTATGTACTCAGCATAGAGGTCCCTGCACCAAAAGCAGCTCATAAAGTCCCTCTTGAGAAATGCATCGTCATTAAGGCCCATTTATCATGTTCAAAATATGCACTTCCATCCTACTGCTAAATCCAGGCGTCAAATGGGCACTTACATGGAGTATTGCATGGCATCAACAGCTGTAGCAGCAGGCAGAAACTCATTCACTGCAACCTCCTTGTTCTCATTCTTCTTGTCTAAACAACATACCAACAAAAACATCATGTTTACCATAAAAAGCCATGCAGTATAGCTGACAGATCCTAAAACAATTTTATGCAAAATAATATGTTGGTAGCGAGCATACAGTCCTCAAAAAATCGACGGATTTCAGCAAGACGATGGGGGGGAAGCTGATTGATATCTGTGTAGTGCCGATACTCTGGATCATCAGCACATACTGCAATAATCTTATCATCCTTCTCTCCCTGGTTTAAGAAGAAGTCATCTTATGAAAATCCACTGATGACAGCACTGAAATTATGTTCACTAGGAGGGAAGGAGTTTGTATTGTACCTGATCAATCATGGGCATCAGGCCCACGGCCCTTGCTCGAAGAAAGCAACCAGGGAGAACAGGTTCCTGTTACAGACGTCAATTTGTGTTTCATCAACCATCTTTCAAAAAACTAGTAAGGATGCATTAAGAGCATTGTTTTACAAAACATAAATTCATGTAAAGAAAATCTAATTAGTAGTTCATATTGCAACTCTCCTTGCCTGCATTAGAACTAATACATCCATTGGATCATTATCTTCACACAGCGTTCTCGGAATGAAGCCATAGTTGTGAGGATAGACCACTGATGAATACAAGATACGATCCACCTAAGGTGCCATTGTAAGACAGAGTGAGCAAAGTGCATCTAAACAAATCACCAAACAAATCCAAAGGCCAAATGTAATTTTGGAACTAATACTTTTGTGCTTCTTGATTAAGTTGCATCCTGATCTGCAGAACCTTATAGTATGTATGTGAAAGAAAGTAGCTTCATATTGAAAATAATCTCAAACTCTGCACATGCTAAAGGAACTTCATCATACCTTGATCAGACCAGTTTTCTTGTCAAGTTCGTACTTGACTTTGCTTCCCTTTGTTATCTCAATAACCTGTAGCAGTAAAATAAAAGAAGATGATGAAGCCACAGAGTCAGTAGACAAGTACACTACATTTCAAGGTTCAAGCAAAAAAGCTTCTAAAATAAGATTTTTTTTTTTTTCCCAAAAAATTCTATATGTGCTAGACAAATAAGATGGGCATTAGGGGCCATACAGCAACTAAAACTGTGGCTGCAGAAACTATGTGGCAAACTGCATTTTGATTCAATTAGAAACGAAATATAGCAGTAGCAACATGTAAAGATGTGCAAATTCATTCATGGAGTCAGATGAATGACTTCTTTCTAGAAACACATTCAAAGGAAATCTTTTGGACATTATCCTCCTAGGTGGATTTGTGATTTTCAGGAGGTGACGGGGTCTTAATGATCTGGAGGAAGTAGTGGTATAAATCAAGATCACCAAAAAGTTGTAGCATTGTGTTTACATTTATTAGAATGTCAGTCCCCAGATAAGAGTGTTGCAATTACTAAAGCGTAAGTTTAAGATATCATTTAGTAGAACATATTTGGAACAGCAAAGGGATCCTTGAAGAAATATGCTTCTAGGAGTAAGGAGAGTGATACATACAACGTTGAAAATTTGAGGAGCCCCGGGCCCTGGTTTAACAGAAAAGCAGTAAAAGTATCAGGTGATTGTGACTTCATAAAGGAATCGGATAACATGCAGTGAAATCAGGAAATAATAATTAAAGAATCATATTTCAAATTTACCGATCTCAAGATCGTGCCAAGGATGAGCAGCCACCGATCTCCTTGACAAAGATGAGAGTATTCGCTCATTCAGACGTGGAGCTCGCCTTTGTGGAGATGTTTCAGCTCCATTTTCATTTCCGTCACTGCTCATTTTTCCTAATCACAGTAAGAGGGAAATTGAATGAGTCATGGCTTAAAGAATAGAAGATTGGAAATGTGGATGGTATTTTAGCGTCCGGGAAATAGAATAGAATGCCTCAGAAACCAAAATCGCGTGGGACTGGGGATTTAAAGATTCTGTACAACATTTTCTTGCAAAAGTCTCTGCTTGTGGGCAAGGGTACCAGTCAATGCAACAAGCACGAAGCAGAAATGTTACAAAGGATCGGCAGATGCTACTTGGATTGTTAAGAACATTAGCGCAGATCTAAATTACTAAATGTTGCGACAGTACTTTCAAAGGAGTAAATATCCAAGTCCAATCCCACCCACCATGGTCGAACGTTAAAAAGCAATAGCAATGGAATAATTACCGGTACAAAACCACCCCGTGAGGCGGGGACGCTGTTTGGGGAAGAGTTAAAATTACCAGAGCCAGCTTTCTCCATGTTAGTATTAATTTTACAGGCCTAAACCCAGGGGGCAGGCGGGGGAAGTCGGAGAGAAGAGACAAGACAACCAACAATGATCGGAGCAGAAAATGGCCAGATCTTTTGTTTTTCATGTTTTTTTTTGCCTTTACCAAGTCGGTCTATGAAACGGAGGAATAGCAAAAATATAAAATAGTAATCATTTAGGCTGCTGCAATTACAAGTCAATAAAGATCATATGCCCAACAAACAACAAATTGTATAATTAGAGGCTCCGCCCAAGACATTGAACGTACGCATGCAAATTTCATTACCGAATAACAGGAAGTGCCGTAAACCAAATCATTGTGGAAAATGAAGAAGATAGAAGCGCAGCAGGCGTATGGAGTAAAATACCTCAGACTGGGTTGGTTTTGAGAAAAGCTGATGATGGGGTTGTCGGGACGTCGCTTCAAGAAAGAAATGAACAGAAAAAAGCCGGCCTGCGGATGCAAAGAAAAGGGAATTGGGGACAGTGATTCGAAGACTGGGGTGCAAAAATTAGAGCAGTATATATATATATATATGGAGGGGACGGGAGGGATCATATCCCCAGTTCCCCACTACAAAATACAGAAGCAGAAACAAGAACCACGTGGTTGAACCCGAGCACAAGTAGCTCACAACCATACCAAGACCAGGTCAAACGCCCATAGTTGTTATTGTTGTTGGCCCTCCACCACTTTTCCTTCCCTTAATTCCCATTGCAAGATTCTCGACTCCTCCCTCCTCTCGCATGCCTCTCACGTAAGAGGGAGGGCTGGGATTATTATTATTATTATTATTATTTGTATACTCAAAATGCAAGACACGTCTTTAGAAATATTTTCTCAATAGGACCTATTCCTCCTCCTTCGTTTTTGAGACGGGGAAAAAAAAGAAAAGAAAATTGGTTCCGATAGTGAATGGGTCTGGACTCTGGTGGACTACGGTACATTGCAGCTTGGATCAATCCCCAACCCAAGACTGTTGCAGAACCAATGTCTTCTCAAACAATCTTCAACTGGCTCCATTTACATGTCTGCCTCTGGGGAACTTCTCTAATGAAGCTAGCAACCATGCGCGATGCGATCCAGATAAATTGCACACATAAATGTTTGCCATTCAAAAGAAGAGTACAGATGCTATTTGTCTAAAAGATTTAACAAATCAAATGAACATTTTCATAGGAAATCAGGATTTTCCCTCACTTCTAACATGTCCTTAAGTTCTGAGACGCTGCAAGATATAGAGTTGCTACAATTAGCTAACGCTTGCAAAAACATCCTCAAAAAGTTCAGGTGCACCAGAAAGTGGTGGTACAAGATCACCTACCAAGAAGGGGAGATGGGAAAGGTTTCGTGCTTGATAAGATCAAATGGATCTAAATATGCTTCAGTCGTCCTGCATGGCTATAACTTTGCTGCAGCACTGCAAATTGGAGGCTTTTTCCATCTTCCAGCATTCAGTCTACTTGATAACTATCCAATAAACATCTCCTGTAACTCCAAATACAGAGTCCAAGGGCCAAAACTGCAGACAAAGACAATTCCTCATAAAGTAATTTGTCTTTCTTCCAAACGCCTCTAAAAATGTTCAAACTTAATATAGAGGTCTAACAGGTTGAAATTTTGAAATGATCGACAAAGCAAACAGTATACCGACCTGGCACAAATATGAAACAAAGGAAACTACAAGGAAATGCACCAAGTAACCAACACTACACTAATTCTTTCTTTTTTGGCTCAAGAACTGGAGGGTCAACATCAATTCCCATATTAGCAGCAGTGCCTGCTATAATTCTCATTGCTGATTCAATAGTTGAACAATTCAGGTCTGGCAATTTCTCTTGAGCAATGCTCCTCAATTGATCAATAGTAACCTTCCCCACTTTCTCTCGCTTTGGGTCTTTGGAACCTTTATCCGCTCCTACATAATCAGTTTACAATAATAATAATAATCAAACTTTGGTAGCTCATACCTCTTGTATGTCAGAAAACAGATTGAAAAGGTCAAAAGCATACTATACAACCAAAACATATAGTCACAGCGTTAACTAAAAGTGTCAGATCCAGTTAAAAAATTCACCATTTACCAGCTTCCCCCCCCCCCCCTTTTCCTTCTTTTTCTTGTTGTCAGACGCACAGCATAACATCCAATCTGAGAAACAGCACCCAAGCCAAGAAGGAATGGAGAAAACAATTTAATGAACGTCTCAAACTCATCTAGAAAGTTTCACCAAGTATATAGATATTAAATTGAAAGATTTTAATGAGTCACTGCCGTTATTGTACATCCCAATTTACGTTCATCCAATCCATTATACCCTTGTAAAATCTGTCAATGATGCATGATTCTGTCAATAATGCATGAAAACTTAAAGAGTACTCTTTTTATATGATGCATGATTCTGTCATACCCTTGTGCCGTTTATGATTCTTTAGCTGTAGGAACAATGCCGATGTAAGCTTGAGACTAACAAATAACGCACAGACAAAAACTCTTGGTATTTTTTTGTCATGTACGACAAACCTATTTCAGACTGCTTCCATTTTATTTTATTTTATTTTTAGGTTCAATACCATTTATTTCACTGCATGAGGATGGTCATGTGATCATTCAATAAGGCTCAGCTGACAAACATCTACAAGCCTTTTTTGTAAGCGCACAGAAATCATCCTTACAAAGCCTGTCAGCTCCATTTATTACACTCAGCAACCTAGAAAATTGAACTAAATCAACATCATACTTGTCTTGACAGTTTCTCAATCTACTAACTCTTATTGAGCTCAGGAAGTGAACCACAATACAAGCACATTTTAAGGATTATTCTCTCAGAGAGAGAACTGAAAGTTACCAAAGGCATAGTAAAATTGATGGGAATAATCATAATCTATACTTTCTCCACCTTAGAACAGCCTACTAGTAGCAGTCAGGAAAGTTCAGAATAATGAGGCAGATATGGTCCATCCATTGACATTCGTATCCTAAAATGCCAGATAATTTTACAACATATCATTCTTATGTTTCTTTTCCTCAGCTTAAATATATCCTCCTTTTGCCTTTTTCTGTTTCCCATGCCCTTAATTCCTTAGGCTGAGACTCGCATATAAAACATCTTCAGAAGGGGAGAAAACAAGAAAGGCTAAAGATCCTTGCTGAGAACATGAGTTCTCATTCAAGACTAAATTATCCCTTACCACAAATGCTTCCAGTAAACCATGCAGACAGCTAAGAAGGAATAAAAGTCATCATTGGTTAGTTCCTAAGCTCTAAAGTAGAGATGAGTAAAGTTGAATCTGTCTCCCAAAAAGGAAAGCATTGTAATGCGTTTATCATCTCAAAAGGAGATAATTACACAAATTAGAAGCCAGTAACAGCTAAAATACATAAAATAGAAGCCAATAATAGCTAAATCTGTAAGGTTCCTTATGCAAAGCTTGAAGCCAAATTTCAGCCAGCGAGACAGGAAAATGCCAGAGGCGCAGCAATTTGTCTTTCAGAAGTGTGTGGTCTCTTCACAAAAATAGTAGCAATATACATTCAAGGAAAAGAAAAAATTATTCATTAAGAAAAAAAGGGACCCAGGGACGGTAATTATCCTAGCGAATGTGCGAGTGGACATGAAAGCAGGAAAAAGTGAAATACCAGCAGCCTTCAATAGCAAAACTGAAGCAGGAGGAGTCTTCAAGATGAAAGTGAAGCTTTTATCCTGCAAAGGATCATAAAATTAAGCAAAGAGGACCTTATGGTACTACTTCGAAAATGAAACAGAAAGCAGTTGGATTTAGATAGAAGGAGGGGACTGACATCATAGACGGTTATCTCAACTGGGATAACAAAACCAGCTTTATCGGCAGTCCTGGCATTGTAATCCTTGCAGAAGGCCATGATGTTGACACCCTTAGAACCAAGAGCAGGCCCCACTGGAGGAGATGGGGTGGCCTTCCCTGCCTCCAGAGCCAGCTTAATAACCCCAGTCACTGCAGCAAGCACCCCAATGTGATTGTAGCCATTATAAAAACAAAAAACAAACCCAAAAAAGTTGAGAAATTTGGAGAAGTAAAATGAAAAGAGAGGAAAATTAAGCAAATAGTGGAGTAATAGAATCAAAAGGGAATACCTTTCTTGGGTTTACCGCCTGGCTTAGGCGGAGCCATGGAAATTACTCTGAGAGGCCTAGTAGCAGTTGAAGAAGATCGCTTGGTAAAGGGTTGTCCCTTGGCATGAAATTGGAGAGGGAAATTAGAGATGTTATGGTTTGAGGACAAACTGAGAGAAGATGGGAACGATGAGAGGTTTCTTGGCTTATTCTGTGAAGCAAGACTACTCAGAGGACTAGAATAAGTTGTACTAGCGCGTGACACAATAGCAGAAGAGGCCATTTTCTCGGATTTCCTGGTCGTATTATTTCCAAACAGAAGTAGAAGCAAGCAGGAGACAGGAAAAGATCTCGTTACAACTTCAACGGCAACAGGAGAGGAAGAGGGATGCCTGGAAGGAGAAAGCTATGATGGCTGATTTGATTGGGCAAACTCCCTCGAACTGCAACTGAGAGAGAGACGGAGACAGAGAGTTGTGGATAACATTCGTTACATAGGCTGATGCTCCGCCATCGGCCGACGTCGTTTACAGCCCTTGGTGGTTTGACTAAGGTCATGATACTGTTGGTCAAAAGCAAACTTTGGGTAGACCCGATTTAAGGGCGCTTTGGGAGTTGAGGATTTGAACGGAAGAGAAAGGGAAAGAAGAGAAAGCTTGATTCTCTTTTGTTTGGTAGTTTTAAATAGGAAAGAAAAGAAAGGAAATGGGAGGATGAATAGTGACCAAAATGTTTCCTCCCAAATTGGAAGGAAATGGAGAAAGCTTGTTAATTTTTCTAAAATGCGAATTTTGTCCTTAAAAATGCATTGAACAACTATTTAATGACTTCCATATTCAAAATCATTCAACTAATTCTTAAACTCCCAAACAATATAACAATCTCTTCTCTTATCTTCTCTTCTCTTCTCTTCTCTCATAACAAGCTTTCCATTCTTTTCTTTTCTTTTCTATCCTAAACTCCCAAACTAAGCCTAAAGATCCAATTATCCGGATTGTGTCATACCATTCGAAAAAATGATGTGACACAATTTAAATTATTAAATCTTTGCAAATCAGGTTTGTTTAAGTGTGACTTTTGTTTAAAAATATCCAAAACAATCTCCTTGTGCTTTGGATTAATGTGGGATGCAAACGTAATTCATTTAAATTGATGGAGAGTAAAATGGATGCAGATGAAATTCATTTAAATTGATGAAAAATTTAAGGGTAAAAAGTGATTTATAAGGGTAAAAACGAAAATAAAAAGAAGAAGGGGAAAAGAAAAAAAGAAGGTCCTTTAGGAATATTTAAAGAATATGAAGGTAATTAGGAGGGAGTATTTTATATTTTACCCTAACTAGTAAGATCTTAGGAGGTGTTTGGTCATTGTTTGGGTATCAGCCATAAGCAACTTCGCCATGGATATATGTATTCATCATTCCCTTTTACGTGTTTGGTTTGGAATTAAAATGTGTTCCATTAAACCGATGAAATAATCACTTTGAAACACAAATCATAGGTTGAGAACGATAGGGAATAAATCCTTATCATTGCCATTAAACGATTTCCATATTTAGGATTGTTAGCAAATTGGATTTTGCGTATGACTTCACCTTAAAAAAAAAAATTTGAAAATCAAGAGATGCTTAAAAGATAAACACAAATATGTTGCGTACAGTAGCATTTTCCTTTCCAAGTTTGGAGCTACATAAACATGTTTACCTAAAGATCCATTAAGGTATCTTAAAAATAGGCCAGATATGGATCCATGAGTTCCAATCTATTTTGAATCCAATTTGAATAATATAAATGTCTACATGAGTAAATAATTCATATGGAGTAATTTATACCAAATCCACAAAATTTTCCTAAAATAAAAGAAAGGTCTTACGACTTGAGTATCTTTTCAATTCTATTGTTAATGTTTTACTAATTAAATTTGAGTGCATCTCAAAGATTAAATATCCGAAATGGAAACCTCTACTGTTCCATGATTTTAATGGAGCTTGAGAAACAAGCGCAGAGTCCTTTTGTTTCTCCTTTTGCTCTGAATTTTGCTCTTGGGCCCCAAGACCAGTAAGTTGGAGACAATGAGGGGGTATGTCATACCGTATCTGTATGTATGCGAAGTGCAAAGGGTAGTCATAAAATCGTCTTGACTTTGGTTGAGACTAAAGCTCAAAAAAAAAAAAAAAAAAAAAAGAGTTTGGTTGAGACGGACGACCACCAAGACGGCGGCTAAGGACTTCCATCCGTCAACGAATTTGATTCCATATCCCCGCGCGACAAAGGATTCCCTCCCTCGAGGCATTTTATTAGAGTGCTCGCAACAATATAATATTTGAAAAATCTGTCTTTTGAAACAGATACTCCCTCCCTTTTTTTATAACTGACGTTTAAGAAATTTGCTCTTAAGTACTTTTATCTGTCGTTTTACCATCCCCATGCAGCATTAATTATTTTTTCACAATTTTACCATTTTATCTCTCTTTTCCAATACAAGGTTCTTAATTACTACTCCTAGTTAGTTTGCATTGCTTTTGACCTAGTAAAACAGCACCATTTAGTACTCTAGTGAGAGAAAACATTGGTGAATTGGACAATTAATGAGGGTACAAAAGGAAAGTAGTGTATAGATTTAAACAATGAAAAACTTTTCTTAATTGGTGTGCAAAACCTTAAACGTCAGTTATAAAAAAAGGAAGGGAGTAGTATATAGTAGGAGTAATTGGGAAGGATTGTGTGCTGAAATATATTGAAAAGGTCCTTTCATTGGGATGAGAGAAAGGATAAGGTAGCGCGAATGACAAGAGGTTTGCAAGTCCGGCCTCCCGCCGGGGGGGGGGGGGGGGGGGCGGTGAAGTGATGAGTTCAGCAGCCGTAAAAGACAAACGAAAATGTGCAGAGGCATGGAAATGTTTCATACCACTACAAACATGGGAATTAAAAAAAAATACTCCATTAAAAGGGCGTAGAGGTGGGGCTCAGGCTTGCTTTGTTTTGATTGTATCAAGTGGGACGCCGTAAGCTATAGAATAGATGATAGATCATAGATCATAGATGATGGGTGGTGGGACTCTAGTTCTAGAAGACGGGAGAGGAATCCCCCTGGATTCTTGGATTGGGTGTCCCTTTCAGCTTGCGGCTCTCGATATTGCAAGCAAGCTCAACGCATGGGTAGATCTGATCATATAAGGTAATTATGTGGTATAAATTTTATCACATCACACAGTTAATTCTTAAAAAATGGTGTGATAAAATTTGGACGGACTGTTTGTCTTATTGAAATATATATTGCTAGTAGTATTAATCACTCCCTAATTTGGCGAAAAAACCAGAAGTTTGTTTGGATTGCGGTTTATTTGTCAAAATATATTTGCTTATATCATCATTATAATTTTCAACACACCTTTTTATCTTCCCAATTACCTTTTTATCTCACATACATCACATCACAAAAAGTGCTACAGTAAAAATATCTCTAATAATTCACAATCCAAACAAACCATCAATTTGTTTGTTTTGGAAAGGGACGAAGATGAATCTACAAAATGAGTTCATTTCCATTAGGCAAAACGACCTCAGTCCACCGGGATAGATGGCCCACAGGACTCACTTCAACCAAATAATCTATATATATACTCCCTGCCTTTTTTTATAACTGTCATCTAAGAAATTTGCTCTATTGTATTTTTATCTGTCGTTTTATTATTCCCATACGGTATTAATTATTTTTTCATAATTTTACCCTTTTATCTCTCTTTTTCAATACAGGGTTCTTAATTACTATTCCTAGTAATTATTGCATTGCTTTTAGCCTAGTAAAACAGCACCATTTAGTACTCTAGTGAGAGAAAACATGGGTGAATTGGACAATTAATAAGGGTACAAAAGGAAAGTAGTGTACAGATTTAAGCAATGAAAAATTTTTCTTAATTGGTGTGGAAAACCTTAAACGTCAGTTATAAAAAAAGGGAGGAAGTATATACTAATGAAAATATCCGTGCTACGCACGGTGTTGATATTATTAAAAAAAATAAAAATAAAATGATGAATAAATAAAGGCGAAAAAATTGTACTAACACACACTCACAAAAATAACTAATTAATTGTCTTCCCCGCCCCTCTCCTTATCGCTACTGCTATTACTTGCTTGCTGCATTTAGTGGTGGAGCTTGGAATAATAATAACTCACACACACTCACGGTGGCAATTGTTTTGCTCTCGACGCTCTTCTCAGTTCTCCCCCGCCCCCAAGGCCCTAACCCAGAAATGATAAAACCCCATTTTTTCCAGCTTCCCACCTCAAACGTAACTCCACTGGATTACGAGTGGTATAATTCCCTTCCCCCCCCCCCCCCCCCTGTCGTTACTCGTTAGCCATGGGTTTCCTCTTCCACGTCATCAGATTACCGACAGCCCTGACTGGAGCATTCATTCTAAACCTTTGGAGCCATCTCAAGTTGCTGGCCATGGGAGCACTCGCCCATCTGGGAATCTACAAACCACCCCCTGACCACCAACACCATTCCGCCGACGATTCCAACAATTACATCTTCATTTTCGATGAGGGCACCTGCCCATCCCTCGTCCCCATTCCCGTTCATGTCGTCGCCGCTGCCATCAAGACTAAAGTCCCTGTACTCCAATTTCAAGATTTTCTGCTTTTACAAGAAGTGCGAGAGCCAGAAGCAGTGGAAGAAGCGGAATCGTCAACCTCATCATCACCATCACCCGACGGGGACAGAAAAGGTGATGATGATTTTGTTCCGCAGAAGATGTGCACCATCTGCCTAGACCCCGTAGATTTGAAGCACCAGGTGAGGCAGCTTTCCAGGTGCACCCATGTCTTCCACAGAGATTGCCTGGATGCATGGGTCGATTCCGGTCAGGTTACTTGCCCGCTCTGTAGATCTCTATTGCTGCCGCCCAAGACCAATCTCACCAGATGCGCTCTTGCCGCCCCCGCCGGAGATCCACCTCCATCCCCGCTCCAGGACAATGCTCCCTTAATCACCAGTTGACTTGTCTTTATTTCCTTTATATTCTTCTTGGCAATTTTAAATCTCTCTATTTCTTAGGCATCATCCGCAGATGGGATGATGAGGTGGTTTGAGATCTGTAATTAATTGTTAGTGATGCCCCTTTTCCTTTTTCTATGCAAATATGTGCTCCGTTACTGCCTGCACCACCCATTTCAAAACGCTCTTGACAGATAAGCTCCGGCGAAAAGATTTCTTCCCTTCACCCTCCGGGCCGCGGGAACTATTTTATGGGGTAGTTAAACTTTAGTTCCTATAGCTATTCCGGGGATGAATAGTGAATACCAATTACGACCACTCACCACCCGCTCGATTATCATCGCTTTTGTATTTCCGATGACTGATGACTCAACATCCTAATTTGCGAATTTCAGTTTAACGCTATTGTTTGGCATTTCTTTTGCTTGCTGCTACGCACGAAACGCTCTCTCTCTCTCTCTCTCTTTTCCCAAAATGCCCCACTTTCCAATACACCAATTACAACTTCATTTTGGCCGGTTCAATTAGTATTAAACGAGTTATTTTTTTTTACAAAAATTTGGTGTTCAAATTTCTATTACTGATACGATCTGTAAAAATTCTCAGAAAAAGGTTTAAAAAAATAATGCACATATACACTTACTTGGTGCATCTATTATGGCTTTTCAGTTTAATGTGACTAGTGGAAGACAAAGAATTTTTTGTCAGAGCCCAAAAAAAAAAAAAGAGATTTTTGTTGATCATAGCCGATGACGATTACACTCAAGGGAATGGCCTAATTCCATAGGAAGTAAAACAACTAATCTGGAGTAGTTTACTTGTTGCGTACCGGTTGCGTTCGTCTGTATTACCTTTCCCTACCATCTATTTTTTATTTTATTTTATTTTTTCAGTGGGAGAGTTGAGATTTGAAAAAACAAGGAAGGAGAAAGGGGATCGAGATGGCAGTAGATCGCGTACGCTGAAAAATCCCTCCTACCAATTATTGACCCCCCTATACTTAAATTTTTTTTCCCATACTATTAGCTATCAGGTAACATTTTTAATTCTTGTTACTAAATCCTCTTATTTCGGATTTGAATTACCCATTAGGTATCCTTTACCCGCTATGTAAATAGTTCATGAAAAGATAATTTACTTTTATCAAACTAAAATTAATACATACATCATGTTAACTCAACACAACACATTAAATTTTAAATTTGGGTAGAACCATAAAACTTGCACGAGAGAAATTCAATATTTTGTGAAGTATAAAATTAACATTCTTCCAAAAAAAAAAAGAGTCAAACAACTTTTTTCACATTTTCCAGTAAGGAATTATACATAAAACATGATAAATAACAGGATACAAAATAAATATATGTGCCAACTGAATAAAAACTACAGAGAATAAGCAAGCTCTATAGAATATATATGTATGTATGTGTGTGTGTACGTATATATGTATGTATGTAATAGGTATTGAATTTTAGAATTCTATCAGCAAATGCTATCGATTTATCCGTAGATAGCCATTCACCACTACTAAGTCCTAATGGATTATTCATTAATCTTCTAATTGTATTAACCATCAAGTCGCGTATATTTAGGGATCGAAATTTAATTTTAATGAATTATACATCGATTGTCTAATTGTATTAATCGTTGGGTCAAATACTTCTCATCAACAGTCTAATCATATTAATCATGGGGTCAAGTACTTCTGGGAATCAAATTTTACCCTCCTATTCGCTAGCATCTTTAAATGTGAATTAGAAACTAGAACTTCTAAGACTTAGGATCGCATGCCATATATTGGCATGATTAGACATTTCAAACTTTATCAGATTACGTCAATATTTTTGTTCAGTGAGCTCATCAACATACTAATGAAAAATTCAAATCGGCATATCAATGCTTTCTTCCTCAAATTGTTACGAGATATGTCAATAGTGAAAAAAATAGGTCAAAATCACGATAAAAATGAGAACGATTAACCAAATGACAAATTTAGTTCATTTAGTTTCAACTTTCGTGTATAAACTAACCGATAAATTCTATCCAATTCAATGAAGACATGTTCTGCAGTTACGTTGCTAGTGCTGCACCTTCGCTTTCAATAGTGAGTTGTCACAAACATTGGGCCTTTATTTAAGGAGCGACAAATGGACTTGGGTGGCCTGTGGGGTTTTATAATTTGGTCTGACTAATTTATGACTCCATGTGTATATGAAAAATTTTCATTGCAATTATTTGTTGAGGTGTTTTTAAAATTTAAAATTTTATTGAGATAGTTTTTAAGGATAAAAAAATATATATATATATATATCACAGCACACCACCAACCATCATCCTTCCCCTTCTCCCACCTCCACTTCTTTTTTATCGTGACCTTTTGGTTATAGCCAAAAGTAGGAAAGGGAAGACGAGTCTAGCAGGAGCGTTGGCGTGAAAGGGAAGGAAGCAGGGTGATGGGTGAGGGGAGCGGAGGAGGGAGAAGGAGTTACAGAGAGGAGGAGCTAGAGGGAAGGGTAGGAGGGAGAGACAAGAAGAGGGAGGAGAGAAGAGAGGGGATGAATGGTGACGGTGGTGGGAAGAAGAAGAAAAAAGTGATGGAATTTATTTTTTATTTTTACTACTATATTTGAGATTGTGTATATTTTTTATGATATTTTTTAAATTTATTACTATAGACTTCATAAACAAAAATTGTTTGCAGAAAAAAAATCAAATTCAAGCAAAGCCAACGATTTGCCGTTTTCTTTTCCCTTTTATAGTCTATCCATACTCCACAGCTACAACCATAATCATGCAAAATACCCAAAAAAAAAAAAAAAAGTGTGTTGAAGAGTCATGGCAAACGATGATGCTTTCAAACGAATCGACCCTCGAAAGTGTCATGTCAGTTTGCTAAAGCCAAGGCACGAGTGATAGCATCGATTGTAGAGATCGTTTATGGTACTTTACCCATCTTTTTTCCAAAGTTATAAACCCGGTTTGGATTGAGAAAGGCGGACTGGAGACGAACGGCAACAGAGGAGAAGGTATATTGCGTAGTTACTAACTATCTATCACGTCATTTTTGACGTGAAGATTAATTAATAAGTAATAACTAATGCTGGAGAGCCAGGCGTCTGTTTTTTCTTGACTCATATATTTTGTCTTTGTTTTTCGGCAAGCGAAGACAAACAGAGGCCCGTTTGAATTGCGATTTTCCTTAAACAAATTGTTACGTTTTTCCGTGAACACATTTTTTTATTACTTTATATATATCGAATAGTTATAGTAATTTTTTTATAAAAAATTCAGAAAAATACAATCCAAACAGGGACATTGCTGCCTAACAGCCTCACCATCCACCCTTCCAAGATTCAAGCATATATATAGTTACAAGAATTTAACTAAAACAATTAAGTATTTTGCAATGCAGATGTCTCTCGTAGATCTCGATTCATAGGTCCTAATTAATATCCAGCATATTGATGATCAAAGTCTCTAGCGTGGGATACCTTCTGATAATTACGCTATATTACATCTGTTTTCAGTCTCCTCCTAGTTTCTCTTGTATCGTTATTGTCGATTGCACGACATGATGCAATGGATGCCTATCTCGTGGGCGAAGAAAGCTGCCAATACTCTTTGCAATTATTTGTTAATGGCATAAGTGGTCCGTATCTCTAAAATTGGTTGGTTTTTCTATATGTCACTGGCTAGATTAGATTATCTAGAGGCCCAATTTGAAGTTCTCCAGCAAATAAAATTACCCATTCTTTTGAAGTTCTCCAGCTGATTTGAACTAATTCTCATCCGCTAAATGTGCATAGTGTGGTTGCTGACTGCACCATGCATGCTTGGAAACTGTTTTGTGGTCTGATGCATGTAGCAAAGGAAACGTCGATTGAGTACACTGAAATTGATACTAGCAACTCTCTCTCATGCACAAATGGAGACAACATCCATACTGCAGACTGAATGAAAGACCCGTAAAACAGAGGCGTAAGTTTATGAATAGTGCTTTGCATTTGTTTGGAAGGGCCAAAGCAGGTAATGCTTGCGCTGCATCATTTGACTGGAAACGTAGCCTGCAGTGGTATAAGCAAATCAGCGAAAAGGATACAAGAGATTCACCGACGCTGTGGAGAGGGTGATGGAGCCATTTGGCATGCAAGCTTTTGAACAGACGCTTGCGTCAGCAAGGTAAATTAATTGGTTGTAATACTAGTTGTTATGCATTATGCACGTAGTCATGCAAAGAATTACGTATCAATTATGGTCAGAAAAAAAAAAAAAAAACCAGGCTTCTTGAATTTGGGATATAATGAAGTTGTTGCGGATGGCTGCAGTGACATAGAGAAGTAGGCAACTGGAATTTTGCTAGGTCGTTGGCATTGACTTTCGGTCCAGAAGTTTCATACTGGCGTGTAGTCGTACAGACATCTTATGAGAATTTTGATATAGCGAAAAAAATTAATTAATAAAAAAGTTCAAAAAGCATTGAGAAATGTAAACGGTTGCATGCTTGGTGATTGGTATTCGCATTATGAAGTTGAATGGGGCGGCCCTTTTTTTTTTTTTTTTCAATATCATTATTGATCGTAAGAAGATTTTTTGTGTCGTAACTCGTAAGTAGTGTGGTGCAACAGTAGTTCCGGTGCAGGGCAAGGGTTGGGCGGTGACTCGTGTATATAGATTCTCCAAAATTCTTGGTGATAGAATAGCTTCGGGAGAGAAGAAAGGGGTTGGAACTTTGGGAAAGTGAAGAGGAGTTGCCATGTACTACTACATTTGTTTGGGCTTTAATACTTGCATGATGTAAAGTGAAAATTTGATGGAAACAGCCATGCAACGTTATTAGTTTAAATACTAATAGTATCCATACTCAAATGCTGAATTAATCGACGATTTAATTATTTTATATAAAAAAAGCGTAGAGAGATTATACGGAGAAATATAAAAAAAAAAAAAGAAAATTCACAAGACAGTATAGTAGATATTTATATAAATCATGAGAGAGTTACGTGATATTAAAATTTTATCACATACATTTAGTATAGATGCCATAATTAATTGTACATTCAATTTATTTTTCACACTACATAAAACCAACAAGGGAGAAATATGATGCCGTTCTTGGACGGCTGGGAAAGTCATTTGCGATGCATGTTATTCAGACGGGGTATAAAAATGAGGAAAACGTTGTTAGTGGAAATTTGCGCCGCTATCCTTGCCATCCCCAAAGGTCACAGCCACAGGAGTGGGAAACAAACAGCTTGTACTTCTAACTCAGAGACGAAAAAAGTTGGGGGATGGAAGTCATGGAAGAGAGGAGGGTTCATGTTTTGACTTTTGAGAGCTAGGTCGCTTTGTTTGATTAAACACATAGAGGAAAAGTACAAGACGAAAAAGAAAGATAAAAAGGCTGAGCAGTAATTCAATTTACCCACGCAAGCGAGTTTTTCTTCTCTTTTTTTTTTTCTTAAAAAAAATTTCTACTGTCTTTGGGGGTGGTTGATTGCTTTGCCTTAGAAACAAAAAGCACAATAGGAGTGGTATTCAAAGCTGCCTCCTGCTATATATATATAATAAAATAGAAAATAATTCAAAGAAGAGAAGGAGGACTGACAGAACAGAAAGTGTGGCGCGTTGAAGAGGAAAACTTTTGGATGTGAAGAATTCCAAATACAAGTAACTCGTAGTGGTAATCTTCTAATCTTCAAGTAGTACGCGCCAGACCGGACGTCTGTATTGAATTACTCCATACGGCAATTGCACACGTGGTCCACGACGAGACGACCACAGCATTCCAGGGCTGACCCAGTTATTTTATTAATTGAACGTGCTTTGGACCGTTTCTGGTCATTTTATTTAAATTTGATGCGTTTTTACGCATAGTACTTTCTATCAAGAAATTTTTTCTTTTGTTCTACTTTTGTCCTTAATCACTTGGTGATCAAAATAAAAAGTAAGAAAGTAATTCTATTATATTTGTGTTTATACATCATTAATAAAGAGCATTAGAAAACTTCTTTAATTCTCTTTATCTTGAAATCAATTGAAATCTTTGGTACCATTATTATGTCAGTGACAACTCGATGTCACTCCTGAAATTTTATCAAATGTTCAATTAATTTTTAAATTATCACGTAATATCTTATTTTAAGTTAAATTAACTGGACATTTGATATTATCTGACTGGCATTGAATTGTTAAAATCTGATTTTATCATGAAATGCGTCCTGCTCCTACTATCTCGTCACATCACAAGGATGTGAAACACATCATAGTATCTATATTTGTATGTATATTCATCACGTTGTTGGCTTTTACTGAAGTCATGCTTGGATTGCTTGTTTTCGTCGAAAAATATTGTTATTTTTCGTGATCACATTTCTCTGTTACCTTTTTCTCTCACATATATCAAATCGCTACAGTATTTTTTCCATGAAAAATGACGAAAAATGCAATCCAAACACAACTTTACATTTTTTTTCTTTCGGTTGTCACCACCGGCCTTCACGCATGAATCATTCAGGGCAGCAGCCAAGCAAAGCAAAGAGGTCCCAAAGTGAAAGCGAACTCCCACCCAAACCCAACCAAACCAATCAGTAGTAGTACCATTTACCAAAGACCAAGAATTTTGTATGCGTGTTTGGTCCCAGTGACGTTACTCCGAAAAAGGCCTAATCAAAATCCAGAAATTGAACGTGAAACATGAGGGCGCAGCACCTGCCGCCCATCCAACAATCATCATCAAACACTACAGTAGTGTATGTACTCCGCGGCTCCAATTCCCTCGCCGTCCACTCAAAACACCAACAAAGCTGCTCTATATATATATATTTGTGTCAATTTCTCTTTTTTACAAAGCTGCTACTAAGAACACAATCCCCTCCCCAACACCAACAGATCTTTAATAAAATTCCCCAAATAACTACTACTACTCCTTACAAACTGCTTCCCCATAATAATAATAATAATAATCCCACCAGGCACCACCCCCACAAACATATACACTTATATTTTATTAATTTATTAGTTATCCTTAACCTGCGTCCTGGAATATTTCCTCCTCCGCAGCCCCAACCCTTTCAAATCCAAACACAAAAACAAAACTACTTCGCTGCTTCAGCAAAACAACAAGCTCACACTGCTGTAAGTTTTTACTCTTGCAGTTAAAGTTAGTAGTTTTTTTTTTTAAAAATTTTATTATTACTACTACTTATCTACCAATAGCGAAAGAAAAGAACACCAACACAATACATGTGAAGTAGGAACAAAAATCCGCCGGTGGGGCATGGGGAATCCCGACTACGCGTCTCCCTACCTCTAATCCCTGACATCCTTATCCTCCCTAGACCTTCTTCGACGCCACACCCCCCCATTGATCGACGCCCAGCTCCTTGTCTTCTTTTGCGGTAGTATTCATTTTCCTTTTATCCCCGATTATTACTACTGTTTACTCAAAATCCCATATATCTCTTCATTCATTTCTTCGCGCTCTCTCCCCCAGCTCACTCCTCCTCTTTCTACATCCTTTTTTGCTTCCCCTGTTCTGTCTGTAAATTTTTCATTCTCTGTGTACCTTTTATCTTCTTCATTTTTTTTTGGTCTTTCTCTTTTTGAGAAACCCTCGACTCATCGCTGTGCTTCAAGGCTGCACCTTCTGCGATTGAATCGAGGGGTTTTTTTTTTTTTTTCCCTTTTTCTTTCAAGCTTTTAATTTAGACGTTTATAGAAGAATTCCTCAGTTCCTGATTCAAGAGAGAGAGTGAGTTGTTTATAGTATCATTAAATCCATTATAGAATGGTTTTGGTATCGGCTTTATTGGAGATATTTCAAGGGCCCTCCTTCTCCATCTTGGATGTCATAACGCAGCTGATGATGTTTGCGGCTCCTCTTTGGATTGCGGTTTTGGTTGGGGTTTTAGTGGGCTGGACATGGAAGCCCAGGTGGGCTAATTTCAACGGCGACTTTTCTCTTTCTGCGAGTGTTTCCTCCAGCTCCTCTACTTCCTTTTCTTCTATACGTGGGATGGTCGTGCAACACTTGTCAGGTTTCGTTCCGAGCTTCAATTCGTTCAAAATACTTCAACTGCACAGCTGCATTCCTGGCGTCTCTGATGATGATGGGTTTGACAAACACAATCCCCCCGCTTTGCCTTCTTCTTCAAGCTCACCTCCTAGGTTGGTTGGTTGGTCGAAATATCTTGTTGCTGTTATACAAGTATTTCTTTGAATTTCTAAATTGTTCTACGTTGCTGTGGCCCTGCTTGTCAAACGCGAGCAAACAAATTAAGTGTCATCGTCTAGTCTTTATTTTGCATTAAGTCTCCAATTACAATAGTCGCAATTCCATTTGTTCAGTTCATCAAATGTAGAAAAGTCCAGTCTTGTGAATGAGGATGACCTTAAGCACATTTGCCTGCTCACTAAGGAGAAAGACGGTGGCCCTTCTTGGGTTCAGATGATGAATCGGTCTAATGATAATATGAGCTACGAAGCTTGGCGGAGGGATCCTGAGGTAGTTATTTCTTTAAAGTTTTCAGCTTTGAGAATTCAATCCTGTTTCTGGAAGTTGATTTGTGATTGTACTTTCCTGAATGTATCCAATTGACTGCATCTGTCTTTTCTAGACTGGACCACCGCAGTACCGCACTAGAACTGTGTATGAGAATGCTACTCCCGAACTGGTGAGGGATTTTTTTTGGGACGATGAGTTTAGGCTCAAATGGGATGACATGCTCTCACACGCTGAAACTTTGGAAGATTGTCCTACCACTGGAACCATGGTGGTCCAGTGGGTTCGTAAGGTAAGGAGGTGTATTTATAGTCTTCTTCCTTCGTGTTTTTTGGTCGCGGCGGTATTTTGGCCACTTATATAACCCCATTCTTCTTTTCTTGTGCAGTTTCCTTTCTTTTGTAGTGACAGAGAGTACATCATGGGCCGGCGGATTTGGAGATCGGGAAATACATACTATTGCGTGACAAAGGTAGGGGAAGAAATGTTCATCTTTGAAATTAAAGAATATGACTTCTCATGCATCTAGTTTGGCTGAATCTACATGTGTGGTACTGCCTGATAGTTTGTCGTATGTGCAGGAATATTTGGATGTCTGTTGTTATTGTATAGGGAAATTTGATTAATCTGTTTGTGGGATGGGAAACATCAATTGTATTCAGGCAACACAAAACTAGATATTAATCCTTTGGCTTTTCTCTTCTCCTTTTCTGCGCTCCACTTTTAGTCCCTTATTCTTATCAATTGTGAGATAAGACTAGCGGAATGTCTTCTACTAGAAGTGGGGATTTTGAATTTTACAGCAGCATTACCAATAGAGCTTTCAAGTTTATTCCATGCAATAGTCAAGGAACAGGTAGAGGTTTAGAAAGTTGACTAAAACAGGTTAATGAATTGACTTGTCTATCAGATGACTAGGATTCTGGTTGAAAAAAAGGATATCGAGCTCTGGAGCTGCTTTAAACTATTCTGGGGGTCAAAAGCATTGTATGACTTTTGCTCCTAAAATCTGCTGGTGACAAAGAGCAGACTAATGAATAGGCATGGATCAGTCTCCAATTTTCATGGTTAATGTCTTGACTGTCTCTGGTTTTAGATGGCTTGCTTCATTGAGTATTTTGATTGTGTATTCTTTGGTTCTTGTTATGGTTCCTTGTTCCCTACTACCGTGCACCTCTAGGTCGTTCTTTCTCTGAATGACACTCTCAAGGTTGAGTTTTTAGTGCGTTACACAGTTTGAATGAAGTGATTGGGAGGAAAGAGAGAAGAGCACAAAGGATTTGGACTTTCAACTTGAATTGATTCAGACGAAAGAAATCTGAGAATTATAGGGTAAAGCCAAAGATAGGTCAAAGCTACTAAAGCTTGAATCTTTGTTACGGTCCACAATTTGGTGTAAATGGTAGGATATGAAAATCATTCATTGAGACTATTATATTTTGTTCATGAAAACCTTTTGTCTTCTCATCTCTTCTCCTTTTTTCCCAAGAGCATCGGACACATTTCATTTCCCCTTAACATAAATATAGAATACTGTTGTGTGGTTATAGACCAGACACACTATTTAGGTTACATCGCTGTTGTTGCCTTCGGCCATGTGAAAGCCAGCATTTGGTAGATAGGGGTATTATTTTTGTATTTCTACTTGTATATTGCTGATAGAGATTTTCGTTCTGTCTATATGGAACTGTTTGAGGCTAAAGAAGGGGACTGAAGATAGAAATGTTGGTATCTTTCATCTCTATTTTGGTTCTTGATTTGGCCTTTGGGTTCTTCACTTATCATGTTTCTGTGTATTCTATTCTTGTGATCTGGTGGAAAAAACACATGTATTATTAGAAACCAGTGGTATCGACGCCTGCACACATGCATACAGAGTGTTACTCTTAGTAGGCAAGCTACAATAGTGTGCTGCAAGTTGTTCTTATTTCAATGGTAAAAGTGAACTCTTTGCAGTGCTGGACTTTTCCTATCAGTAATTCGAGTCCAATAAATTGACCCTTGTGACTGCTTTCTCCGAAGGTGTCCTTGGACCTATATCGTTGGGGTTGTTGCATTCATACACTGATTTTTTTATGTTAATATGTGTCTTCTATACATCATTTTAGGACATGTTCATGCTTATATCTGTCACTGGAATAATTGGAGTATGTCTCTCTACATTTCAGGGTGTGCCAAACTCCACTATTCCACGCCGTCAAAAACCAAGACATGTTGATTTATACTATTCCAGTTGGTGCATCCGTGCAGGTAGTCAGTTTGACATGTTGGTTTTAGAAACTGATTTCGATGGTATTGGCAGGATGCCAGTATGTAATATTGTAGAAGTGTAACAGCTTTACATTGTCTGCTAAAATTAATCACAAATTCTTTTCCATCTACAATTCCAAAATTGAATTGTTTGTTTGAAGATCTTTAGCAAGTGAGTTTGCCATAGATGTGGAAGATTGTTTAACCCCTTTGGAACTTAGAGGCTTGTTTTTGAATTCATAACAACTAATTCACGTTTTGAAACTTGAATTTGTAACAGTTGAATCCAGGAGAGGTGACCAGCTGACTGCGTGCGAGGTGTTGCTTTTTCATCATGAGGACATGGGTATCCCTTGGGAGATTGCAAAACTTGGCGTGCGACAAGGCATGTGGGGTGCTGTCAAAAAAATTGACCCCGCTTTACGTGCATATCAGAAGCAAAGAGCATCTGGAGTGCCACTTTCGCGCTGTGCGTTCTTGGCTCAGATCAATTCAAAAGTTAGCGTGGACTACCTGAGGTGGTTGGAGAGCACGAGCAGTTTGTCTGAGGTTGAAACTCTGGCTTCACCAGAGAAGCCATCTGGGAGGAACCTGCCCAAGTACTTAGTTGTTGGTGGGGCGATTGCCCTTGCCTGCACTCTAGACCGTGGGCTTTTGACAAAAGCAGTCATATTTGGAGTTGCTAGAAGGTTTGTAAAGATGGGTAAGCAGTTGTGATGTCGAGCCGGTGCATGTGGAAGATTGTTTTCTAAGGGCGTTACTGCTGCTCCTCAACGGAGGGTATCGGACTGCGAGGGTTGTGGGGATTCTGGGGAAGGTGTTAAACATTCCGTGTCTGTAACAGAGCCAGAAGAACAGGTCGGGAGAAGAGAGACAGAGAATAGGTTGCATGGTTAATGTTCTTTGAAATGTCAATACATGCATGGTTGAAGTATCTGCTGATTGCACCGGAAGTTTCACCTTCCTCCATTGATCCTTTCGCTTAACCTCAGCCATTTGTTTCTACTTTTATGTACTACTAGACAGTGTATTTTTTGTCTCCCAAGAACATTGCAGAAATAATAATAATAATAAATCTAATCGGCCCGCAATTGTTTTAGGTTTTTTCTCCTCATCGTCTCTCTTCCCACTTCTCCTCACCACCGAAGAAAAGCTAGCAATTGCTGCAAGTTAACTTTTACCTCGTTTCTGTTTTAGAGCTCTTCCTTTGTCGGAGCTTTTCCTCCATTCTCCCCTCTTTTGATGGGAAAATTGGTTGGTATTGAAATAATGAGCCATTTGCAAATTATTCTCATAGTACTTACTGTGATATGATTTAAATTCGAGAGATCCGTGTGGGCCCAATTGGGGATGGATGGAGGATGACAAAAACAATCAATAGCACTAGCACCAACACACTAGCAGCAGTGAGGGAAGGGGCGAGCGATTTTGGGTATTTTATGGCTTTTTCTGAAAAACCTGAGGAAGTGGTGGTATTATCATGTGTCAAACTGATTCACCATGCGCGTCTGCATAAAAAAAACACGAGAGAGCCTTCCAAGTTCAAGGATCTTAAGCTGAGACTCAATCCAGAGTTGAAGAAGAAGAAGAAGCTCTTGGCACAAAGAGGATGCAGATATTATGCCAAGATTGACAGGTTAATTTGAGATCAAGTGTCACACGTGACCGGAGTTCATTGAATGCATCATCATCCGGAGTTCATACGAAATCATTTCAGGTTTGATTATATATAGCTAGTTTGGCTATTTTTGCAGGAAGATTAGGTGTTCAAATGGTACAAGGTAGAGCTGTCTGTCTTTAAACAACAAACTATTCCTCAAATCTAAATTACCCCAATACTGGATGTGGGCATTAATTAATAATAAATATAGGATTCATGCATATGGGGCGGGGCGGGGCGGGGCGGAGCGGAACCAATATTAGGTGATTACTCAAGTTACAAATAGGAAAGCGTGGGATTTGTACCCAACCAGCGAGTCATCCAAACGGTCAAAAGCCACCCGATTTTTTTTTTTTTTTTTAAATGTTTGAAGAAAAAAGTTGCCCACAGAAAAATTAGAATAATTTTTGTATGTTGTATGCATCTTAAAAATCAATTTTTGCATTGATGCCATACATTAATAACTGCTAATTTAAAAAAGTTTTATACTGACACTGTATAAAAATTTAATCCAAAAATTTATAGTAGTACATTTATCCCGCGGAAAATATTCTCCAGCAGCGGCAGGCCAGTGCGAGATCCGGTGGGGGAGTTCGTCGGATTCTTCCAATCCGGTCAAATTAAATTTCGCATTGGGGATTTGAAAGTCCCATAAAAATCAGACGGCTGGGAGAGATGAAAGGCTCATCATGCGCTCTCGTTGTGTGCGTTCTCTCCGCTTCCACGGTGGCCCTCTCCTCCTCCTCAGGTGACCGCCACCTCACCTTTGCCACCCCTTGTCCCAATCAGGTATTGATATATATCTGTATGTGTGTGTCTATATATATATATATATATTAGTCTATGTTATTATTGTTGAATTTGTTGGTTAATTGATTTTCACTTTGAATCTTTGCGCCCTAAGAGATCCTCTGTGATTATTTAACGAAAACAAAATTAAGAAATGGATATCTTCTGGAGCAGGAATTTTCACAATCCTCTGCCTCTTCTCCGGCGGGGAATGAGAGGGGAAAGAATTGGGGGCCGAAGGCAAGTCGAGAAAAGGAGGATTTTGCTCCAAGATTCGATGGGTTGAGGTTCATTGAGACTTTGGTCACGGCCCACAGGTGAAAGCTGCCGAAATGGTGAGGCATTTGTGTCAAGGAAATGGTGGTATCAGTTCTTTAAGATTTCATTGTTTTAAAATTCATACATAAAAGAGAAACCCATAATTTACCTTTGATTTTGAATTTTTTTTCTATATTGTGATTCGGGATTGATGAGTGACACTTTTTTTTTTGTCTCTTTTGTCTGAGATGTGATGTAATCCAAGAGAAGAGGATTTAAGATTCATTCTCTTTTTATGTGATTTTAGCTAGAAGTTTTTTTTTCCTTTTTTTGGTCAACCGCAGCTTTCTATTCTAATTTCTAACTTATATTAAGGAAGGGTCCAACTGTACTAAGGAGGGGTTAGAGGGAGAGGATCCCGCTTCTAGATCAACGATGTGCATTATTGCATACTCTTTGAATTTTACTATAGATGCAAATGTTTGAACCCCTAACCTGCATATTGCAGCCAGATCTGCATGTTATGTTATGTTTCGCCACGTGTCCAATTCACATAGTAAAAATTGAATTATTTCATTTTTCACGTATGCCACATGAAAAGGATATCTTAATCTTATTATTGTACTAGTACTAATTGATTGGATACAGTAGTGTTTAATTTTTACCTTTGGTAAAGGATCAGTTTTCGGTAGGAAGAGGCCATCAGCTATATGCTTTGTATGCAGTTTGTTAAGGATCAATTATTCAAATGAACTGTTTCCTTTGTACGAGTTGGAGACACTGAGCAGGCAGGAGGGGCTGCTATCTAAGCATCCACTCTTGTCCTTCCAAGCTTGTCCTTCCAAGGGCCACTGCTTGTTTTTGTCATTCTTTTCTTGGCTCTTGCATTAGCACAGAGGAGGAAACCTGTTTATTGATTTACTACTACTTTTTTCCCTTGGGGGTGGGGTACAGACCGTGGGAGGTATATGATATCTATCTGTTTGCCACTCCTTTCTGCAACCAATGATTTTACTGCTGAATCAACTTTCAACATATTAATGACCACGAACACGAACGAAAAATGGACGAAGACAATCGCCCCCTAACTTGAAGGTTTAGGAGCAAAGGGAAATTTGGAAGGAAATCAAAGGTGAAAGTGCGGTGCGGTTCACCCATTGTATTAGACAAGAGAAGGTATTGATGGGTCGATGGTACTACTTGTACTGATCGTGCTCTCTCAAGTCAAGTAAAATTCTGGATTGTGGTTTTTTTTTCCTCATCTCTGCTTATGCATAGCAGTTTTTTTTTATGTGATTGCTAAGTGCAAAATATGGAGTGAATAGTAAAATATGGCAGATCCGGTGCAGATGGCTTATCAAATTTTCAAAACCTTTTTTCCCAGTGAAACCGTTGGTTCCCAAAACAAGCAGATATCGACCAGAGTCTGGAGCTTTTGTGATTCGAACCGCATATCATAATCTATGGTAGTGAATCTTTAATTCAAGCACCGTATAACTGGTTACTGGTTGCCATTCAAATACATTTTGATTGCAAAAGCAAATCTCTTTTTTATTGTTAGTAATGTTGTAAAATAAATCTGTTTCTAAATAAAGACCACTTGTTCATGCGTGTGTCAATATCAATATTAATGTATGGGGACAACTAGCGGAGCCAGAATTGCTTGCCTTTATTAGGCCCTCACTTTTGACTGTTACGGAGAAATGGTGCAAATTGATATGCTGCCATTCCAGTGGAAGTTTTTGGAAAAAACTTTGGATTCATCAACTTGTACGATGCAACAGGTTGTGTAAACGATACCACAAATCTCAAAGGCGCAATGTTTTGCCAAAATTAGGAGGCCGTGTCTTGGCCGCTGACGGTTACTCGTGTGAAAGATGCATTTGAGATTGGTTTCCACAAAATCTAGCAAGTGGCCATGTAGTAGGCAAATAAAATAATACGTCTCAATCGATCGCTGCAAGTTTCTCTAGTGTTTTTTGTTGGCCTTTCTTTCTCATACCATCATCACGTAGCTGTTGTATGGTGAGATTTGAGAATGGGGGATGCCAGCCAAGGCACCGCTGTGGTGATAAAGGAACCGTGCTAGTGGCATAAAGAAAATTCACGTCGTTTGATGAATGATGACCTTCTTCCTCTTCTTCTTCTTCTTCTTCTTCAAATTGGTCAAATGTTCAAGATCAGCACCTACTTGAGTTTTGGTTTAGTGTGCCAACCTGACTTGTTGGTGGCGGGAGCAAAAAGAGCTGACAATTAATGACACCAGACGCGGTTGTGCTTCCCCTCCCCATCACCTCTACTGCGGGCTGCAGCTGCTAATTAATATACTACAGTATTATTATTACTAGCTTATTTGGATATTAAATTTTTTTAAATACTATTTCATTTATATTATAAACATATTTTTTAATTAATCCGTTTGTATGTTTAATTATTTTTTTTATTTTATATATATCACATCACAAAAAACGTCACAGTAATTATTTTAAATAATAATACTCTATCCAAACAAATCCAGAGCAGTACTTTAGCATGTTTACCAAAACTTTCAGAGTAGTATGGATTAGGTATTTTTAAATTTTAATGATGTTTTTGAAACAATTATATTACTACAATTATTTGTGTATTTCAAAAACTTTTCATTACACATTGAGTGCTTTTTGTTTTGTAATATATTTTAAAGTAATTTTAAAATTTATTAATTACTTTTATCACTATCCACCGTAGCCCCTCCGTACTCTCTCCTCATTCCTCCTCCCTTGCCCCCACCCTTCCCAGCCCCTTTTCTTCCTGCTCTGATCAGAGAGGGGGAGCAGTTGAATTGACGGTGTCTTTTTTTTTTTTCTATTATTATAAATAAATAAATAATATGGGCAGGTGTCAAAGGACTCAAAACTGAGCCATGGGATATGCATGGTGGCAGTTGTAGAGTGGGTAGGGTCACTGGCATGAATCGGGAACCGTGAACAATTATGGTCGTAAGTAGTATTAGAAGAAATCGGACAAAACAAAAAAGAAGGAAGGAGGAGGTGTGGTTAACCCGTTTGGCGTTGGACCGGAACGGTGGCGGGCCCAGTGTAGACCACAGCCGTGAATTTCTGGAGTTGTACTGTACGCCCATTCCCGTCACCAGCTAGTGCTTCGTGTCGTTGTCAATTGTCATTGTCAAGTCCGACGACAAAATATCTGAAAAGGATGACGGACTCGCATCTCAATGGACCTCTTTGGTAAACAAATTTTTAATAACTTTAATTACACAGTAACATCAAAAAAATTTTAAAAAATTTTAAGTTATATATTTCAAAATATTTAAAAATTTATACACATTAAAAATTTTTTCTACATCTTTTCTAGTAAATTACAGTAAATTTTTAAACAAACATTTTAAAATTTTATTTACCAAACGGTGCCAAAATGTTTAAAACGAGGGAGACCTCAAATTTTGTGGGCATATATTCTCCCAGGCAACTTGGCAAAACTTTTTACTGTGTAATTTTTCATGAATGATTAAACTTAGAGACTATTTGTTTTGCTATTTTTTTTAAAATTTTTATAAAAAAAATGCACTATAATAATGTGTGTATAATAAAAATATTTTTATTAAACTTTTTTGTACTTTGTACATATAGCAATTGCAGGGACAGTCCATGCAGGTCTGTTTGGGTAGAACATTATTTAGAAATATTTTTTTGAAGAAATTTTATTTTATTTTTTGGATGGCGATGACCGATGTTTCAATTGCCGTGAAACAGATTTTGAGGTCCCCAGACAAACAAAAGGCATAAAACCAATTTCAAACGAGTACTAATTTTTTTTTTTTTTTAAAATGAAGTGGGGGCACGTGGCAAGCGGCATTGCCGTTGCTACAAATAAATGGGAGGAGGAGGAGGAGGAGCACTAAACAATTTGCAGAATTCAGGCTTTGTCAATCAACCCACCAAAGGAGTAGTAGTTCTCTCATTTCAGATCATAGTTGTTACTACTTACTTCCTGCTTTCCTCCCTCGCTGCTCCTACTTAACTCAGGTAAATTTCCCATTTCCTGCTTTTCTCTCTCTCTCTTTTTTTTTTTAAAAAAAACATGAAACATCAATATGAATTTGGGTTGTCTATCTTTCCATGACTATCAGAAGACAAGATTGTTGTTACTCCATCTTCTTTCTTTGTTTGTTGGTTTCTTTATTTGTTTGTTATTCATCACTGCTAGTACTACCACTGGTATTTAGTAGCAGTAGTATCATGAAATGTAGAGATTTTGTGATCAACAAAAAGGAAAAGGTCCTGATTTTCCGCAGGGATGATCCGGAAATAATATAAATATCTACTACCCAAGCAACGTACGTAACTGCTTCCCATTCCAATTCCAATATCTCCACCGTCATCACTAACCCTGCTTTAACATCAATCTGCTTCTGCTGCCTTCCCTCTCTTCGTTCTCAACATAAATTCTTCCACCACCTGTATGTGTATGTGTGACTGAATGCATCCTCTGATTGCTTACTCTTTTGGTGTTTTATTTTGGGGTATTAACCAAATAATAATAATAATAATGCCTCTTTTCTTCCCCCCTCTGTCTGTCTCTGTTCCAGGCTCAACAGGCATATCAGTTATGGCCACCGTGGCTACTTCTCGCTTCGTCTCAAGATCCTCAAATGTGCACCACCACCCTCCGCCGCCTCCTGCAGACTCCTCCGCCTATTTGGCGCATCTGGGTCTCCGACCTCAAACTGTAACCCATCATGGCTTGAGAGCAGTGAGCAGACTCAACCTCCACCATACCAGAGCCACTGCCAAACCAACCGAACTCCACAAATCTGCTCACGCTCACGCTCACGGGCCTTCCGGAACCATCGTCTGCGGAACAGGAGCCTGTTTCATCTTTGTGGCCGCTGAAGTCGCTCCTTGGAGCAAAACTGGTGGCCTCGGGGATGTTTTGGGAGGATTGCCACCTGCTTTGGCTGTATGTCATCTTCTTCCTCTCTTACCTCTCCTCTTCCATTTCCCAATCTGTGGTTTATCCCAAACCAACCTAACTCCTCTACTCATTTCAAATAGCAGTCTAGTAGAACTACTTAAATACCCGCTTCATATTGTGTGAAGATTACAGTACAGGTCAGAAGGTATATTGACTTTATCCCAATGCCAGCCAGCACTTTGGTGGGGGACTTTTCAATTTTACTTGTGAACAGGGATGAATTGCATACTTGTTTTATTATTATTTATTATTTATTTTCATTCCTTTTTTTTTTTTTTTTTTGGGTATCTAAATTTTCTTCTCTATTTTGGCCTCAATATGTGCTTGTTGTGCAGGGCTTGGGTCACCGAGTGATGACTGTTGCACCTCGTTATGATCAGTACAAAGATGGTTGGGATACAAGTGTGCTTGTCCAGGTAAATTGCGACGATCATTGTGTTCGAGTTTTGCATGGGTGTTTTAACTGACCAAATTCCACTTCACAGATCAAGGTCGGAGATAGAATTGAGGTTGTTCGTTTTTTCCACTGCTACAAGCGTGGAGTAGATCGTGTTTTTGTGGATCATCCAATCTTTCTCGAGAAGGTTAGCAATATCTGTATAAACCCCTTTTTGTTGTTCTAGAATGGGGTACTGTATCACAGCTGTTATGTAGGAGACGTGGGAACATGCTAGGTGTGAGTCTAATGCTTGAGACTTTGAACTCTTTGAAAGGTTTGGGGCAAAACTGGATCAAAGGTCTATGGTCCTAGGGCTGGAGATGATTACCAGGACAACCAGCTGCGGTTCAGCTTGTTGTGCCAAGTAAACACCGCTCAGTTGCTGTCTTTTGTTTTTCATGATTGATTTACAACACTTAGCATCTGTACACGAGCTGCTTTTAGGCACTTAGCATGTCTTTTGGTCACCGACTCTGTTCTGAGTCACTTCCATTTTACTGTTCCCAGGCAGCTTTGGAGGCACCACGAATTTTGAGTTTAAACAACAGCAAATACTTCTCTGGAACATATGGTACTTACTCTTGCATTTGGGATTGAGGAATTCCACTGCACTGTGGAAACAGCTTCATAATTGCAAATAATTGCTTCCTGTTGCAGGAGAGGATGTTATCTTCATTGCCAATGATTGGCATTGTGCTCTTCTACCATGCTACCTGAAGACTATGTACCAGTCTAGAGGAATCTACATGAATGCTAAGGTAAGAATTCATCTAGGTTCTCATTGAAGGTAATCTCGCTGCTACAAAATTGAGGAATCAATGTTGTAGTCTGAATCTATGACTGATCATTGGTGCCAGGTTGCTTTCTGCATTCACAACATTGCCTACCAGGGAAGATTTCCTTTTGCAGACTTCTCTCTTCTCAATCTCCCTGATCAATATAAGAGTTCCTTTGACTTCATTGATGGGTATGAATGCTAAAATTTTAGATGAAATGAAACTTAGAAGATTCTTCTGAACTTTGATTAGAGTTCTCTGTACAGCACTATACTATGTCTTCTTGGGTAAAGCCATTATGTCCATGTTGCAGATATGACAAACCAGTGAAAGGAAGGAAAATTAACTGGATGAAGGCTGGAATTTTGGAGGCAAACAGGGTTTTAACTGTGAGCCCGCACTATGCCCTGGAGCTTGTTTCTGGCATTGAAAAGGGTGTCGAATTGGACAATATTCTCCGCATGAAATGCGTAACAGGAATTGTGAATGGAATGGATACCCACGAGTGGAATCCGGCGACTGATAAATATATTTCTGCCAATTATGACATCACAACTGTAAGATTTCTGTTCCTGCGTTCATTTCTATAGCACTCGTGAAGCTTTTAGCGTTCTCTTCTGATCCTCCTGCGGCAATTAGAGTTTTTTTTTTTTTTTAACTGACTTTCATCTTTGTTTAACTGACTTTCATCTTTGTTTTAGGTTATGTATGCAAAGGCCCTACTAAAAGAAGCTCTCCAAGCTGCTGTTGGATTACCAGTTGACAGGAATATTCCGCTGATTGGCTTCATTGGCAGGCTCGAAGAGCAGAAAGGATCAGACATCCTTGCTGCCGCCATTCCCAAGCTCATTCACATGAATGTTCAGATAGTAATCCTTGTAAGTGGTACTGGATTTTGAGCTACTGTCTGCTGTTACAGTACGGGGATTGCATTATAAAGTCTACTGTTCTTTTTCATCAGGGGACTGGCAAAAGGAAATTTGAGGAGCAGATTGAACAGCTTGAGGTGATGTACCCTGACAAAGCAAGAGGAGTGGCAAAATTCAATGTCCCATTAGCCCACATGATTATTGCTGGAGCTGACTTTATGCTGCTTCCAAGTAGATTTGAACCTTGTGGTCTAATTCAACTGCACGCCATGCGCTATGGAACAGTATGAATCTCTCACTAATTTTTATTTTTAATTTTTTCTGTTGAACTGTGTTAGCTGCATTATAACGTGTGCGCTCGCCTCTTTGGATCTTTGTCAAAGTTCTAGCATCCATTTCTGATGAGATTCCTTGCTTTCGAGTCAGGTGCCTATATGTGCTTCGACTGGTGGACTTGTTGACACAGTCAAAGAAGGCTACACAGGGTTCCATATGGGAGCCTTCAGCGTTGAAGTAAGTAACAGTATTCACTTTTTACTGGGCTGCCTACATTCATTCCTTGGTCGCTTAAATTCCCTCAGAATGCATCCATGTGTTAGTTGCATAGTGAGATAATGAGAAGTGGTCTTGGGTTGTGAACAGTGCGATGCGGTTGATCCAGCTGACATCCTCAAGATCGTAGTGACTGTAGCCAGAGCTCTCGCTAGCTATGGAACTCTTGCCCTAAAAGAGATGATTAGAAATTGCATGTCACAGGAGCTCTCCTGGAAGGTAGTAAAGATTGGATGCATCCCTTGATAAATAGCGTCTCCAGGAGATAAATAAGGGAAGAGCTGAAAAGATAATACTAATGTTTATTGCTTGCAGGGGCCTGCCAAGAAGTGGGAAACAGTGTTGCTGAGCTTAGGTGTTGCTGGGAGTGAAGATGGTGTTGATGGAGACGAAATTGCCCCACTCGCCAAGGAAAACGTTGCCACTCCTTGAGTGTCATCCAAATCATCCATCTTAGCTATAGTTAGCCTATTGCCTCTCACCTTTTAACCTTTTTAATAAAAGCGAAGTAACGGATCAGGTGAAGCTTTAGCTAATACTTGTAAAAATCGCCAGCATTGTTGTTGGGGGGTATTTTTGTGTTTCATCCAGTTTTCTGGTGGTTAGGATAAAGAGATTATGCTTTTGTTGAGCTGTTGCTGGAAAGGTGGATGTGGAGGAGAAGAAAAAGGGGATGAATGTAGTATAATAGATAAATAAGACGTAACAAACTGTGGTGTGGCTCAATCGACGACCGGAGCGCTTGTTCTCGAGCACCATGTAAAATAAATAAATCAATAGAAAATTCTTACCATCGTAAAGCTCCTTGCTTGACTCGGGAGGCGCATTTCTATGTTATTAATGGGCGCCGGGGCGGGACTGTGTTCTGGAAGCTCTTATTAAGACGCTGAGAGGTTTGTTTGGGGTTGTGGGTGCTGTACCGAACTCGTCTGTCTTGTTTCCCCGCCGGAACCGGAACTCAGTCATACGAGCTGAGCGGAGTAAATCGTCTAAAATGAATGGTGCTACCATGAATGATTAGTGTAGGTAGCGTCGTGGGGGTGGGCTATTGGGAAAGATTAGTCGTCCATGTCTATGTCTATGACGACTCCATGTGACTTCTGTCGATCCAAACAATAAAAATAAAGGTGTTATTAGCTCCAGTCCAGAGGAGCCTGACCTGGGAATCTTCTTCTTCCCTTTTTTATGTTTTTGAGTTTTGACACTTGAAGAAAGGATCACAGCCCCTCTGGGACCTTAAAATATCATCTGAGTTTGCTCATCTTCCACGAAACCGATACCCGTTCAGAAAAGGGAAAGAAGCGAAGGAAATTGCCGGTCTGTTGGTTCTCCAATCTTTATCCCAAATATAAAAAAAAAAATGGTAAAGCAGCCAGTAATTAGAAAGCATGTGAATCGAGACAAACACACTACAACACTTTTCGGCTAAAGCGCTTAGGCTGATTCATTCTTGTCTCCTGCTGATGATTTTGCTGTTCATGCATCCACTCAGCGTCCACCGCCCGTTGGTACAAAAAGGCGAATGGACCAGAGAGAGAAGCCGCTTTTACATTTACAACAGCCCCAGCGACCTTCATAATATCATATAACATGAGATGTAATGCCAATTATATAATACTGTACAGTACTCTGGTGTGTATTCCGATGAAAAATTAATTAATGCTATCCATCCATCCATCTATCTATTACTGTATCAGGGATGCCACTGGCCATTTGGTCCGGTGGTCATCACCATTAAAGGTGATGCTGGAGGTCAGGGTTCAATCCCTGCCTCCCACATATTTGCCACAATTTGTGGCGGTCTTAATTGACTTTCATCGATGGAGTCTGTACTCACATCGAACCCCCTCTCCTTCCCCTTATATTAGGCTAGATTAGGTTACAGGACATCTATCGTTTCGACAAAAAAAAAAATTACTGTATCAGGGATGGATTGGCGTTGAAAGAATAGAATAGCAGTTGGTATTACTCCTTTACTTGTAGTCTTGTAGTAAAAGAAGAAGCAGCAGTAGTAAAACTTTTTTACTAGTATTTGACAAAGCAGTGGACTGGTGAGAAGCGAGAACGGAACAGACATCCCAGCCTACTAAACCAGACCAGACGCGCTCTGTTAAAGGCCTCCCAATAATAAAAGTAGCTCTCTCACTCTCACTCTCACTCTCGCTCTCGCTCTCGAGAGAAGAGGAGGAGGGGCATCTCTGCTCTGATTTGCTAAATACTACTCTACTAACCACTCTGGTCTTTTGACAAAAAAAAAAAAAACCCCTCTGTTCTCTGGCCATCCCTCTCCACTCACTCTCTCGCTCTTTTCCACTGTCCATAGCCTTAGCGTGTTGTGTTGTCCTCCATTTTAGTGTGGAGGATTGGAATCTAAACCCATAAAGGAAAAGCTTTTCGTTTTCTTTACTACACTCCCTCCGTAGAGTAGATCAGTCAAGAAGATCTACGATGATGATAGACAGGCACTTCATGAAACAAAAGATGGAAACAAAAGAAGCAGGCTGCTGCTGCTGCTTCTTCACCCTTCTTCGCCTCCACAACCACCGCATTTCTTCACTACTCTTGATTCTCTTTGTCGTCGTCGTCGTCTCACCAGGTACGCTCTCAATTGAATCGACAAACTCCTCCTCCTCCTCCTCGTATCTAATAATACGCTTGGGGTCCTTTTTTTTTCCTTCCACACTGCCCATTACAAAGAAAACATTATCATACGTGTAATAAACAGAATTCATCACTTGCGCGGCTCCCATTGCCATTAACTACGGCCAGATCGCCAACAACCTCCCTTCCCCTGAATATGTCGTCCCTCTCGTCAAATCCATCGGCGCCACCCGCCTCAAGCTCTACGACGCCGACCCCACCGTCCTCAAGGCCTTCGCCAACACCGGTGTCGAGTTCATCGTCAGCCTCGGCAACCAGTACCTTTCCAAGACCAGGGACCCCAAGCAAGCTCTCGCCTGGGTCAAGGCCAACGTCCAACCCTTCCTCCCCGCCACTAGAATCACCTGCATCGCCGTCGGCAACGAGGTCCTCACCTTCAACGACACCTTCCTCTCCTCCAACCTCCTCCCCGCTATGCAGAGCGTCTACTCCGCCCTCTGCTCCCTCAACCTCCAGGACAAGGTCTCCGTCACCACCGCCCACTCCCTCGCCGTCCTTCAGACCTCCTACCCCCCCCTCCGTCGGCAAGTTCCGCCCGGACCTCGCCCCTGCTTGACCGCCATCCTCAACTTCCACCTCAAGACTGGCTCCCCTTTCCTCATCAATGCCTATCCCTACTTCGCCTACAAGGCCAACCCCAAGCAGGTCCCTCTCGAGTTCGTCCTTTTCCAGCCCAACCCCGGGATCCTCGATCCCGCCACCAATCTCCACTACGACAACATGCTTTTCGCCCAGATCGACGCCGTCCATTCCGCCGTCGAGTCCCTGGGGTTCAAGGACGATGCGGTGTGCGTCCAGATCTCCGAGACCGGCTGGCCCTCCAAGGGGGACGCCGACGAGGCCGGAGCCACCCCGGAGAATGCCAAGAAGTACAACGGCAACCTCATCAACAAGCTGGTGTGCGGGAAGAAGGGGACGCCCATGAGGCCCAACGCCGACTTGAACATCTACGTCTTCGCCCTTTTCAACGAGAACATGAAGTCCGGCCCAACCTCCGAGAGGAACTACGGCCTCTTCAAGCCGGATGGCTCCCCGGCCTACTACATTGGCTTCAACGGGACCGGCCTCCTTTCCACTTCCTCCAATACCTCCACTACTCCTAGCAGCACTGGTAGTAGCAGCACCAGTAGTAGTAGTGTTCCTCCTGGCTCCTCCTCCTCCGGTGGTCCCACTTCTTCCACTGGCTATTTATCCATCACCTCCGATGCGGTGAGTTTTGCAGTTGCTCCTCCTCAAGTCCTTAACCTCCTCAGTGGAGGAGGGTGCTACTTGCTCACTAGTGTTGTGGTACTAATACGTAGTATTTTTTTAATTATTCCCATTGTCACTAGTTTTAGTAAATTATTATTCGAGCGGAAAAGTGCCTGCCCCAACTCGAACAACATCCAGGATTCTTTTGTTTTGTTTCTTAGTACTACTATACTACAAAAAAGAAAAAAAAAATCTTGCCACATTTATAATTATTCCAAGTGCAATCTTCATACACATCTAACCTTTGTCATATCTATTGCTTGAATGAACTGCACATGGGTTTTCATAGCCATGGCTCATTAGATACAATTCCCTGCTTCAAAATGTTTTTGCGCAACTCTTCATTGCTCAAATTGCACTTTTGGTACATGTGTTGCTTCTTGCATTGCTCAAATTGTTGTTTGAAATACATATATCCATTTTATATATATATCTATTATATATATATATATACACTACTAATTTAGATTCCAAGGAGGGTTTTGTTTCATCTTTGATGATGATGATGCCAATAGCGGCCATGGTACTAGCTAGTAGTATCAGAGTAACCGAGTTGCTTTAATCAGCATCGATGGATACTGCATTCATCAATCAGTCCTTGGTTCTGAGGGAATGAATTCTGAACCTAATTGAAGTTTGTCTTTGTGCTACTTTCAGGGATTACATGCCTTGCCCAGTGCAGTGCCGCACTTGTTACTGATGATTTGTTGGCTCGTATTGTTGCTGGCCTTCCAACTTCCAAGAGAACATTAGACAAATCACAATTGAGTATTATTGCCCCCACTGGAGAGAAGGGGGGGGGGGGGAGCATCTTCATTATATAGGCTTTGAGGGTTGGGGAAAAGAATTGAGATTCTCCTTTGATCGAGTCTTTGAGGGCTTTGGCTGGCTTTTATTTATCAGAAGAGTAGTGCTACTAGTAGTGTAGTGGAGTGGCATCAGCAGAACTAAGCACAGTAGTAGCCTCCTCTTATGTTGTCTGTGGACCATCAAAGTTTGCTGTGGACGACGGTAGCTGAGTCAGAGTGGCGCATAATCCTGGACACGGTTGTTGCCCACCATCGTCTACTCTTCCTTCCTGTATTCTTTCATTTATTTATTTGCACTTATTGTTGGTATTTTACCCATTACCCCATCACTTATTATTGGTTATTTCTATTGTCAGACGGTCAGAAGAACTACTAGGGAGGGGAGGATCCGAGTTATGTGGAGCACTTTGCTGCTTTTTTTTTTTTTTTGGTTACGTAGGCATCTATTTGTATTTGGCCACTATTCACTACAAGGAGCAACAATTACAATTTGCTATCCATCCAAATCGACAAAGCGCATGTAGCAATGCGCAATTAGCGTATTTACAGAAGGGAAAGCTGCTAACATAACGCAGAACAGAATGACTATTTAGCGGTAAAGTGGGATTTCATCTCAGTATTATGTTTTCATGATATTCGGGCGTCCTGCATGATCGATCTTTTACAGGAACGCGCTACCAAAAGAATTGTTGTATCCTTGGCAACTGAAACTGGAAAGATACCTAAAAACCGAAACCTCGCAAATGTTCTGTAGCCAACAAAAAATCCTCATTTGGAATTCATGCGCCATCATATTGCAGCGTTAAAGCTTGAACACGCACATTCATTAGTTATTACATTGAAATTGTTAGAACATGGATCTCACTACGCTGAAATGTTAGAACATGAAGAATGGATGACAATGTCCCAGAGGGGGGGTTTACATTTATAAAATCTACAAAAAAAAAAAATAAGAAGAGAAACAGAAAAGAATAACCAGCTACCCAGTTACCGCCGATCGAAAAAGGCCTCACTTGATAACCCGATCAACCGTCCAAAATTTTCCTCAAAAATAGTACACGTCCTTCACCTAAAGCAAATATGCTGGTCTCTGCCAACTTTTACTCATCAGTTCTCCGTCCTAAATTTCCCCACTATTACAAGTACAACAGCTTACAACTTAGACTTCACTATTCCATCTGGCTGCATAATGTTTTCCTTCTATCCAACATGCAAAAGCATCTGTTCCCCCCAACTCCGCAGAAGCAAAGCATGGTTTACCACAAGTATAGAACCACATTCATATAATGCATAAAGAATACTACTCTATTACCCAAAAGAATTTTAGCACCACAACTGCCTTCAAAAAGCTCTATAACCATGCGATGGCTCACCCACTGCTCCATTTGGTTTACCTCTTACTCTTCGGTAGAACAACACATAAGCAGCTGACGTCTTGATCTCATCTTCACTGACTGGTGAAACATGAGCATCATCAAAATGATACCATCTGTTGTCATCTATTAACTGCACATATAAACACATCCCCAAAACTTTTAATAAGACCAACAATATATATATATATATATATATAATTTTGCACGTGTCATATATCTAATGGTGATAGTGTATACATTGGCAGTGTATATAATATTAATCCACACACACACACACACAGAGTTCCAAAAATTTCAACTCCATCCAAGAATATCAGCTACTGCAACATCAGAATTGCTTTCCAGTACCACAATGCGCAACTATTATGTGGCATGAGGTTGCTAGAAGCAATTACAACAATGAAACAGATTAATACGGGAGATACATTTGGATTTTCCTTGTTTGTATTGCCATGTAATGCAAAGGGAAAGTACCTTGCAGTATGCAGAATAATGCCCCCCGCCTAGGCCACCGTAATGGTTACTAATGGCATATAGCTCGTAGACATGAGATCCTTCAGATGCTTCATTGCTTTTTACATAATTGCTCAAATCAAGATTGCAGGTGGGAAAATTCACAAAGGTGTCAAGTTTGTTCTTCAGCCACCTGCTGTATGAAAACCTTTTTAAATGAAAAACCAATATATCGGGCAACCTCCACAAATCCAACTTCTTACTGGCTTGTCTATGCTCCTTGCAGCGTGGACAATACCTGCAGCATAAAAAATATAAGAAACTTTTTCACCAGACTGCACTGATGACAGGATTCTGTTGTATAACTGAGCAGTCTACCGTACCACATATCGTCAGGCCCCAAAGGTTCCTCTTTTAAGAAGGCATCAAGGCACGAAAACAAAGAAATAGCTTCCTGTTTTGTCTTTTTCACAGTAAGTCCAGTCTTGTGAACCTCAGGCAGGTCTTTGAGGTAGCTGGCATCATACAAATCAAACTCTCTCTCTGTCCAATCGAGCATAACTTTTACAACTCGACCAAATTTGATTACAGTCTCCTTTGAAATACGTCTGCGACTTAAACCACCGTCCTCCATCATACAAAGATGAAATGACAAAGAATTGATAGACATTTCTTCTGATTCACAGTTCTCTGCAGACTGTGTCCCGGGTCCTAACTGGCTACTGCAGCCATTGGTTGATTCCCGGCCATTACGAATTGAAATAGATGATGAATATCCTTTCTTTCGTAGAGGAGACAGTATTCGGTGTACAGCGAGATCAATATCTGCTCCAGACTGAGGGTCTTCCAAGAAAGTAATAAGTGGTGTCAAGAAAAGCTTCCTCTCACTAGCCCTCAGATTATCGCTGGAAAAATGCAAACTAATCAACAAAAATATCAATGAAGGAAAAAAAATTAATAAACAAAACAGACTCATTGAAGGGATGTCCATTGTCCTGATATAAGGCATGGAAAAAATCAGAAGAATGAAATCACATAAACAAATGTATTACTGCAAACTGTAGATGCTATTTTCATATCTAGACATGTTAACTAATCACTCTACAAGCAGATAAGATTCACATGCACACATATTTCCTAATCACTCTCGACAAGCTCTATTTTTATTTCTTTTCTGCAATCGATTTATGTTATGCAATGCTCCAGCCAAAAGATATCATTAAAGTGACTGAGGGAAAAAAAGAAAACAAAAACAGAATAGGGTCCCATTTGGAATTTCATGGCTTATCTGAGAAAAAAAAGGGTGCTTGCTTAGATTGTCTGGTCGGATACTTGCCGAAGTACTTTTGGTGTTCATAACCATTTGGGTTTTAATCTTTCTAAACACATATCATATCATACTAGTCAAACTTCATCTTAATATATATATTTTTTAAACTTGAAAAGCCTGCAAAAGCACCAATTTCTAGCTTGTATTAAAAGCGCTTTGCTACCAAAAGCTCTTCCTAGATTCAAGGAGAGGATAACCAAACAAACACCTTTAAAATGCTTTTGTTCTCCAAAAGTACTTCTTCCAAAAAACAACTGCAACTCCAAATGTGATCTAAATAACTTGAACTACACGCACTTAGTATTGCAAAACAAGGACTTACTTCTCTCCGATTCGGTGAGCTATCTCCAGTCTTGTTAATTCAGCACCATTCTTGGGGAGTCTGAATGCAACAATATGTTCATCGTCCTTAATTGTACCCAGCACTTCAGAAGGATTTTCCAAGTATCTATATATTCGATGCTCATAGACCTGGAGTTCGAAAGTTTTCTGGTTCAACTAACAGATACGATATATGGCATAAAATTAGCACAAAATCAAACAAAAATTTGTCACCTCTGCAAGCAACAGATATTCATCAGTCCTTAAGCAGCAAGCCGCACCTAAAGCTTGAATCAGATCTTTACAGCAGCCCTGTTTTAGCACAGTGACTGTATAGGGGATTGGAAGGCCAATCCCATCGCCATAAAAAACTGTAACTGTCATTGTTCTTGTAGCTGTTGAAGGAAGAGGCAATGACAAGTACATGAAGGGGTCAAATGTTATTGATATCTTGTTGCAAACCGGGCAAACCAATGTTGACTTATATTGACCCTGGCAGTTGAACACCAAATAAAAGCATTATCAAACACATGGCACATTAGAAAATATTGAGAACACTCAAGATTAGTCAAAACATTCTTCAAATTGAAGAAAAGATAGTGCTCAGATAGCTAAGCTCCTGTTTACCACTGTATACGAGAATACACAACTATGCTTCCGTTCACTGTTTGCTGCCGTCAGAAAACCATAATCTTAAACAAGTAATCATCAATACCAGGGGAAAGTGTAGCTTGATGTATTGAGCAGACATATGCTCAATTAATTTCTGGACTCATGGATTTCTCTAACTTAAACAAACCACTTGACAAGAAGATTAACTTAAATACTAATCACTATGGAGACAAGTCAACGTAATGAATATGAGAAGCCACCTGGCAAACATCAACTATGATGGAGTCATTTCTAGCCTTGTGATATCTCCAATATTCATCGGCTACCTCCTCATCTGGACGACCATCAGAATCCTTCGTCTCAATGTATGGCTTTTGCTTTACACGATTCAAATCTTCATGCAGCCCATCAAGGAGAAAGGCAAGGAGTTCCTAGACAAAAAGGTGCATCAACATTCTTCCACATCTATTGCTTTTAAATACATGACCATAGAACAAAAACAACCAACTAAATTGCCACTGGAAAAGGGAACAACAAAAAATTACACACATACAAACCACCATAACAACTAAAACTGACACAACAATTTAACTGCTAACCATCATTTTTTGAATAACCTGACCTTATTAATTATAAAGCATAGGGGGGTATAACATATGAACTCATTAAAGCAAAAAAAATTTGAAAAAACCCCATTTCTGTGACAATCTTCAAGGCACAGTAGTCACAAGATATTAAAGAATTTGAAAGATATTGTACCCATAACAGATGCAATGAACAATAACCTAACAAGAATAAAAAATTCAAAATCAGAAACATAGCAGCAAAAATCTTACACAAGTTATCTACCTGTGAATCATGCTGGTTATAACCACTAAACTGCGGAGCAAAACGAGCAAGTTTTGTCTTGAAAGCTCGGGGTGCAACTGGTGTCCGCCCAGAAGACCATAGTTTCCTCAAGAGTTCACCAAAAGCAAGTGCAAGCTCACCCTGCAGAACTACAACAAATATTAGAAACTTAATCCGACTGCTTCTACTTTGCAAATTGCAAAGTAGACAAAGAAGAAGTACGTACATGCATTCCTAAAGGATTTTGTCTGTTGATCTCGCTGCTGTAGTCTTCCAAGAAGTACTCAAAAATGGGTGGTGTATGAACCAAACATTGAATAGCACTGTTCATAAAGCATGTATTCCCTAAATTTTGCAATCCTGCCAATCCACCTCTATCCACTCTGGTCATAGGTCTTGAACTCTCATATCCATCCTCCATATCCCCATTTGTGGAGCTCAAATTAATCACTCCGTATATACTGGAGCTATAACTACTGGAATAACCATTAGATAAAGTTGGACCTCCTGCAATTGTAACAGATGACCTTAATGGTTCAACTGGAACCAGAGCCAAGTCATTTCCTGTTGAATCCATGCCAAATCCTGAAGGCCAAAATCCATCAATCTGCACCTCAAGCAGAATCTGAAAAGCCAGGAACCCAGTGGAACCAAACAATCACTTAAAGGGCATCCGAAACTGCTGAATGTACTATGTATCACACTATAAGAAAATTGATGAAGATATGATATTCTACTCTTAAACAGCATCAAGTCCAAGTTGAGACATTGCATGAAAAAACTCACATGTTGATCCATCTGCAAGCTAGATTCCTCCAAGGTTTGGTTTGAAACGACCAAAACTGTCTGCTTCTGTTTATTAAAATAGTCCCAGATTCGTGCCTATCAAAATTAGGTGAAAGCCATGAAGGACATATTATTTACTCTTTTCCAATTTACAAGTTGGTAAAGGGAAATAACAGTAGCAAAGGCATGCACTATCATCCAACAAACCTTTTCTGACTCTACCCCTTTAAGGCGGCATACTGTCTTATAAAGTTCATGCAAAGAAGCCTGATACAAATCAAAAGAGGAAGAACGAGCCAGTTAATAGCAGACAAAAGCAAAACGTTAACCAAAGATAGCCACTGAAGCTGTTCTACTAAGGACGGACACCCTCCCATGACACACACACACACACATAGAGAGAGAGGGGGGGAGAGAGAGCAAAAACCTCCCTGAAACAGACCACAAGCAAACAAATGCAATATCATACCATAAGAAAGACAAGTTGAAGGAACAAATATATAAGGAAACACAAGGAAATACCTTTTTACTTAACCTTACAACAGATTGACTATTGTCTCTAGCATCAACCAAGGTAAGACAGAGAGGAAAAACCTCCACATGGAACTGCTTACTATCTCCAGCGGAAATCATCTTCCTGGCTAGTACTGGTCCCCCTTTGTACCTTAAGAGAAGAGGAATGTGATAAACTAAGAAAGTTGGCAAAAACAAAGTCCTTGGAGTTAATGCATTTTGAAAAAAAAAATCAGATAATCACATAAAGCACCAAAAATCATTCCACATCCTCGCTCATATGTCTAACACCACTTAACACTCAAGCATCATATAACTCTAGAGGTCAAGCTACCCCTAATACAAATTTACCAGGAGGAACACATGCTTAACACCAGTCCATTTAAATACATTGCCTATATATTCTTGAACATTGTGCAAAACAAAGACGTATGCATAATTATTCAAGATAGAGTATCAAAGAATAAGACAGGACAATTACCATGCATAAAGCCTTTCCCACACATCTTTTGGAACTAATACATAGTGACGTCCTTCTTCCACTGTTCGAAGAAGCTGAGGGTCAGCACCGTCACTGCCATTGAACACTAAATCACTATTATCTATTGGTCCAGGCCTGTCTGCGGCACTGGATGTTGGAGCTTCAGTAGGAGGTTCATCAAAAGTAAAAACTCCAACAGGTTGCCCGGTGTACTTTTGCCAGCCCTTGTACCACCTGTACAAAAGAGACCAGAGTTAACATTCATAACTTACAAAGTTCTTCCTACATCCTCTTTACTAAGAGTTTTTAAAGTCTAACCCCATAGAAACCCAGCAGAAACAATCCCAAATTCAAAGCCTCTGCCATTATTTTCCGGTTATATCATATGAAAACATCTAAATACAAGGAACAGCTGTTTTTCTTTTCTTTTTCATTTGATTAAGGTCTAAAGTACTTGGTAGAATTCCACAATTTGCAATTTACTTCGGGATGAAGGTCTAAAATCCAAGGTATTTTTATTTTTTTTTGACAAATGGTTGGCAAAATTACAAAACAAGCAACCGACCAGAAAAATAGACAGATGCCAGGTCTCCTAGGATGGATCATAAACCAGACAGACCAAGGCATTCAGACAGACTTTGCGGTAAAAACCGAAACTTTAGAAGCAAACACGACAAACAGGAGATGAATGGAGTTGAACAAAGGATGTTTTTTTTTTAAAAAAAAAAAAAGAAGAAGAAGAAGAAATAAATACCTAGTGGAGACAACGTAATAAACATTGCCTTCACGGAGATTGGATTCAGCTTGTCGGGATAATTCGAGAACAATCCTCTTTTCCTCTTCAGGGGTGCACGGCAATTCAATGGATCCGTTCTCCATCATATACCCAGAATCCGGAATCGTCATGATCCAATTCAGAAGAACCCCTTCCCCCGGCCTTTTACCAATTACCCACCCAACAAAATTCAAATTAATCCCCAATACAAAAGCAGAAAATCGGAATCGCTCTCCAGCAAAGCAAATTCTTTGTAAGAAAAAAAAAAAGAAAAAGGAAAAGTGTGGGAGAAAATTGAAAAAAGCGTAGATCAAGGAATAGAAGATTAGATTAGAATACAAGTTTAGTCGCAGTAGAGAGGGGGCAAAATGTTAGGGATACGGACGGTTATTTATGGCGTATGGTTTTATTATGGTAATAGTAATAATTATTTTGTCTGTACAGAGGAGAAATTGTAGCAGCCACGGCAGGACTAGAAATCTTCCCAGTGTGGGATTTCTTCTTCTTCTTTTTTTTTCAATTCAAAAGAGAAATCTTCCCAGGCTGCAGGCGGTAATATAACAAATTTGGAAACTTCTTTCCGAGAAAGGAAAAAGAAGTTTTTTTTTTTTTTTTTAAATATTGATCTACTAAATTGGAGAGAAATGATTTTGAGGAGGAGTTTTGTGTTGGGTGTTGATTGGTGTTTTCTGTTTGGTTTTGAAGTGTCAGTCACCTAATAATAATATGTTTGGATACAAAATTTATCCCAAATAATATTTTGCTTGCATCATAAACACATTTTCCAACCCATCTTTTTATATTCTCAATTACCTTTTTACCTCACATATATCACATCATAAAAAGTGCTACAATAATTATTCCAAATAATATTTCAAATAATACCCTATCCAAACAAACCAAATTATAATTAAGTAGTAGCCTTTTAATCCAACCTCAAAGCTACGTATCTATCCATGCCCTCAAAAAGTTGGAGCCACCCACCCTTTCCCCTATTCTTACTCCTTCCTTCCTTCCTTCCTTCCACCTACAAAAAGTATTCCACCAAACCAAAAAAATCAGACTGTAATGAGTAAATCGTTGGGAGTGCTAAACGCAGAACAACTCATAATTAGCAATTTTTTGTGATTCGCCAACTTTAATGAACACAGCCACAGTCCCAACCCAATTGTGTGTGTCAAACTTTATTATTGATCAAAATTTTTACTACGACTTGATCAAGCCAATGATGACTGCTACTACAGACGAGACTACTAGAAAGGGGAGAGACCAAATGCAACAACCGTACGTATCATCAGAAAAAGTTTTCCGCAAGAGGAAAGAAAGATCTAGATACAGTCTAGCGTCTACCTATTTACATACACGTACTCTACTAGTGTTTTCATTATCGCGTAACTTACGAGGATGCATATAGGAAATTAGTCCCAGAACACCAAATGCTTGCGGTTAAAACTTCAACCTTGTGAGGCGAGCCAAACTTTTTGAGTTACAGCCACCGCCCTCTGCTGCCTACCACCCGTGCCGACGGCTTCATGCCCTCTTTTAACCTTATATCAGGTTAGCCGCATGATAATAAGAGTACGGCCATTTTAACTTTTCAGGCAATCACACCCTGACACGACAGAATAAACTCTACTTTTTTTTGCAGCTTGTAGCACCACATCAACATAATAATAATAATAATAAAGTTTTGCTAAGAAAGATCCTTCAACTCGGCGTATCCGGCAAAAATAGTTGTCCTCCCAACTTCAAACGATTCCATTTTTTGACGCCAAGGCTTCCAAGAAAACATCCCCAGCCATTCAACACTAGCTCCCCTTGCCCTGCTGGAATGCTGTAAAGATTCCAAACCTTCTGCCTACGCGTTAAGATTCATAAAGATCGATCGCCCGCTTGGCAAATGTTAGACAATGGAATTTATAAACCTTACAAACTACTCTTATCAACCTAACAATCATAGCCATGCCCCCCATCTGCCGGCAAGGGACATCAAGAGACCACACTACAGCACTCACCCAAAAGGTACTTAAAAGTTGTTGAATACGCTTGCTACTCTTTAAGAACACACTGAATGCAACTAAAGAGCCAACCACTTAAAAAGGATTTACATATTTACACAGAGGGCAAAAAAAAAAATAATTTCACAGCACTTGGCCTAACAGCAAGGGTCGTCCCTCTCGTTTCTCAACATCATCAGATGGAAGCATTCCCTTAAACGCATGGCACAATAGCACAAGACAGAAACATGAGTTTAAGTGTTGCCTGTCCCGTCCGAGCCAGTAGGCACCTCATTACCAGATGCAGACATCCGACATCCTTGCATCTCATCTTCACTGCACATGGTTTCCTCACTCGACTCGGAAAGTGAACCAACTTCATCATCACTGAGTTCATCTGTCCTCCTCCGCCGCCTAACATCCTTGATACCTCTCCCTTGCAGAGCTAACCGCCTGCGCTTTCGTGCTTTCCGCTTGCCCTTTGGGAATTCCTCATGATGCGACTCAACAGTTTTACTTCTGGTATCTTTTGCAGTCTGCTCCCTGCTATCATCGTTATCCTCTGAATCAACATCAGCATGATCAGCACCAAGCTTGCGTTTTCTCCTGCCTCCACTTGTCTGGTTAAAGATCATTCAACCGCACAATTAGAAGTATCTTAAGAAACAGAAACAAATCTGAAAATGCTATTACAACTATGAGCAAGTGACAAAGTTTTAACAGTTTCAGGTCATTTACCCCAAAGTCCAAATCAGAAACTATATTTAACTTGCATTTGTGAGCGTATGGAGTGCATGCACAGATGTGCAAGTCTCCAACCCTGCCCACAGATATGTGCGGTTCAGCTGTCAAAATATTGAGAGAGAGAGAGAGAGAGAGGAGGGACCAAGAACAATTCCATCTCTGGATATCAAGTCCCCTTCCCAACCATTTTGCAAGTGGTTTTACATTTTCAGCCCTGCACAACGCATGGTGGGGAAAGGATGGAAGTCAGATGTACTACTCTCAGACATGAGAAACTTCCATTTCCTGTACAATATTTCCATTTTATATAGTCATCCACCAACTGCGTCAACATTATTGCCATTGAAAAAAGTATTAAGTAGCTACAGTTTTCCTCCTTACCCCCCCCCCCCCCCAACTTTTTTCTTTTTCTTAAACTAAAAAAACTACATGTTTCTTAGTTTCTCAACTAGAAAAAGAAAGGAGATGCAAATTAGTAAAGAGATTCTCATCAAAGAATATTAACCAGCCTCAGTCAGAACTTAGTATATTACACCAACAATAAGATTAATTACATGGCCAATAGCACACATGTAGGATAAACAAGAATCATCTCTCTAGGCAATTTAGTATAATTACAGCGCCTGTATGGATTTGCACATAGAAGGAACCAAATCCTCACATACAAGCCACTTAACACTTGCGAGTCAGTCTAGAAGCATACCTTGGGACCACGATCAACTAAGCGAGCCCATTCATTTCGGTTTCTAAGGCAATCAAGAACAGCTTGTGAGTGACTTGAGTATGCATATCGCTCTCCATTGTGCTTCCGCAGGTTAGGCCAATGCTGTAGAGGTGTAAAATAAAAAGAAACAAAAATCAGTACTACCAAGAATCTGCTTGGAGGGAGAAGACAATCATCTTATCGAAATAAAGTGCCCCTACCGGTAGAACTGCATTGCAGAGTTCTTCATATGTCATGCGTTGACCTTTGCTCATAATCTCAGCAAGCAAACCTGTGACAGAAAAATAACGACTCGATGAGGAAGTGTGGAAAGAACTTGCAAATCAATAAAAACATATTTTTTTTTTTTAAAAAAAGGAGTAAAAAATCTTCACAGAAAAGGTGTGTACCAGGCAAAGTGCGGTGGGTATGGTGTCCAACAACTCCTTTCTCATCATCAATGGGAGTTCTAGAAGAATGCCGAGTGGACAACAAATTATGTTCATTTCCTTCAGCAGGAGAAGATAAATCACCAGCTGCAGTAGCTCCAGATGGTGCATTACTCTTCTTTGTAGAGTACACACCATTGGCTGATTCTCTCTCTGCTTCTTTCTTGCCAACAGGATCAGAGGCAAATGCTGAATCTTGCCTACCATGATCAAGTGAAGAAGAGACTCTCTCCATCTTCTTAGCTTCGTCATCCATCTCCCGAGAACCATGGGAACCATCTTTAGCTAGATCTTTGGTTTTTCTTCTAGAAGTCTACAAACACAAATATTATTGTTCACCACCACTACTAGCTCTATTAAGAATATTTTGCAAAATCCTTATAAATACAGGAGTCAGCTTACCAAAACATGATCTTTTCCTCCGGTACTAGATGTTCGCTTCATTAGTGTGCTTGTAGCAGTTGGCGATGTCAACTGAGGTAAACTACCAGCATGACGCATGCGCGGTACCCGAGGAACTCTAGGAGAACTGTTAAGTTCTTGATGCAACAACAGAGCCAGCTGCAAATAACACAGAAAAGAAAATGTAAGCTTCCCTTGGAAAAAGAAACAATAAATGCTTGTTCAGCTCCTACCTCTTCGTCACTTAGTGTTGCAGGAGAGTTTGAAGATGTAGCTGCATGTGTTAGAGTTGTGTTCACTTTTGATAAAGATTGGGCCATAGAAGGGCTAATCTTTTCAACCTTCTGCGAAGAAACAGAACCTGGAACTTTCTTTTGCATGCTTGAAGCAGTCTCAGTTTGTAGCATACTAGACATCTTTTCTGTGTCTGAAGCGTTCTCAATGTGCACCACATTAGTCAGCTCCGATCCAGTGTTCGTAGCAATATGATGCAATGGCGATGGTTGGGCAGAAGAATGAAGCATTGAATCCTTTATATCAGGCGATGTCCTTTTTGAAACTGAGGGATGTGAAAACTTTTTCAACTGTGATGATTTTGACACAGAACCAAGAGCGGATTTTGGTAGCTCTTTCACTAATTTCCTTGTCCTTTCATGCCCCCCTTTATCCTTAACTACCTCAATTGTAGCACCACCATTGCCCTGGTTGCCAGCAAGATTGCTCTCAGGAATCCCCTTCTGCTTACTATCCATATTGTGATTTTGGTTACTTGCACTGATGCAATTCTCAGAAGCAAAGGATTTTGGCATTGCAAATGTTGATGAAGCTGGAGACAAGTTCCCTACAGACGCTATGGTTTTACCCTCGCTAGCATTAACTCTAGGACTTACAACTGTGAGACCAGGTTTAGAAAGCTCAACACCAGAATTCGAACTGAATCCTTCCAAGATTTTCTTTGATTCAAAAGAACTATCCAAGCCTGCATAATCATGATTAGATGGACAAGAGTTAAGCGGTGATTCACCATCAACCCTATCTACTCTATCTTTTCGAATATCAACATCATCTGATCTTTTGACAACATCCTCCATCTTTCTTTTGCTGACCTCAGAATCAGTAATCGTAACATCACTAACTACAACATTTTCAGATGAACAATCAGCAGATACCACTTTAGATTTGACTAAGGTTCCTGATGCACCCAATTTAGCATCATATAGAGGTGGTGGCTGAATGTTTCTATGAGTATCAGCTAGTTCGCTTTTGACTTTAGCATGTACCTCTGAACAACTAGAGACTGTATTAAGGCTTGAATCCGGAGCATTTTCATTAACCTCAGTTTTGGGCTGGGCAGTTGCCAAGTCTGCAGGATGTGGGCTTGACATCTGCAAGTCCATCACAACCTTAGTTGTTAACTCCCCTCCAAATTCATTTGGACTGACAGCAGTACGAATGGAAACCTAACGTAACCATTAAAAAAAAAAAGGTCAGTCAAGGCACGCAAGGTGCCGCATCGTGCAACATGAAGAAGGAAACAACTGTGCTAAAGACTTTCTGGAGATTGTTATTGCTTGAAAGCACAAACTTTGATAGATGCATTGCTGCAACACTCAGTAACCGGCGGCATTTAAAAACGAGCCCAGAGTGGTGTTGGCTAGAAATTGCAATTATAACCAAGCTAGACTGAAAAACTAACTCCATAGGTTACATCTAATTGTTGATAACAGCAATTCTCAGATAAATACTCTCAATCACTGGTTAACTTGCTACCTCTACGAACATCACAAGCACCCCAACGGTTTAGTCAGAAGACCATGTTACAAATTCATGCATTATAGGCAGCAGAACTAAGAGCTGCTTACTTATCCTACCATGCAAAGGGCAAAAAAATTATTGGAATCAGAGTAATAGAACACATTAAGAAGTACCTCTTGTTTTACAGGGACTCCCCCAGAATCGTTGTTTCCTGAAAGTGAGGCTGCACTACCCATAGTTTTTGAAGAACCCTCCAACTTCACAGTAAGTTGCTGTCCACCATTTGCATCCTTGGGCATTGGTATACTTGAGGAACTATGTCGAGGTGCATCAAAAGATAATTTTGCTGAACCACTCTCACTTGAACCCAAATTAGATTTGTGAGCATCAACAACATAGTCTACTATCCCGAATTCATGTGATAATTGGAGGCCAGGGGGCGAGTGACTTGAGTTTCCACTATTACCACTTTGAGGATCCGCTTGAATGTTCTTAGGGCCTCTTTCTTCAGATATTTGTGATTGTTTTGCATCACTTGCGTTTGTCGAAGCTATCAGTATAGATAAACAAAGCTCAAGGGTCAAGAAACACAAGCCACATTTAAAAACAAAATAAAAAAAAAAAAAAAAAAAAAAAACTGCATGTGACAGTGTCTATAGGATGGAGATTCAAATTCAAAAAAAAAATATAGCATCATTAAATAACAATCTCAAGATCAAAATTTATGCTGAGAGAAAAAAAAATGAAGTAATAAATGCATCTGAAAACCTTGAAAGTGGTTATTACCAATACCTGTTCCAGGAGTGTGTAAACATTTCTTCTTAAAGTCTCCATCTTTTTCCATAATCCGAGCCTTCTTCTTCCCGCTTTTATCCTTTGGATTAGTGACATCGTCCTTCTTGCGCTTGGAAAAGTGTATCACAGGAGCCTGTAGCAAGCTTCTATCCTTCTTAGGCTCATTCTCTGGTGTGGAAACATCCAAGTTTATATGACCCTCCAACATAGTGATTTGTTTAGGGGACATCACCAGCTTATCAGCCTCACCATCTTCAGCCTGGCCGTCTAGACCAACTGACTCAACCTTTGGAACAGGCAAAAGGTGCTCTCTCGACAAGGAGAACAAATCAGCCATGCCGTTATCAGCAATAATACGAGGCTCTCCTCCATCATCAATGTTAGCGTTAACGTCTTTCTCCACATCCTCCTCCTCCTCCTCATCCCAAGACGGAAACTCTCTGTACCTAAAATTGAACTTCTTGGGAACATAACCAGTACATTTCCACAAATGGGGCCCAAAGACAGAGGACAAGCCAGAAAACAGAGTAGGATCCCCACCGGGGATCCCTTGGACATGAACCCTGTCTTGCATAGGAATGTCAGTCCAGAGCCTAAAGGGCCTGCGGGGAGGGGGGAAAGGGGAAGGCTTATAGGAGGAGGGGAGAGGGGGCGGACAATGATTATCCATCCTCAAAGTCTTAGTGGGCAACTCAACAAGGAGTTGGGCGACCTCAGTCTCCTCGCTATCATTCCTAAAACTATTATTGTAGTAATCATTATCAGTACTAGTAGCATGGTGGTGGGGGTGATTGTTCTTGCTCTTCTTACACTTGTCACAGACAAATGATTTTTCAGTCTTGACGTAGCGGGAGCAGCGGGTGTGTACCCAGACTCCGCACTCGTCGCAATTAACCATCTCTTCCCCATCATCAAAATTGACGCCGCAGACGCAGTCCACCGTCCACGACTCCTCCTCCTCCACCCACTCATGTCGTGGATCGACCGGTAGCCTATGTGATCGGCTCTTCATTGCAACCTTAGCAGTAATTGATTCTAAAATCCCTACAATTACAATAAAAAGAGATATCCCTCGATTAATTTCCCCAAACTACTCTAATACTAGATGTTATCTCTCTTTTGTTTTGTATATATACATAAAAGAAATTAGCCTAAGCTCCTTGAATTTCCCTAAACTTCTTCAAGTGGCATCGGGATTTCTTGTAAGAATCACTGGATAAAAGCTTCATGTTACGAAAATGAAAAATTGCTGACAGTACTAGTAGGTACCCAGTAGTATAAAAAGAAGAAAAAGACTTTTTGTACCTGGGAATTGGGATGCCGCTGCTCCAAACTCTTGTTAGAGCAGAAGATTAGAGGTGTTTCGGAGGACACCGCCGAATTTAACCATCCATCCATCCATCCATCATCTCTCCCAAAAAAAGAAAAAAATGGTATCAAAATGTGGTTGAATGGGAATTGAATAGAGGCGAATCCTTCTATTATTATTATTAGTTAGAGAAAGAAAAAAGAAGGGAAGGGAGCAGCAGTTCAATTACATAATCGACCAACCCCATTTTCTGACCCCCCCAAAAAAAAGAAAAAACCCAATCCCAGTCGCAAGACTCGCAACCCAAACTGGCCGGCCGGGTTATTATTATTATTATCATTATGATTTATTTATGAGTAAATTATATATATATTAATAATATATATATTTTTATTATTAAATATATGATATATAATTTAAATTTAAGTTCAAAATTCAAAATTTACATATATATATATATCGTATATTCAACCAATCGTCAATAATATATATTGTTAGTGTATTATAGAAAAGATTAAATTCTTTATTGATAGTATAAAAGAATTAGATAATTTGGACTCCGCAACCTTTTCCATTTTCTTGTTTAACAAAGACGGAAAAAAAAAAACACATATTTGACCGCCTACTATTTTTTGTTTTTTGCTGTCGAAAATCCAAAGAGCTTTACGTCAATTTGACCGGGCCTACTAGAGGAGGCCCAATCTCAATACAGGCTGGACGCACATCAACCCACTACCAAATCCCATCTCCCAAACCCTTATACTAAATATAATAAGAAGAATTTTTCAAGAAGAGTATTGCTTTTAGAAATTCCGCTCATTGATTTTCTGCCTTTTTTTAGTTTTACTACGACGTACTAGGCATTTGGGCCAAGACAGCTAGGGCATCGAACCATCATCAGAATATTATTGGATTCAAATGTGTATAAACATATTCTTGGAAAACATGATCCTTGATGCAAATTGAAGAAGAAGAAGATGTATCTGTGAGGTATAATATATGAGAGAGTTAAGTGGATCAAATTCAATGCATGGTTGTCGCTTTAATCTTTCGACTGAAGAGGCTGGGCTGATTTGCTATGGATGTCGGACGTGTGGGCTTGCGAGTTGCGAGTAATTGAAGACCAATCTTACACGACATTATTTTGTTTTTCTGTAAATCTCGAATAAAAATAAAATATTTTTTTTTACTAAGCTGATTTTTTTGCTTAAATGAAACATAAATATGAATCCTGTATGTTGCAAACTCCGAAAAAGATGTAATTAACATAGTACAGCAATATGTGTGTACTGTAATCCACTGAAGATGATCAAGGAGGTTTAGTTGAGTTGAGGTGAGGTGATGACAGATGAAGAAGGCATCGCAAGGATTTTCCTCGAACCAGCAGCTGGAAAGCTTCATTGATCTTTTCGAAAGGTAGTTGATGAGTAATGAACTCATCCAACTTCGCCACCTGATTGGTTGATTTTGTCAATGAGAGTCCAAATGATATGTGATTCAATCTACGGCTAGTAGTAATCGATAATCGAATGTAATGGCATCAGTGCTCACTCACCCCGCGCATGCAGTCTTGAGCAAGACGGGGCAATTGAGACTTGCCTTTGAAATCACCAAAAACTGAGCCTACGATCCTTCGCCCATCAAACAGCTCCATGGGATGGAGAGGCAGCATTGCGGGCGTCGCGTGCACCCCCAGAACAACTGTCAAACCCCAACCCTGCAATCCTTAAGGTAGTTTCTTTGTAAATTAAGCTGATCAAGGCCTGAATGAAATGGAAAGTAGAAATAGAAATAAGCAAGCATTAGGACGGCTTACGTCGTGGGTAGATAGAAAAGCCTCCCTGACAACATCCAAGTTACCCGCACATTCAAAACTGTACTCCACCCCTCCTCCCGTCATTTCTCTAATTACCTTCAATCATTCAAAACACTTGTTTTCGTGGTGTATATATGTCCAAGTCTGTTAAACGCTACTAGCTAGCTAGTATATGTTTTTTATTATATATATCTTTAGTGTTTTATATATTTCGTTAATTCATAAAATTAAGCATGTCGATCGTATATTATGAATTAAAAAATGAAAGAAAGTGGCCGGGTGCTCTTTTTTTTCCCCCCTATGTATAGTAGTGTATACATGCATTACCTCATGCACGGGCTTTTCCAGTTCCTTGGGATTTACGAAATGGGTAACTCCCATCGTTTGACCTTCATTAAACATGCGGGAATGCATGGGACCAAGAGTACAACACAAGTACTTGTTAGCTAGCATTTCCAAAAAACAATAAAAACTTTTTGAACCATGTAATAGTAGTAGTATTTTTTTTTTTCCTTTTCAATAGATCGATATACTTCCTATTTTTAGTGCGACATATATAAGTTTGCAATTTAAAATTTTTTTTTTGGTTTAGTGTAATTAATTGTGATACCTTTCGTTAGTTTGTCGGGGTTAACATCGACCCCTATGATTTTGGATGCTCCTCGTGATCGCGCTCCTTCCACAACCTGCAAGTAGTACATTTCCCACTTCATCTTCATGTACGTAATTAATAAATAATCATCATCCGTTGTGAGGACACAGCTGAAAATATCGATACTTAATTATTAATTACCGCCAATCCAACTGCACCCAAACCAAAAACCGCCACAGTTGAGCCAGGTTGCACTTTGGCAGTATTACATACAGCTCCCACACCTTGAATCGCAGTTGACATGCAGTATTATAAGCAGGAAATGGAAATGATGATGCAACGTATCCATCATTCATGAATGCATGCATAAAATTTATGCATAAGACAAAAATATGCATGCTTGAATTAGCCGAGTTTTGCAAATTAAAGATGCATGATACTATATGGTTACGCGCGCACCGGTAGCTATGCAACAGCTGAGCAAGGCCATTTGGTGAAGGGGAGCCATGGGGTCAATCTTGACGACGCAGGCAGAATCAAGGACGGTGTACTCGCTGAAAGTGGATGTGTTGAGGAAATGGAAAATGGGTTTCCCCTCTTCTTTACTCCTAAACCTGCACTTGCCATCGTTCACCATTACGCTTTTCAATGGATTTACCCGATATTTTTCGCACAGATTTGTTTTGTCGGATTTGCAGTAATCGCAGCTCCCGCACTCCCCGTTGAATATGGGAACCACGTGATCTCCGGCCTTCAGCTCCGTCACTCCTTCTCCCACGCTCTCTACCACTCTTGGAATGGCAGCAGGCAGCATTAATTCATTTCGTTGCACCCCAACCCAAAAACCAAAATCAACAAATAATTAATTGCTAATCAAATCCAATACTGATCACTGCTATAATTAACAGTTTGAGAGAGAGTTAGTATTTGAACGCGTACGAACAACGAGAAAAATCGTGTAGCTGTGTGTATTATTAATTATTACCTTGGCTTGGAGGACGACCAGCAATATTTACAGTAGTAGCAGGAAGAAGGACAAAAAGAGCAAAGTAATTTAACAGGGGAAATTTTGACCTTACCCTGAAGCTTCATGTCCCAGAATTCGAGGATACGCCCTTTGAGCTTCATTCTTTTTTTATTCCCAGGATTGACGATGGAAACGCACGCGTCAGATCAGATGGCAGCCAATGCACAAGAGTCAATTCAATTTACCATTTAAGCAATCACAAATCTATCTGTGAATCAATTCACTGAAGCGAAGTTGTCGTTATAGGATGGTTTGTCTCATACCGTGCCTAGCCAAGCGCCAAGATCGGTGTGGCAAATTGAAGTGTAGAGGATCTGGATACGGACCTCCATTTTCTTTGGGGGATCCACTAAAACATCTTGTATCACCAAAGGTTGCCCCGGACCGTAGACCACCGCAGCTTCAAAACAAAAAAACCACATCAATATTACTACCCGTATTGCTCGCTTCCAGCTTAGTTCATAAATATCTCGAGGTACATAAATATCCCCACGGATTGAGGAGGCGATTCTGATGGGGGAAAAATACAAAGGGAACAAAAGTCATTAAACACGCAATAAAACTTACCTTTGCAAGTTATGGTATTTGCTGCGGAATGCGTGTCACCTAAAAGGAGATGAGGATTAGCGCCATTTAGAGGTGTTAATCACAATCCAATTATGTTGATATGTTCAAATCCGTCCACTAATAAACTGCCCATTAACTTTGAATCGTTCTAAATGGGTATCCAATTAAATCCATTTAATTGATGGATAGCGAGTTGATTCGACCCACCCATTTATGCAAATTTATAAATAATCATATATTTAAACTTGATTTTTAGTGGGGGTTGGGCAGATAAATTTGAATTTCTTACAAATCTAAGTGAAAAAAAAATGTCATTATTTCTTGTTAAACAACATGCAAAAATTTTTTTTTATAAAAAAAGTAGAATTTTAAGCGAGTCATAAATGGATAATTGGATATATTCATATCCTATGTGTCTCCATTTATACCCATTTATTTAAATGGGTATAAATGGATTGACTTAATTATACCTATTACCCAATTATGATCCGTTCAAATCCACCCGAGTCATCCGTTTTGACACGTTTAGTGCCACTACAATTAGAGAAGGTAGTGTTTGGCATGTAATTCTGCAGAGGAGTATCCAAGTCAACATTACTAATTAATGTTCTAATCGGGGGCCGCTTGCTTGGGCTAAAGAAGAGCACGACAGGAATGAATAGAAATCAAATTGTTTGTTAGAGGGGTTTAATCGACATAATACTGCGATTGAAAGTTCAAATCAGATCAAGAACCTTGGTCCTAAGGGCTCAATTGATTCTTCGCAGACTAAGGGAATTTAAACTAAACTAACCAATACTGAGAAATGGAGAACCTTTTCCGGGTAGCTTAATCGATGGAGGCCTGTTGTTTTTCCCCGCTTTCCCCTTCTCTCTCTTTTCTGGATAAGAAATCTGTTAATCTACATTCATTTACTTTCGTGGTATGTATAATGTATGTGTTTTAGATACAAGTATAGCAGTAACACTAAATTTTATAGTAGAAAATTGTTACACTAAATAAATCCAAGTGAGCTTAAAGCAGATAACAATTTCTTATCCATAGGGTTAGTGGAAAGCACGATAGAATTGAACCTTCCTCCATCGATGGATGATGAGAACTTGAACACTTCTGGATACAGCTTTTTGGAAACTCTTCCTTCTCGCTTGTTCCCACTTCAACCTTCCTCTCTCTCTTGCAGATGATTCACGGTAGTTGTTATCTAAGAAAAAGAACACAGCCCACCTACATATAGCGAACAATAAAGGATTTGATTCTCGTCATCGTTTTCTTAATAAGATTTACACAAGAATACGTGTAAAGTTGCGTGTTATTTACCATAGCCAGCTAAGGTTTCCTACTATTCCGATTAATTATTGATTATTTGCCAATTATTTTCTAAGGTACATTAAGGTGTGCTAAAATCCCGCTTAATGACATATATACTTGTCTTTTACTCTCTCAAATACAGTTTTCCTATTTAGAAGACGGATCTGTGTGCCCATTGGACGCTCTCATTAACATGCAATTCAAGTGTAATATTTTTTTTTAAAAACGAGTAAAATTACTTAGAAAATTATGTAAATATAAAAAATGATAATAATAATTATTAATGTGTGTATTCACATGATAAGTAGAGTGTGATTTATGCGTACTAAAGAGTAAAAAAACCCTTAAAGCACGTGATGTGGCTCGAATAAAGAGTTTGTCCAATAGAATATTTTAAATGAAAATAAAACTAAATCGAAAAGTGGCGAGCAATAAATTTGAGTTAAATAGTAGATTATGTCCGCTAATCAGTAATCTGATGGAGCACCTATTAAGATTGGTCATCAAATAAAACATAATTGCACAACAAAAAGAAATCCTAACAACAAGTCCGCTCCATGTTTAGAGCAACGTTAATCTGATCAGGCCAAGAAAGAATTACAAGATTCATGATTTGAACAAATATGAATGATCACTAGCTCAATTTTTGGCCATATATAAAGTATGGGCTTTTTCTAATGGCTGCCTAATTAGTACTTGTTAAAACACCTAAATCAGATGGAATTTAATAATTTATTACCTTACTTTGCATTTATATGTTTTTTTATTTCACTTTACATTTTAAATATATTAACACTTAAATTATATTTTAATAAATATTCAAGTCGGCACTCACTAGATAGACCCATGAAACGTATAAGAATACGTCGATTTAATTGAACTACTTCTTGATAATACAATAAGCATTTGGCTTCTTGTTGAAAATTTAAACTTTTGCATTTTGTAGTTACATATTTGATATTTTAGAATAATTATTTTATTTTTTAAAGTTAGTTGTTCCTCACTAACTTATAAGTAACATGATTCATGAAAATAAGAATTAGAGTTTTTTTTTTTTCTGTGTATAGGTGCCGATATTGTTTGCTTTTTGCGTTTAACTTGTTTCCCTATTGGAACGATGAAAGAAAGCAAAGATGAGTTACACATTCCAACTTTTTTGTACACTCACATAAAACAGGAAATAACAGATCCATTGTACAAGGAAACATGACATTTTTCATACTATTCATATATTCAGAAAAACTCGAAGGGTTTGTAAAATCATTAGAAATGAAATAAGATATCAACTGTGTGTTGAATCTATTAAGGGCATACATGCCCCCAAAAAAAAAAAAAAAAACCTGTATTATCTTTTCATGTTTGTGTATATATTGATGGAATCTTCAAGGGAGTGAAGTGTGAAGCAATTTGACTGCGACAGGCTCAAGGCACTAAAGTGTAATTAACCCTACAGATTACACGAAGATTTGCTACACATGAATGTGACAAGGGAACGATAATAGCATTAAAAGAAGAAGTAGATGATTTGCATGATCGAGCTCTGAATTTGGTAACTAGCAGATATGCGCAAAAATGGGGAGAAGATTTGTTACAAGGTATGCGGAATGAATTTGCGGTCAATGCGGAAATACCAAAAAAAAAAAAATCTGGATTTTAACCAAATCTCTCTGTTATTATGCTAAAAGTACATGTTGTGGATGCAAGATCCAGAGATAGAGTAGAACGTCACATCAAAATTTCTTGCACAAGTAAAATTCTGAAGATAAGTTGTTTCCTCATGTTTTCCACCAATAAAGAGTGCTGTGGAAAGTGGATCCACAGCAAAGTGACTGAACAACAACAACACGCATGCAGGATTCATAAGTGAAGAAGGCATCTTAAAGACTTGCCATCAATAAGCAGCTGGAATGCTTCATTGATATTGTTGAAGGGCAGCTCGTGCGTAATAAACTCATCCAACTTCACCTCCTGCATACACGGTCTTCGATGAGGACGACCAAAAGGAAAAGAAAAAACAAACAAATTTTTATAACAACAAGGTGGGAAGATTTTTTGCCGCGTTTGTCAAATTGGATTTTGGGGGGTAATTACTAATTACAACGAACTCACCCCAGACATGCATTGTTTGGCGAAAGCTGGCAATTGGGTCTTTCCTTTGAAATCACCGAAAACTGATCCCACGATTCTTCGGCCATCAAACAACTCCATGGGATGCAGAGGAAGCAACCTTGGACTCGGATGGATCCCCAAAACAACGGTCAAACCCCATCCCTGCAAACATTTTATTTAACAAATTTGCGATTAGTATGTATGTCGGTTCACTTAAGCTTGTCACTTGTTTTCTTTCTCATCGCCGGATTACTTGGAAGCCAACACTAGAATTCTGCTCCGATGTGACAAGTATAAGAATTTTAGGTAGTGTTAGCAAAAGTAAACGTTGGTCATCATATTTCTGGTCCGCTCCGCAATAAAAGATTTCCCATTATTCCATATCCATGCACAACATTACGAATTTCCACACAGGCAATCATCTTTCCATTCTTGGATGGAGAAAAGTGGAGTTGGAATAGGATTGTAAGCTAGTAGTGGACAAAATCAATGCAAGGGAGGAGGAAGTCAGCATAGCCATAATTCAGTTGGATATTTGGAGGCTGATGAAAGATTTTGATAAATGTTGTTGTTCCTATACTAGAAGGAGCAACAACTATGCAAGTCACTATTTAGCAAAGTTTGCTATAACACTGGTTGATGTAGCTGAATGGAAGCTTAGCTTCCCAGCGTGGCTGCTTGAGTTAGCTCAGGCTGATTTACAGGAGCAGTTGCTCTGACTTTGTACCCGTTTATGCTTAATGCAATGTTATCGTTTGGAAAAAAAAAAATCATCTTTCCATTCTTCGCCATCAAAAATGATTTTAAAAAGTCTGATCTTTTCATTCTTCGTCTTTAATAACTTCATGTTCGATAACAGAAAAATGAACTAGAGAAGACATTTATTATACCAGTATAGAGTTCCTTTTGCAGACGCGCAAGTCCTCCTTGCCACATTCAAATTCAATTCACATCTCTATCGGTTATTATGGACTGGATGACATTATTCGTATCTTACCTCTTAGCTCTTGATAGCAATATTAACTTCCTATCAGTTCACACAATTGATGACTAAAAACAGTAGTCTCCAACTGTGTACATAAATCAGTTTTCTGACACAACGTAAACAGTAAGTGTGAGTTGAAATCTATACACTAGTTCACCTTAAAAAAATAGACAGATCATATCTAAACGATAGATAAAAATATGAAAAATTTTAATATCAAGAAAGTGACTCATCATCTAGTAAATGTGGAAATCTTCAAAATTTGAGAGGGTGGCGTGTACAAGTCATTTAGGCCCTGTTTGGTTCTAGGAAACAACTAAGGAAAGGAAAGTAGATTCCTAGGAAAACCCTAATCTTCTCTCCTGTTTGGTTAACAAAGGAAAGTACAAGGGAAATGGAAAAGGAAAACAAATAAAGTAAATCCTTTGTTTGGATTATGAATTTTGTAGAAGGAAATAGAAATGTGCTAAGAAAATAAAATTAAGGACAAAGAAAAAGGAGTGAAGACAACAAATATGTGAAGTAAGTTAGAAAATACCGGTTAACGGTTCAACTGCTACATGGTTCCTTTTATCTTTTTCTCTTCATAATTGCTTTAGATAAAATTTCTTTGTTTCCACTTTCCATTTAGCGAGTAAACCAATCATGGTGTGCCCATTTGGCTGCCAATACGAAATACCCCCTGTCCCTTGCTAATGCACAAAAGTCAACAACCTTTGACGAGGGAATGGAAATTAAGACGCTAACAGTAGTAGAAGCAGGGCATTGAAATTTGAAGGTAAGATCGAGAGCGGATTCTTACGTCGTGGGTGGAGAGAAAGGCCTCCCGGAGAACTTCCAAGTTGCCTGCACTCTCAAAGCTATAATGTACGCCTCCTCCCGTCATCTCCCTTATTTCCTGCACACCCCAAAGATTCACTCTTTTTATTGCTTTATTTATCATTCGCCCTTTGGGCTCGTGATAGTGACTAGTGAGGATCTCTATAATGAAATGAATGTGTTTTTATGGCAGAATATATTATCTAAAAATAATTATTGTAACACATTTTCTAATGTAATCTATATTAGATAAAAAAAATAAAGAGATAATTGTAAAACGTGCCATTCCGAGCCAGAAAAGAAAATGGGATAAAAGAAACTAAAATGCATCAATGAATGCATCTGCATAGGAACTGACCTGGTGGACAGGTTTATCAAGATCATTGGGGTTTATGAAGTCGGTAATTCCAATCGCTTGACCTTATTCGCGTACAAAGAGGGGAAAAAAAAGAGATTAGTCGTACAATAATTTGAAGAGATGTTCTAAAGCAAGGTTCTGAAAATCAGACCATTCATTGACCCAGAAAAATGCATGGGTCAAGGGTTAAGGTAATTGGTTTAATTGTTGAGCTGACTTGAGCTAACTGTCATTAACCCATGATGTCATAAATTCATCATAGATATTATTAATAAATATTAAACATCTAAAAAACAAACAAATAAATATAGAAACTTAAGTCATATTATTGTTAGATATAATCACTTCAATTCTCATTCTATTCTTCTAACGAATATTATTTGTTTGAAACTCAAAAATAGCTTTTATAAGTTAAACGTTTTTAAATAGTATTATTTATCAGTTGATCAAATTCAAAATTGTTGGCTTAATTCATGTTAAATATTGAACCAATCGATTCTCACAAAATCGTTCCGGTTCAACAATTCAGTGATTGAATTGGACAATTCAGCTGCTTTAATGTAAATTGTTCAACTGGTTTAAAGCTGGCCGGTCAATAGTTCAACCGGCTCAACCAAGCAATCCGAGCTGGAAAAATGAATCACGGAAACTGAAAAGCGAAAGGAGCGAGTAAAAGTACGACTCCAACAGTTTGGGCTTCCGTTTGCGATGTTGACGGCTTCAACTTGCATGTATAGGTTCGATTAGATTACGGTGCTTTTAATAAAAATAAACAATTTCAAGTACTAGTAATGCTTTTGAAACATTTGGTAAACATTATCCCACAATATTAGGAGTTAAACTTCTAGTATTAAAAGCACTTTTAGAAAAAGTTCAAATTTGGAGATTTCACGATAGTTTTTATGTTTTAAAAAATAAAACATTAAACTTGATCATTTTGTCCCATATCATGAAATAAATACATTTTAAAAAAATTCAGTCTACACATTATTCAATACAATAAATACTTATTAAACTATATACCCAATAATATATTTAAAAACGCTTAAACACTTAATAAAAGCTACTGCAACCCCAAACAGACTCATAAAATCACAAAATTCCAAGCGGAACGGGCTGCACAATTTTGGATTTTCTGTCTTTAGTTTGCTTATTCCTTTTTGTAAGTGTTCCTAATTTTGGCAAAACTTGCTAGTATAACAATTGATTAAATATTATATATGTAGTCTTCATTTATAATAGTATAATTCTTCCTTTAATATGTCATTCTTATAATCTTAATTACTTATGTCATTATTAAAACAAATAAACCTTTTGTCCTATTATTTATTCGGTTATAAGATTCACTTATTTTGCAGGGCTCAGACTAAAACGCAAAGCTGCGGCTTGGATGGTAATGGTAGTAGCCAAGTGTATGGGGGGCAAATATTAACAACTAGTATTTACCTTTAGTGCGTTTGTCGGGGTTAATATCAACTCCTATAATTTTAGACGCTCCACGAGCTCGTGCGCCTTCTACGACCTGCAGCAAACATTTAGTGTGTTTGAATAGCTACTATTTGATTAAAAATTATTTGTTTACATCACAAGCATAATTTTTAATATGCATTTTTATATTTTCAATCATTTTTTTTGTTATCCCACATGCATCATGTCACAGGAAATACTATAATAATTATTTTAATTAATATTTTAAATAATCTCCCATCCAAACACATTAATTAATTTTCTAGATGAAAAATAAATGTGCTAAATGGAATTGCCTGCGGAATCCATGAATATGTATTATAGGCAAAAATATCAATTCTCCAATTGATGCACCGAGCTATAATGTATAATTCCTTGAACTATGTCGAAAAATTGTGCAAAATGAACTTTTTTGAGGATCGACCTAGGAATTTCCTTGTGATCGGGTGTGGTACCAATCGATTTTCATGTTCTGATGGTGTTCCCCCACAACAGCTAAAAGATTTGACTAGTGAAATATCAACAATAGACCAAAGTTGAAAGCAATGTTTTGAAAATAGATTGGATCGAACACTTTGATCAATTGAACTGGGAACCGATCATGCTTCAAATCCAATTCAATAAATAACTCAAAGGAATCAATTGAACTGGTTAAATTTGATCAAAAATTAACTGAACCGATAAAAAAGGATAAAAATTGGGAGGTTCAACCGCTTTTTATTAAATTTTTATTCAAAAATTTTAATACTAAAATAAATAAAAAATTATTAAACCTTTGAATCGACATTGAACCGATTGAACCGATCAAACCGTAAAGTGAAAGATTTTTCGGTTCACTCTCTAATATGCCCTTAAAAACATTCATTTGTTTGCTACAGGTGACCCTTTCAAAAATATCTTCGCAATCACGGCATTTATCCTAGTTCTGCATTGCTCAAAAACTTAAAAAAAATTCTTTTGCATTAATCTGTAAATAATTCATTTTGTTACAATTGAACTTGAGCACAAAAACAATATAAAAAAAACGTGTTTTTCCAACTACGTTTTGTAAAATTTTGATTTCAAAAAAGAAAGAAAAGCTAACTGAAATGAATTGCTTAAAAATATGTTTTTTCAACCAAAATTAGGCATAATAAATACTCATTTAAGTTGTGCAAAAAGTCTGAGTTGATCAACGTAGAGTAGACCATATTTAATTAATGTTTGAAATGTGTCTGGACATGGCAAAGGTCTTAGGCTCGAAAAATCCCACCCATTCTTAAGTTGTTTGTAGGAGTTTAAAGGCCGCCCCCCGCCCCGTGGGAGGGGGGAGGGCTGGGTGGGGGATGGTGGTGTTTGGGAAGGGAATGGGGGGTTGAAACTTACAGCGAGTCCCACCGCTCCAAGGCCAAAGACTGCAACAGTAGATTCAGCTTGGACGTTAGCAGTATTCCACACGGCTCCAAGACCTTCAAATGAAAATGCCGTTGTAACACTTTAGATCATGTACTTAGTTGTTTATTTGGAGTGGTCAAAGAAACGTAAAGGTTGCAATTTGGAAGATGCCGGCCGGATAGGGATGCATGATATGATGCGTTGTTGTTAGTAGCAGCCAAGTGACGGCAGCTGCCGGTCCCATCAGTCAGCTGAGGTTGGCGGATGGGGCTAGCTAGCCCATGGCTGCATTCATAAAGCATTCCTCTGTTTTTTTTTTTTTCGGGTGAAAGTGAAAGAAAGGAATAAAAGAAAAAGGAACAAAAAAACAAAAAAAAGAGAGAGATATATAAAAAACGGAACCCGTGGAAACGCCACAGCTGAGCAAGGACATTTTCTTAAGGGGAGCTTGAGAGTCAACGGCGACGACGCAGGCAGAATCCAGAACAGTGTATTCGGTGAAAGTGGAAGTGTTGAGGAAATGGTACACTGGTTTGCCGTCTTGGGTAGAAAACCGAGTGGTTCCGTCGCCGGTCATCCCACTCTTGAATGGATCCACCCGGAATCTCTGGCAAAGGTTGGTCTTCTCAGATTTGCAATAGGCGCACTTGCCGCATTCCCCGTTGAATATGGGCACCACATGGTCCCCCGATTTCAACTCAGTAACCCCTTCTCCCACGCTTTCTATCAATCTTTTTTTCCAAAAGATATATAAATTAGGGGGAAAAAAGCGAATTGAATCAAAAGATAATTAAGACAATGAAGGATGTGATCAATATATACAACTTGGTTCTTACCCAGATGCTTCGTGTCCAAAAATACGTGGGTACACCCGCTGGGCTTCGTTCTAATGTAGGGGAAAAAAAAAAATCAACTCATGCATGATAAATGATAAAGCAATTAATCAAAGCATGACGATTGCGTCAAAACATCAACTGCTAGTACCACAAATATGCGTGTGTGTGTCTATATATATATATATATATACATAGCCCGGCCGGTGAAGAAGGAATCAAATATATTACCATTAAGGAGTAATTCTTTACCTCGCCTCGCCAAGCACTAAGATCGGAGTGGCAAATAGAAGTGTAGAGAATCTTGACCCGGACCTCCATTGCCTTGGGGGGATCAACCAGGATGTCTTCCACCACCATGGGCTGCCCTGGGCCATATGCAACCGCAGCTTTGCATCTGATCACCTTCCCAGCCGTCGTCGTGGCCTGTGAGTGCATCTTGTTACCCGCACCCTCACATTCGTTTCCGTTCTCCATCTTCTCTTAATTACCCTCTCTACTTGACAAAGTTTCTTCTGGCTGTCTGTCTGTCTGTCTGTCTGCCTCTGTGTGTGTGTGTATACTATACATACACATATATAGCTTCTGTCGGGGGTAACTTCAACTGAACCGACCGACCGTTGCGATATGTGCCAGGTATTAGTAATACTATGAGCCAGTCAACTGGTCAAACCTGGATGGCACCATTCACATTTCCACATACTTTCATTTCAAGTCTTTTCTTCTTCTTTTTTTTTTTCTCTCTCTCTGTCTGTTGTTTTTTTTTCCCCCCATATTCTTAAATTTCTACTCAACAATCAATATCAATTGTGGTCTAATCAATATCATTACTGACAGGAAGCAACGTGTGCATATTCCATTTCCAGAACATACGATTGGCTGGACATCTAACAGCTTCCTTCGCGATTCCATTCCAAGCCAAGGGTTCCTAGCTGCCGATGGGTTAGTCATGAGTCAGAACGAAAAAGATTAATTGAAAGTAACAAAGGGCTTCCCCCTTCACCTTTCTTAACGCTAGTACTGTCTGAAGAAATTTTCTAGCCTTCTACAACAACTTCTATTCTTGTGTCTTTGTTCCTCTTTTGAGGACAAGATTACATATATAAAAGACGAATTTATCAAAATTAGTATTAACACGTGAATATCATTTCCATGATATAATTCAATTCCAACTTTCAATTTGCGTCTGTACACTTGGAGCCAGCAACGTGTGTGTGTGTCTATATATATACATATATTTTTTTTTTACATGAAGTATAGAGTAGCCACCTAGTTTGAAATGAAGAAGCATCCAGGTGATTCACAATTCCAGAAGTCCAGCAGTAGATTGATTAAAGGAGGTCAGGTCTGATTTCGTGGTCTACCCGCTACATTAAAGGGGACTGGACTTTTTTTTTTTTTTTTGGTCAACGCAGGGGTGTCCGGGTCAATCTTTACGGGGCTCGATTAATTTCCTGCGGTCCGGGAGAGGAGGCCCCACTCCACACCGAGCACGTTAACAGCGGGACTCGAACCCTGGACAAGCCAGAAAGATCGCCATACTCTAAGGAGGGGGAGCGGACCGTTCGAGCTATCCCGTGGGGGCAGAAAACCAGCCACGTAAAATGACAAGTTTGTAGGAGGTCAGGGGTTCAGCATCACCAAAGAGGGTGATGACCACTGGACCAAATGGCCAGTGGCTGGGGACTGGACTTTGAGACCAAGACCAAAATGTCAAGTCGTCGACAATTTCCATTACACTTGATGCACGTACTTATATACGCCACAAAATTGTTTTTAATTGAATGGCTGCCCGCATCAAAGGTCAAATCACAAGCTTCTAGAAAACGAGCGATTGAGCTAGCAAAATTTGTAATATGAACATTGTCACGCTTTGCAAAGATATGAGGTGCCATTTTAGGATTCTATTTTCCAGTACAATGGCCGAAATGAACCCTCTATCTCCATCATCTCTTCCAAGTTAGTGTGCCGGCATCTTCCTGTAAGTTATTTCTCCCCATTCCCCCTTTTCTCAAAACAAGGGGGGAAGAGCCTTAAATTGAAATATAAAATTGTTTCTATGAAACCTTCTGCCCTATCATAGATTGGATGTATATGCACGACCCAAGTCACTATTCTTTTGTATTTATTATTTTTTTATTACTAAATAAAATGGTTGAACAAAACCAAAATAAAATAAGTAATATGTTACAAAAACAACTTGCATAAATTGACACGAAACCATGAGATTACTATTTTGAACTCTGTTCTAGAGATATCGCTCTGCTCCACTCACGTGAATTGCTATTTTTTAGAATTTTTATAGAAAAATATATTGTTACGATTTGATGTATATGAGTTATTAGAATATGATATTTTAGATTTTTTATGAAATAAATGTATATATTATAATGAATAATTTATTTAATTTATATAAAATATAAAGATGATTGAGAAATATATTTACGAAAATCATAAAAACTTTTTTGAGGCGAAATTACAATTCAAGCAAGGCAAATTTAGCCCGGATCATACCTTGCCACGTTCCACCAAACTATCATCCATGGTATGCTGATAAAGCAGAGTCACGTGTGAAGAAACCCAGCTGCTTCCGTTGTTTGTTTTACCCTAGTTGTTGCACTTTCAACTCTAGTTGGATGTCATGTCAGCCCCAAAAAAAAATAAAAATTACAAGCATAATTGGATGAGGCTCGTTTGCATCTCTACTACTAACACTTGTTGTCAGTTTCGCAACGCCACACTATATTGCTTTTCTCTTTAATATTATCCATTAACCCAAAGAAAAAAAAAAGGCAACGCCAACAAATCAATACACCATACAATTATAATGATGGAGACCCTTTATGTTTGTAGAATTAATTCAAGGTGGACTTCTCAACAATAATATGTGTATTATCACATCAATAATTGATGGAAAGACCTTCAAATTGTCGTAAAGTTGGGCCACATTGATTGGAGCATCACGAATAAGGAATTTTGCATTCTTGATCTTTTTGAGAAACAAAAATTCTGTGATCCAAAATCCTGCAAGAATGCCTAATTCTATGATTCAAAATCCTGGTACAAATGTTTGTTTAGTCGTGTCAACTTATTAAAACAAGTTTTCACTAAAATTGATCTACTGTAAGCTATTTTCAAGTTCAACCAATGGAGTTCGGGATTTTTTTTAGGAAACTCTCTTTAGTGTTTTTTTTTTTTAAAAAAAAACTAATTTCTTGTGTAAAATGTTTGTTGAAAATAAAATTGCAAAAATTTATAGCAATATTTCTTTTTTTTTCTTTTTAAAATGAGGAATAGAAGCTGATCGAATTGAAGTATAACTACCCACATAACTATTTTTTAAGGAATAAGAGTTTTTTTTTTTTTGGGAGAGTCCGGGGGGGGGGGGGGGGGGGAAAGGGGCATTGCCTAGTCTCTTGTAGATTTTTGCACTTTGTGTGTGCAATCACTTCTGGGGAAGCGAGGCAGGGATGGTTGTAAGATAGTGTAACATTTTTTGAATATTTTATAATTCTAAATGAACTGCTTATATATCGTTATAATAGAAGTGTGATGTTTTGTTACTGTTCATGTAGGTCTCATGCATAATAATTGCATATTTGTTGTAAAGCTTTGAGAGTAGTTCAAGTAGAGTTACACTTCATTAAAAAACTGTTACACCATTTAGGACGATTATCAATGACAACCGTCCGTGCCCTTGATCTCCATATATATGTGTGTGTGTGTATATATATATATGATCCAAGCGCCAGATGATTATTTAGCCCTGGATTCATATTCATAAAATCTGAACTGGAGCCGGTGACCGCAATTTAAACAACAACAACAACAAAAAAAAAAAAAAAAGGATTATGATGGACTTGACTGCTCTTCATTGGATACTCTCTCCATTTGCACATTTAGATATATGATACGTGTCTTCATTTATTAATAAGGGTTAGGAATAGTCAAATTTAAAATGATCATGTCTTTTTCTAATAAATAAAAATACATGTCGTGCATCCAAATATGCATTGTGAGAAATAGAAAAAAAATCAATATGCATTGTGAGAAATGAAAAGAGAATCTACTGAGGATGAATCAAATGTGGATTATTATGATCTAAAGGTAACAATTAGATGAATAAGCACATACCTTCGCACTTGACACATTTGGTCTCTTTCACAACACTTTTTTTTTTCTTTTTGGTGTTTTAAATTTTGTCAGCAGGAAACATCAAGGGTGATCATCGATGAACCAAGCAAACTTTGCCGTGCTAATATTTTCTAGCTATTCTTTTGCAAATAGATTTTTAGTAGATAATTAAATTTGATACATGCATGCAATTGCATTTTATTCAGACATTTGTGCATGCAGCAAATACAGTAGGAATCCATCGCTTATTACTTTCGGCAAAACTAAAGGTGGCGTAGTGAACCAAAACTGACATAATTAGTAGTAGTTAATTTAAAGTTTTACTTCAGCTGATTGTACGCGGGCGGCTGTAAAGGCATCGTGTGTTACTACTTCTTTATTTTATACATGATCAGCTCCATTGCAGTAGTTATGATTCAGTTTGATTCATGGATGTACGTACAAATATACTTAATTATAAAAGCGAACATAGGAGCCATTCCCAACCCAACTCGGTTAATTTACTACAACTATGGATGTATGATAATCTTCCTCTTCTTTTGAATTCGTAAGTTGTGGAATAACTCGATTCACATTTCTTAGTTTTAAGCTGTTACATTTAAGCTAATTAATAAATGTCTGCAATTTCATTAAAAATAAGAAATGCATAGAAGAGGCGTGCGAGGATAGGTTTTCCGTGACTTCTTGTTCTGCACATCTCATCCATCAATTATTTGATCGGATATTATTACCTAGGTTCAATGTTACTAAACTCAGATCGAATAGCAATTCGGCTAGACTATTAGATCAAGGATCAACTGATCAGATTGATCGGACCGTTCTAAAAAATTCACTGATGTCAACACGATGTCATAATTTTATAAGTTTTAGAAATATTGAAATTAAGTTCTTGGTTATATTTTGGTCAACCATACAAAATATTCCAAAAATATTAGGCTTGCAATCAAGTATCCACCTAAAAATTATATATAAAAATGTGAATTCATGTCTACAACATGTTCGTTCTCCAAAACTACTTGAAAAACTAAATTAAAACAAATCATATCTAATTTGAGATATTTTTGTTGGGAATATGGCTTCTAATGCAAGTCAAAATCACTCATGATAAATTGATAAGATGATAGGGATGAAAACTTTTTAATTTAGAGATTATTTAGGATGTGAGTGATTTTGTTGTTTACACCGAGTGGTGTTTTTTTTTTATTCTTATTAGTAAATAAAAGTTTTACAATTTAGGTAATTCAAATTATATTTGAGAAAAATAAGAAGGAAAAATTTAAGAATCGAATCAAATAGTCGAATCGGATCATTGGTTTGGTTGATTTTTTATGATTTTGACTGATTTTTTACCAAAATAATTTTGTACTACTAACCAATTTGGAAAGAAGGCTGGTTCATGGTTTAATCAATCTGGTCTGGATCTAACAACATTGCCTAGGCTCCTAAACTTTGGAATGCATGACGGATCATGAGTGCAAAAGAGCTTGAATAAGAACAGATGCTTCGTAAACAATTCATTCAGAGTTTGGAGTAGGAGTGAAACGAAGACTCCCCTCTTAGAGTTTCACTCTCTAAGAATTTCACCACTAATGAATGTGAGGAGGAGCAGAGAAGCCCTTGAGAGATGAGCATTTTCCTTGGAGTGAAGCTAGGAGAGGGGTTGACCTGCATTGGACTCCAACTCTAGTTGAAAGGGATTTGAAATGTTCCAATCTCATCATTAATATCATTAATACGAGAATTGTGTTGTTAGTCGATGCATACAAATTCTTATAATGAACCTACATATGGTTTCGAAGGGTATCTTCTGACCTGTGATGGATCAAAATCGAACTCAATCAAAAAAAATCCAGGGCAGTTCACGGATCTGTGAAAACCAAACTATACGTCAAAGTACGATAGGTAAGGGATGCAAAAACCTTGTGAGACTTCAAAAAAGTGGTAACCAGAGGACAAATTAAATTGATGAGATGCGAGTGTCTACCACAACAGACTTGTCATTATGGAAGTGACCATTTTCTCTTTCGGAATGATTAATTCCACCCAGGTTTAGTAGTAGCCTAGTTTTATTATAGGTTAATCATAAATTTCCTCGTACTAATTCCACACCACCGATAAGGCATGCGAGTGTGCGGTAGTAATCTATCAGTTATCTTTCATTAGTATAATTCTCATTATCGATTTCCCTTGATGCTTTGAGTTTCCACTCTTAAAAATCAATTTATCTTAGGTAAGTTGGGCGCCAAAAGAGATTTAAAATCCCTCTTAGGGCTATAAGTCTGGGTTCAAATCGCTGCACCCTACCGTTAGAAAAATACAATTAGTGTATAAAAGTATCTATTTAGTCTAGATAGGCCTGTTTTCCCTCTAACCAATTGGGTTCTCCCTTTACTATAGAACAGGATAGTATAGATTTAATTTCTAACGAAAGGGTAGATAAATAAGAAGTATATTAGTAAATTTAATGGTTTAAATCTATCAATTGGTATAATTTAATGGTTTGAAAAAAGAAGTATAAAAAGATTTAATTTCTTCTTTTTTATGTTTGGAGGAAAAAAAGAAGTAACGAAAGGGTAAATTTATCAATTTACTAGTTTGACTTTGATTTTTTACTATTTACTGTTAGTTTTAATAGAAAAACTAACCGTGATATTTTAATCCAAATTGTAAGAGGGTTATATATAGATTTTTTAAATCATAAAGGAGTTATGTGATAAAATACTAAATTATAGGGGGTAAAATGCAATCTATCCAAAGAAGAAAAGGACTTTCCATTCTAAAAGGGGGAGGTGGGGTTGGGAAGGCAAAAAAGATTCATGTAAACTAGCAAGATAATTGGGCCAGCAACAAAGAAAAAATTGCTAAAGGCGCCTCTCCCTATGCTAAACTATAATCTCATTGTTCTTTAAGCATTTTCCATTTGACTAGAGCAATATGACTCTGAAATCACGAGGCAGCAAATTTTCTTTTTCGAAATCTATAAGTGTCGAATGGATCCCACAGAACTGGTAAGTTGGGGTGTTGGTCTATGTATGGTTTGTTTTCTTTTCGTTGTTGGCTTTAGTTTTGCCATGTAAAGAAATGGTAACGGAGATGATTGTCACTAAACGCAATAGTTGTGGCGGGCAACGCTAATACGAATTTCTTTATACTAGTATTGAATACTACGTCTTTTTAAACTTTTGGCTGGAGCATCAAGAAAAGCAAAACAATTTCTATCGTTTCGGACAAAAAAAAATCAAGAAAAGCAAAGCTGTAAATATAAAGAGTAAAGAACTCGTTCCACCGACGACGACCAAGTGTTCTTTTAAGCTGCAAAGGTCAGGCAAAGCGACCCTGTCAATCGAGTACAAGTTCTTTCTACTAGTACTTTGACTGTAGTAGCTAGCTGGGAATTGCTAGCCAGGAAATGGGGAATTGCTTGTTTGGAGGAGGTATAGGTATAGGCGTAGGAGAGGCGAATGAAGTGCTCATCAAAGTGGTAAACGGGAATGGTGGCATCATGGAGTTTGGTGCTCCTATCACGGTGGAATTCATCACCGATGAGTTCCCGGGACACGGCATTTTCCGAAGCCATGATCTCTTCTGGAAGCCGTTGGCTCACCACGAAGTCTTGGAAGCAGGTGAGTACTACCTGCTACCGCTGGACGACGAGGACGACAAGAAGAAGATGATGAAGAAAGGTAGCATGAACAAGAGTAGAATTGGGCAGGTTGCTCAGATAGGGCATGTAAGGTCGAACAGCGTTCCCCAATCCACGCCTGCAGTGCCATATAGGATGTCGTTTGATAGCCAAGGAATTCTGAAGAGGTCACATACCGAGGTATTTTCGCGAAGCAGCAGTAATGATCAGCTTGGTGGTTTTTGGAAAGTTAAGCTGGTGATCAGCCCTCAACAGTTGTTGGAGATTTTGGCACAAGAGGCTCGAACCCAAGAGTTGATCGAGAGTGTCAGAACTGTGGCTAAATGCAGGAATGGGTTCTGCTCCTCTTCCATGGGTTTTTCGGATCAGTGGAGCCTTTCCAGCAGCGGCAGCAGCAGAAACGCCTCCTCCTCAAAGAAAGATGCCTTACTGTTAGACTTGTGAAGTCGTACGTACTCACTAACTGATCCGTCCGTTAGCAAGTTTCTTCTTCCACGACCCTGTTGTTTTGGGTTAAATCAAATCCGATATTCCCTATTTTTAAAATTCTGTTAATTTTAAGTTTCTTGGCCACTTCTAAAAGAGTCGTCCCGTAGTATTTTCTTTCTTCCGAGTAATAGACGAGTATTATCATCTGAGCCCTGTCGATTGTCCTGAATCGTGTATGTTCTGGTGCGATTAGCGCGTCTGCCATTTAAAACTGTTCGTTAATTAATGGGCGAATTGAACATTACTAAAGAAAAAATTTGTGAAATTGGAGCTCGCGGTACATGTTGTTCTTAATTCATTTATAGACCTGGATAGAGATTAGCTGGAATTGGTCAAGACGTGAGGGTCAAAACAAAGGCAAATGCCGGACGAATCCAATCCCATTTTTGGTAAAGGTAAAAACGACTTCAATTGACACATCCTCACTGTCTGCCAAAGATTTGAGGCTTTCAAGTGCAGCCATTTCAAGATGCCTTTTAGGTAAAGAAGAAGGCAAATTACGAGAAAGTAGGGACCAAAATGGTTTGTTAGTACAATGGTTTTGAAATACACTACCAGTTATAGTTCATCTTTAAACAACTTTCTTCGCAATGAACAAAAGCTGTACTACATGTAGATGCATAATAGTTCAGGTGGTATCAATCTCAAAGGGAGGGAACCTTGACAATAACCGAAACATGACCTCCAACTTCAACCCCCGTTCTTTGTCCCATTTTTCCAGAGGAAATAAATACTCACCATATTAATGGACGCCGCAGAGACATCTTGAATGAATCTTGATGCTGTGCGGTGCAGGAAAGGCAACGACTCTGAGCTCCATATTATATACAGGTCAATTGGCATGTATACTGTTTATCGGACCAATTATCAGTTTCTGTGCCGTGCGGCTAAAGTTTAGATGGGTTCCGACAAACAATTGTCCACCGAGAATTAGCAAATTACCAGTTAACTCGAAAATAGCTCTCACCATTAGGCCCAACGAAGGTGACAGACTATGGGCTGTTATCTTCGGCAGATTCAAAAGTCCAAACTGGAGGGGTCGCACCTAAGATATACCGACCTATAAATATGCAGCAATTCTTCAAGTCCCAAAGTACAGTTGGGCTTGACTTTTTCCTTGTCCAGGAGCAGGCCCAACCCCGGGTTGAACCTGTCTGTCTACAGATTTCACTGGAAATGGGGGACAGAGCTGTAAACGAATCGAATCGAATTGAATATCTCATGTTTGAACTCTATTTGTTAAGTGATTTGAATAACGTTCGTGTTCGTTCTTTAAGTTTCGAACTCCAAACATGTGTTCGTGTTCAGCTCATTAAGCAAAATTCGTGTTCAAATTCGAGTTCGTGTTCGTGTTCGGCTCGTTTAACATAAACGAGCCGTTCGCGAACATGCTCGAAATGATCAAATCTAAATTATTTTAAGCCTTAAATATGCCATGCAAATCATTAATTATTCTCAAAAACAATTAAAGCACTAAATGACTAAATTCTATTATTCATTAACTGTATAACTAATATTAACATAAAAACAACAAATAAAACAAAGCAATTTGCCCTTCAAATATAAAAGTCCAGCTATAAAATTAACCTTAAAATTTGTCAAATGATAATTATGTTTATGTTCGCAAATATTCGTTAAAACTCGCGAACATACTCGTGTTCGTAAACGTTCGTTTAGTATGTTTACGAACGTTCGTTAAAACTCGCGAACATGCTCGTGTTCGCTCGATTATTAATCGAACAAAAAAATTCGTTCAAACTCTGTTCGTTTAAAATTTTGAACGAGCCTTTTCACAAATACGAACGAGTCGAAACGAACAGCTGGGTTCGTTTAACAGCTCTAGGACAGAGCACAAAAATGGCAAAGGTGATGAGCATGCACTGCGGTAGGATTTGTCGTTCATGACGAATGTGAACTGAAAATATTGCAGCTTTAGGCTTTCCTTTTCTTTTTTCTTTGGGGTAAGTTACAGCCTTCAATAATTTCTCATGCTTACTATTTGTTTAACTTTTTGTGTGTCCCGGCAGGCATCAAAAGTCTGCAGTGTCCAGTGTCATGAAAGGTTTATTCATGAATGTGTGATGTTCCAAAAATTCTTAACAATAAAATACAAATATGAATAACCAATGAGCTATTCATACAACCAAATGCACACTTTTTACAAGTTTAGAATTAAACTCAGGGGTTTATGTGCAAATAAAACTAAAACTTGGGATAATATTTCCAGATGAATTAATAGTTTTGTAAAACTCTAGGAGTCATAACGTAGAATTGAAAAAATTTTGAACCCTAAAAACTAATTTCTCATGTTTCATTCATTTCGTCTACTCCCTTACCGCTAGCAATGTTAAAAAGGAACCGAAAAGAGAGGTAATCCAAAAAACTGAATTGATTCAAATTCAAAAATAGGGTAACCAATTTGTAATTTTTAAAATGATTAGGTTACTCGAACCTATTTGAAAAATTAGGTTAAGGTATGATTTTTAATTTTCAAAAATCGCGATTAGCTGAACCTACTCGTATATATCCAAAGTTGGTTAAGATAACTAGTATCCAAACTTCAACCCATAATTCTTTAGTCCTTTACTAATAATTTAAGTTATGAACCCCATGACATTATATATTTTATTTTTCACAACTTATTACTTTGTCAATTTCCTATCTTCGTTGCCACTAATTTCATTTACTCTACTATTCTATTTTTTCTCTTTCTTTTCTCATGAATTCTATCCACTTCCCCACTCTATTTATTTTGTTCTTAATTTTTAGAGCTGACATTTTTTGTTGTAAAATAATCTATCATCTTCAATAAAAAATGAATTAATAGATTTCAAGAAATAGAAAAAAATGAAAATAAATATTTGAAATATTTTTTGTTTTAATTATCTATTGTGTTTTGGTTTTCTATTTTGTTAGTGATTTTTTTTAGAGATGTAGGATTGAACATTTTTATTAACTTGGACAACTATTGTATTGTTTTCTTTGTTAATCTAATTCTGTTTTTCTCTTTTTCTACAAGTACATGAGAGTCGAGTTACCTTGTATATCCGACCATATCCTACGGGTTAGCTCATTAGTGGGTGGTAACCAATTGACTAGGGTTAGGGTATGGAATATAATTTTGTCGAACCGCTACTTGTTGTTAGGGTCAGCGAAATTGCTTCTCCGCTACTACTCTTCTTTTATTAATTGAATTTTTGTCTTTTCGAGCTTTATACAAGTTAGTTTTTTTTTCAAACTCAAATTTTTTTTTTTTAAAAAATTTATCTCTTCTCCTTTTATCCTTCTCGCTATTTTCTTTGTCCTTTAGATCTATGATTAGATATTGTTTAACAAATGAATTTAAGGTTCGTTTTGATTAATGGAGTAGAACCCACAGGATAATTAATCCAATCATGTATCGTCCCATGAACGAAGTGGACCCATAGAGGAAGAAATGGGATGAGGAATAAACGGATTTAGCTGAGAAAAAAAAATCAACAAAGCAATTTGAAAAAAATCCAAGGTCTTGCCAATTTTTGACCGGATTTAACCGTGACCTTGCAAGAAAGCTTCGAGGAACATTCGGATCGGACACATGTCCGGTTCTTGGTTTGTGGGATCGGACCACTCGATTCGGTTCGAGTTTAAAGGACAAAAATCAAAAGCAAGCATGCATGCACGAGCTGGGCGAAAAGAAAAAAATATAAACAAATAAGAATACAACACATTTGTGCATACACCCCGCCCAAGCCCAAGCTTCTTCATTCTCAATATTTTTTGAAAGTTAAAAAAGTCTACCTTCAGTTGCAGTTGTACTACAGCTCAATGCCGGTTGAGCCTTTGAATTAGATTCTTGTCGCTTAGAACCAGTTCGATTCGGGCGAGCAAAACCAATTAGCCAGCTGCACTATTATTAGATCATGCACGTAATTAATGAACTAAATGCATATACAGCACAGACAGCAGATCGTCCAGTATATGCATCAAAACACAAGGAGTCTAAGAAAGACAAGTAAAACGTACTGCGCGAAACATAAATCGATTCATGCTCCTCCATCTCCCCTTCTTTTCTTAATCTATTCAAACCAACGAGAGTCCAATTGTTTGGTTCTTCCTCCTTCCAAATTCAAGTAGCAGATTCAAGTAGGTACCTTGGTATTTTTCACCTAGCTTGCTTTAACTAAGTAGAGCTAGTCAGCCTCCCGAGTTTCTGCAACATATATGATGACTGTGGCTGGGTCTTCGCCTCGTTTCCATTTGCCCTTATGATCCTTGGTTAATTTTCTTATCATAACTATATATCTTCTTTCTCGTGTGCTCATTGATGGCTTGGTTTCCCGCTCCCACTTAATCTCTGACCCCCACACCCACTCCCACTTTTTTTTTTTTTTTTTTTTTTGGGTTAGAAAAAAACACTCTGCTCTTCCACACGGACATGCTTGTCGTATTATCAATTAAGGATTCCATCTCTCCCATCTCACCAACCTCCTTTGATGCTTCACCAACAAAGATTCCTCTTCTCATTTAGTCATATTTGTGGGTCACTGAGCATAAAATTTTATTCGTATCAGTTTGTGCATGTTTTTCCCATGATTCTAGTTAATTTAAATGTGTTTAAATGTTTGTCAACTACAATACTTGCTAATGTGAAATTAAGCTTCTTCTATGCTTGGTACAAATCTCGCCAGCTAGATATATATATATATATATATTCATTGTATGCCCTTTTCTTCTTCTTCTTTAATAAATTGTTTTTCTCTTTTCTTCTGTTTCTTGTCAACAAGCCTGAGCGTATCTTCTCGTTTCATCTTCACTACAATGACAGCAAATCATTCACTAATAATTGCTTACTTTTTCTCTAAACCCTTCTGGCTAAATAAAGCTGCTTTATTAGAGTTGTCTCGATTTCAAGTACACCTCTCAAGAATTTTGGGAGATAAAAGTGCTTTTGATTGCTGCTAATCGTCAAAGATTGTACATCTCCATTCGTTTAATTTTCATGCTTTCCGACACAACTCACAACCGTGATAGATATATATACACACACACACACACAGTATATATAGATAATTTTTCCCTTTTGCTGTCGACGCGCGGAGGAAAATTTTGTGTTTTAATTCACATTGCTGCTTGTATTTAATCATCATGTAGTTTGTTGATAGCTTTGCTGTCATATATGTTACGTGTTGTGATGCATATTATGTAAGCAAGATTGCTTATTTTAGCTCCCCATGCACACGTGAGGTAATATTAGGGCTTTAGTTTGCTGCAAAATTAATTGGAAGAGCGAGGGATATGGTATCGAATGGGTAACAGAGACGTTGGCGTTTTTCAACTCAGATCGACAAACAGTTTTGCGCCTTAAATAAACTCTTCTTAAAATTAGGAACGGTTTGGGTTCTTAATTTGCACCAAAAGTTTCCTATATATCCTGTTTATTCTAATTTTGCTTGTGCTAAATTACATAGTACCTGCAAGATTTTCAGGCATGATTGAGGAATCCAAAGACATAAGCCATACTATAATTCATGAAGATTCCTAGATTACAACCTTATGCAAGTAGCAAGATTCACTATACTATTTATCACTATTTTCTTATAGCAGTTACAAACTGCTGTACTTAATTAATTGGCATGATCTGAAATAAATACATCATTCATCGCACGATATTCTAATTAAGCTGCACACCTGTATGAAAGACTTGTGACATCAAAAGACACAGGTGTCATTTATCAAAAGTACCATGCTTATGCCAATTATTCTCGTTTTTTACTGAGATATCGTTGTACCTATATATAAATAACTAGATCGAACGGGCCATAAAATAAAATAATCGAATCTGCGGCACTCCCCCTATCCACAAATGAAGGACTCGTTAAGGGAAAATCAGAAAACAACAAAACTCACTAGCCTATATGTATATACAAACATGAACTAGAGGCACATAGAACTAGGAGGATTCAATTCGGCGCTTCAGAGTCCCGGAAGTCGTCTTACACCTCCTCCAGGCTCCAGCCAACAACAATGCCACGAAAATCCTTCATGATCTGCTCAACTATTAACTACATCAGGAGGGGAAAGACCCTGCCTAAATACCCTTGAATTCCTGTAATACCAAATCTCTATGGAAAATTGCAGTGGTTACCCCGCACAACCTTAAACCAGGGAACTCAAGAACCACCGCTCCATTGCAGACTTTGAAGTATGCGCACCATGCATGAACTCCAGGGATCCTTTATGCATGTTATGTTGGGGTAATGCACGATGACGATTAGTTGAGTTGTAAAATAAAATTAACGTATCAACGCATTAGTTTTTTTTTTTTTGGCAAACTATAAAATCTTTGCGTATGATAGAATTTTAGCGTTTGTACAAGGATAGAGATGGTAGAATAAGTCTCCATTTTAATTTAAACTACTGAAATAGATCAGCTTCTTTTTCTTTTATCAATTTGCCTAGTAGAAAATCATCTTTTTGATCGATCGATTATGTCTTTCAAGTGAATGCCAAGAATTGTAGACCTGCCATGAAGCCCAAATGCCTCCTGCCTCTGCGGTGCCGTACGTTAAATGGAGTTTTGTTCTTTTTTTTTTAAAAAAAAATAAATAAATAAAAGGATCGACCTGTCTCTGTTGACATAATAGTATTATTGTTGTTCCACAGGGTAAGCGGTCAGGAAAAGGGGTGTGTTGTAATTTTAGACGTTGCTCTTTCTGGCCCTTACCGTTTGCATTTACACTTATAATGGACAGCCATTTTTTAGGGCCACAGCCTCGGATATAAGAAAAAACTTCCAAGACATCATGTGTGAATGGTAGACTTGTGCTTTTGCTAAACGAGTAGTAATTTTTGTTGACTGAGCGATAAATTTACTCGTACAAAAGTTGGAATATAAAACTTTTTTTTTTTTTGGGTAAGAAGTGATCATATCTTACCTTTACAACATTGATGCTTAACAGGAAGCTAACAATCAAATGCCAATTGAAGAATTTGGAGAATTGCAATTGTTTTCTGATCGATGTGACCAGTGACAATTGTAGAAGAAGCTGCACAATAATGGAAAATTTATTATTCCACGGCAGAGAGTAGTATTGATGCGATTTCATAGAGAAGAGAAGACAGTAGATGGACTGAGGTGGATGAGAGAGCGAGCATTGGAAACAAATTACTCTAAAAAAGGTTCACTGGTTACAAAAATTTCAAAAAAGAAAATTAAAAAGGTTCATCTTTTGGCTCCTATTGCTATTATGTCTTCACTCTTTGAGTCAAGAATGTCACTATCCAATGGCGTAAATTTCCTTTAGACAAACTAAACTAGGATTCAGGTGGTTGAGGTAGGGCTATAGCACAAGATTTTTGATTAACATGTTTTATTCGCGAGTACCTACCGATTCATTGTATGTGATGATCGATGTATTGTGACAAGTGTGCGTGGATCCTGACGTGTTTGAAGCCGGTCTCTTCTCTTCTCTTCTCTTCTCTTGTATGTGCCTGCCGGTTTAGTAAACATATAATAATTATAAAGTTTTTTTTTTTTTTGCGCTTTGTATATAAAGAAAAATGAATGATTACTTCTAGCTAGCTACTACTTAGTTAAAAAAAAAAAAAAAAAAAAAACTTACCACTCGATCTCTTGTGGTACGACCTCGAAAAACTAATAAAAGGCACCACTCCCCGGCATTCTCCTCTTGTCAGATTTCACCTTTTCTCTCGCATTGGCTCATGCAGCCAGCCCACAGCTAATACAGTACCAAATCATTCAGTAATAATTACCTAATGACAACACCTTTCTCTAAAGCTGCTTTATAAGATTCTGATAACAAAGCTCACGTCTAAAGAGTTTGAAGAAATAAAGGAAGAAAGAAAAGATTCTCGATCTAGTTGTAATTGTCAAAGATTATAGGTGTTTGATCTGGTGTTAGGGGACCTAGCCGATAATGGGAGCCCTGGATCGACCAGAATTATTACACCACCACCTTCTTCTTCTTGTTTAATTAATAAGAGCCCAGGAACAAAAAAAAAAAAAATGTAGACTGACGCAGACAATGGCTAGCTGCTAAATAAATGCACTTCACATTTTTGACCTCCTCCTCCTTTTGAATCTTCATAACCAAAATTGGCGTGTATCTATAAACTACCCATATCTGATGGTTCGTCACATTTGGTTAATTACCTCCCTCGTCCGCGTGTCATTTCTAAAAGTCACTATAGATTTACTACGTACGTACCCTTTCAACCTAGCTAGCTCGTTCTAAACCACAATCAGTGATCGACATTTGGTATTTTCACATCATAGCAATTTTTTCGTTTCAAAATGGCAAATATATATATTCTCCACCAGACAGAGATTCAGTTTACGTTAAAATGGATAAATTACTCCAGATGTTAAAAAAGAAGAAATGGATAACGTATTAATCCCTGCTGGTCTAAATGGTCGCCGTACAATGGCTCCTCTGCCCTCCATAAAAAGAATTTTTTTTTTTTTTTGAAGTCAATAGTGCCGTGATTGATAGGCAATACACTATTGATCCTCCTTTATGTTTTCCTTTTTTTTTTGTTTTGTTTTAATAAAAAAATGATTGATTAGGCAATAAGTAGCTATCTTGAACAAAAAGTTGTACCCTCATATACGCGTCGCGTGATTCTCCGTTGGAGTTCTTCATGTTATTGGGAACTGTCAGTTTTCAATATCACCGTGCAGTATAATTTTAATGCGCATCTTATCTTATCATAGTCATACTATAAGAAAATCCAAAACATGAAAAGTTTTCACAGAGTATCTCGTGTCAAAATCCCATCTCGCAGCAAAAAGTGAGAAACATGCATAATGGGAAAACGAACAGCGAAAAATTAAAATAGAGTGGATTTGCCTGTAATTTAAAGGATGCAGTGAAGTGATTGAGGAGCTGTCTTCTTGTGATCTTCAATAGAGGTTTCAGTAAATCGCGTGAGCTTTTCTTTTTTTTTTTTTTTTTTTTTGGGTGCCTAATTTCATTTCGGCCTTTTTATTTCACTTATTTTCCAAACTAAATTTCATTTGTTACAAACACTTTCCTCGTACCTCGTATTCACAAGCGGTCGATGAGATCAAAATATGGAGGACGTGGATGGTAGTCATACTAATCTCATGTGGTAATGATTATTTCCTCTGGCTTTCTTGGGGTTTATATATACAAGGAGTTATTGACAAAGCGCTGCAAGGGTCGCCTTGGAAATTATTGGTTTGGGACTAATTGGGGATTTGTTGGAGAAGTTATAAGCAACCAATTTAGAACCAATACCATATATATGGGTGCTGAGATTTGAAATCGTGACAAAACATAGAATTGAATTTCGCAAAAAAAAAAAAAAACTGTGCGTGTTCTGGTTCACGATCGATTTACAACTGGTTGAGACATATGGTGGTGAAGATTTTAGGACTTGTGAATTCGAAGGGTGGGGATCGCAGGTAATGCATATGCAGATATGCATGCCCGTTTGGAAAATGGAAACCCCACAAAAGAATATGCAGGATCCAATGTCCTGGCAAAAGGAAACGAACAAGGCTTGCAATTACCGTCGTTTTGTACAAGGAAAATGTCAAGAGGAGGCCGCAGGGGTCTTAAATTGTGACAGAAAGCGCACCAAATTGTATGGTTTTGAACGGCAGGCAGTCTTTTTGATGGACGGACTGAGCACTAATTTATTGTATCTTTTAACTTTTTACCCAGTTTTAGCTTTGATGAGCAAGCGGGATTACTTTGCGATTAATTATTGGTCTCACGGCAGTCTATGAGTAACGTCCCTGATCAGCCTCAACCAACATTCTGTAAATTAAGAAATTTAGCGCCGTCGGTCGATCTTAATTTTGTTTTTTCTTCAAGTACCAGCTGAGAGAATATGAGGTGCGTGCAATATTATGGAAGTGAGAGTAAGAACCCTAGGTTTTAATTTTCTACAACTTGCATGCGTCCAATTCAATTCGCAGTGTCGTAGATGAAGACATGTATATTACTAGGAACTTGATCCGGTACTGATCAGTATTAGGAGAGGAATGATAAGTGGACATATAATAATGCTAGCTAGGTCACAATTTTTGCCAATCAGAAACAAAAGTTTTATTGAGAGGAATAATAAGTGGATATATAATAATGCTAGCTAGGTCACAATTTTTACCAACCAGAGAGAAGAGAAGAGCAAGAAGGAAAAAACGCACTAGTTTTAGTTTGATGTGATGGTATGGTAGCATTATGTACATTAGCAGGGCCTTTTGCCAATGTACGTAAGGCAGGCAGCAGGAAGCGGAAGAACTTTAAAGATTTGATGATTTTTCTTCTGTTTGCGCCTTTTTTAAATTAGTGCTCCTTCCCACCAGAGTACTGAGTAGAGTAGCAGTAGAGGACTGGAGTATTTGGTTTGCCAGCGCTCCTAAAATCATGATTAGTCGCCTGCACCAACACCGTGGGAAAGGCAAAAAGGAGAAAAGTAGTCCGTAAAAAGGTCCCCTACGTACTCTGCTCCAAAGTCTGAGACTGAGATATGTATGTATGTATATGTATATGTATATTCTATACAGAGGCGGCCGGTTGTGTCGTCATAGGACGTCACTTGACAATGGAGCCTACTACAAAAAAGAAGAGCCACTAAAAGGAAATAAAAATGAAATAAGTGAAAGGTATAGGGCATGAATCGATGAATGATAGGTGAGTTGATAAAAATGGAACTCAACCAACTGGAATGGACTCAAATTTCGGGGTGAAAGTGAAAGTGGTGTGGGAGTCTATAACGAAGTTGACTATATATCGGCCCAGTGCTGGTCAGTAAACTCAAAGGTGGTTGCTTTGTCAATTAGTTGGATGAAATCATGATGATTACCATTAGAAATTTGGAAGATGATCAGTAACACACACACACACACACCCCCCAACAAAACCCCAATTATTAGGCTTAAGACTCAACCACCTCTCATAACGGAATTTTGTGTTAGCCTTTGCTATGATTGTTATTGTCTTCTGTCGACACTCTCCCAGTCCCGGCAGGCTGCTGCTGGAAGATGTTTTACTACGTACTATACATATAAATCAACAGTTTCGAGCAGTAGTACGTACGTACTTATTCCATCATGTTTAATGGAGTAGTTACATGCATGTTTGGGCAGACAACATGAAAACCATGCAAAATCAACGTACAAGAATGAGCACGTAGTATGTATTTTTTTTTTTTTTTAATAATGAATATTGAGCACGTACGTGCGTGAGCTGCACTGCATTCTTCTTCTTTATCTGTTGCGTTGCGGAAATCCAAATACTAGTGCTCTATATATATATATATATATCCACGTCATTGGTTATATATATATATATATATAAAGACTAGTGCTACTCTTTAATTTGCCGACTTATTTCAATGGCAAAACATCAGCTGCAATGCATTGCATGCCTCTTTGGAGCGGAAATTATGCAGTCACTCTGATCTACTAATCTCCAAACTCTGCCGCAACCTTTGGATAGCTTTTGTCACAGCCAGCTGCTTATTATTTCCGGACATCATGCTTACTATAACACGTAAACTACAGCTAGCTCTTATTATTTTTGATCAGCCGGCAGTCTTGTACATAACCCCTTTTCCCAAAAACCTAAACAAAAAAGGTGCGTGCATGGAGTATCTACGTCGTCCAGCATCTGCCAGCAGCAGATTATGATATATACATACATACATATATATATATATATAAATAATGGGATGAGTTTTAGTTTTATACTGTTGAGAAAGGGGAAGGTAACACGCATGAAGAAGAGGGGGGGCGGGGGGAGGGAACTATATATGATATGATAGGGAGAAAGGGGATTTATTTCTTTCTCTTCCCCCTAATGAAAGCGCCATACCTCCCGACCCCAAAATAAACTCTCTCTCTCTCTCTCTCATAGCCATTCTTGTCGTTGGGGTTGTTGGCTGCACCCCCACACACACAAGTAAAACGAGAAATGGAGGGAGAGATAAATAGTGGTGGTTTGGCGGGTTCTTTTCCTAGAGATTTTAAGGTCGACTGTCACCGTTTTGAGATGGAGGCATGCCCCCTGCTTGGACTATGAAACCTTGCGGGGGACCCCTCTATATATTCCACCGGTACTACCCTATTTGTGGGCTCCACCAACTCCCTCCTTCTTCCATCTTTTTAGGTGGTTGGTTCTTCTCGAAGCTAAAGGCCCCACCCCAAAAGTACACCCAAAAAAATATCGGCCATGATGCCTCCGGCTTTTTCAGGCATTTTTTGGGGACTTTCATCCTCCCCCGCCACACCACCTGTCTCTCGTAACTATAAATTATAATCCTCCTTTGCCTGTTATTTCCTCCCTCACATCACTTCCGACTTCACTTCTCCTTTACTACTACTATTTCCTATCGTTGTTTCTTTGCCCCCTTCCCTTCCCTTCCCTTCCCTTCCCTTTTTCATCAATCTCTTTCACTACTCCACTCGCACCTTGGACCTTCCATCGATCGTCTCTCCGATTATAAACTTTTAACTAACTCCACCAAAAAAAAAAAAAAAAACTGAGTTTTGGAAGTGTATCTTCATAAACATACACATATATATATTTTTCCAATCGTACGTGATGCCCGCTGAAGAAATGAATCTCTCAGTGAATGGTCAGTCTCAAGTGCCTCCAGGATTCCGTTTTCATCCCACGGAGGAGGAGCTGCTGCATTACTACTTGAGGAAGAAAGTGGCCTCCAAGAAGATTGATCTTGATGTTATTCGCGACGTGGATCTTAACAAGCTTGAGCCCTGGGACATTCAAGGTGCGTACTTGTGCCAGGATACATACCTTCTTCTTTTTTTTTTTCCTATTTTTGATGGACGAAATTGAATAAACTAATTTTTCACGTTGGTCGGAATGAATCCCTCAGTTATATTTAGCTTGCCCCTAATTGATTAACTAATTAATTTCATATATATGGGACCAGAGAGGTGCAGAATAGGATCCACCCCGCAAAATGACTGGTACTTCTTCAGTCACAAGGACAAAAAGTACCCCACGGGGACTCGTACAAATCGCGCAACTGCGGCTGGATTCTGGAAGGCAACCGGTCGGGATAAAGTCATTTACAGCAACTCCAAACGAATCGGAATGAGGAAGACTCTTGTCTTCTATAAAGGACGAGCCCCCCACGGACAGAAATCAGATTGGATCATGCATGAATATCGACTAGATGACAACGCCGCCACCAACGCCCATGATATTGTTGTTCCTACCCATGTACATGCCGTATCCTTCCTTTTCATGTGCTGTCATCATGCTTCTATTTAAAAGTCAAATGGAAATGCTCGACGTGAAAGCGGCGTATAAGATTGATTTCATGCTAACAATGATCTTTTTAGTTAGTTTCATGCTGCATAAACTTCCAGATTTGCTATTGATCGGGACAATATTGGAGTACTCATTTCATTTTCTTTTTGGACCCCCTCCCCCCTCAAAAAAAAAAAAATTGTGCACAGGGCTCCAGTTTAGTAGGAGATCCAACAAGTGCAGAAGAAGGGTGGGTCGTCTGCCGTGTTTTCAAGAAGAAAAATTACCATAAGGCTGTGGAAAGTTGCCAACATTCAGCCGCCTCCATGGATTCGAGAAGTTTTGGGTACGATAGTTCAGCTTCAGGTAACGATGGCATTCTCGACCGCATCCTTGTATACATGGGCAGAACCTGTAAGCAGGAAAATGGAGCAATAAGTAGTGCTACTACTAGTCATATGTTCGACAGCAATGATGACAGTGATAGCATGCTACCCATGATCACTAATGACCCAACGAACGCTAGTAGTAGTGCTAGCGCCCTCATCAGCGAGGGACTTCTTCGTGCAAAGTTCATGCATCTTCCCGGGCTAGCAGACAATAATAATAATAATAACAATTCCTCATCCTTCAGCCAACAAGAGGACTGCAGCTTTGGAGCTTGCGAGCAGTCTATGTCTATGAATGATATCATAGTATCAAGAGAAACAGAGCCTTCAGTTAGCTGCACCATGATCAATGGTCAGGATGCCAACTGCAGCAGCATAAACACCCCTGCCACTGCCGACGATCAAGATCCGAAAGTGGGTGGCGGGCTCAGTGACTGGGTTGCACTTGATCGACTGGTGGCTTCGCAGCTCAACGGGGGGCAAGCAGCCGGGGATGATGAGGTCTTCTGCTTTCCTCTGGAGCAGGAGCATCGGGGCGCATATTCAACGTCCAACCTCCGATCATCTGGCACCAGCAGTAGAAGTAGTAGTAGTAGACCAAATCATCAAGAAACCTCTCAAGTACTACTCTACGGGATGGGCAACGAGGTCGACTTTTGGAGCTTTGCTCGATCCTCCTCATCATCGTCTTCTGACCCTTTGTGCCACCTGTCTGTATAACTAATTTAGTAACTTTACTACTAGTCAATTAGATTAGTAGCCAGCAGTATGCATCCATATATGAGCAACACACTACGCTCCTCCTAAGTCCGATCTGTCATAATTCATGTGCATGGCTTTCTACGTACGTACGTTGCATCCACAGACTAGTGAGTCAAACAGGGTTTGATACGTACAACATAGATGATACCATAAAAGCAGTACTCTGTTGTAGTTTGATGATACATATATGATGGAGTGGAGTGGAGTGGAGTGGAGTGGGCTATAGGTGTGGTGTATACATCAATGATGGTATATATTGGTAGTTTTTTGTATTGATACACAAAAAGGATGGAAATTGGAAAGGAAGGGAAGGAATATCTCGGATAGGTGGCATGCATTGTCAACCACAATATCTTTGTCTAATAACGATGTCTTCCATTTCCCGGAAAGCTTGCATGACACATGCAGTCGTGACATTTTGCACCTGAAAAACGCGCCGTATCACCCAATAAATCTTCGATCGCCCACCGCTACAGAGGGATCTGGGATAACTTTTCCATCACTTAGTTGGCTTGGTCCCATGTCGGGGATACCGATCTGATCTGTGTCTTTCATGGATGGGGTCATGGATTCAAGGCATAATACGACATGCATACATCTGCAAACGGCATAAATACTTTTTGTTTTGCGAGAGATAAAAAAGTTTGCTTCCTTTTAAGAAAGATAGGATGGGAAAGGTCAGCTACCTTCCTTCCTCAATTCGACACGATCAAAGTATATGCATCGTACGTAGAATAGATTAAACATATGGCCGAGACGACCAAGCCATAGCTATTTTAATCATTGTCTCCTTGGATGGGAACGAACTACTGTGCTCCTACGTACCTAGGATACGTCTTCTTTCATAGTACTAGTAACCTAATTACGAGAGTTACAATTACAGCGAGCGTATTACAATTAAACCAAAGAGTCTTAAGATACTACTATCACAAATGAAATAGTGAGAGTTACAAACATTTTAATTAAATGGGTGGACGAGAAACAACTGATTGTCTGTGGAGGCATGCATATGCAGATGAATGATCAAAGCCAGCGAGGACTAATGGGGATTTGAATGGTGGCCTTTCTTGTTGGAAGTAATTATAAGAGATTGAAATTGTAGCTTTTACTTCGAGAGGAGATTATTAACTTAGCTCAGCGATAGCGTCAGTTTTTTTGACTTGACACACACATTGTCGCTCGTGGCTACTTCGTACCGCGCGTTACCCCCATTGGCTGCTGGAAATCCATACTCAAACAAAACTAATTGAAGCAACTGAGCTACTTAAAAACTAATTCGTGTATCTTTCATTCGAAAAATACAGAAAAAGCTTCCTTAGTTGTTAATTTGTATAAAGGATACTCCCAAAAAAAAAAACAGCATCTGTGTTGCATAATTTCCTTAATATATATATATATATCAACTTGCAATTTTGATCAATATCATTATATAAAAGGAACATAATGAGCAAAATGTATACCGAACAAAATTGAACAAGTGTTTTATTAATGAATGCGGATCTGAGAGATGCACGCAACCAAACCTTAAAGCACACTTTTCTCCCTTGATTTGATGCTTTTAGTAACCAAACCTTAAACTAATTAAGGTAAAAAAATAATAATAATAATTTGTGGAGTTTTGAATCGGGTTATTATCACTTTACCCCCTTCAACTATATTACTACTATCAGTTAATGTTATCTTTTAGTCACTTCACTTCCATAAGTAATTCAACTCAACACGTTAAGAAATTTTAGACAAAAATGCCCTTTTATTCTATAACATTACTACGTTGTTATTATTACTTTATTCCTTTAAATTATAGCGATATAATCGCTTTAATTCCTAACATTATTTTCTAGGCAATTAATCTAACTAGTATGGTAAAAAATTTTAAATATATTTACCCTTATATATCTAATTAAAAATAAAAAAGTTGGAATGATTATTCTTTTTTTTTCACTTTAAGAGATCCAAAAATATAAAAATAAAAAGATTTTCTCAAATTTCTTTTTTCACACTTATTAATACTAGGAAAAGAAAAAAGAGATAGGAAAAGAGGAGACAGAAAATTAGATTTTGCAAAAAAAAAAAATAAAGAAAAGTCTAATATTATTGTATTAATTTAAGGTTGTTGGGATTAGAATTGAAATCTGGTGGTAAATAGTAAAGTAAAATAATTAAAGTATTTAATTCTTTCTTATTTGTATTTTTTAAAAAAAGAATTGAGCGCTCTCTCTCCCTTTCTCTCTCTCTCTCTCCCCCTCTCCCGATCTTTCTATTTTTTTTAATATTAATAAGATTGCCAAGAAGAAAGATATTAATACTTTGACTCTTTTTCTTGATACTAAAAAGGAGAAGAGCTACTCTAAATTTTTTATTATTTTTATTATACAAAGAGGAGTGTACTTTCTTCTAAAGTTTTTTAACTTACTAAATTGGTTTAATGGTAGGAGAAATTGCCTAAAAAATAACTATATGGGGTAAATTGATAATGAGGCTATAGTTTATCGGGGTAAAGTGATAATAACTTTAAAGGCTAAACTTGTCTTTTTATTTTAATTAACAAACTCCGTTAAATTTGACCGTTAGTTTTGGGGGTAAAGTGACTAAAAAATAATGTTAAGGAGGAAATTAATAGTGACAACCAACGTTAAGGGAATAAAGTGATAATAAACCTTTTGAATCTGCTGATATTTTGCCCGGACCCCCGCGGAACATCTGTATAATGTGTAAAAGTTGAAGAGTAGTAGTAATAAGGTGATCGGATGGTGGGGAAGATAATGTCGTTAAAAAACAAAGGTTGGCAGAGACACATGCATATGTTTATAATTGATATAAACAGTTTGGTGGGGTGGGGTTATTATTTATCATCAAGCTTTGTGGAAAACGCAAACCTAGAGAGAATTGGCAAAGTCTTTTTTTAAATAGCTTTGAGAGTAGAAATTCGCGGCCTATACATTATTAGAAAGACGTGATCCATTTTCTAGTATTGTTGTTTCACAGCAACAATTCAGGGCTGAGTGGTTTTTTTTTTTTTTTTTTGTAGTGTTGAGTGGTTAGCGTGAGTGTGTTTGTTACTCATGGTCAGGGCGATGGATTACAGTATCCTGCTTGTTTCTTGAGAGAATTATTCTGCCGTTGAAAATGAGAATGAAAATTGCAGGCATTAAGCTGAGGGGAATCATTCATCATATTCCTATGCTGTCCACTGCTTCTTTTCGAGTGAATGGGAATTGGAAGTTATGGGCACGTAATTATAATAATTGGAGTATTTGATTTCATGGTGAGTGGGGGCATTTTCAACATTATCTAATCCAACGGACGTCACTTCAACCAAACCAAATTCTTCACTTCTCTGTTCTAATCGAATCAATCATTTCGCTCGCTCCAAGCAAATTGCCTCGTCGTCTACCGGCACAGTTGTTTAGGCCATGTACGTGTGCAAAAACATAGTACTTAATTTTATCCTACGAGCCTAGCTACAACATCCTAGATAACCCTACTCTCTGTGTCTTAACGTTAATTCTATTCTACCCGCCATTATTATCAAAAGACTAAAACTTATTAGTTTGACATTAGAAGATTGGAGAATATATTGCAGGCGAACAGTGAAGAACCCTTGATATGATTCTTGCTGCTACTAGGTTACATAGAGTATATATATATATATATAGTAGATGAACCTCCGGGACGAGCTATGCCTGTTTGAAGCTGGATTTACCGACAAGGGTCCCCAGAAAGCTAGATCGGAATGAAAAAAGGCAAATATTAATGTGTTGTTTCTTCATTATTTAAATAAAAGTCATGAATGATGTTTGTGAAACAAAAAACAGTAATTGAAAAACGTGTTTGAAAATTTTAAAAATATGTTTCTGAATACAAGCACCACCATTGGGCTTGTAAACTACCGCTGGAGACAGCGGCATCATTTCCAGCTGCGTGCTATTTGTGCTCAAAGTTTGCTTTGTCAAAGTCCGATTCAAGCGGTTATTGAGTAACCTTGGACAGGCAAGACCATGACCCTTGACTCGGATCACATGACAAGATTATAAATCTATGGTTCTATCAGAAGACTGGCAAGATTATAAATCTATGGTTCTCTCCTGCGAAAGTATAGAAAGAAAGCTTCCTGCTCAGCCCATCAAAGTTTATGGAGTACAATCAATGGGATGACTCGAAAATAGATTAGTAAAAGAGTTTATTTAAAAGAATTAACCAACGAAAGGTCATCTTCACCTGAGATTTTGAATGAGAAATGTTGAGCCTTGGATAACATCTTATCACTTGCTAGCATACTTTCTCCAAACAAATAGATACCAAGATTTGAAAAGCAGTCGCATTTCATCTGAAATCACTCTAAGTGGCACAAAGAAGATAATGCAGAAGGAGAGCAAACCAAACTTCTAACTGCAGAATTCATGATCATGAATTGGTACTCGAGATATGCTCAAGACAAGAGGTGGATAGCATTTACAGATATCTCTCTCATTGGTCGAGCATAATGCCATGAACTTCCAAATACAATAGGATACAAGTTAATGACTACAAAATTGCTAAAACAAATAAAGAATTTAATACTAGAAAAAAAAAAAAAAATCTCCTCCTTCCTAAATGTTTGTTTCTGTCGTGCCCTTCCCAAAAGTAACGTCTTCTTTTCTGTACAAAAAGTACTTTAATCATAAAGGATTACTAGTTTCCGAGAATTATAAGCACCGAATCCGTAATTGGACCTGCTATCTGCATATTGCTATATCTTTCAGCTTTAAATTCACCACAATGTAAACCTATCATGCTTGCTACTTTCCCTTTAGGATTATACACATTGCAGTGTTTCCTAGATTATGCCCTGTGCAATCGAGACATTCAATATCAACACAATAGCAGCCATTGTGACAATAGATTATATGAAATGTCCTCTAGTCCTGTAACAACAATGAATTTGTTAATGGCTCAGAACAAGAAGGCTGACAATAGGAAATAAAACACTAGATCAAATAACCATAGCCAAATCAGCAACAATACGTTGTTGACTAAGACTGTGAAATTTCCCAATGTATTAACATGCCACTTACAGTTTACATCTTGATCTACGTTATTGGCTAGCTTGTTGGGCTACTTCCGAGGTTAAAATATGAACATAAAACTCAAAAAATGATGGTATGGAGATATTCTTTAGCTCACCTCATGGATGATCCTAGGTTGCAAAAAATTTCAAACTTTTTAAGTGATGAGCACGAAGTTGGGAGCTGTATACCCAATGGATTTCGGCTCCTGTGGTTTTGTTGTACCAGTTATCCCCCTCAGATGTTATATAGACTCTGTCAGAAACTCAGGTGGATCTATAAGAACAACCAGGAAAACCAAAAAGAGTAAAGGCCTTTTGTCCATCATACCAGCCACAATCTACCAGAATTATCCAGTTTAATCCTACTAAACTTCAGCATGACTTGTAAATTGTCAAAACTGATTCAGCACTGTGCTTATGTTTCAGAAAGTAGCATCATAATGGGCAAATAACCCATCATATTCAGACGCTTTTTGCCCAGTGATATTCTGCAAGCTGGTTGGGGACCAATTTATCTTAATTATTTCATTCATTTATCAACAGATGTTGCGCCAAAGCAATATTTTCAAGACCGAGTTTCACAGCAGCAGATAGCCCTGTGTTACTCATTTAAAAAGCAAGTATCTACATCAGGGAGATTCAATGATGAGGTACTAATTAAGTTATTTGGATTAACTGGGGAATTTGACATATTTCACCATACTTTAGCCTATCTCATTATCAAAAATCCATCTGGCAGCAATTATGATAAGCATATAACCAATCTCGCAGGCTTAATTTTCTTCTTCTGACAGAATAGAACCCATGGATATACCAAGAATCAACATTTACCCAAAGCCTCGCCTACGGCTTAATTGAGGATAACCTCAATCCTGAATGTGGATTACATTGCAAGCGGTGCACCAAGAACAGACCTCAATGTTATTAAGTTCCTAGCCTCTTTCTCCAGCAAAGAATGTAAGTGATCAGGCAAACTTATAATTCCAAACAATCGAGAGAGTAATTTCCAAATGCAAGCACAAGGTATAAAAGCGAGACAAAAAAGAAAGGCGCGCACCCCCGGGGGGGGGGGGTGTAAGGTTGGAGGGGAGAAAAGAGAAAATGGTACGTACTAAAAGGAACGCAGAAAATTCAAACAGGGCACTAGCAGATGTAATATCAAAGAATGAGCGACATGGTGAGGCAACCGGATAAAAGAAATCCATGGTCATGTTAACTGGAGCATAGTTATAGTAGTAGCAGTAATTTTGAGGTACAATGAGACTAGCTAGGTACAAATGGGACAGAGAACCAAGCCATTCTCATTACAATGAGAGCACCTGACCACCACAGTCCGCTCCAGGGAATTGTGGGTTTGATCCATCTCATCCTCCATTGGAGACACCATCTTACAACTGCCGTTACACTGAAAGCAAGGCAAGAACCTGGCACCCCCACAGCCATCGCAAACATTATTATGCCCGAGTCTCAATTTGGGCAACCCCGCAAGCAAACCCCCCAAAGCCCCATCTTCAGCTATTCTCATGACCTCCTCCACCCCGCCAATGTATCTCCCTTTTATGAATACCCTGGGAGGTATCATCAAACTAGAATTACCACTGTGACAGGGTCTAGGCTTGATCATCAGCATTAGTTCTCTGAGCTCATCCCTAAACCCTCTATCCATGGAAACGTCTCTTTCGCAAATCAGAACTCCATACCCCTGAATAGCAGACCTCACGGCATTGCAAGCTTCAAAGGTCTTGCGGATGCCCCTCAGCGTGGTGGTGTATATCACCACTTTAGATTCCCCATTAGGAGGGCAGAGCTTTTCAAATTCATCCAGGGAAAGGGATGAGGAGGAGCAACTCCTTGAGGGAGCTAAAACGGCGTCGCGGGGGTCGTGTGAGGTGGGGATTTGGTTGGATTGAGTGAAGCAGGAGGGTAGATTCGGGTTCGAGTTTTCTTTGGTGGTGGAGGTGGAAATGGAAGGAGTAGGGGAGAATCGGAAGCTAGGGTGGTGAGGAGGTGGAGTGGAGTCGAGGCCAGCCATGAGCTCCCAAGAGTTGATGATGTCGTCGTCGGGTTTGAGGGGTGACCTGAGATCGGAGGACAGTGAGGTGAGACTGAGAGTGAAGCCAGGAGGCGGGGTCGGGGGAACAATGGTGCCGGCGGGAGAGGCGAGGTCGGAGGAAGGTGGTGGCGGGGGGTCAAGAGTCAAGAGACCGTAAGTGGTGGAGGTGAGCTTGACAATGTGGTGGGCAAAGGCGGAGGAGGAGCCGCCGATTTGGGAGAAGTCAGGGTCGTCATGGGTCAGGAGGGTGGAGGAAATGCAGCCCATTTTTTATTTTTTTTTTTATTTTGAATTCTCAAGGAAGACGAGAAGAAAGGACAGAAAAGAGTGGGAAAGGCAGCGACGGGAGTGAACTCAAACCGAAGCGGTTAAAAATGAAAAAGGGTAAAGCAGCACCGTAATGGCAACTGACTTGGACCACAAGAATAATTTTTTTTTTTTTTTTTGATCGACGGGTATCATAATCTCTCGGGCAGACTATTGTATGAAATCTTGTTTCAAAAATATATAATAAGATAACATACAAAAATTGATTATGAAATCTGCCGGTAACTATTAACCATAACAAGAAAGTAGTTGTTTTTTTTTTTTTGACTGACGGGCATTCTAATCTTTCGGACAGACTAATTTTCTAAGATTGTGTAAAATCTCGTTTGACAAGTGAGTTTTTTAAATATTTATTTAAAACTTTACTGTAACTTACTGTAAAAGTTTTTTAAAACATTTTTGAAGTGTGTAAATTTTTGAATATTTTGAAATGTATAGTTTAAAAACTTTAAAAAGTTTTTTGAAGTTATTGTAACTAAAGTTTTTAAAAAACTTAACAGATAAACTTGGCAAAAAACTCAAGTGCCAAACAAAGCACTTGTTTCAAAAATATACAATAAAATAATATACAAAAATCGATTATGAAATCTGCTGATAACTACTAAGCTATAAAATCAATCGGACTACCCGCAAGGGCTAAGAAAGTTGTAATTATTGGTTCTTCAATTTCAAACTTCAGGTCCGAATGAGACTTTTAAGTTCAAAACGTAATAAAAAATGAGATTTCGTTTTCTGGCTCAAAGATTAATGCAAAGTCCCCTTTTTTTTTACTTTTTTTTTTTGGGAGTTCCATCATTCATCATTATTGATGAATCTTAAATGAAAAGGAAAGTCTCCATTTTGAGTTAATAGTAGTATTAATTACTATTATGTTCTTGTTAATTGAAGGAGGACACTTTAAGTCAATATAAACAAGTTAAAGTAAAGGACGGGACAGTCTTCTTCGCGCCACATCAACTAATTGCTTCATATTTCCCCAATTTTATTTGCTTACATCATCTTTACAATTTCCAATACATCTTTTTATCTTCCCAATATCTTTTTATCTCACATACATCACATCACAAAAAGTGCTACAGTAAAAATATCCCAAATAATCCCAAATAACTTACAATCCAAACAGACCCAATTGTTTTGTGTTGTCACCGCAAAAATATGTGCTCCTACTTGTGAAGAAGAGGCCAAGTTTCACATCCAGCAATGAAAATGAGCGGGGAGGGGATCATGACACCTTCCTTTCTTCGTACTAGTGTATATTTTGTGAAAATTAGTAAAAAGTTCATCAAGGGTAGAGTGCTAGTATGTGGTTTTTTTTTCCGGTAACTATAGGTGATTGTATTAATATAAAGCTTAGTGTATTTGAGCAACGGTCCAAAGAACTATATAACGTATATCTCGATAGTTAAGAAGTAGCAAAAGTTCTCGACTCATATCTAAAAATGTCTAAAGCATATAAGTTAAAACTATTACAATAATTCATATTATCGATTTTTTTTACGCAAAAGGATCACAATTGAAACAAGTTAGTTAAAAGCCTTGATGTCTGAATGCATGTATGTCTGCCCCTGTGCCACCTAATAAGAAATTGTAATGATCAACAATCCTTTTAAACTTTAGATGGAACGTTTAAGCCAATGACCTTTGCGTTTTAGACCAAATTTAAAGCACTCTACTTGTTTGTTACTCCAAATTGGTCGAGACAAATAAGGAGGTGGAGAATGGAGATAACCTCCCAAGATGCTATTGTTTTTTTTTTTCTTCTTAATTCTTTTTAAAGCAAAGAGAGGAGAGATGGATTTAAAATTTAAGTAAGAGAAAAAGGAAAAATTTGAATTTTATTTTATTTTTATCCTGGTTACATTGGAAATAAACGGGGTGATGCAATAGGCATAACATTTGAAGCAAACAAAGGCTTTAGTTACTCTCCTTCCGTAAGAAAAATTTGAATTCAGAACTTATAATTTTTATTCTTAAAATTTTAATCTTAATTTCTACATTTTCACCTGCTATTAGTTATTTCTAAGGCTTTGTTTGGTTTGGTTTGTGATTTTTCACACACTATTTTGATCCCTTTTTTTTCTCTTACAAATGCTATTAAAATCAATTAAATACAAATTATTTCATCAGTAAATCAAACAAAACCGAAAAGTATATTTGGATATTGGGTATTTTTCTCCCACAAATACACAAATATGAGAAGCACTCTGGCTAGGAAACCCTGTCGGTAATTACTTACAAGAAATTCACCCCAAAATTTTTTTTTTTTTTTAAAAAAAAAGGAAAGACTTGAAAGTAATTTAACCACAAAAACAAAACACAGATTGGAGAACACAAGCCAGCCCGCGGCCCGCCCCGATAATCAAATCAAATCCAAATTTGAAAGGGATCATCAGTAAGCGAAACAACAGAGCAGCAATGGCTCCACATGATCTCCGGCGCCCATTCAAACGCCCGGCGATCTCCGACCAACAAAGACGGCGAGACCTCTCTCTGTTGCGGCAGAAAGAGAACCGCCTCGACGCTCAGCGTAGAGCCCGTTGTTTAGCCTCCTCCGTCCTTTCCTTTCAGAGCGAGCCCAAATCCCCTTCCCAAGAGCAATCCCATTTCGAACTCGAACTCGAACTCGAAATCGAGCCCGACGCAGAACAACACCAGGGCCCCGCTACAACCTATGATGTCCGACAGGCATCCAAACTTAGAGGAACTGATGCTCGTCGCTGGTTCGCCAAGCAGCTCATGCTCCCTGAATGGATGATTGATGTCCCTCCTAACCTAAATACTGATTGGTTAGTTCTTTTTAGTGGTACTTACTAACAAGACGCTTTTTAAACGTCCCGATTACTGAATAAAAATGTGAATTCCAATTTGATCGTACGTGTATTCGTTCAAACTATGTTTGTTCTTAACTTTTAAATCATGCTTTTGTTGCCCTTCCTAGTTATTGATTGAGCTAATATTAGTAAATTCTAACCTTTTTTTCCTTAAAATTTTATTTATTTGATTTAATTGAATCTTTGGAGGTATGTATTCGCAGAATCCCATTACTGAATGAAATGATCAATCTTTTTGATGCTTCTCAAAATCCCAGTTTGATTACAGTTCTTGCATGATGAATTGAATTAGTCGCTTTTGTTGATTGCGTCCCATATTAATTTGAGCTAATATTAGCTACTTCTTACGTACAAAAATGGTTTTTTTTTTCTTTTTTAAAAGGTATGTATTTGCGAGACCAGCAGGGAAACGATGTTTTGTAGTTTCGTCTAATGGGACAACAGTTAGTAGGTTACGCAATGGCATCCTTTTGCATCGCTTTCCGTCTGCACTACCCAACGGTGCCAGGATCAATAATGTCTCTAGGTCCGGTCAATCATACTGTATACTTGACTGTATATTTCATGAGGTACATTCTCCGTGTGAACGTTACTCCTCAAGATTTCTTTTTCCCTTTTTCTTTCCCTGCATGTATTTACTGTCTGGGATTTTGTGTGTGCTCTAAGGGTATTTGATATTCCGTATTAACAGTGATGTAATGGGGTGAATTATTTTCATGTGATTTTGCAGCCAGACCAAACATACTATGTTATTGACATGGTTTGTTGGGCAGGATTCTCACTGTATGAGTGCACTGCTGAATTTAGATTTTTCTGGTTAAACAGCAAGCTTGTTGAGGTAGGGGCTTGTGATACTCCCTCGACTTTCCACAAATACAGATTTGCTACTGTTCCCGTCTACAACTGTGATCAGGAAGGTCTGCAAACTGCTTACATTGGACCAGTGCCTTACGTCAAAGATGGACTACTATTTTACAACAAGTCAGCTATTCTACATCTTGTTTCCTTTTCCGTGTCTGTGTATTTCTTGTTTCTGATTCTTAGTTTTTTAAGGTGTTGGATTCATGTTTAGCTCTACTGGTCAGATCATGAAGCTGATACTTGATAGACTAGGCTATTGCTCTGGAAAGCCAATTACTTTCTTTTTTTTTTGGATTGATAGCAACCAGATGAACTTCAGTTGCTTCAAACCTCATTCTGATTGGTGTTTATTGGGGATGTTTCAATTATCTGTTTGAACCATCTGTAGTTTTCATTAGTACAAATGTGTTTCATTATCTGGAATCTTGTGTGCTTTTCTTCTGATTGCTATGGACTTCCCTCTTGTACTTTTCTTTCGGAAGTATGCAGCTCGTCTTTTGCTTAAGCATTTTTCAGTTAATTTTTCACCAAGATGCATTGTTCCGTTTGTTGCTTGTTTGGTCCTTTGTAGGCATGCCCATTATCAGACAGGAAATACACCGTTAGCTTTGGTCTGGAAGGATGAAAATTGTAGCGAGTATGTTATTGATACGGATAGTAAGGGACAAGTTCCGAACCAGCAACAGGTGAAACTTGATATTCTTCTTTTCACCAGGCTTTTTATAATATGACTTGTCATTTGACAAACAAGAATCCTTATGCTTTGCCCATTCAGTCATGATCATTTCCGGCCAATCTTCTTATTGGCATACATTGTATCAGAAACCACCTAGAAAATTATTTGTGTACCTTCTATATCAGAGTGTCGCTTAATCAGCAACCTGGGTTCTGGAATTTGATGGGATATGTTGTTGGCGCATGAGGTGTATGATTGAAATTGCTTAATTGCTTGCTTACATTTGGATTTGCATTAGTATCTTGTCGCAGCCCTAAGTAGTTTTGACACACCCATTGTTTCGCCATGCATCTAAATTTTCCTACCACCCATTTGGTTGGTGCTCCAGAAGCCCTCAATTATAATGGGCTTTGGTCATCCCTTTTCACGTGTTTGGTAGTTGTGGTGCAATGGGAATCTATTGAATTTTCTTATTATTTTTTAATATGTAAAATTAATTTCTGTGTTTTTCTTCACCAAATTTTGTTAGTTGTGGTGCAATGGGAATCTATTGAATTTTCTTATTATTTTTTAATATGTAAAATTAATTTCTGTGTTTTTCTTCACCAAATTTTGTTCTTTCTTCTTAACGAAATTCTACAGCTGCACAGCCTCCAGTCAGCCATTGCTAACAACAACAACAGCCACCAACATCAATAATCTATTCTTGCCAAACTTGGAATATTTCCCATCTTCAAATCATCCCTACCAATTTCAGTGAAAGCAAACTATTTGTCAAAATTTTCATAAGCTGGAAAAACCACCACCATCATCACCAACTACTACCTATAATTTGATCCACCATGAATAGCAAGATTGCTCTTTCTACTGTCAATTAAATGTTTTAAAATCAATTACCTCCATCACCATTAGAAAAACATGCCTTAACTATATCTCCTTAGCTTGGCTTGCATTGTTTCCCGTTGAAGAGAGGATTAGGAAAGAGGGTGGGCTAAGAGGTAAAAACAATGGGAATTGGGTAATCAATGATGAGGCAGAGAAGCATGGGTAGAGAAAATCGAATGAATATTACACAGGAGATAGGGATAGAAAGAGGGACAGGTGAGTGAGTAGGGATGAAGATAAGAGAGAGGAAGAGAGGGAAAGGGAGTGCATCTTTTTGTTGCTTTTTTTTTGGGATAATGGATAATCAGCATCAAAAGTGCCCAATTTGCTCAGGAATGATGATTGAAGAGTTTGTCTTTCATTACCATAGTAGAGTACCAAACACCACCATCAGTGAATATCATTAATAGTTATTCCCATTGACTACCCTCAGAATCCATGAACCAAACGGCTGGTTAGTGTTTCAAAAAATTGATAATGTTGGGACTTCATAACCTTGTCATTCTGGGTTTACCTTTTCATCATTTAGTTCTACTTTTCTATCAGTTTGGACACAAACTGCTTTGGTGCATAATTTTTCTTTGGTGATTTCTACCAGTTGGTCTTGGAGTTACAGGATGATGGGAGGCTTGCCACATCTGATGATCCTTCTGTTATATTTGGCTGGTTGAACGAGGATTTCATCCAAAAGGTTTGGATATATCTGTGCAGCTTAATTTCTAGAGTATAAAATGTGAAGAATTAAGTTTCATTAGAGTGTTTTAAATATCAAAGAAGTTTCTGTGTTTGTTGAAAGAAAATAAAGTTTCCATAATGATCTGGATCCCCTTCTGAAATTCTTATCTAGAAGTTGCAGATGGCAACATATTGAGCTTTACCGAGCCATATAGGTTTTGTACTGCTTAAAGTTAGGGAAGAACGCAATTTCTGCACTGATTTAATGCTATTCTTGGTGCAAGCTCTAGAATTCAGTCCTAAGTCCACTTGAACTTTTACCATATACTGCAATATACTACAATTTGATACTCCATTTTTTTTTAAAAGTATTTTTGTTGTTGAGGTGCTGATAATTCTTTTGATCTTCAGACTGGACTGCATGCTGGAAATCTTTTACGCTTTGCTGTTAATGATGGCGGGTTAAGTTTTGTAGATGGAAAGTTAGAGAAGGCAGATTTGCAATACCTTGGCCAATCCAATCGTGCACGTGCTTTTGCGGATAGTTACTCCAAGGTGGGTCACAAGATTTAGATTTTTTTTTTTTTTATCTTGCTTTGGCCTCTCTTTGACTGATTTTCAATTTTTGATGTTCCTCTCTGCAAGAAGATACCTTGTGTTTGTCACTTAAGCATTTGGTTGTGGAAGGCACATTGATAACAAACATTGGTTTTCATGTTGCAGGTAATGTTCCAGTACATTGTCCGGCACTCTCCCTTGAAAATTGAACATCTTTTTGCATCAATTGGCCCTTTAGGTGATGGTGATATTGCCAGCCATGATGTGGAAATGGCGGCCTAAACACGTTATATGCAGAAGAAACCCTATGATGCCTCGCTAGGAGAATTTAATAGTTTGTCGCTAGGAGAACTTTTGTTTTTGAAATTAATAGTTGTCACTAGGAGATCATTGCTTGCCTCGCGATGATTGTTTAAAATACCGGTGCTAGTGTGTTCCAACGATGGTTGTACCACAAGCTGCTCCCATAATAACTTGTTTGCTATATTCTGTTTAGATTCCTTGTGGCTTCTTGGTTTATCATGAGTTCTGCTAGAATACATACGTGCGATAAGGAAAAAGAGAATGTAATTGGGATTATTCTGTAAAACATTTGGCAGCAACATGCTGTAAAAGAGGCTTATTTTGTAAATCAATCTACAAAATGACCCCTTCCGTAAACCTGTTTAATTCAATATGCCAAAGTGGTTGCTTCACAACCATCATGAACACACGCCAAGACATCCGTGTAGTCCCTTGATATCGTAAAGGAATCATAAACCTTTCCATCTCTGCTCTTCTTGTACTCGAAAAGAAGAGAGGAGTGGTTAGATGAGGTGAGCTTGATGAATCCCCAGTCGTAATCCTTATACAGGCTCCAACTGGTGTTAACCGTGGTAAACTCAGACAAATGTGCTCCTCCGCCTCCAACCACCACATGGATCGTGCCATTCACAACCCCAGAGTAGTGCGACCTCCCGGATTTCACGCACTGATTCTGCATCATCAGGAAACTCCACGGTAACAGGAGATCAAGGATTGGTGATTCAATTAACTATGACAAGTCACCTCAAACTGAAAAAGTTGGGTACAGATGTACAAATTAAGAGACCTATAGTTTCCAATTTTACGCATGCTTACTGTGATTACAGGTAATTCATCTAATGTTCTGGTCTTATTTTGAAAGCAGTAGCTCACGTGCTGATTGCTTTACATGAATTAAACCTATAAACAGCTCCATACAACATAGTACAGGCTTGTAGTCGCACTATATGACTTATTTTTAATGTTATACATTAAGGAGATTAGCTATGTTCTTTTTTCTTTCAACAGAACAATCAGGAGTCCAAACAAACCCATTGAAGTTGATGAATGAAGACAATTAGTCCTCGACATGTATCTAGAAATCATTTACGCACTTTAGTTTAGGGGCCTCCGAGAGAAAATTGTTGTTGCAATTCTAATTTTTTCAAGTCCGGAGCAAAACTTTACCTGGTAAACTGGGCAGGTCCTTTCATAGTTATGAACATGGCCATAGAAGGCAATATCCACCTTATACTTCTGCCAGAGCTTCTGCAAGCTTTCCCGTCCCATGGGTTCTTCAAATGAGCCTTCGATGCCATAATATTTGTCTGAAGAATAACCAAGGACCCGATGAGCAGCAAATATTAGCCAAGGCTGCTTTTGCCTGTCCACTGATGCCAGGCATTTCTCAATGAACCTATACTGTTCAGATCCCTCCCTCCAGTCATGCTCACTATCTGCTATGCAAAAGTGAAACATGCCAAAATCGGTTGAATACCTGTACATGCATGCAAATGTCACTTCACAGTCTTCAACAAATGACCAAAAAGAAAACCTACTTCACTGAGACCACAAAACATTGCAAAGCATAGCTACTAATGGTAGGATCCAATCATTTTTTGTAGAAGAAGTTCAACTAAAGACTGCCTTTTTTTGGCTTAAAATCTTCTATTGTAAAGCCATTGTACACGTCTGCAAAACCACGGGAAATAGAACATACTTTATTGTCAAATCAAACATGGTCTGACTACTTTCCAAAATAGATTAAAACTCATAATCATAATTCCAAAACTTCAAATGGTTAGATTATCATTTAGATTGTTTGCAATCCACTTAAGAAGAACTACAGTATTGGGAAAAGTTCATCTACAACAATACTTAATAGTTCAATTGAAACTTTGACCAGATCTCATGAGTTGGTCTGGCTCTTTGCGATGAATTTTACTAACTTTCAATCATCCAAGTTGTTACACCACAGATATCTTCCAAACAAAACATACAATGGATACGACCATTTTTCAAATCCTTGTGCTACAGGTTGCATTAAATTTCTGCTATGATATCTAGTACGGAAAAACAGTTGAAGCTTACCAAAACTTTTCTCTATTTTCGGCAGGGACAAAGAACATGTTCTGAGCAAGCACACCACATTCTCCTCCAGAGTCCATGCCATTATAAAAGGATCCTGTACCTGGCCAATCACGCTCATGATTGCCACTGTTACAAGAAACTAAATATGTATTAACAGGTTTCTGACAAATTTATAGATAGAAATAAACTGACAAGAATTGTACTGTAAAAGGATCAAACCTCGCGATCATATAGGGCACTCTAGATCCTATGGGTTCAATCTGTGAGGTAAATTGGTCCCACTGTGATATATAGCCATTCGCATATGTAATATCTCCAATATGGAAAACTATATCAATGTTATTGAGATCCTTAATCAGTTGGTCAGTGGTATTAAGTGAGCCTGGCTGATAATTGTTGTACTCATTGGAGCCATCTCTCTCTCCCTGAAAGCCACAGAATTTCTTCTTACTAGCTGAATGGATTGTATAGAGAAAACACAATGTGATCATTTTCAATGAAGTGTATCTCATACAATCACTCTGAGCTTTTTTGGGATTTTTTAATAGATGTCAACTTTTTTAGCTCGAAGCAGTTAACTAAGTCAACATGTGCACCAAAACAATATCAAATGCATAAAAGAGCATACTCTAATAGGAGTTGCAACAAAACATTTCAAGTTACAAGTGCTGATGCTAGCATCTCTGCATTTTCCAGTTTGCAGGAGTTCATGGAGATCAGGATCATACATATCTGAATAGGTAAGCATCCATATGTGGATGATATTCTTACGAATTGAAATCCAGGGATAATTTACCAAAAGGAATCAATGTGAAAGAAAAAAGGGTTTGGGATAAGGCTTCCTACAATAAACAGGATTGCACAATGGAAACCTTTTACACTTCATACAAATAATTGTTTACTAATGAATCAAGTTCTTCAGGCCTCCATTGATACTAAAAGTTGAAGTAGATGCCCTAATGTTGTCCTTAATAATTGATTTTGTAAAAGATCCAATTAATTAATTAATTTCATTCTCTAAATTTATCTTCCCGTTCCATGCCTTTGTACTGGAGGACAGTATATAGCAAGAGATCATATAGCTAAAGCAAGTCTTTTACCTTTCCCATGTCTCCAAATATTATTACACGCTGTAATGAGTTCTGTCCTGGATAAGGTGATGATCTAAACGAGTATACCTTGCTCCAAACATATGAACCATTGGGTAATAGGTGACCCATTTTGTAGGAATACCTGAAAAATATTTATCACATGTCAATGTTGAAATGTACATGTCACTGAACTTAGACTGAAAGAAACAGACTTTGGGGAAAAAACTCACAGAGTGTTTGGCCACAGGTCCTTTAAGAAGCTTGTGTGTATGAAACCAGGATCACGCCAACCCACTGTCCTAGCAGGTGAACCTACACATCATTTTAGAGTACTTTATAAGCTATGCATTGACTCTCTCAGTTAATCTGGCATTTGATGTTAGGACCAATGGATGCGCATGGTTGAGACAAAATGAAAAACCCAGATAGTTGACATGATTATTAAGTATTATTAACTCCTACTTTGAAATCATCTAGGTTGAAAACTCAGAAGCCAAAGGCCTCCAACATAACAAATCAATCTGGGAATTTTCCAAACCAACAATAAGTTGCAATACAGAGGTTGATAACTTTATGGTGTTATGATAACTCCATTAGTTCTTATATCATCATGAATTACTGTCTCATCTTATGCATCTCACTTTCAATTTCTACAAGTAATGTGCTGATGCTCTGGTCACAAAACCAAGAATAGTTCCCAATCAATTTCCATTAGACCATCTGTCAATCTTGATTCAAGTTTCAAAGAAGGTTTAAGAAAGATCACAATTTTCCACATAAAGAACTGATACCAGCAAGCACATCAAAACTGATTTCATACCACACATGCTATTTTGTTGGAATGTCAGTGTCCCTGCTGGTGACCGCCTTTGGTTCTGACCCTTCAATCCCCACTCAACAAATGGAATGGCTTCATCAATATTATAGCCACTTGTCCAGGTGACTGTCATCTGCACATGTAGAGAAAGGGTGGGGGTGGCTGTAGGAATGGTTAAACTCCAGTTCTTGAAATCCCATTAAGCAAAATGTGACAAAAATCATTATGCATGCCAATTTGGGTATTTTAAATGAGCAGTTTCTTATCAAGCAACCTAAATAGTTCTATGTATCACGCCAAAAAGAAAAAGAAAAAACCCCCAATATCTCAAGGAAAGAAAGTAAATTCACTTAAGTTGCACATTCTACGCTACAAGATTGCATAATTAACAGATAAATAAGCTCAACCAGAAATATTTAAACAGAGAACATAAACAAAAAAGAAGCAGTTTTCCAAAACCACTAGTAGCCATGAACTTACTTCATTCCAAGACTTTCCTTGAGCAAGGCGGGGATAGACAGGTGCTTTAGGATTTGCAAAAGTTATGTGGTTTGAAACTGCTAGTAAGCTTGGCTGCATGAAATGAACAATACATTATTTGACAGAAAATTATTAACAGTAACTTAATGTGATCTTCAAAGTGGGAAGTCAGCTTACTGAAGAACAAAAATTTTGAGAAACTGAAAGACAACAATGCAACAAAGAACCAATAAACAAAGACATAAGGGCTTCAAGTGCAGTTGGACTCTCACGCTGTGTTAAGAAGGTTTGGATTTAAGCTGATTTCTGACACTATTTTTGAAGTCATTTGGAGCAACTTTTGTGCAGTTAAATACCATGGATGTTAAATCATTGCAGGAAACTCTGTTATCAACCAGTTGATTTTATGGATATTATGAAACCTGTCCATAAATAACGTAATCCATCTATTAAGAACCTTTAGTACAGATCATTCTGAACACTGATCTCTCCACATCCCTTCCCCTTACCCTGAGATCCTAAGGCCTGTTGGAAATGTTGGAAACGAAGCAAGAGTCTCTGCAGCTAAATATAAAAGTCAAATGAAACTTAAGGGAGACAGAAAATTCACAGACGTTTGACAAACCGCCTGAAAACAATGCGAAGGAGAAATCGGCTCGCTGATTGATCAACTGGAACTTGATTGAAGCTTCACCCGTCTTTATATAAGAGGAACTGGAGAAGTTTGCAAATTGGTACTGCAACAGTGGAAATTCACATCAGGTGATATTGGTCAGAGAAAACTCAAGTAGACAACTACTTCTTGTTCCAATTTAGATTATCATATGGGATCACGAGCAGTCTCACCTTTATGGGGGACGTGCATAGATATGGCGTCGCTTCTTTTGGATTTTCCGAGGAACAAATGGATCCACTGAAAAAAGCAAATATTCCATTTAAAACAGTGACTACCACATAATGACTAACAGCTTAGAAGTTAAAATTAGTAGAAAGCTGGAAATTACTTGAAGTTTGCTGGGGAGAATACTCCGATCCAATCATCCCGAGAGGGTGCAGAGTTTTTAAAACGAACAGTTACCCATTCAGAGTCCTCACCCTGCAATAACACTACCCAAAAATGCATCACAGACTTCAAATTGGGACTCTGACATTATTCAAAAGTCTACATTATCTGGTCATTTCTATGTTCCTACCATATCCATACGGGTAGGGGTATGAAAACTCATAGGAACAACCTGCACAAATTCACTTCAAAGAAAACCTATGGCTTTGACAGTAAGAAATGAAATTGGCCAGGATACTGAGAAATTTGCTGTTTTCAGTGTCGCTTTCACATAGCCAGTGGTAAAAGCAACTAGACACTGTCCATATATGGCGATCACCATAACATCAAAAAACAGAGCAAAGCAAACAACTTCGTAATTTATGATACTGCTTTTCTAAAGTAGGGAACTCAGCATTTAATACCATGTGCTCATGGGATTCAACTAATACTACAAACATATTCGAAAGGAGCATTGTGATATTTGATTACCTTCAAGCCAAGAGCAATAGGAGAGGCTTTAATGGCTGCAGAGTCAGTAAGAGCAAGAGTGGTTTTTTGAATTGCTATTTTGGATAAAGGCTGAATCCCAATATGAGCGGAAGCAACATTCGAGCCCAATAAAGAACCTAGCAGCATCAGCAAAAACAACATCGCTACGTATCTAGTAGGACTATTCATCTTGATCCTTGGATTGTCCAACCACTTTTATCCAAAAGCTTGGAGCTTTCTGATGTAAATGGGGCTTCTTCGTATTGTTTATTGACGAGGATCGGATCACTGACTTCCAAAGAGTGTCGGTGTGAAAAGGATAGCCAAAAAATCAGAAAGAAAGAATATTAAAGAGTCAATGAAACCAAGATAAGTGGAGATTGCAAGAGATATGCGATAGTTTATTCGATAGTTTTAGCAGTTTGACTTTGAATTGGAGCCTTGGTACCGTTTGGTCTGCAGATAGCCCCAACTTGTAGAGGGTCACGTCAGCAACTCATCAGCTGCAGCCTGCAATTCGAGATTTTTTTTGCTACTCAACACGGAGTTGAAGGTTCTCTCTCTACCCTTCTTCTGTTTTAACTCTTCAGTGTCTTTTTTTTTCTTTTGCTCGTGCATTTTCCTTGGGGACGGTAAAATCTGTAGGAGTTTTTCCAGTAAACAGATAATCAACTCAGCAACAGCAGAAATGTACTTGCATGACCTAAGGGGCGAATCAGAGGTCGTCAAGACCAAGAGAGAAAAAGAAAGCCATCATTAATAGCCAAGTGTAATTTAATACCTGGAGTCCAATAAATAAATAAGAACTAGAAAATACCATTAAAATTTTGATTTAAAAGTCTACAATGATGTTTGTAATTAATTAAAAAAAGATTTGGTATTTATTGTTTCTTATTTATTTGTTTTATATTTTCCTTCCGTCTCTTACGTATTTGGAGAAAATTAAGATTTTATTGGCCAAAGTGTAGAATTTCAAAATCATCTCTTCAGTTCCCAAAAAGAGAGAGAAAGAAAAGACCAAAAAAAAAAAGAAAAAAAGTAATGAAAAAATGAATTTGCCAATTTATTAGTTTGGTTTGGACTTTTTTACCGTTGACCCTTAGTTTTAATTAAAAAAAACTAAGGCCCTATTTAATAATCCAATTCAACCCTTAACATATTCAAACCGTTGATAACCAAAAATTGAACATTTGAATTAATTAAATGGTACTGAATTTTTTAGGCAAAACTTACTCTCAAAATTAAGTGATAACCTATTCACTAATCACTGAATGCAATATGTACTCAAATATATTAAATTTAATACTTAATAATTCAATAATTTAATGAATTCAAACTTCAGATTTCAAATTTCAGTTTTTAAATTTCAATTTTACCAAGCGCATCCTTACTGTGACACTTAATCCAAACAATAAACGGGTTATACATAGATTTTTAAATTATAGGAGGATACCATCCACCGCGAGTGCAACCACCCGGTCCGGTTGATGGGCGTTCACGTTATCAAGGTTGAACTTACCGGAAATTTACCAAATCCTTTGGCACGGGGGGAAAGAAGAAGAATAGAGATGTCGAAGCACGAAGTTAACGATCAAAACAAAACCACCTAATACCAGGAAATAACACTACAGGATATAGTAAGATAATGGATGTAGAACAAATTGAATGGCGTGGCTGCAGCCTCTGAGAATGTATCTAAATACGGGTGCAAAGACAATGGCACAACATAAGACAGCATAAAATAAAAGATGGAGCAATGCAAAACAATTGCATTGCATCGAGCTGGAGCTAGCTGCTGCTGCACATGGTACCCCTAATTAGTAGTAATTACTTACTCTGGTCTGGACTGCTGCTGAATTGGGTAATCCAAATGAGCGTCACGTACCAAAGTTGGATCAGTCAGAGAGAATCAAAGCCTCTCTCTCCCTCTCTGTGGCAAAGTTTACCACCCCGATTTACTCAAGAATTGAAAAACTGGATTTCTTTTCCCGTCTCTCTTTTCTTGAATGACGATCAACCAAGTCGGTTGTTTTGTTTTGCTTTATGCCTTGAGGCTGGAGCTGCAATTGTGTGGCCTTCGAGGAACATGACTTATTGCTTGTTCCATTTACTAATTCCTGCTTTCTTCTGCTTCTCCCCTCACCTTAAGCTTAACCAGACTAAGCAGTGGCATTAACTAAGCAAAGTAACAACTAATGAGCGATATTGGCAGTAGTAACACAGTGGAGTTTTCGAAACAGGTAAATGCAACATCAGGCAGGATTATTTTATTTGGGAATATGATGATTGAAAAGTCATTTCTTTCCCGGATCCCAAGTCCAGTAGTGCATTTGAAGCAGAAACGAGAGGTTACACTCTGGTATATATACATGTAAACGTACTCGCTCCTCCTATGGATGGAAAATTGCCTCTCAATGGGGAACTCTGCCAAAACGAAAAGGAAACTGGTTGAAGCCCAGGATGAAGGTCAGAGTTTAGCAGCAATTGGGGCGCGCAAGTTCCTTCCAGTTGCCACTGAAAATGCTGCTATTTCACTGTTTCCACGCAAGAGAGGGTTGACGGCGCGCATAGATCGTTACTTGTATCATGGGCTTTGCCCAACGTCTGATACTTTAATTTTTAACAACTGATTATCAGAAAAAAAAAATTTTTTTTTTAATGACTGTATTACGTCTCCAAAGCGGAATGCATTTTCCATACTTATTGTTAAAGTGAATTATTTAAAACACCCGTAAGAATACAAGAGGAAATATAGAACAACTTTGATACTTTCTACTATTAGATATTAAATTTTCTTACAGAATAGTGTATCTTCATTATTGGAAGAATTAATTAGGTAACAAACTATAAATAATAACAACAACAATAATAATAAGTAACAAAAACTATTTCCCATGCATAAAGAAAAGTAAACAAACAAAGATCCATGAAGAAAGGAATTAAAAAGCTAAAGTAGGCCGTCAATACTTATGGTGTTTCACTTTCCCTTTGACCCTTTAGCTGATTATGGTCCTAGATTATTCAAGAAAATACGTAATACCATTTTTACTCTTGAGCTTCAAGTATAATTAACTCATCTATTATACAATAACTCAATCTCGTTGACGTTTTTTTTTTTTTTTTTTTTTTGCTTTTCTTTTTTAACCTGTCACAAAGGCAATCATTGACAGATGACAAAAAAAGCGGGGCAAAAAGGAAAAAAAAAATCTTCAGATTGTAGTATCATAAACACCGATGACTTGAACAAAGCACAGCAGTGCGTATATTGCAAGATAAAAAAGAGGGGAAAAAAATCACTAACTCTTAAAAGACACAAGTATATACTTTTACATGTTGGCTCCAATATTATTTGGATACGAAAGCAGATCATGAACATATAAAACCATCGACATGTATGAAGCTCATCAGGGACCTGGAAGAAATGGTAAATGGGAAGGAATAACGATGGTATGCCATGCCTAGTTTTCGAGTGGAAAATCCTGAAGACACCTAGGTAACTAGCTAGCTGGTAATAAGGGTATTGGATGATTGGATGATCGGATGGGAGTCTTCTGTTTGAGAAGTATCCTCAGCTGAGCCTTCTGACACTCCAACTTGGTCCCAAAATGCCTACTCTTGGAACCAATTGCTCGAACAACTTTTGGGAATTCCACGAATCCTTTGATGCCCCGCTTGATATGCGGATTTTCAGGCTCAGGCGAAGCTCTTCTCTGACTTGCCGCCACAATTACTGCAGATGCATTTGAACCGCTGCTACCGTCCACAGCAATAATAGCAGTCGTAGTAGGAGCCGGTTTCTCAACCAAAACACACGATTTTATCTCTTCTCCGGAGGAATCACGACTGATACTATTAATATCGTCAGCAGACTCAATCCCACCATTACTTGACCAAGTTTTGTTAAAACTCTCATCAGCCTTGCTAAAAATGTGGCGGTGTTGCGCTTCTTGATCATTAACCTTGGACCGATCAATCATCTGTTTCGTTTTGGTGGCCTCCAACTCCGTCAGCTTTTCTTCCAACAAAAGTTTTGCTTCAGCAAGCTTCATCTGGACGCGTTCTTCTCTCAACACCTCTGCCATCCGCAGCATCTTTCTCTCCTCCTCCATGTCCTTGTGCATTCTGCTCATTTCTGCCTCGCCGGTTGATACTTGTTTTGCAAGTTCTTCACACAGCCGCTCCAATGCTTCTCTGCTTTTCTTGACCTCCGAGAGTTCTCTGGCCAGCTTTTTATTCATAGATTCTGCTTTCTTACGAGCCTTGCGCTCCTGTTCCAGCCCAGCCTTCAATTCGGTGATCTTGGCTCGGGCCTTGTCAAGCTCAGACTCCATCAAAGGCCTGATGAAGGTTAGATCCCAAAAGGAAGCCGCGATCTTTCTTGCTGAAACAGGAAGCTGGATACGATGAACTTGCTTCAGCTGATCAGTACTACAGGTACTATTACTACTACTGGCCTTGTTGTCTAATTGACGGGAGTGCTGCTGATGTTTATGTTTTTGGTTATGAGGAGTATTTGTGTAGAAGGGGTTCTCGTACAACTTCCAGGTTGGGCAATTAGTAATGGGATCATTAGAAATGGACTGAATTCTGGGATTTGCTGGGCTGCTTCTGCTGCTGATCATCATCATCATCATCATCTCTTCCATTTCCATTGGGCAGTCTTGCTTTGCTTTCTCTATAATGTGCCTTTCTTTGGAAGAATTGTCTACCTTTTTTTTCCTCTTGCTTTTGCCTTTTCTCTATTGTAATTGCAAGTAGGGCCGTTCTATCTCTAAAGTCCATTTGTCCAAGCTGCTTCTGAGACTGTGGGAGTGTAAAAGGGAAAGATGCATCACATGCACCTCTTGGTATTTAATTGCTACATCCGGATGCATGTCGGAGGTAGCCGATGGTGCAAGTCATTCGTATAATTCAGCAAGTCTAGTAGTGTCCTAGTTTCTACTACTGCGGTTTTTTTTTTCTCTTTCTTTTTTTTTTTTTGTTTTTGGGGGGGGGTGTTACTTTAACAAATTGTATTTTGGTTCTTGCAAACCTATTTTCTGTACGCACAAATGCTATAAGTAGCTGATTCTAAATCCCAAAAAAAGAAAAAGGGAACACATGTCAGGGTTGGTAAATTGTGAATAGGCAGTACTTCCAACACCTACAAGGATTTCCTCCTGCACAAGCTCATTCGATGAGGGACAAATTGTCTAAAACCACAAGGATTCAACTGGTTATCTGCCAGACCAGTTATATAGAAAACTTTTCATGTATGTCAAGGCCACTTCAAGCCTCGTGGATATTCTAGAACATCTACAAAAATCATCAAGATTGTGTAAAGGACCACATTTGCATCTGTTTGAGATTTTCTCCTGCGAATGCATGATAGGAACTGAACTCCAAAGCTTCATTAATCTAATCCTCTTGCGTGAGGAAGAAATGGGCCTGCACAAGTAACATTACTACTAATTAGGGTCACCTCCGGTCGTCCGTTTTATAATTAATGGCTTGTAGACCTCCACAACCTTCGAACCATAATAGTACTAGGAATCCTCTTTTAACTCGTATGATTTTTCCAGACTGATGAATGTTGATACCTCTGCTGTTAAAACAATTTTAAGACGCCCATGAAGGATTTAACTGATACCAGTACCTCGTAATTGCTTTTTTTTTTTTTTTTTTTTTGGTTTTAATGATCGGTTGGATTTTACGAATGCATCAACTCAAAAGGAGATCTCAACATCCATCTATTCTATCTTGTTATCCAACTCAGATTGTTGATGTTCTGTCCTTCAAAAGGAAAAAGCCTTGGCCTAAGGAGCAGGATGCCAATTGCCTCGTGCTACCAGTAACATGGTTGGGGGTCCCCATGGAACAAACACTTCTCATGATCAATCCACACAACTTTTCACATGGGATGGTCTTCTAACATGTTCTCCTCTACAGTACTCCCTTCTTTTTCTTCGTAAGCTAATTCTGGCGCTTGGATGATTAGTACTACGTGCTATCAAGAGTAAGATAATGCTAACCTTGTCTACGTAAATGGGGTGATATTCTCCCTGAATACAAGAATAGAATGACACCTTTCCACACCACCCCCTTTCTCCCAAACAAAAAAAAAAAAAAAAAAAAAAGAAAGAGAGAGAGAGAGAACAGTATGCCACTAGCACAGGTTTTCTGCGGTAAGGTCTGAATATATCAGTCAACCAAATGACCAAACAAGAGCGGACAGACAGCAAACCAAACCTCATTTTTGATTCACTGACTAATACGTATTCGATTTTTTGAACTACGAAGGAAATAGTGGTCCAAGTCCACCAGACTAGGAAACTTTTTTGTCCACGAACCTTTTGAATTTTGACGGCAAGTTAGAGATCAAATAAAAAAGAACAGCGAGGATTGTTGAAACGTGCTCCAACTCTTGCTTGTCTTCGCTCTGTTCTCATCTACTACCTTTTTACTTACTAATCAATGAAACAACAGTGTAGTGTTTAGTCTGCCGTGCTTTTTGTTTTCATCATTTAATAGACTGACTAATAGCCCACGAAATAATGTGCACATGAAAGGGCCTGCGGCTCACAGTACCAGATGAAACTTTTGTGAGGAATGATTTTGCATTGTTTAAATTATGGAGGACAAAAATGTTAAAAAGGATGAAATCGATAATTTTCGGCTACAAAGGATAGGCGGATCTGATCAGTCTTATGGCTCCACATTTTGCATCATAGTAGTCGAATCTAGAGTTCTGCAAAGGGAGAGAAGGGCAGGTCAACAGGGATGGCTGTAATGCGCCCCTGGGATCGATTTAAACCACAGTTTCGTACTTTACTACTCTCCAAAGTTTACGCCATTTCTGGTAGTCAAAGCTTAAAAGGACCGCATTGCATATTGTGGCATTGTGCCATAGCCGCGACAATAAATGGAGCAAGTCCTAAATTTGGAAACCAACTCTCTTTAGGCGGGGTGATCATTAGATGACCACTTAATAAGATGCAGGCAGGATTCACTGTAAATAAGAGGATTCGAGCCTCGTAGTACATTCCGTTGGACGTCTCAAAATTATTGGTGCGTTAAAGGAAGAGTAGTTTATTGTCATTTCACTGAAGCCCACATCCTCCACTTTTGCTATGATTGCTGTCCAGCTTCCTTCGTTTTTGTGGGTTCAATCCTGTTAAGGCAAAAGAAACAAAAGCCGCCAAGCTGGCTGGCAGCCTAGCAGGGCGCTCCTCCTTTTAGCATCCATATTAACCTACACTACAACTCCAACTCCAACTCCAACTCCAACCTTGAATTGAAAATTGACACAAAACTGATGCATCATCGAGCAGTTTACAGTTTACACCGAAGGAGTCAGAGCTGAAACAGGATCCAAATAAGCAAATCTGATAGTGCATGTCCTTCCCATCTTCCGACAAACTGCCCTTGACAAAATGTTTTGGAACAATTTATGCCATCAATTTTGGGCTTGCCAAGGTTAATAGCTAAAACAAGTAACAACACAATCTTTTCCAGAGAGAGATGATAGCAAAATCAAGTAACAACACAATCTTTTCCCGAGAGAGATGATAGCAAAATCAAGTAACAACACAATCTTTTCCCGAGAGAGATGATTTAATCCAATGGAGAGTCAAACGTGAATAACACTACACCTTTTCACGTCACAGTATAAGTGGGAGGGTTCGAACTTGGACCTCTCATTTACACTCCCTCCCCCAAACCACCCATCCCTTCCTCACCCCTCCCCCCCAAAACTAAAATGCACCACGCGTGCTACATTTTGGATACCCAAATTTAAGGCTGCTTTTAACTGCATACCAGAATATTTGCCTAGTAGATTAGTCTCATGATGGATATAAGATAAAACGTTAACACATAATTACAGGATAAATACGACATCAATGCCACCCAATTGGTGACCAGCTGCTTTAATCTGTATATGGCCGAAAGCATTCACTTAACTGCCACTAACAGGGAGAGAAAAATTCACACCAAATTAATCTTCAAACCCAAACCTCATCACTAAATTAATCAATTTGATTGCTCAAATACTCAAAGAGAGATACTTTCGGGACAGATCTCATTGCCTCTCGGACTAAGAGTTTAAATTAGATACTCACAAATCTCACCTGGGAGACAAAACTTCATAAAGCTGGTATTAAATTGCTTTGTGATCACAATATGCTTAAAATTTGCCTGAAATATACATCACAGCAAGGGAAAAATCTCTGGACTACTCAGTCATCCTTGTGCTCCAACTAAAATATTAGTATTCACATTTTCTACTGTAAACAGTTGGACAATAAGTCGTAGTCTTCCACAAAGATAATGCATATGGAGTTAATAGCTGAACAGAAATTCAAGAATGTTTTAGCTGACAAAAATGAAGAAAAGCTACAGAATACCTATTATACATTCTTTCATGACCTCTAAAAAGGCTTTTTAGGCCCTCTTATGTTTGAAGGGGAACATATGCCCAGAAAATTTCAGCCCCTTGGTGTATTCAGAAAGGTTCCTACGCATAAATTATCAACTGAAACCATGATACCGTTGCTCGCACCTGTAGTAGCTCCAAATACTCAAAATTTCTAACCTTTTTCTTTTGAATCACTTCAGACAAGTTTAATGACTTACAAATTGTTATTTTTAACGTATCAGTATTACCAATGTGTCAATTCTAATTTCGCTATATTACTTTCCAGATGTTAGAGCATTGCAGTACCAGAGTCATGCTTGGTAGTAGCTAAGTAAACTACTTAGTAAACTACTTAGTAAACAACATAAACACAACAAAGACAAGAAATTCCAGGACTGCCTCTATGAGCCTCAATAGGCATCTCATCATTTCCTTCAGGAAGTAGATTCAGTCTACGGAACCAGAAAACAAAGAATAGATGCAATCAATGGAACCATACTGGTGAAATTATCAAACATATAGTTAAAAAAGAAATATTAAGACACATCATGACAATCAAGAATGAGTTTTGTGGACAATACCGACTAGTCACTTCAGACAGGCAAACAATAATGCCATTTCCTCATTGAACAGTCTCTCTCTCTCTCTCTCTCATACACTCACTTTAGATTATTCTCTCCCTTCTCAGTTTCTTAATTTTCTTTCAAAAAGTATGGACGTCTCATTACTAGGAACTGTGAGACACCAATTAACCATCAGAATATAGGAGCTAATTGTACTTCTACGTTGCAACAGCAGGAAGAAGAACTCACATCATCCAATGGTTATATCTTGAACAACATGAATGCAAATCAGTTCCCAAAATCAAGAGCTGCAACAGTTGGCTCATTGAACAGAAAATAGGAAAAGAGAGTAAGAGTATAATACTGTGATATATTACAAGGAAAATCACATGGGGCATGTTTGGAAGTGAGTTTTTTGACCAAGTTTTTTACCTACTAGTTTTTTAACAACCTTTGCTACAGGAACCCCAAAAAACTTCTCAAAACTTTTTACCTACACACTTCAAAAATACACAAAAAACTTTCCCTTCAACTTCTAGTATTGGAACCTACAAATATGACTCCATTCCCACAAAAATTTGTTTGACAAAAATCACAGACGCATTATAGTCCATGACAGGTATATACTACTGGCCTTAGTCATCAAAAGCCTTAAACAAACATCACATATGAAGACGCAAAACACTACACTACTGATGTCCTAGAAATATGGCAATAAAATAATAGACTCAACCTGACAGGTATCCAATGCTTGACCAGGTATCATCTGGCTCACAATTCAAATTCATCTTCAAGCTTCAACTGCTCAGCCGCAGCCTCCTCCTCTTCATCATCAACCACAAAATAGGGATTGTGCGCTTCAGGCTTAAAGTTGTAGCCAGTGAAAACATAAAAGGCAAGAGTGGCCAACTCCCCAGCCACAACACTGGTCCAGAGATACCTATACGAAGTGATGGTCTCCAACGCATACACCACCACCCTCGTAAAGTAAATGTAGCAGATGACCACGATATAATACTGCCTAAACAAGGTCAACTTCATCAAATTCACAGCAGCCTTGCCATCAGTCCTGGCAGCCTCGCGCAAGTTCTTTATAGACCAAACAATCGGGAACAAGACGGCACAACAGCACACTACATCCACCAACAGGAAAACCTGCTTCCACGTGACCCAATCTTGGTCAAACGGCCCGGACTCATCAATCACAACCTGAGCTATATTAGCAACGACCTGAAGAGGAATGACGATCATCAAAACCTTCTTTTCCTTGTCCTGCAAGTAGGGCTTCAAAAAGGACCACCCAGTCCCAATCAACACAATCAAAGAGAAGAGGGTAATCCCCTTGAAGAAGCTAAACACGTAGAACAAGACATCCCATCCGTGGGCGCTCCCGGTTCGGTTAATATAAGACTTGTCCTCGGCCTCGCACAGGAGATTGAGGGCCTTCAAGATAACCACGGCGAGCATGAAGAAATGGATGGCGAAGACGGTCAAGCGTTTCTTGTACAGAACATGGATCCAGAGGGCGGCCAAGGCGAAATAGACGAGCGAAAACAAGAAATAAATCGTGGGGAGGGGGGTTTTACCGGCGGAGAGATAATCGCGGCGGTTGGAGTAGGGACCGGGTTGCAAATTGTACATGGCGGAGTGGACTTTCATGGAGACGCGGAGGTTGGGGAGGCAGCTGGCGAAGACGAGAGAGTACTGATCAGGGATGGAGATGTTGTGGGGTTTGGAGAAGGAAATGGGGGGGTTAGGGAGGGAGTCGAAGGTGAAGACGAGATCGACGGCGTCGGACTGGAGGGCGCAGGTGATCTGGGAGTCGTCGATCTGGCGGAGGACGTGAAACCAGGCATCGCGGGTGCAGAGGAAGAAACCGAGGCGGGAGAGGTCGAGAGAGGAGGGGTCGGAGGAGAGGGAGATGGAGAAGACGTTGAGGTCGAGGCGGCCCCGGTGAGTGAAGCCGAACTCGTCCAAGGCGATGATGCCACGTGCATCGTTGCGAATCTCGGAGGATCGAATCTCAGCGATTACGACTGCCGGAGAGATGAGGAGAAGAAGAAGGACATAAATGTTGATGGAGTTGATCATCATCGTCATCCTCGGAAGAACAGAAGAAGCTCAGATCTCCGTCTCTTTTCTCTTTCTCCGCTCTTCCCTTTCCTTCTTCTACACTGTAGCCTGTAGGTAGTGGTAGAGCCGGCGCGCCATTTTTTTTTATCCTTTTTATAAAATTAATTAATCTCCTGATTTAGGCTCCGTTTGGATTGAAGGAAGGGAAGGGTAGCAATGGAAAAGAAAGGAAATGAAAAGTGATTCCCATCGAATCGTATCTGAATTAAATATGAAAGGAAAAGAAAACAAATATTGAATTTCTGCTTAAACTTCTGTTTAAGTGTTAATTTAGTTGAAAAGATAGCGAAAAAATAAACTTTTAATAAAATTGTAAATTATTTAATTTCATTTTCCTTCTAAGCATAATTCAATCGAATAATTAGATTCTTCTCCGCTCTTTCCCTCCCTAAACCTATCCTTTCCCCCCTCAAAAGTCAATCGAAACAACAAAAACCAAATCACTCCAATCCCTCTCCTTTTCTTCAGTTGGGATCCTCTATGTCACTATTCAATGTCAAATCCAGTGTCAATCCCACTTATCACGTGATGGTAAAAAAAATTTAAATAAACAGTACATGACAAATTAAATAAACAGAACACTTGACATAAATATAGAAGTGACACTGAATTACCACTGAAAAAATGACGCTGAGGATCCCGTGTGCCTTTCCTGAGCTAACAGGCAAACAAGCTGGGCACCTTGGTCTTAAATCTCGACATTTTTAAATTCACGTTAACCAAATAGTATGGAGTATTCTCTTTTGGTCAAAACATAGTGGTAAATAGTAAGCATGCCATTTTTTGATCCAAAAATCAATTGTGAATGGATATAGAGAGGAAGAGTTCGCATTGGCCAAGGAGCAGCTATGTGAAATGTATGCATAAAAGGAGTTCAGGAGATGTTTCTTGCCCTTTATTTTTTCTTTTGCTCTTTTATTTTTATTTAGTTTTTCCCCTTCTTTGATTGTTAAGCAATTAAGTTAATGCCTCTCGTTCAGAGTTAGGGATCTCTATTGTCTCTCTGGACTAATCGTGTTTGAGGTGCCGTGAGTTAGGCAGGAAAAAGACTTTGATCATCTTATTCTGCATTTTGACGCTAGTACACTTTGATCATTATCTTCACAAAAGATTAATGCCTCCACAATTTTCCTGTAGTTCATGTTTCTTAGTTTAAAAAGAGTTTCGTCATTCTGCTTGAATGGTCAAATTGTAGAACCCTCAAAATTGGACGAGGGACAAAACAACACTAGTAGTAATTGTCAAAATCGTGCCAACTTGTTCTGAATCACAACATTTTTGGAGCAGATTTTTATCTCCATTAAAGGCAATGAAAATGTTAGACTGTTGTGGATCCGTCTGAGAAGAAAGCCACAGCCCCAACAAAAGGGGCATTTATATAAGTTGCTGGCTCAGATTGCTGATAGTTGTTTCTGTCATCAGCGAAATTGTCTCTGCTATCAGGCCCTCCTAAGATGGCTCCCACGAGAATATTTGGATTAGGCAAGCGGGAATAGAGATATTGAAATCCGTCACTGCAGCTAACACGTCCCGGATGTGCATGCACTGATGGCACAGAGGAACCTCTGTGGTGAACATGCTGGGGATACCTTTGCCCAAAACCCACCATGTATGACATTTTTGCTGGATTATCTCCTAATATATAGTCAACCTGTCTCTTTGCAGTTTCTATGATCTTATCTGCTGTGATAGTTGAGACCCCACATGCTGCAACTCCTCCATTCGAGCGTAAATACTTGGCATATGTTAGGAGAAGGAAAGACGAAGAGGTAACATACTGGAGATTGCTCTCACTTTGTTTATAGAGAAGTCCCCCTGTCAACCAATGTTGTTGATTTTGAGACAGCCAGAATCAAATTTAGCATAACGAAACCACTAAGCACCACAATATGGGCGGCTGATTCTGTGAGGGAAACGAAAGTCATAAAAAAAATAATAATAACAATTTTCTCCAGCACACCTGGGGTATACTGGGCCTGGAAATTTGGCATTCCCGGTATCAAAGAGCAGATGTAGCTGTCAGAATGTGCTTTATACAGCTGAAATTCTTGGGTGCTCTTCTCCAAGAAACCCTATGTGAAGTTGCATCGGAGAAGCATTGAGCATGTAATTTAACGAATTTGTTTATTTGTATTGCAGGAAAGAAGGGAAGGCAAAAAACAAAAAAAAAAAAAAAAAACCTTTGCAAGCAGAACTTTTGTTCCGGGGCGTTTGTCATCCCAACTAAAGGAATAATCGTCATTATCTGCGCCAAGTGTGTGGCCATTTGATTGGATGTAAGCCAAATACGAGGAATTTTCTGAAGCTGTATGAAGCCAAGAAGCTCCCCACAATAGCTCATCCTAAATCCATGAGAGCAGAGCAGGAGATGGTAAGTTGTGACAGATGAACCTACGCTAGGGACATTAAAGAAAACCTATGAAACTGTTTCGTTCGTCTCACTTGGTATCCTGAATATGAGCAGTAAAATGGGCAGACAACAGAATTGAGAGAGTCACTGTAAGAGCCCCTGTGCCTGTCTGCAAAATCAAACACCTGCAGTTGCATTTGTTCGGGATTGTTTTTTATGAGAAGGGAGTGGTAATAAAAAGTTGGGGAGTCGAAATTAGTAGTGAAAAACTAACCTCCATTGCTGTGTGCAATAATTTGGTGGAATAATGAGGATCGGAATCTTTGAACACAATAGAGGCTGCTGCCAGTGCTGCTGCTGTCTCTGCTGCTACGTCTGATCCTGGGTTTTGGGAGGTCACTTTATACACATTCCGAGGTGTGTCCATGTCCTCTGGCCTTTCCCAGCAACGATGGTCTATATTCGGATCTCCAACCTGCTCCATTTAGAGGAAATAAAGCTTGTTTGCAATTTTCTATTGTAGAAGACAAAACATTCCCAGAAATCAATCAATTCGGCGGCGGTATGGTTAATGATGTACCTTAATCTACTCCTAAAACAGCTATGAATTAGTAAATGTTTTTTTTTTTTTATCAAGTGCGGAGTTTCTCACTTGAGCGTATAAGGTAGCAGGAGTTGCTGTGGCTGCTTTCAAAAGATAATCGGCACCCCAGCGGACAGCGGCTTTGGCATTCTCAAGTTGGTTATGCATGGAGCTACCAAACTCAATTATGCTCCATGCAAATAGAGTAGTAGTGAAAGCCATTGGCAGGCCAAACTTGACATTGTCTCCTGCATCATAATAACCTCCCGCAAGATCAACCTGTAATCCACGATGACAAAAATAAGCCGTCAAAAAAACTATTACTCCACCCACTAATTGGAGAGCATATATACATTAGTAGTATTAATTAATTACATGGTAACCAGAGCCGTCGGACAATGCAGAGTCACCCCTCCACGAAAGTCGTTGGTTCGAGGGCAGCTTCCCTGATCTCTGCCCTTCAAAGAAGAGAATGGATTTTTCAAGGGCATCAGAATAGTCTCGAGTGGTGAATGCATGAGAGGAGGATAAGGAGAAGCATAGAATCAGTAGTAATTTTATGGTAAACTTAGGAAGGCAAGAAGTCATGTTCGTTTTTCCAAAGTGAAAATAAACTTATAAGGAGGCTCTATCCTTTAGAAGCGAAGCATTCACTAGACTATGTTTTTGTTTTTTTGGCATTGGCACCTCCTCTTTATAGAAAGAAGAATTGGATGGATGGGAGAATGGGGGTAGTTAAGTTCGTTGGTGAATGCGTGCATGAGAGAGTGAGTAGTGAGTAGTGTGTTTGAAAGCTTGGACGCATCATCCATTCACGGACGGATTCAGCTGCGCCAATTCGGATAATAGTGTGTGTGTGTGTCCTACAACTCTACTACTAGCATAATACTTACAAGCAAAAGCTACCGCCCGTAACGGTGGGAAGAATAATTAGCCCCCAAAAAAAAAAACAAAAAGTATGAGACAGTCAAAAAAGACAAATACAAATTAATCTTTGAATGGAAGTCATTTTCAAACTCGCATCATCCCGTGCACTACAGTTACAAACGAGCACCAGGTTTTCCTCTCATTCATGTTCGTGACGGGACAAATTTTATCCACACTGGGCTGCGGTTCAGCTATGGATAGATAAAGGGGGGGAATCCAAGAACCCCCCCCCCCCCCCCCCCCCCAAAAAAAATTAAAAAAATAAAAATCTGTGATCTCTATAATTGCAATTTTGAGTTGCTTCCATGCAAAAAAAAAAAAAAAAATGTGATGCTGTCATATGACATACAGGGAAGGGCCTTGGATTTGACCCGTGAAAGTGAAGGAGGATGCATGTTTGATTCATCATGTGACTTTTGGGAACGCAAATTTCAAACTCAGCGACTGCGTGATTTTATTTACAGTACTTGTTTGTATTTATTTTGGGGTGGTTTAGGAGGGAATAAGAAATGCTGCTGTTTGAGCATGTGATTATATTAAGAAGGCGTAATTCAAGGTGGAAGGGGTGCTTGGAAGCCTACAAAGCCAGCACCAATTTGTTGTTGAATTTTTTGTCAGGATTGGAATTGGAAGTAGTAGTACCAGTAGCAGCAGTAGGTAGTATTTCATGTCGACGTTATACAGAGGAAATGGGATTCCATTCTACCATCTGCACTTGTTGCTTCCTCTCTCTCTATAATACTGTAGTACAATCCTTTTAAGAGATATATATTTTTTTTTTTAGGAAAATGCATTCCTCTAAAGGACTTTCTTTTGCATGTTTGTCGGATTTGTGGGAGAGTCTGCAACCTTGGACTTTCTTTCTTTTTTTTTTGTCTGTTCAACCTATAGCAAAGTGCTGACTAAGGAATGAAAACAAACGACAAGGTCATCAAAGTGAGTTAAAAAAAGTCTCAACACCAGAAACCAGCATATTACAGTAGTGTGATTGGCGAACTTATATGCATTAATTACGCGGAATGCTACGACTACGAGTTCGCTAGTCAAAGATAGAGCAGTCCCATTAGTTCAAACAAACAATTCCTGCGAGTTTGATCTTTTTCTGTTACTTTTGAATGTCGCGCCATAGTCACGGCCCCCAACACTTCCCGAAGAAATGAAATAGGAGCTGTTTCTGTTAGGTTTGCAGCTTGGGACAGACGCTCGAATTGGGATTTGCCAAAGAGCCTGCAAAATATACCCCAATAATTAATTAATTAGGAAAGGAGATGACATGCATCCTTCAAGCCTCCCAACCTTTAGCAGTTGGCGCTTACAAATATCTGCAAAACAAGGTTGTTTGGATGCCGGGTCATCTTCAAATGGCGGTGGAGCCTGCCCGTACACCATCTCACAGCTCATATCTTCGAAATCTGCATTTTCCAACAGCGCGCAGCAGGACTTGTGTTGGGTCATTTAAATGTTTAGAATAAGGAAGGTAACAAAACAAAAAACAAACAGTATATATGTACTACTTGGGGTCATAGTTAATGGAAGCCCAAATTCGTCGGTGAAGAAGTCTTGCGTGGGTATTTTGCACATGTTAACGCACATTCCTACGCACCCGCTGTTCTCCAAATACCTTCATTGAACATATATGCCAGACGATTAATAGCACTGCTTGACTTGGTCATTAAAAATGGGAACACTAGTCACTCTGTAACTGAACTGAACTATTATATATTCAGACTTCGAGAGGAAAGAAACGTCATGTAATACCTGCATTTCTTTATGCGCACTCCACTTCTTTGCTTTACTCCATTTACCTCCACTTCCACGACCTACTGGGTGCGGGCAAGTCAGCTTGTAAGGGCGAGGTGAAGAAACAAAATGCAACAACATTTTATCAGTTTTGGTAGAAAAAAGTTGACGCACAGTGGCGGCGGAGCTAAGGGGTGCAAATTTTCTTATATGTCCATTTCATATGAATTACAAACCAACCAATCATTCATCTGACAATTCAATTATGTTGCCAACTATATGTGGGAATCATAACATACATCTTGGAACAAGCACTCTTTAGCATAATAAAAAGGCCCTCCAATGAGAAAAATGGATCGCCAAAACTGTGGAAAGCAAAACTTGATCGAGTCTAGTCCAATAAAAATGAGAATACTACCTCTGAAGGCCCAACTAGCCAGTCGAAGAAGGGTACTGTTATCGTGGCATTGAATTCACAGGCCCATCTCGTCGGTGGAAAAAGCTTCCTGAACTGTCAAACCCAAATTTGATTTGGGTAAGCTACTAAGCTGTTGGCTCGTTGGTAGAAGAATAAGGAAGCTCAAAAGCATTAGCAGCTGGTTTGCCCGAGAGGTTAAGGGGGAAGACTTAAGATCTTCTGCACATAAGTGCGCATGGGTTCGAACCCCATAGCCAGCAAATTTTCTTCTTTCAATTTCTCCTTTTGGCCCTTTTTCTTTCAAAAATTAGCTTCTTCTCCCCCCCCCCCACCCCCCAAAAATTTAGTCTCCTTTCTTTTCCCTGTTTCTTTCAAATTAGCTGGTTTAAAAAAAGGCCGTGTGTGATGCGTATTCACTCTTTCATTTCTGCGCCTTTTTTTTCCAAATTAGCTTTTATTTTTTAAGATAAAAATTAGCATGGACTTATCACAGTTTCAGCTGGTTTGGAAATTGGAAAAAGTCGTGCGTGATGCGAATTCAATTTCACCCTTTCATTAATTCTACCACTTGCTATTTCTCATCCATTCCAGTCCAGTCCAGTCCAATCCAATCAGGCGGAAAAAAGGAAAGAAAAGAAAATACCTGAGCAGGAGCACCAGGAGGAAGCATGGACAAGAGCACCTCTCGAACCACTTGCTGCTGTTGCGTGCGATTCCTACCTTGAATCACTCTCTTAGAGACGTCCACAAAGCTTTCATAGTCATAATCAAACCAACCCTTCTTCTCTACTGGCGTCCCATCTTTGTTGGATTTGGCAGCAAATTTCTCCATTTTGCGGGCGAAGAGCGTCATGAAAGCCTTCTCAAAGAAACCATCCTTGTATTTTGTCTTCTGCCCGAATGGTGCTGGCTCTCCTGATGGCTCTGCAATCCCACACCTTATGCTAACAGTTCCATTTTTAAGGCGTAGTCTTGGGTGGTAACCACACTTTATTGCTGCTGCTTGGTTATGGACTTGGACTGCTTGAAAACTTGTTAGAACCACCATCAATACTCCCTCGACTTGGGTTGTGTTTCGCAAGAAGCAGAGCACGAGAGGCTTTCTCTACGCTTTTTCTTGGTCAATTTTCGCGACAGCTAATCTGGACGCGCACTGTCTAAGTCTAGTTGAAAAATGTCTAAATTAAGGACTCTTCATTTAGCAGCAGTCGTCCCTGGAGCTATAGATATTATGCACTCTTCTGTGATTTTCAGGAATCCCAAAGGGCATATGATTGGTTCATGCAGCTCCACTTTTTACGTTTCATTCCCTCAAATAATCAAAAACCATTCACCATCCACATCTTTGAGGGACCTTTCAAATGTCTAGAATGACCCGATCCTTCCCTGCGAATATACGGACGGAATGCAGTCTCTGCAAAACCAATGGTTATTAGCCTTAGAGCCTGGGCCCCGTGATGGCAGAAAGGGCAAACACAATATCAGAGCAACTGATTGCGGATGAGCCAACATGATCTATGATCGACTTGAGGCTGACGTAATGCCACGCAAGACTTGAAATTTGGCCGAGCCACGTAAGCTTTTTCCCTCCCGTTCAGGTTTTTTTTTTTTTCTTTTGAAATATATACTAACTATTGCCTGGTTTTTCCCCCATGTAATGTAACAGAAGTTCCCCAATTCGACCTCTTGCCTATCACTTTCCTCCTCGGGATCAAGAAAGTAGCAGGCATCAAATTCATGTGCCGGAAATAGTACGACTATCACTTGCCACTCTCCTTTACCCGTTAAGCCTGGGATGGATTGCTTTGCTCTAACGGGCAAAGGTAAACTCAATGGGGAGTGGTTAGTTCTATAAGCGATTAATCCTCAGAACTCGTGAATAATTTACATCCAGATCCCAAAGGGGGAAAAAGAATACAAGAATATTGGGTAAAATACACTAAACCCTCTTGTGGTTTGGATTATTATCATAAAGCCTCCTCATTATTTGAAAACCCCCAAAGAACACCCTTGTGATTTGGACTAATTTGGACAATGAACAGAAATCGTCTAATTTGACGGAAAATATGAAATTCCTATATTAACCTTGTTTCAATCTATACTAAAAGTTAGTTCAAGATTCACATAAGATTTAAAAACTTTTTCACTTCATTTGAGAATAAAGAAACGTCAAGTGGCTCATTTGAAAATTTCAAAACTTATCATCTTCTCCAAATCTCCACTTTTTTCTTCGACAACAGTAGAACAGCCACCAATTACCACAGCCACCATTCAACTGAAAACCCATTCTCCTTCAACTCAGCCTCCATCACCGCATCCACCTCAATCGAGCCCATGTCCACTGGCATCACAGCCGATAACACCCCTCCCAAACCATTATCCGAACCTAGAGTCGCAGCTGCAGCGGAAGCAAAAGCTGAAGTTGAAGGTACGTCCAGATCGAAGGAGGCTTTGGCAATGAGAAGCTCCGATAGTGCTGGTGTACGTAGACCGGAGGGTCTGAATTTGACTGGGAACTAGAAACTTCCGGTGAGGAACGAAGTTGAGGATCTTGAAAAGGATGCGAAATTGGGGAAAGTTGGTGAGGAGGTGGAAATGGATAAATTAATAGATTGTGACATTTTCCGGTGAGGTTTCACTAATTAAGGTGGCCGTTGATGGAGTTGAGCTTATGCCCGGAGATTGCAGGTGCGTGACGTAATAGCTAAAAATGGGAGAGACAAGGATGAAGAGAGTTAGGGTGGAGTCGTACCAAAGAAAATAGGGGAGTGTGTGAGTGTATGTTTGTTACTAATTTGAAGGGCGGAGAAAACGAGGTGAGGGAGGCACGAAGCTTTGAAGTTTCAGTCTGGAATTTGGGTGGAAATTGGGAAACTGTATTTGTGCCAAATTTCAGTTCAATGATAATAAAGTCCATCTGTATCACCGCAAATTGGAAATTGGGAAACTGTATTTGTGCCAAATGATAATAAAGTCCATCTGTATCGCTGCCTTCAGTTCCAAGCCCGGCACTGAAACTTCAAACCCACCTGGTAGCGCCGGAGTTATATTACTGAGCAGAGAGTAAATTCACTAAAGGCGGTGCCGGAGTAATATTACTGAGCAGAGAGTAAATTCACTGGAATTTGGGTGAAGTTTCAGTGCCATATTCCACATCCCAAACCCACCTGGTAGCGCCGGAGGAGGAGGATTTGTCCCGCCCAGCAGCCCCCGAGTTTACAACTAAATTCATCTGCTACAGTGATGGAAGTGTACGAATCAATCTATCAATGGTAATTTTTGCTGCTTCAATTGCCATGGTAACCGCCTTCATCGTCATCTTCAACACCATTGGGTCTTAGATTTCATCTAAATTCATGAAATTTCTACTCTAGATGGTTCAGGAGAAAGAAAAAAAAAGGAAGAACAAAGAAAAAAAGAAAAGAAAAGAAAAGAGAACGTAAAATTATCACATTACCCTTGATGTATTGTTATCACACTCGCTTGTCAAGCGTGTGTAATTCACTTTCCGTCAAATTGGATGATTTCCGTCCATTGTCCAAATTAGTCCAAATCACGAGGGGGTTCTTTTGGGATTTTCAAACAATGAGGAGGCTTTATGATAATAACCCAAACCACAGGGGGGTTTAGTGTATTTTACCCCAAGAATATTTGCAAACTTCTTCCAAGCTACCAACACGTTCTGCAATTCTCGTGCCGAGTAACATGCCAAGGCCACACAGACAAATAAGCTTCCCTTCAGCAGCAGCAGTTTCGCTCAACCATGTTTGACCAGTTACCCAACTGCAAATCAATAGGTACACAGAGCTATATCTAACAAATACATATGGTACATGATACACCATATGAGACAAATGAAATGCTACGACGTGTAATTAGTTACTCATCTTCTTAAGCTGCATTCGAAGCCCAGTACCAAGTGTCAGAGGGCCTATACCTTAGTATAATGAGTGATGTGACTTATTTCCACAAAAGAATCTCAGAGTTTAATGGAAAAAAATGAGAAGAAAAAATTATAGTAAGAAAGGAAAAACAGTAAGTAAAACGATTAGGAGTAGGCAGCTACTACTCCACATTTCACGAAGAGACCTAGGCACCTGGAAGACGCACAGAAAGGGGAGGAAATGCCCAGGGCCAAAGAAATTGGGAGTTAGGATAGTGAACATGAAGAACAATGACCAAAAAGAATAACATATTATTTTTACACAAAATATGAAGAGAAAGAAAAAGGAAGGAAAAAGAAATCAGCCAAAGTACAACTAAAAGTACACCGGCTATTTCCAGCAGATTGCAAAGGTATAATTCATGCTTGTTGAATAGCTAGCTGCTATCCTACAATGCACGTTTTCAGTGCTCAGTTGATCTCCATTGATGTGTTTCAAAACAAAGAACAGAGCAGAGAAATTCTAAGAGATGCAATGAGGTCATAATGACATGCAGGCCAATACAAAAGACGGTAATCAGCGATAAGATACCTTTGTGTGGAACACTCAAGTGAGTTCATTAGATGTTGCACGACAAATACTTAAATGAGTGATTTGAGCTCTACCTTAGTCATTAGATACTTTTGGCTTTGAAGCAAAATGAATAGCATTGGAACAGCCAAAAGTTGTCTTTGAAAGAGATATATTCCAGTTCGCATCCAGCAAAGGCCTTGGCTTGAGTCACAACATGACGATCCACTGTTAAAGGTCGAGACCAAGTGATATTGGAAAGAAATATTCAATAAGTCATATTATTTGTCGATGAGATATTCACAACAAACAAACTCCTGTGAATAAAAGCTACAACAAACACAATAAACCACAAGAAGTTGCAAATTCAAGGTCCATTCCATTGATTCCCACTATGAATACATAACTAGTGAAATTCTGATGTGAAGACAGTTTGGTTTTCCATCACACAGAACCCTTACACAACAAAACCTAAATATGCTTGAAACCTCAAAAGGGTCGAGAAGTAGTCAACTGCTACTCAGAAAAGCACAGCTTATAACTTCTAAGGTGCAGCTTGAACAGATTTTGCAGGCTGAACTTCTTGTGACTTTTCCAAAGCTGAGATCCTTCCCTCCAAAGACTGGTAAAGGCCAATCGCCTAAAGGAGGGGGAGAAAAATGGTAACATAAAAACAACAATGCCACAAAAAACAAAAAGAAAAATAATTTTTGAAGCAAGATACCACCAACATTGTAAGTGGTGCGGATATAATTTTCACAGCCATATTAAACAAACTTAAATACACCATTACCCTCTACCAATATACCATTACCCTCTACTATTAAATGTCAATTAAGTTCTAAGGTAATGACAGTTGATTCGCATAATTTTACAGCAGGCCAGTTGCTTCCAATGTTAAGGTAGCACGGCTACATCTGTAACTGCAGACAAAGTTGACATTTTGCTATTTTAACTGATGAAGTAGTCAAATTAGCACATTTTAGTGCCAAAAAGAAAGAACGGCAAATCCCAAGATTTACACAAATAGACCATCAAAATGATCTCATAATCCAGAACAAAATCCTTAACTGCTTTCCGTCCCATTAGAAAAGACTTTGTCTGCACTAAACAACTGCATATCGTGGTCAATCATAAACCTATAAAATCCAAGTCCCAGACAAACAAAAAGGGAAAAAAAATCAAGTAGGGCGACCAACGTCTTGTATTAACTAAGAATTCTTTTGATTTATTTCTTTTCCTCCACCTTTAAACTGTTCAAAAGCATAAGTTTGTGAGCATGAAAACATCTTTACTTACATAAATCCCTCAGAGCAAAGGCAAGTTGGGACTTCAGAACAGATGACAAGCAAGAGCTCATCCCTCAAAGAACATGGTCATTCATCCAATTTCTATTTGCATAAAAAAGAAAGAAAAAATCCCTCTCTGACTTCCATTTTTGTCCCGTAATAGCATTAGGCTTTTCTCCCTCATCCAATCAAATCAAAATAAAGCTCAACAGAGATACATAGACGGGCATGGATATGAGGAAAAATATCTGTAATTAACTATTCGCAGAAATGGAAAACAAAAGGAACGTATACAGGAAAGAAAACTTAAAAAAAAAAAAAAAAAAAGTCAAAAGAAGAAGGAGAAGAAGCAGGAACCTGCTGAGAATGGGTGCGATGGGCATTTTTGTAATCCTGTTGCAGAGCATAAATTCCCATGGCAGAAGCCACCGCTGCACCCGCGAAGAACGATGCTGTCCTCACTCTCAGTACGTATCCCATTTTTTTTTCAAATTTTTTTCTGCTCTGGGTTTTGTTCCTCCTGCTCGTCGATCGAATTCGATGGCAGTTCCCAGGATCCTAAAATCTGATTACTCAATATTGTTACAGCGTCACAGGCCATTGTGGGTGATTTCTAATGGGCTGGACTTCATCTTTGAATTTGACTGTGAACTTGGGGGTAACCGCTGGGTAATTGGGAGTAACCCCGAAACCCACAATATTCATTATGGGCTGGACTACATGCTTCCAAAATAATCGAAGAGCCTTGTGGAAAGCGGACAATACCTGCAGAAGTCCGTAGCTGGTCTCTTTTTCTTCTCGATTCCTTTTTTCCCCCTAAAAAAAAGAATGTAAGGTACCAATACTAATTTTTCATAGTAATAAAAATAAATAAATAAAATTTGGAAGAACAACATATAATCAAGGCAAAGCTATTATGACAGCATCCAATTTTTAGGGTATTAAGGACAAGTAAATCTTCCTTGCTGGTTCTTTTCAGCACCACCAAGTGCTTGTTTTCGACAACTTCTTAATGTTTCTGCTTTTCTGAGGCCAGTTTATGAAATGTTTATAATAAAGAAAGTCCACTGAAAATTTTTTTTGAATAAGCAGTTTGAAGGCTTTCTGGCACAATTGTTTATGTGCGTATGATCGAATTATAGCAGCAGCGTCGACAAAAGTGCTTAAATAAACTGCCTTTGGACTTGATTGGAATGGTCAGTTGAGTTTTTGGGAAAAAAAATGAGCAAAACCGGAAAGCCAACCCTACACCAATATTTCTCTTGGCAGCAGAGAAGTCGTGTGCAAAAATTATTATGCCCACTGAGCAAAATTATTATTTTCCACCTTTGCGTGGTATTGCTAAATTAGGTTTTCTACGCATGATTTTTTCTGTTTGAGCCTGTTACTCTTTATTTAATGAGCTATGTTTGATCTTGCAATGGACTAGCGTTCGTTGAGAAAAGAGCATGGAGCAGCATTTTATTTTATTTTTTAAAAAAATTTTGCCTAGGAATAATAGAAAACTACTTTGCATATACGGAAACTCATTCCACTCGTTATCAATCAAATATAACAAAAAACTATTTGTCAAATTTTATTTTGCTCGTATAATTAACACATTTTTCAAATATTATTTTTATTTTACGTACGTTATATCCAAAAAAAAAAAAAAGACGCTACAATATTTTTTTTAAAAAAAAATTATTCCAAATAGTCTACTATCTAAACACATATTATTATTAGAGTATTCGAGCACGAGACTATCCGTAAGGAATGTGAAAATGGGCTCACTTCCTTTCAGAAAAAAAAATAAATAATGAAAAAAAAAAAAAAAAAAAAAGAGTGGGAGGAAAATTGACTCGTCATTGCCCTTGTTTTCTTTAATAGCATCTGAAGTGTATCTTTGACTTTGGGAGCTAGAAAGAGGATTATTATTATCACTGAGGGCCGGCCAACTGCCAACTGCACTGCAATTTTCTAATAGTTCCAAGGAGTTGCGACAATGCAGGATGGTGTTACCCCTAAATCTCTGCAAATTCCACAGAGAGAGAGAGAGATGCAAAGCCTCACTAAACAGCTCACGTGCTGCCACCAAATTTCTGGGCGGTGTACGCTCTAACCGGTCCCTGAGTTGTTCCATTGGAGTAATTGATGATCGGCTCAAAAGTCAATACACGCAATTAATTATTTTTCCATACCTGTATACCAGCAACACTGACCGTAATAATAATAAGTATCATATCAGAGAAGCCACTCTCAAAATCCACCCCCAATATTATTATTATTATTATTATTATTATTATTTACAGCCTGTCTCTCATCGCCCAACACCTCATGTAGTAAGTACATATTTACTGCACCAAGAACCAAAAAAAAAAAAATTCTCAATGGTTTCCTGGAACTAATTTATTTATTTATTTTTTGCTTTGATTGTTAAATTAAGCTTCCTGTACTTAAAAAAGAGTATTATGGTAAACGAAATATTGTCCAGAGTGTGATAGTAGCAACTTGAATCAATACTAGTACTGCTACTAGTGTAGTAGTATAAAAGCAGATTACATTAATAATGCTTTGATAAATCATCCATTATGATCAGTAGATGTTGCTGTTGATGTTGGATTGAGTCCGAATTGTGTGAATGGAAGCAAGAAGGAGTCTTAGCTCCGTTGGTGAATGGGAATGATGGGGGTGTGGTGAAGCTGACGAATGTTCATGGGGGAGCACACACTTGGATCGCCATCTAACAGCTTCTCTGCGACTATGAGATTAGCTGCCTCTGTTGGATGAAATGCATCCCAGAACACATATTTTGCTCGATCACTGCACAGAAATGAGCTGCTTGCATTTGCCGTCTTCCCCTTTCCTTCGAAGCAAACAAATGGAGGGAAATAGCCACCACAACAGGGACCATCCCCATTCTCGAAACCTGCCAATCAATTATTATCGATCCATCCCAAAATAATATCCAAACAAGTACTACTATCAGGAATCACTCCACAATTCATACTACTAGTCTACTACTACAGTAGTTCTTGTCTGAATTTCAGGAGGATGCCCCATCCGAATAAACCATCAAAACTTTTAATTATAAGATGTTAAAAGTGGTTACCTTCCCCTCCCCAGTCCCCACCCCTTCCCTTCAATACAATTTATACCCGTACCACCAACACAGCACCAAATCAAGATTCTCCATCGAAAGAAAAGAAAAGAAAAGAAAAGAAATGGAACTCTTTTTTCTTCTTGTTTTGTTCAATAAATAACTAACCAACTCACCGTATTGATGATAATTTCGTATCATTCTTCTGAAGACATCGTAGGAATTGGCGTACACGAATACAGCTCCAAATCCCACCTCTCTGTTGAGTCGATTCAGCCCTTCTTTTAGTTTGCTATTGTAGCCTCTCACCACCGAATTTACTTCAATCGAACATTCTCCCTCTGGGATAAGGCGGGTGGCACGGACATAAGGGATGCATCCAAGAGGTCCAACTCCAACTACCACGAATTTTCGAGCACCTAACCACCGCAGTCGCTTCACAAAAACATTTATTTATTATGATTACCGAGTATTATACATCCAAGAACCAGTAGCGATCGCGCTTCCCATCAATGTATATAACCCATCAGTATTTTTATGATACCTTAAGCTGCGTGGTTAAGTTGGAAACCATATGATCTTGCAACACTTCTGGAGCTATTTTGTCACCAGAAAAGGGAAAGGATGGTCGGAAATAGCTGAGAATATCATTTGATCCAATTGTAATGGAGAAGATTGCTTTGCTTAGGAGTTCGTTGGTCTTCTCTTCTCCCATTAGATTCACCATGTATGACCTACTCTTTTCAAAATACCCAATTTGCTCTTTCAGCGTCAGTCTTCCTATCTGTGAAGCATCAACACAAGTCAAAAAAATAAATAAATGATTAGTAACGCATCCTTAATACTCTATTATGCATTAACTACTAGTGAATGGTAGAAAAGCAAGGAATACAGACAAAGAACGTTCCCGTTTGGTCCAAAATCCCTGAAGCTCCTGAAGCATAATTAATTCCTTCATGAATGGCGTTTGATGTAGTGTTAGGGGCCAGGCAAGGCGGAGGAAATGACGTGGCCCCAAGAACTTGACCTGAGTACATTAGAAGCCATGCAATTACTTGCTCGTGAAAATTATTGAATTAACAGTACGTGCTAAGACTTGGAAGCTACTACTATTACTCTGCTGAATTAATGAATGAGGTTCGGAGTTTGTAACGCGATTAAGCGACTCTGGAGCAACCCCCAACCTACCCAAGAGTGGGCTGCTCCTAAATTACTACCAACCAAGTTTGGAAGTTTATAGTTTTTTCCTTTTTTGGTCAATCCTCTGGACAGGTACAGATTGTCTGTTGTTTTACTCAGAAGAGCGCATATGGGTTTACAGTGTGCAAATCATAAGGTTGTGGCAGAAGGTTCCCCCTTCCCAGTCATTGCCTCAAAAAGAATATTACAGTAAAAAGAAAGAAAAAAGGTTAGAAACTTTAGCAAGGCAGAGGAACAAATTAATTACTACTACCAATTATATCTGGAATTGTGCGGCCATTGGTAAACCTTCCGGTCGGTCTTCCCCCGGAAGGGAGGAAATCGATGCCATAAGGTGGAGAATCCGCCTTAGATAGCGTAAACAAGTAGTCGTTGTTCCCTGCATCCACCAATGAGTCTCCGAACACAAAGGAAGTTAAAGAAACGCAGGGGAAAACGTGCAATTGGATGACAACCAATATTGCGCAAAATGTATGGATCTCCATTATTGTCATGAATATTGCCACGGGATCAGAGCCAGCACCAATCGTGGTAGACACATATATAAGTGTGTGCGTGTATTTACTGTCAAAGGGCTTTGTACGTTGATTACAAGCCACACGGTTTGCATGACTTTGCTTGAAGAATGTAGTACAATTATTGAAAGCGTCTTCGATGAATTCTTCCATCAAAACTATTCGTCACCAGTGGAGCCTGATGCAAATTATATTCGTCACCAGTGGAGTCTGATGCAAATTTTCCTGGCTCTTGTTGAGTAGTTCTTATTAGGTGCCTGCAGCTAAATTAGTTACAGCAAAGAGGATGGATGATGTTAGTAACTATTGGCCTGAGATATATGAAATTTACAAAATATCTGAGTCCTTATGAGTGCATGAATGTTGGATGACGAAGCTAACTCGACCTTGAACGTTTTACCTCTAGATTTTTGCATTTAGGTTGTCAGCACAACACTATCTTTTCATATATAAAAAGTGGAGACGAACAAAGTTTCTATCTAGATGATTCCCACAACCAACACCGCGGCGGGGGATCAAAACAAGGGGAGGGGGGGTTCATGTTGATAGACGGTTAGTTGGTATCTGTATCTAGATGTTTATTTCTAATAATCAGTTAGATGCATTTTAAACTTATTTTTTGTGGTTCGGCTGATGATTATAATTGCATATATAATCAATGATTAATCTTTCATATACTAACGGAATATATGCTATCAATTTTGGATGAATGATAACTATATAAAATTTGGATTTGAAATTCAATTTTTGCACATGTTTCATGGATTTAACGATGTGTATATTAGCATGATTTTTAAAAAAAAATATTATTAGTATTAGTTGCAAGTTTTATGGAAGCATGAATAACTCGAGGAAAAAATAAAACAATATTCTTACATATTCATAAATATTTATTTTACAAAACTAAATGTATCTAAGTGCTCGTGTACCATATTAATCTTTGAAAACTTTTATGCATACGTTTATTTAAATACAATACTATTATACATAAGAAATGCAAGGTCTACGAAAAGGTTGATAGATATTCTTCAAATTAATTTAAAACCTAAATATATATATATATTTGTATTCAACTAAATACCAGATATTCTCCATGAACAAATATTAAGTTTCTAGCAACATTAATTAAGTAACAATTTAAATAATACTAAATAAAATTAGTATATATGGATAAAATAAATTAAGTGGATTTATAAATAAAAATATAGTTTGTTAGAAGAAAGTAGAAAAGTATAACAAAAATAATCAATTTTATGAAAATAGATTAAGTTATTAGAATAGAGAGAAATTATGAGAAAATTTTTAATTGGAGAAGAATTGGATGCGAATATGGGTAAAACTCAACTATCCAAATGACTCATCAATTGTTTTCAATTAGACATGCCACCTAAGAGATCGAAAATGGGTTATTAAATTAACAACTATTATATATAGGGTAAGTTTTTCATAAGGTGTGCAATTTTTTTTACACTAACAACTTTAAATCATGCCACATAACATGAATTTAAATTTAAAACTCAAGCTATGCACACGTGATATATGTCCGTAATTGCTATTGTTAAAAAATCAATACACTATCATTGCATAAAAGTTACATATATATATATATATATATATATAGAGAGAGAGAGAGAGAGGAGGGGAGGTTAAATTGTGTGTGGAAGGATGAACCGTGTTGCCAGAATTGGTCAAATTTCTTAATTCCTAACGACTAGATTGGTTGAAGGCTCAGCTGTGATAAATTGGTTTGAAATTTTTGTGACAATAAAAGAACGAAAAGGATAGACCGTAAAAAGTTGAGAAAGCATGATGAGACATTTAACACTGGTGATTAGTATTGAATGGCCATGCAACAGCCCTGAGCAACTTTAACAACCATGGGCAGAAGAAATAGTCAATGCGACACGTTCAGGCACTTGGTGTTTTTTCTTAAAGAAAAGATACCTATCAAATAAATATTTTATCCACCAAGTTCTTGATCAACTAGCATTTTGACCCGTGTTATGTGAGGATTTATGTTTCAATTCAAAATAATAATATATACTTATAAATTGCAATACATGATAGAGTATATGAAAAAGATTAAAAATTTCAAATAAGTGTATACTTAACATATGTATATAACATGCTCTATGTGTGTTGGAATTTTTTTTTTATTAATTGTGATCGACATTTTTCACATCTATTTGTCTGAGAGTCTTAATTTTTTTCATTTTTTATTTAAAATATAACTTGACATATTGTCAATGTTACACTATTATAAAGTGAATTTGGCGAGTAAAATATAAAGACGTTCAATGAGTCAAGAATTTTTTTAAGGAGGAAAAATATATTTACATACTTAATTTAAAATTACCGAAAGAAGGTTTGGAATATTGTTGTTTCTATATTGATTTGAATGTCTGTCTTAATTTTCTTAATTTACAACACAACCTTTAATCTTAGTGTTGCCAAATTAAATGGTTTTAAATAATGGTATTTCTTTTTTTATTACGGTCATTTGTATTTTACTGAATTATACTCATTTATAAGTTTGATAAGCTTTTAATTTGTAGTGATATGTTAGGTTTTCTTTAATTAGTTCACATTAGAATATGCTAATTAATAGCTTTGATGTGATAAGTATATAATCCGAAAATGAAATGTTGTTTTATTTAATTAAAATAGGTTAAAATTCTAAGAAGAAAGGATACGAAGTTGAGAGTAATTTTCATAATCTACTACTTTGCATTTGCCAAATTAAATGGTGTGGAGTATTGTTACTTTCTTTTTGGTTATGGTCATTTATATTTTTTTTTGAATTATAGTCTTTTATAAGTTTGGCAAGTTTTTTATTTGAGATGGTATGTTAGGTTTTCTTTAATTAGTCGACTTAAGGATCGCAGCTAATTGATAGCTTCAATATGGTTTTCCTATAATCTAAACATTAAATGTTGTTTTATCTAATTAAAAAATAAAATTTCTAAGACAAAAGGATAGGAGGTTTGGAGTTTTCTAGGAGATGAAATCTGAAAAGTTATCTTCAAATATATTGATATATAGATTAGTATCTTCTATTAGGTCGTTCTAGAAAAACAATATATGCACTGGCCGATGAAATGTTTTTCCTTGTTTCTTGATTAATTTTTTCCTAAATTGATGGAATATTTCTTGAATATCGTAAAATATCAGCGCATCAAGGGCAAGGAAATAGGGATATAAACAAATTTAATCAAACAAAATACGCTAATGTTCAAATTTACCGAATTGAGTTTGAATGATTTTTTTAAATCAAATTTGAATGTCATCAAATATAAAATGGTATTCAAACTTGGCTTGTTGAACGAGTTCTTATCAAGTCAACCTTGATTTGAACATTAAATAATTTGATTCATCTTTCAATTCTATAAAGAAAGCATTGGATTTCTTGCGAAATTATCAAAATTGCATAAGATATTGCGCGCGCGTGTATATTTCGGGGATGCTAGTGATTTTTTTTTTTTTAAGGTTCTACTTTTCTTGGAAGCTTCTATTTCCGCAATGGATCTTCTGTCCCACATCATGTGCCACTCTCTGTCCCACTTTTTATTATATTACCATTTCTCCTACGTAAATATCATGTTTTAGTTTTTTTTTTTGTTTCCTTGAGATCCAATAACTATTAATTGAGTAATATACAAAATTACAAATTCAAAAAATCAAAATGCATAAAAAAATGAGATTTTTTATGAATTTTCTACTATATTTTTTAATTTTCTATTATATATTGCTTTTTTGAAGCTGCTGTATTTATTTTTTACTCAATTAATAGTTATTGGATCTTAAGGAAACAAAAAAAGAACTAAAACATGATATTTACGTAGGAGAAATAGCAATATAATAAAAAGTGTGACAGAGAGTGGCACAGGATGTGGAACAGAAGATCCGTTGCGTTCTATTTCCTCCTCCAAGTGGTCGCGGAATTGTTTCTTGATATAATCCTCGAACTGCTTAGGCTTGAACTTGTGGCTTTTCGTGTTTGCATATAAGTTTGACTTAATGTGTGTGCGTGTATATACATATATTTTTCCAATTAATGCTCTTTAATAAGTCGCGGACTACCAACTAAAATCCTGTGATCCCAATTCTCGTCCAGTCCACAAACCATAAACTTTTAATGCAAGAGGCCTAGGTCTTTTTCAAGCTTCTTGATGAAAATGGAAGCAAATCTTGCATTTCCATTGTATCCTATGTTATCTAAGTACGGAAATATATAGTACATACTAATCGTTAAATTAAGCTATTGCCTGATGATTGATACTGATCCGGTTATCATATCTTCGTCAGCCAGCCAGGTTATTAATTATATACTGCTTAATGAACCGCTCGGACGATACAAAGCCATGCATGTTGTAATCCTAGTCCACACTGTGGCTGACCTGAAGGCAATTAGTGGCTCCTCAGGGTATGGGCCGGGAGTCATGTGGTGTGAGACGATGCAATAAATTGAACCCACACATTGTGGTCTTTTGCCTTTGGGTTGGGGCCTCTTTACGTTTGAAAAGTTTACATTTGCCCCTCAAAGTATGGACTGCACGCAGAGTTGTTGGAAAATTTTATGGTATTAATAATAATAGGAATTTATGACTTTAGAATTACAAATTTGATTAGGGTAGGTGCATTTTCTAAAAATGTTACCTAATTGCATTATCAGAATTTACTTTGTATCTACATTTTATGAAACAAAAATAAAAAATATATTAATGATTCAAGCTGGAGATATTATTATACTCGATCGGTATTTTAAACAATACTACATCCCATCTTTACATTTATTTTCATGAACTATATTAGCTTAGAAAATAAATAATTAAAGCCTAAACTTTACATTTTTCTTACAATCTTTTTAGGAGAGTCCCGTACAAGCTTCAACCTTGGCCATTTTTAAGATCGATCCTAACATTAAGAACCTTAACTATGCAGTTATGATGCGAATTGTGCTATCTCCTTCTATACCCAAAAATAAATAAATAAATAAATAAATGATAACTGGATGGTGTACAAACAAACAACAGAATAAAAGAAGGGGAACCTTTTCTACGACCAAGAAATGAGAGTTCCAACTGGAAAAATAAAAAAATATTCATAATTTTATGTTGGGGAGTTACGAGAAAGGAGATAATTGCACTCATTATGACATGACTCGAGGGGGGGTTATGACTTGTGTATGCGTAGCTACTAGTAATTCCTAGTGTTGAAAAACACAAAGTTAAGATGGAGAGGTTACGTGTGAATATTCTACTAGTCTTAAAAATGCATTAATTCATTTGGCATGAGTTACAAATAAAATTCAGTTTGGAGAATAAATTATTCAACAATATACTAGCACCTCCACATTAACACATCCAATAAAATTTTTTTTTTAAAAAAATAATAAAATAAAAATTCCGGTGCTACTGTTCCGAAAGGCTTAAATTAAAATTTCACATAAAAGAGTCGTATTTGACGCAATATCCAAAGAGTCGTAATAACTTTTTTATTTCTGAATAAAAGCTAATTACTTCAGGTATTGCCCTAATTACTTCAGCTAGTAGCTAGTAGTTTTGGTAAGAGAACCTAGTGATAGAGTTCATGTGTCTTTATTCTACTACATCTTTTTGGGGTGGTTCTGGAGCCAGGGACAGCTGCTTGTATTAGAAATAAATATAGTAGTATTTAAAAAACAAATAAATAAATGGCAATAATGTTGGTTAAAATTGATAAGAAGAGGTTGAGGAAGAAAGGCAAGGCTGAGATATGGGATTTTGAGCAGAAATGCAACTTCACCGAGAGGTTCAACCACCACCAACCTTTTTGCCATTGACCAGCAAACCCATTTTAATTAATGTAAAACAACATCGAAATGAATTCATTTCATCTGTTACCTGTACATACGTGTCTAAATCGCCGCCCTTCTGTTTCTTTTTTCTTTTTCTTTTTCTTTTTCTTCAGTCTTTTTTTGTCTACAAAACCTTCCAATAAGTAAAGCAAGAAGAGCAAGTTAACTAAGAGAGAGCGTTGTTGTTGGATGTTATCGTAGAAAGACAGAAGAGTTAGTACTGGCAGCAGCAGTAGTAGTGCATTGGTGGGTTACCTCCAAATTAGGACTACAATTATTTCTTCTCTAAACTTTGAGAAAACAAAGAACCTACCACCCATTTTCTCTTTCCCTTCCAGATCATTTTCCTTGTATATTGCTTCGTAATTCGACCAAGCTGATCTCAGAAAACAGATTCCACTGAGGAGGACCCGCGGGTTGCCTTGACATTTTCATTCTACTGTTATTAACATTTCCTTCTTACCATTTCCAGCAATGGTTGCATTAAAACCAATAATGTTTCCGTGACCCCCCACCACCACCACCACCTCCCAAGAGTTAACTCTTGCTCGGATCGATTTTGAACCGGCCCGCCACCGCTCTTTTCGTTGGGCTGGTCTGGCCAGCCAGGCGGTGGCACGTACTTAAAAAGCTTTCTTCTCAAATTTTATACTAGTATATATATCATTAGTTTTGCAATGGAAGTTAAGGCACGGTCTAGATCGGCCCTACTAATGACTGGCAGATTTCTGAACCATTTGCTCAGCTTGATCATGTTCTCTGTTCTAGACCTGCTTGATTTTGCGCTGTGTTACTTGTACAAAGTGATAGATTTTTTCGTGGAGGCAGAACGGAAGCCCTGTTACTGCTCCTCGGCTAAAGAAGCCATCACCAGCAGTGGCAAAATCCTAGTCTCGGAGCAAGGAGAGTCTAAAAAGGTCGTATGCCTCACCTCTACCAAGTTGCAGCTGGAGGAGATCTCCGACACTCTCTACACTCGCCCTGCATTGCTCTCCGGGGTCTCTAAGTCCACCGTCAACCGCCTCACCGTCAACAGCCGCGCCGTCATTCAGAAACCCGACAAGAATACCAAGAGGGGAGGAGGAGGAAGAGGAACGCTACGCTCAACGTTCACCGTCAACTCCACCATTGTTGAAATGCTGCAAGGTAAAATCAGGGCCGCCCACCAACCCCCCCATCCTCCCATGCCAAGGTGGTCAGATTGTGATTGTAAAACCTGCAACTCCTGGGCGTCTTCTTGCAAAGAGACCTTATACGTCAAGGTCCAAGGAGCCACAGGTAAAGCCGCACCAATATTGCGCGCCTTGAGCTTCAAGATTTTTCCTTCGTGAATTTGACCGATCATTGACTGCAGCTAGTGTTGCATTAGTAGCTGTAGTAGATAGTAATTCTTTTTTTTTTGTTTTTCTCTTTGGCGGTGGAGCAGATAATGTGGAAGAAGACGTGATATTCATACACGGCTTCATCTCATCTTCAGCATTTTGGACGGAAACATTGTTCCCAAACTTCTCCGAGTCAGCCAAGTCTAAGTATCGATTCATTGCGGTTGATCTGCTTGGTTTTGGAAGGAGCCCTAAGCCAACGGATTCACTCTACACCCTGAGGGAACATGTGGAGATGATTGAGAGGTCGGTTCTGGAGCCACACAAGGTCAAGTCTTTCCACATCGTCGCCCATTCTTTGGGCTGCATCTTGGCTCTTGCACTCTCTGTCAAGCATCCTGCCTCCGTCAAATCCTTAACTCTTCTAGCACCTGTAAGTTTTATACGCTACTAGTATCCCAGTATATAAATCAAAATGATGCACTTAAATCTCCAAGGAGTTCTACATGGTGGCTTTTATTTCGAACTTTATACAGTTGATAGGATGATCCCATGCTTGATTATTATTATTATTATTTTTTGGTTGTGTGTGTGGTCCATGAGCGTTTATTGGGGGAAAGAAAAGAAGAAGAAGAAGAAGAAAGATTCACAAATTTTCAAAATAGATAGCATAATCTAGTGGTGTCAATTAATTTCTAGAACTAAGATTAAGCTTGCACTGATTCGTGGAATTTGACAAAAATGGCAGCCATATTTTCCAGTACCCAGGGGAGTAGAAGCTAGTCAGTACATGATGAGAAGAGTAGCCCCTCGGCGAGTATGGCCACTGATGGCTTTTGGGTCCTCGATTGCTTGTTGGTATGAGCATATTAGCCGAACCGTTTGCCTTCTCATCTGCAAAAACCACCGTCTCTGGGATTTTCTTACCAAATTACTTACCAGAAACAGGTTTGCGCCACTCTTCAACTCTCTCTCTTATGTATGCGTGTTCCTTACAACACTATAGTAAGCTTCCGACCCACCAAAAAAACAAAGAAAAATTAGACCACTTCTTCTTCTAGTAATTTATTAGCAAAACACCTAAACAACAATATTATTTATGAGCATTAAAAATAATGGTACAACTTATTTCCAAAGACTTTGTGCTTTAAGGACAATATAAGAATTTTTTTTTTTAATTTTTACGCTTCCACTCCTTTTTACCTCCTGACTGTCAAGTACAGAGTTTAAACTCTGAATTTAACAGCGAGAATGAGTATAATAATGAGAATATTAAAGAGTATTCTGATAAGTTTGACATACTCTATATATGAGTACAACGTTTCGACCGTCCACACTGGTCCCTTGCTACCACAATATCCAAACAGACGTCAAGTTTTGGGCTACCTTGCTGATGTCTAAATCCGGTAAGTTTTCCCAACCTTTCCAAGAAGTCTGGGACCATTTCTTGACATTCGGAGAAAGATCTCTTCGCAAGCTTAGGATTAGGGGTGCAAATGAGGCCACTCGAGTCGAGTTTTGATTTAATCGAGTCTAGTTTTAATTTAGTTTTATGAAACTCGAACTCGATAAGTTTTCAATATAAGACTCGAGTTCGACTTGAATTTGAGTCGAGCTCAAGTTTAAAAAAATAAAAAATAATCATTTTTTAAAAAAAATAAGTAAAGTAATAATTTTTTAACAAGTAATAAAATATTAGATATATATATATGTAATTTTACTATCAAAATAAAATAAATATATGTATAGATAACCCCGCTCGCGAGCTAATGAGTTAAATATTTTTGAATTCGAGTTCGACTTAGTGAGTTTGAACTCGGATTCGAGCTGCTCGCAAGCGACTCGATTCGTTCCTAACTCTACTTGGGATGCAGTGGTCTCTTCCAACGAGGGTAGAATCGGTACTTTAGTATTCCTCAGGTTTTAAGAACAAACAAAATTTTATCAAATCGTCCTGAAAATGTCCCAAATTTTGTTCTGGTCTGCGTAATTTAATGCTAATTCTTATATCCGGCCTGTTAAAGGTATCAAAGTCGTAATATTTGGTCAAAATATGTTGGATTGGTCAGGTGAAGTAAGCATATCCAAACTGAATTAAGATTAGTTGGACGATAAAGTTTTATGACATGGAAGACTAATGAATTGATTTCGTAAAGCCTCAATTTACTTCCATTTGAATGTAGATATTTGTCCAAACTCAGCAATCTGCCCCAAGAAGCCTTTGTTTTTTAAGGTAAATCCAAACACATTGATTTATGTTTTGCTCAATTTACCACTAGACACTGAGTAATCCTGTATTAGCGTCTCCTTAGTGCACCACTAAGTCTAAGCTGAATAGGAAAGAGAAGTTAATTGATTGAGGTTGAATTTGCAGTGGGACGAAGCTCTTATATGAATAGGGTAACGGAATGCATAACTACGATGGACGGGTAGGTTTGAGTTGTTATCATAACCTGCTCTAATTAACACAAACATCTATTTTTCTTTTTGACCAATAACAAGGATCATTTCGTTAGTAATTCGGTCTGATACCGAGTTTGAACATAGTATTCTTTGTTGAACACCAAAAGCCATCCATCATTATTCTATGCCTCAAACTTGCATATGTAAACCGATTGCCCGGATTCGTGACTTTTAACAAATACCTGTGAGAAACGTTCTGCCTTAGATAATGCAATTTTACCGCGTTATAAATATCATCCACAGGCTTTTGGTCCAAGTTTGTGGGATGCAGTCGTTAATCAGTCAAATTACAGTTTCTTCTGTTATTTTTTGCAAAAAAGAAAAAAGAAATAATTCAAGATGAATAGCATTCTTAATATTGTGCAGGATCAGAACATATTTGATTGAGGGATTTTGCTGCCACACACACAATGCTGCGTGGCACACGCTGCACAATATTATTTGCGGGACTGCAGGGAAAATGGAAGGATATTTGGATGTGGTGAAGAACCGGCTGAAATGCGCGGTGACCGTAATTCACGGTCGAGATGATGAAGTCATCCCAGTTGAATGCAGCTACAATGTTCAATCCAGAGTGCCTCGAGCCCAAGTTAAAGTTGTAGAAAACAAAGATCACATCACCATTGTTGTTGGAAGACAGAAAGCCTTTGCTCGAGAACTCGAGGAGATTTGGAAAATTTCAAGCCTTTAACAAACCCCAAATAACTTGTGGTGGTGGTAATCGTTGTCGTGGTCGTGGAACGTGTGCGCCTTCGAAGGAAATATATCGCTTCTTAGCCAAATCATTGATGAAACTTTGGATAAATTGATTTGGCCAGTCTTCTACTCCTCTATTCATACCAAGAATGCTGCTGCATATATATACATATATACATGTACTGAAGTCTTAGGGAGGTAGGGTTAATTTGTGAACAATCAGCTATCATAATCGAGGAACGCAAGCAGCAAAGCCTCGTCAGTCAATCGTGTTAGCTTGGTACTCCACACCGTCCCTTTTCTATAAGAAGCAGACTTTAAGAGTTTCGACCATTCCATTTTAGTAAATTGTTTTGGACGATTGAAATTTTAATTGTCGCCACTCACATGATGGGTTGAGAATTGATCATGTTCTTGATATTTACCAGCAATTGCATGGTTCACCTTCTGCTTTCTGAAATACTGCGTGCAGCATTCGCTAATTCATTTTGGGTATACAATGGAATACGCTATAATAAGTATTAATGCTCAATTGGTTTTGAGATACAGAATCTGAATTTCCCTCTCATTAACAAACTGTTTGTAGTCGAGGCAATGAACTCATCCCAGTTGAATGCAGTTACGCTGCTATTAACTGAACCTTTTGATAAATTCAGTAATACAAGTGCATGTTTTAAACATAAAAATCTATAAATTCTTTTTTTTTTCTTTTTATAAGTGAAAGGATTTGAATTCAAATTTACATAAATGCAAAGTAAAAGCCTTCTTTGAATTCAACAATGGTGAATCGTTCCATCCCAGTACTTAGGTCACTGTATCTTTTTTTTTTTTTGTCAACACAGGGGTGTCCCGCCATTCGACCCAACTAATCCCTTGCGCTTGTGCATTCCACCCCCAAGGATACACAAGACGGCAGAAGGAGTCGAATCCAATTACACGGTGCCAGAACCTAACTAGGCAATCCCAGCATCAACCGAGCCAACTTCGATGGGCACTTAGGTCATTGTATCTGGGAACTTTAGGCCTTGTTTGGACAGCTATTTTTCGTCGAAAAATTACATCGTTTTTCGTGATCACATATCCCTATTACCTTTTTTTTTCACATATATCAAATCGTTACAATAAAATTTTCACGCCTGCCGGAGGGGGGGGAGGGAAGGCTATGTTCCTGAACTCTGTTTTGAAACTCGGACCGGACCGGCCGGTCCGAGTCACATTAAAAAACCGGAAATTTAAAACCCGGTCAAAGCCGGTCAAAAACCGGGTTTGGACAGGGTAAAAACCGGTTTTTCCGGTTCAACAGTAATTTTTTTTAAAAAAAATTTAAACTTTTGAATATTATGTTTTGATCCCCTAAATTGTTAAAACTTATTGATATACCTCAAATATTTGATACTTTATAAATATTATCCTAAAATTTGATGTTATTTTTCAATTAAATTCATAATTTTAATTCTAAACTTGTTAATATTTATTAAATAATATAAATAGCTACTTGATTGTTCTAATTTCTTTGTATTTTTTTGTTAAATATATTTGAAACATCAAATATATATGAATATACCTTTATTAATATCAATATATTATTAGATATTATATATATAATATTTTAATTTTTAAATAATTTTTATTTATGACGTCATCCGGTTCGACCCCTATCGACCCCCGGTCGAACCCATTGACCCCTGACCCCTGACCTCGGCCGAGTCGCTATCCGGTCCGGTTCTGAAAACATAGGTCCTGAAGTGCGTTAATAGCTGAGGCCACTTTGGCATTCCATGGCCACAAAACAGGGACGGGGATGGCAGTTGGCCAAGGACTTTACGTACTACGTGTCATCTAGCAGCAGATGTTGTTGGTTGGTTGGCGCTCATCCAAATTCTGAAGGCCTTATTTCCTCCTGAGAATCCATTGAATTGACAGCCAACAACATAAGCTTCTCTAACATTTATGACTTAACCAGCCCCCGACTCAGTGTATTCATTAATGCAGCCATTTCTGTTTGTAATAATATATTTCCGGTTTCCCTTTTTTTTCTTTTTGGGGGGATGCTGTAGTGTTGTGGTACAAACGTGTAGTGTGCTTTCCATATGTCGATATTAATTTTGCCTTTTTCACTCACTTTTAAAGTTGTCCCTTCTAAGATCTACAATCAGATGGAAAGCACAAGGTAAAGAGAACCAATGACTTGATTTTATGCAACATCATCTACCCCCAACAATTTTTTGGGAGAAGATAGAACATATAAGCATTCCCGTAAGAATCAGACAAATCATTACATGAGTCCGGACTTGAAAAAGTTGAACAGACCTCGATTCCACTCCCAAGTTTGTGGTCGTGAAAACAGAAAAAAAAGGTCTTGGGAAGTGTAGGACAAGTTTGGATTATTAAAACAGTTTGGTCTGGCATTTATTCGTTTCACTGCTCAAATGATAACTTTCACTCATCTGTTGGCCAACCTGCGGAAGCCACATTGATCGAAATATCTACTTGCTATCCATGCCCGCACATTTTGATCTAACAAAAAGCTATTCATTCCCACCCCCCTCAATAGGAAGTTTTTTTTTTTTTTTTTTTTTGTCGACGGAGTGGGTGTCCGGGTCAATTCCGTAAAGGCGGCCCGACTAATCCCACTTCGACCCGGCCCGGCGCCCCAACCAGACCTAGCACGTTAGATGCACGGAGAAGCCGATGTTGCTGCGGAGATTCGACCCTCCAGGACCTGACGGTCCAGAGGAAGAGCCGCCAACCACCAACCCATTCACGTGGGGGCCCCTCAATAGGAAGAATCTAACAATTTTCCTTGCTGTCGGACTGTAGGATCAGAAGAATTGTGCCAAAATTCCAAAGGTTACAGTTCAATTAAGACCCTCTTATTTAGATATGACAACTACTTTTTTCTTTTTAATTTTCTTGTTGGTGTGGGGGAGAGATTTTGTGGGGATTGACATGACACATTGCCCTAAATTGGCCGCGCGAAATTAACAGTACTAGTGATAGTCAACATCCATAATGCTAAAGTTTGGACAAAAATAAATATAATTTCAAATGTTTCAATTTATAAGGGCACTTAATTCCATTAATCGATTTTTGAAATTGAGTCACATATTGTCCCGTAGTTGGTTCGGTAATTTGTAGGTCTTTTGTTTGTTGAACGTTGTGGGAAGGAGCAAGAATGAATGCTTGTTTCCTTCCAAACTTTTGGTGATATGACGAGGCCCTTTCATCTTTGCTTCGTCTCGTCTACAGTTACTGATATACAGCCAATGTGATGGGATGCTCCAATCAGAACAGCAGCTAACAAAGGATCTAATTGGAACGTAACGCCCAATTGCAAACTCAAAACATTTTGTTAAGCTAAGAAGAAAGTGGCACAAGTATTGGCGTTGGTGCTAGTAGTAAGTTGTAACGCGACCGTAAACTCAAAATGGGACAACGTACTACGTTGCCAGCTTCTTCTACCACCTGCACTCGGGAGGAGCTCTCTAATTTTCCAATTTGCGTGCTTGCCAACCTCAACTTATTTTTTATTTGAGATGATTTTGTCATGCCACCCAGGCCCACCTTAGCTATTGGGGTCTTCTGCATCAGGCCCACCTAGGACCTGACTTTTTACTGAGTTTGTTTCCTTGTCACTGCTCGTCCAAGCCAACCCCCGAGGTCATCTAAGCCCAACTTTCTGAATGGATCTAATAGCTGGGGGTACATGAAACTTGAAACTACGCCTACTTTGATACAAAACTATCTCCAACATTTTGTTGCCTTGCCCCACTTCCCCTCCAATCAACATGTGCATAAGGAATTTTCTTTGTAAAATTGTCATATAGGCATCTAGCATGTGATATAAAATAGATCAATATTAATCTTAGTATACAATAAGGATTTCTTTAACTTTTAAATATCAACTAGGGCATCTCCTTCAATTTTTTTTTTTTTTTATTTTTTGCGAAAATGTCCTATAGCAATCCAATTCTTAGTTGTTTTACAGTAATATACGGGATCGGTATCATTTCAATATTAGTATATGATTAGTTAATATAACTCTTAAATAGCAACTAAGAAAATAATACTTAATTTCTTTATTAGATGTCATTGTTAAAACTTTAAAATAGTTATCAAAAGAAACACTATACCAACAGGAAAAGAAAATGACAAATAAAAGGAACCAAAGACAAGAAAAAAAAAAGAAAAAAATCAACCACGGATACAATTTTATTACTACTACATTGACTTGGACTAAAATGATAGGAATATTTGTCAAAAATAAACAATAAAAGTTTTGCCTTTTGATTTTTTTAATCAAGTATCGATCTTTCCTAACTTCGAGAAACCTATTTTAAGGATTGACACTTCACCAAACTCCACTTTCTGAAGGCAAGTAATTTTTTTTTTCTTTAGAATTTCTTCCGTTATAGTTTAAACTTTAGTTATTGATTATTCACATAAATATTATTATTCAAGTTTATAATATAAACTTTATAATTAATATTAGTTTGTACTGCGTTTGACTGTTTGTCCCTCCTATATTAAAATCCTAGTTCCGCACCAGCCTTTAGCAAGGCTCACACAAATACGCCAATTCAGAATTCAGAGAGAACAACAAAAATACATACTACAGTCATCAATTGCCACCATTGCTTCCTCGCATGCCCTCCAGTGGAAGAGGAAGAAGAAGAAGAAGAAACTACAATCATATACTGACACCACTGTCAATGACCTTGGTGTCAAATCAGCACGCTATTCTCCTAAGAATCAATAAGCTCAAGAATTAATCTTCAAAATCAATGAAGCAATGAAAGCTAGCAACATCTCTCCCTTCATTAAGTTGGCGGAGTTGGAAAATTGCGATTGTGAAACAAAATATGAGATGATTAGCCATGTTGACTGCATCGAAGGAAATCAGGATTCAACCACCGCTAGCTGGTTGCAAACCCTCAAAGTCTTGCTAGCTCTTGTGTTATTTTTTCGCTTTCATACACACCAACATCAATCAAAGGATGATCATGTGGGCAACCGAGAAGAGAAGAGCGAGGGGTAAGACTTGGTCGGGAAAATGTTAAGCCAAAGAGGTGGGGGCAAGAAAAACATGCGTACGAATCGGGAAGTTGATGAATATTCGTCAAGTACTTGATCTCCGATTTGAACTAATCATAGTTTAAAAATCATCTCTATAAATTAGTAGGATATCTCGTATTCAATATATATATATATATATATATATATAAATGTCAGGCCCTATTATAGCAAAATATTCAAGATTTTCAATTAGGAATAGAAGAGGATAGTTACACTACCTAAGCTCTTGATTTTATTAAGCATCTTTATTTTTTTCGATGAAAAATGAGAAGACATTTGATTGCAAAGATGGTGCTCTTGATCTCTCCCACAACTTAAAGCTGAATCGCGCAAATCCAAAATGTATGTTATCTTTCGAAAACGAAGATTGCCAAAGAGAAACATATGTAATCAGCAAATTAGCCAGATGCAGATGATCTAGGTTATTTTCCTCGATCGCATAGATACTTACTTGTATATATAGTGCGTAATCAAAACTTTGGCATGCATGCGGTGTAAGTGATGTTGTTAGTGTTCGTGAGAGTAGCGTAGGAGCTGATGATTGCAAGAAAGCTGTAACGTTCACTTTCTCCGAATAGGTTTCCTCCACACAATCAAATCATTCGTGCATGCCCGCTTTGATTCACTCATTCATACATGCAATTTTTCAAGCCCATGTAAATGTACAAAGTACTACTCTATTTTGAAAAACTAGGCCGTATTCTATCTCGTACAGTTATATGTAATTAGGAAGTAGGAAACAAACTGTACGTGAGGATGGCCATCCGGCTCGGCCATACCGAGCTAAATCCTTTATTATTTGGGACGGGTCGCTACCAATTTTGGTCATCTCGGCTAGACATTGCATGCGGATAGCCGAGATGACTCCCACATCAACTGGTGCCTTGGATTTGTGCACGGCATGACACGACATCTGAGATCTTATCGGAGAATTTGACACCTGCATGGCGGACAAGACATCTGACGGGACCTGTCTACTGTTCCGTCCCATCAAATCAGATTGGACACACTCAATCCCTGCCAGGTCCTAGGGAGTTGGAGCCCACTATTCCTTCCTTCAACTTGTCCCTTATAAATACCACTCCCCCTCATTCGGGAAAGAGGGGGAGAAAGAAAGATAGTAAGAACTCTACTGTTTTCATTCCCATTATTCATTTTTCTACAAAACTAACTTAATCATCGGAGGTATTCTGAAGGAGAAAGCCGATCTAGCGCGTGTATCATGAAAAGTACAACACAAAGTCACACTCCGTTCACAAAGAGGACGTATTCGGTCAGCCAGACTTGACCGTCCAAAAATAACCTCTTCAGTACGTTTTACTGAGTTGAAAGGTAACACCAAGATTGTTGGAGTTTAGTTGAAAAACAAGATCTTACTAACTAAAACAATACCAGCCCTAGCACATCTTCTTAACTTATGAATAAGCAGAGTTGTTTAATACCAATTTTAAGCTTTTCAAGTACTGTTCTTAGCTATTTTTCAATATTCTACTAGGACTACTATGTGTTTTTTTTTTTTTTGGTTCTTTAACCATAAGGTGGTAGAATATATATATATGTATGCATAACTTTGTGGGTAGTATCTAATACAATATTTTTTTGATTATAGCATCGGTGTGACTGAAAATTTTCTTCCTTGTCATAATTTTCTAACAGACTATAATCTTTTAAGATTTGTCAAGTCACTTCTGACTATACATGATTGCTTGAAAAGGGTGATAATTTAGATGATACTTGCAAATTTGCGTGAAAATGGACATTATTTTTTTTTTATGTATATAAAGAGAAAGGTGCCTGATTGCTTGATAGAAAGAATACATATGATTGAATCTAGGTAGTGCATTTTACATTTCAATGATGGTGATATTAACGGTGAATATATAAGAAGTCAATTTTCCGAAAACTTCTAATAGCAATCACGGAGGACCTTAATATTGTAAAACTTGAATCGCAGAATTATAGGGCACAATCACCGAAATTAAAACCGTCAATGAAAAGAGAAGAGTTAAGTCGTTCTTTTTCTTTTTTTGAATAGGAAAAATTAATTAGTGTAGCATATCTCTTTTTAACATATTTAATACGACAAAGTAGTTTTGCTGCATGAGTTAATTTAGGGACAAAGAATTATGGGCCAAAGTCTGATGTTGATGAATCTCGGAATAGCTAATGTTGAACGAAGCTGCGAAAAGACGTGATTCTCGAAGAAGTTGAATTGAAAAGTTTGACCCTAATGGGCCATCCAAAGCATCGATCTGCTCGTGTTTCACTTCAAGAAAGTTAGCTCCTTAGTCATGATTGTGACCGGGCCATAGACATGCAGACACATTTACCTATGGGCGACTGGACGCCTTTCAGGTCCGCATATGAAACATTGAATCTAGCTGCCTGCTTGTTTTAATTTCCTTGAGAATGAAAAACGTGAAACTTAATCGTTTCTGTATCATCATCTAGGGCCTGTTTGGAACCGAGTTTTTTGGCTAAATTTTTTAGCTAATAATTTTTTAATAACTTTAACTACAGGAATCTAAAAAAACTTATCAAATTTTTTAACGTACACACTTCAAAATATCTAATACAGAAAAAACTTCCTCTTTTCTTCTTCTTTCTCCCCCACCCTTATCCACCACACCTTCATCGCAGGCCACCTCACCGCCGCCGGGCACCACCACCTCCGCCGCTGTTTCTAGCGTCCACCACCTATTCCGGAGCCGGCCTACCCCCTTTTTTTTTCCTTCTCCCTCTCCCCCTCCCCCTCCCCCTCCCACTCTCCTCCCTGGCCACCCTACTGCATCCTTAGCTGCGATCTGGTCACACGGTAGCAGATCGCAGATGCGATCTGGTCGAATGACCGGATTGGGCAAAAGGGGATGGGGAAGGGGAGGGGAGGAGGAAAGGGGAGGAGAATGGGAGAGGAAGATGGAGAAGAGGGGGAGAGAAAAAGCAAAAAAAAAAAAATTGTAGGTGCCATGGCTGCTGGTTCTCTGCTTCGGGAGGGAGAGGGAGATGGTGAAGGGGAGTAGAGGGGGAGAGGGGAGCAGAGAGGGAGAAGAAGGGAAGAGAAAAAGAAAAAAAAATTTGGGGAGAGGGGCTGCTGGTTCGTCTGGTACCGCGAAGGAAGAGGGAAGGGGAAGGAAGGAGGAAGAAGAAGAAGAAGAGAGGAAAGAAAAGAAAAATGAAAGAAAGAAAAAGAAAGAAAAAAAGAAAAAAAAATGGTAGGACCATGGCTGCTGGGAACTGGGAAGGCAGAGGTAACGGAGGAGGGAAGGGGGAGGGAGAAGGAAGAAGAAGAAGAAGTGAGAAAAGAAAAGAAAAAGGAAAGAAAGAAAAAGAAAAAGAAAGAGAAAGAGAAAAAAAAAGGAAAAAAAAAATTCACCTTACAAAAACTTCTACAAAATTTTTTCAAAAACTTCTACAGTGCACTACAGTAAAGTTTTAGATAAACTCCCAAAAAACTCAAGTTCCAAACATGCCCTATATTCTGAACCTTAATTCTTCTCAAGAAACTAAAATGGAAAATAAAAATAACCCAAACAAAAAGCCAATGATGTCAGTAGCAGAGCTAAGAGCATATGAAGAGGGGAATAGACATTAAAAAGGAATATTGAATATAAATACTTTAAAAATCTTAAAAAGGAATAGACATTAAATTTCTCTAGCTATAAGACGAAAGTAAAAAAAAAAAAAAAAGGAAGTAAAAAGTGCAATTTTAGTAGTTTTGATGCAGTTTTAATGCTTAAAATTTTGACAAATGCAAATTTGGTCTTCACAGTTTAGCGCAAGCGTGATTCTAATCTATAAACATTTGGAAAAGCAAATTTGGAGCAAATTTCAAACAATTGACGATTTTTTCCAAATACCAACAAAATCAGTCACGTGCAGTCATATGTTTGTTGAATTAAATTTCTTAATAACAAAGCAAAATAGTTAGTATAGTTTAAACAATAAGAATAACTCTCATGGTCACACATTTTGTATAAACTCGGGACTAGATTTGCCTGTCAAATCTTTAACAACTAAAACTACACATATTATACATTGAGGATCAAATTTACTCTTGTCAAAACTTTAAGAACTAAAACTGCATAGAAACTAAATATTAAGAACTAAAATTACATTTTTTTCCCTATATTACAGTATTAGATCACGATTTCAGGGGGCAAGAGAAGGACTTCGTACGCAAATTGTAAAATTTCATAGAGGGTAAGAGAAGCTTTTAAAATTTAAAGGGGAGGCGAGGAGGGCCCAGCTGCATGCCTCCGCTTTATGCTATGCTATGAAGCCATGTACAGCAGACAGCTAGTGTTACAGAAATTGTGGAGGAGCTCCTGAGTTTCCCGCTTCAGTGGGTGAAACTGTGATGGGATTTAAAGCCGTAACCTTCTAAGGAGTGCAGTTTTGAGAGCATCCTCAGTAGCCAAAGCATCATTTCTGGGAATCCTAATCACAACATCGTGTAGCATCAAGTCCTGTACGGGGGAGAAGCTTGCGGAGCAAACTTGGAGCTCCATTTGTCGCAGTGCATCCATCAATTTGGCTGATGGGTAATTCACATCCGGACATAGAATGTGGAGAATGGCTACCGATCCATTTACAAACTTTACTTGGATTTCATGACTCGAATTATTAGCAGTATATGGAACACTACTGTAAGGTTTAGATGACATTCCGCTTTGATTTTGATCAGCTGTGACGGTGCTTTGAGTCTCTTGAATGAAATCCCCGCAGCTTGTGGCAGTAGTAACAAGTAGTTTGCGATCATGATATTGTGCTCCTCCTAGCGATCCAACTCCAACTCTGGCCTCCAATTCCTGAATTTTGGCCTTGAGCTCGTTGATGTAAGCGACTGCATCTGCAAGAAGCGAGGCTTTGTCCATTCTGGATACGTTGGGTACCACGCTTCTGAGAGCATAGAATCTGTGATTGAGCTTCTCTCGCCTCTGCCTTTCTGCCTCCACATGGTTCAGCGCCATTTCTTGCCCCGTCATGGATGCCTCTCTCATTCTTCTTCTCGATGACGGCGATCGGACCTTGCTCCATTTTCCTGCCGCCTCGGGCATGAAATTTTGAGTTTCCAATAGTTTGGGACCAGTGTGAGCCATCCCTGCAGATCCAGTTGATATCCGCTGCCCACCTATTGGTGTCAACGTTCCTGAAGCGGATTCATCATCAATGTTCATAATTGTTAAGTTGCTTTCCTGGGGCTTGTCTTCCTGCAGTGAGTTTTGTTTGGGATCATGACCTAGCAGGCCGCCAATGTCAAACAGTCCTCCTCCTGCAGGAGTAGTATTATTACTACCAAGGATGGCGTCTCTGGTGGTGGTAGTTGTACTAGTACTGCTGGTGCTGTTTTGATCTTCTGAGCCAAACAGTGTCTTGCAAAGTTGCACCAGTCCCCAGTCTTCTTTTATCAATTCTGAGGATCCCAATTCCAGAATTCCACCTGAAGTGGAGATGCAAACAAAAGTTTTAACTCCATGAGAATGAGCTTCTTTAGCCCTCTCGCAGTTGTAAAACAGGAGTTGGTGATCTCCAACTAACCACGCATACGAACCCGAATTGAAGGTTCGGACCAGAAGGTCTTCTCCGGACACAAAGCACCTGGTCAGCGACAGCATATAAAACCACTCCGAATCAGCAACATCCCGGCCATCACCAAATCCATCGCTTTTGCTGTGGGAAGTAGAATCCCTCCAGGGAAAGGACGAAGGAACTTCTTTCCCTGCCTTCCTTCTCCCGAAGATGTCCTGAGTGGTCACCTTCACGCCGTTATGGGCAAGTGGTTGCTGTAGTAGCAATCCGTTGTTATTGCACGCTCTCTGGGAACAGTCTTTAGGCCCGCGGAAATGGCCATCACCCCACGACAAAACCAGGCGCCCGTCTCGATCCCTTGAGGCCTGCCAGAAGATAGAATAAACCCACCACTCTCGCTGGTTTTGCATGATGAACTGCAACCGTTGCTTAGGTGCAGCAAGTGTTGCTTCGCAGAGTAGCGAAGCCGGAGAAGATGCTGCAGCAGCTAGAATGTCTTCCATTGATATTAGTCACTACAGACCACAAAATGATGAAGATGATAGGGTCTGATTTCAGATACAGAGATACAAGATATAAAATACTACTAAAAGTTTCTTACTGTTTATTTCCAGAATTACGAAAGAGGAGAATAGGATGAGTTTCAATTGGTGGGCAAGGGATTCAAGAGTTAAATACTGCTTATATGATTCTAAGGTAAAAGGGCTAAGCGGTATATATATTTTTCTCCGGGGGCAGCGCTGTATTACGTCCATTCCCTAACTGGGCGTCAACGTTATACCCGCTCAGCGTGTATCACGTGCAAATTTCTGATTCCCTAGCAATGTACCACAACCAACCAATAATTAGACATCTACCCCTAACTATCTTCCAAAACTAATAAGCACCCTTTTTTTTTTTTTTTTTGCCAACACGATAGGGATTCTATTCTATAATTACTCCTATTCTATATTAAAGGGAGGAGGGAACCTAAAGAGATTAAAGGGGAATCTAGCGAGTCACCACCGGTTCAACGGCACCTACTGACGAAATTTTTAAAAGAGTTTGGATATTATAATACATGTAAATCAAGAAATTCGATCCCTTGACCTACAATCAAATAGAGATATAAACTTTCTTGGTGTCCAAGTACCTAAATACCATAAGGTTCTCATAACTTCTTAATGGAACACTTTAGTTTGTCTTTGCCCTTAGATTTGTATATACAATCATGCACTTAAAAATAATATACCACATACTTTGCCCGTTGTGGCCTCTAACGGAGATTGAATTGCGCTTATTTTCTGCTATGTAGTGAAGTAGAAATTTAATATTATAATGCAGGCTAGCGCTACAATTTGTCAGGCCTCATTTCTATGTGGAAAAGAATTTTAATAGTGATTTGTAATTCTAAATTATCACTGATAGCTCCTTGTTCAAATCAATTGAAAATTTATGAGTTTTGTTTTTAGCTATTTTACTAGAGAGAGAGAGAGGAGTTTGCTTCTCGTAATTTGCATCTATCTAGTAAAATATTCTTATTCATTTAGCGGTATAAAAGTTTTTCCATTGAAAAATAGTTGTCAAAATTTATTACAGTTCAACCAATTTACTACAACTTGATAGTATATACAATTGATAACTTAGGGTACAAATCACATATGGGTGACAATTTAGGAGTGCATATTGCTATTAACCCAAAATGACATACCGCTGCATTGCCCTGCCCCCAACGGTGAGACGCAGCATAAAGGCGACATGGAAGAGTGAGCAACAGAATGACAGTAGGGTCCATTGATTCCGGAAGGAAGAATTATGATGACATTCACACTCACAGATCAGAGAAGGATTACACCGCACCGGCAATCACCGTGATATACTGTTGCCAAAGTTTTTTTTTTTTTTTTTTTAAGGATGCTGTTGCCAAAGTTCTTGAACAGGGAAAAAACCAATCTCTATCGTGAAAAATCAGAAAATCAAGTAGAACACTGATGAATAGTACACCCGTCTGGTCCGGTGGTGGTTCTGTCCCCATCGGTTCCATAGGCTCAGTTAAGCCTCCCCGTAGATAGAGTAGGAGTAGGAGTAGGAGTAGAGATAACAATCGAAAAAAAAAAAAAAAAAAGTAGAACACTGATGAAGTATACATTAGCAGAGTCTATTGGGATATAATAGTACATGAAAGAAAAGCATGAGAATTAGCGAGTTAACAAAGCATAATAAAGACTAAGGCCTTGTTTGGATTGCATTTTCTTGAATTTTTTGTAGAAAAATTACTGTAACAATTTGATGTATGTGAGAAAAAAAGTAATAGAAAAATGTGATTACAAAAAACGATGCAATTTTTCGGCGAAAAATGACTGTCCAAAACGGGGTTTAAGATTTTTAATGCATGCACCCGTTCAACTTTGGAAATGAATTCCACATTCATGCACGTGTTTAAGAAGCTTTAATATGGTAGTCACGTCATAAATTTAAGGGTGTCAGTTGGCTCGATCATGCATTACAGAGTCATGAGACCTGCCAAAAAAAAAATTTTTCTATTTATGAAAGGTTCCTATTCTCTTAAATTGGCTTTGTAATAATTGTCAACCATAGAAGATCCTAATATGTGATCTTTGCTCATAATTCCGTACAGACCCGTCCTCATGGATTATGAATTAAAAAGAAATGCTATACTCCATGAAACCGAAAGTCAAAAGGTATATAGGAAGAGACCCGAATTGTCTAGGGGGTAAGAACGATAACATGGTGAAGCAGAAAAAAGGTTTCTATTCTGGGCAAGCAGGAAGATTATGCGCATGCTATCCAATTTATTTGTTTTTCTAATTTTTGCCAAGGTATTAATGCTACCATGATTTTAGACTAGAAAAGCTGTTATTACGTACACAATCTACACTCCAGAGCATAGAGAGTCAACTTGCACAAATGCTTGTTTCTGTACAAAACTACTACTCCCTATAAAAACTGTTCATGTTAAAAAAATGTTACCTAATGGGGAGACATATTTTTTGCTTTCTTTCCAAAACTAGCTATTGACGTTTGCAAACAAAAGCAACGATGCAAGTAATAATTTGGGTAGCCCTCCTTGGTTCTTTTGTTTGGAGAATGTTGTCCCTCTAAGAATTTTATCCGAATAGATTGGAGAATTTTGTCCTGAATGGAAAAGCCCCAGATCAAACCAACAGCGTCTTATTTTCTAGTGTTAAGGTGACATCATCGCCACCCTCCAACGGACTTGAAAAATCTATTTTTTAATCACTTTCTTATCTCATATATATCAAATTATTGCTGTACATTTTTTTTAATATAAAAACTCCAAAAAATAGCAACCCAAGAAGATTGCAACATGGACACTCGCCCTGTAGGGGAGGAAGGGGGGGGGACATAACCCTGCCTAACAAATATAAATAAAATTATTAATACATCTATATTTTCCATGTTAAATTATTAACACATTTATTTTTTTCCATGTTATGTTGGCTTAAACTAATAATAGTAGTGGTAATATTAGTTTTTCGTAACGATAGTACTACTAGTAATAATAGTAATTAGTCTTTTCTAATAATAAAGGTGCTAAGAGAGAAGAAAAGGAAAAGAAAAAAAAGGTGCAGTACTCACGGGACGGGACGAGATGAGTTACATGGCGACGGAGCAAGTTTGTGACAACAGACCCGCTCCATTGCCATCCTTTCCTGAGCTTTGATTCTCCCTCGACTTAAACCCACAATAGTTGGGCAAGCAAAATCATATAGTACTTATTTGGTGTTGAGTATGATTAAGGAGTTTATATATGATTACAAGTTGGCTCAGCATAACCATACGTACTCTTAGGTTTCGTTTGATAAAACTGAATCTGAATTCTGAAGTCTGAATTCTGAAATCTGAATACTGAAACAATTAATTTACTGAATTTTAAGTACTGAAAAAAATATATGAATGTCTGAATTTTAATGCTAAACCTATTTATACTGTTTGATAAATATTTATAACTGAATGCTTAATAAGTTTAATTTGACAATTTTGCCCTTATATCCTTTCATTCAAAAAAGAAATAGAATCTATGATTTAATTAGTTTAAAATTGTAAGATATGAAAATGACAATATTTATTTTTAAATCAAATTAATATAAAAGATGAAATATATTATATGAGGAGTATGGAGAAGATGTGAAAGTCATTAAAAGGGAGAAAAGAGAAACTAAAAATCGTTAGATAGAGAATATTAGGTTGTTTAATTAGATAAGAATTTTGAACATCATTAACAAACAAGGGTAGATTTGGTAGATAAAATAAGGTAGTTGAAGTAATTCTATTGATTCTTATCAGAATTAAGCATTCAGTTAGGATTCTTGTGCTGAAAAAAATACACACAGGTTCAGCACTGCTTAACAAGTTCAGCAAATAGATTTTCATTTATCAAACACTCAAAACATCTGAATGTCTGAAAAAATTCAGATTCAGCACTTTTTTATGTTATCAAACGGACCCTTAGTCTATTACTTATTTGGTTTTGATTTGGAAAGTAAAGTAACTTTTGACATGACTCTAGAACAGTTTAGTTTTATTTTTCAAAACATTGAAGTGAGCAGAATCTGTTTTAGAAATTTACGGATGAGAAAATGGAGGAATCTTAATCAGTTAATTGGTCTTTGCGCGTGTGTGTGTGTGTGTGGTGAATGAAGACAATCTTGACTCTGTGGCCGTTATTGGTAGTATATTTCAAACAGCAAATAAAAAAAGGGAAGATTTTGTTGGGTTTCACTCATTTCCATCCCTCTCATGCTGACAACAAAAACAGGGAAGTTTCTGCTCCGGACATTGACGATTTTGTGAGCCAGTGCTGACTAGGCATCCACGTCAGTTTCGTCATCCTAAACAAACAACAATATTGCTGGGGCACGCATCTATGGTTCGACGGTGGTTCAATTTTTATCGATATACGTGTGATTCTATTGTGTCACCTCCTAATATAGATTAGAGTAAAAGTAGGTGTAAATGGAGGCCATGAAAAAAAAAAAAAAAAGGATTGAAACTTGGGATGCCGCGTTTAGAATTGCTTGAGGCTGCAGGCATCCCCTTGATGTCCCTCCCAAACTAATATATATTATTATTGTCTCCCGACATATACGGTCTGTTATTATTTTGAAAAACAAGCTACACATACTTGGATTGCTTGTTTGGTCTATGTTTGGTTACACAATCCATATCTATCTAAACTAATACTACAACTGATTTGTAAAGCAAAAGACATATACAGTGTATGGTAGGTACTATGTATTATTCGGAAATGGCTGTCTGTACTTCTGAAACGGACCCATGGCCGCAGGGATGGTCCATAGCCGTAGGTTGTGTAACCGTGGTGATCAGTGTCCATTGTCCCGCACCTATCCTGTATAGCCCCTGTTACAATTACAACATGCAAGGCACGTGTTGTGTTGTGTTTGAGATATGTCGACTTTTCCTACGGATTTTGTTAGATTGTGTTTGGTATTAAAACAATTTAGCGAATAGTAGCTAAATAAATTTTGTTGTTGTGATGTTTGATGACCAAAGATCATCATGTTGTTTAGCAGCTAAGATTGCAGGTGCAGCTGCGTAGAGATGGGGGGGGCGCGGTCCCAAAGCGAGAGTGAGCGGCCGAGGGTTGCGATCACTTTCAGTTATAGGACATGGAAGCGCCGTTGGTACAAGTAACTGTGTGTTGTTAGGTTCCATGAATGTAGATGAATGATGGAAGAAGGGTATATTATTACTGATCACAGAAAGGAAAGGTTGGGGCGAGGGGGCGTGGAGGGTGGTCAACGTCGTCCACATGGGAATTATGGGCGGCTAACTGTTTCCTCAAATTATCGCCAATTACGGATGCCCCAATGAAATCCCACCACCACCCATCCACACACACACACACACAGGGCCCCCTCTTCCTTTCTTGGAAAAAAAAGAATACAAAATTATTTCTTGTTACGTTGATCACCATCCAGAATCCCTACAGTTAATCTCAGGCATGCCTTTCACGCGCGCTTCTTGATTGCGAGTTCTTTCCTTAGGAACCAGTAGAAAATCAACCACGATTCATGGTAATGAGAGGATCACTATCCAGTCCATCAGATATGAGAGGCTCATCTTTCTTTACAACTCTATCTACTAAAGGTAGTGCTAATTATTTCGCTCTCAACCTAAAATTTTCAAGTGACTAAGATGTATATGCATATTCTGTTTTATCGCCAGTCTTTCTTAACCAGAAAATGGCAAACTGGCGACAGCACTAATAAAACGAAAACAATTGTCTTGGGAGTGCAAAAGTACAATCCCTACATTTGTTTCCCCTTTCAAACGGTCCCCAGTTAACTGATGATTGACATGAACGCCCACCCACTAACTTTTTCAATCGTAGAAAACGTCTCATCGGACGGCCATCGTCTCAGCTCCAGTTTATGATGCAACAACACACCTTAGACATGAAGGTCAGGTCCTGATCAACAGTTAGCTATGGCTAATGAAAGAAGGCTAACCCAACGTGGTGGTGGTTGTGGATTTAGCTGCGGAAGGGAGGGAGCTTTCAAGTTGGGATTTTCTCTACTAACCACCATCCCATCCCATCCCATCCCCACATTTATTTTATCCAACTTCAAATTCCACCAATCTCTAAACTCATGGTCTTAGAAAACACACCCCCAAAAAAAAAAGAAAAAAAGAAAAAAGAAATGGTGTCTAACTTGTTTACTTTTTTTTTTTTTTTATATAATCCTTTTCCCCATTATTGAAATAGGCAACAATTTTTCTACGAAAAAGAAAAAGAAAGAAAAGGGCCAAGAGATTAGCAGGCCGAGGTTCATTAACTGACCGAGCAACAGTCAACCGGGCTCGGCCTATTCAGTCCATCACCCATCATAAGCGCTCACACCTTAAATGACCCAGGTTTTCCCGGGCCTAATTAGACTGAATAACTAATTGGGCTTTCCAATCGTGCCAAAAACCATTTTTTTCGGCTGCATACCTCAACTTGGGCCGTTAGAGTCCATTTTTATTTCTGTACAATTCGATTTCCATGCCCTTCGCCGCCCTTTTTACCCAAACAATAATGAAAAAACGACTGCTTTCTAGCTATATAGGATTTGTAAATAAGAGACGAGATCGATGAGGTGCCAAAAAACAAATAAGTTCGAAATGTAGTACTAGTACCATACAACAGTTAAAAAGAGTGTCATATTACAGTACATTACATTACATTCAAAAAGAAGAAGAAGAAGGGGTGGTAGCTGTCAGATTAGAGTATAGCACAAATTTTGTTGGTGCAGGCAGGCTGTGTGGACGACCAAACCGAGCTATGCGTCCTAGAATTGCTGAGGTGAGAGGTCTCCATGTACATACAAATCCACAGGCCACAGGGGAAGAAGCCTATTTTTCCTTTCTTCTTTTTCTGGGGAGGGGAGGGGAGGGAGGAAGTCAAGTAAGTCGGTCTTCCAAGACTCACAACATTTATTATGGTAGTAGTAGTACTCGTAGCATATGTTAAAGAGTTGCTGATTCTTCGTTTTGAAAATTAAAGTTTGAATGAATAGGTCAGGACGTAGGACTTGGGAGCAATATCAAATACTATTATGTTTTTCAGCCACCGAGTGAGTGGCGTTTCGAGGAAAACACTTTCCATCAAAATGGCACTCTAAAACGGGGCTGAAATCGGAGAAAGTAACCTGACATTTTGACTTTGCTCCCAAACTCCGATAACGACCACCCGCAATTTGCTAACTATTGGTTTTGCTGAGAATTAATCTTAACTTAATTGGCTGACAACTTTTTAAATGATTGATTGCCAGATAAAAAAAATGTATTGCATGTCAAGAACTGGGGAAGCCAACCTCCAGTTTTTTTTTTTTAATTTATATTATTGATTATTGAACTGGCTCCGTTAAAACATTGACTAGAGTTAAAATAGCTGGGAATACTGAAAAATCCCACTAATCAGGGGAGTTGCTGTTGGAAAAGGAAATGTGGGACGAAGACGGGGAGGGCCGGAGGGGGAGTGGGGGTCCTGCACAACTCAACCTGACAACTCTCTACTGTACTTAGTCCCTACTCCCTCCCTAGTCCCAAGTAGCAGTAGATTTTTGTGAAAAAAGAAAAGAAAAAAAAAATAGAGTTATATATGTAACTTTCCACTTTCCAGCAAACCAGAGCCAAGGGTAAAACAAAAGAGAGTAGAAAATCCAAGAATCCATGGCCTGGAATGCGACACTATGCTGATATTGACTCTACTGTGATGTCTAGAGAGAGAAGTCAAGAAAGAGAAAAGGGCTCAGATCATTGAAGGCATTCATTAATGCTATCATATGATGCCTCAGGTTCAGGAATTGATGACTCAATGAGAGAAAGAGAGAGAGGGTCTGGCCTGCTTCACCCATGCCATCCCATACAACCAAAGCAAAAGCCAGGCTGTCAGGCTATTTGTCGAGTGACGACTGATCCCTGACCACCCCTTTCCTTCCCTCACTTCCCCCAATTCATTTATTTTTCCATGTCATCTCCTCCTCCTCCTCCTCTTTTTACTCTTCCATCTTCAATTCCCTGCTTTTGTTTCCTGCACTGCTGTATCTGGGCTTCATTGGAATCCACACTAGCATAATCAGCAGATTGAAAACTTACCAAGTGCCGTAATATATATATTAGTATTAGAAAGAGCGAAAACATTTCACTCCACTCCATCTTTTTTTGAGCAGTTTTTTAGCTCCATCCTTATTTGCTTTTTGTCCAAGCATATGACCCGAAGAAGCAGAGACGCTCTACAAGTACTGCTTTCTTATACAATGGCATCAATCGGGAAGTAGGACATAAAGTTTTGCAGATGGATGCAAAACGATGTCCCGCGTATCAACTGGAAAAAAAAAAAAAAAAAAGTAGAGCTTCAGTGCTACTGGGCTAGACTAATTGCCATTGTTTTTTTTTCCCCCTTTTTGGGGTTAAAAAGCCAAAAAAAAGAGCTCTAGAAAGGCAAATCTCAACTATAAATAAATCAAAAGAGCATGTTCGAGGAGGAAATGAGATGAGAAAAAGTGATGAAAGACCAAGAAAAGAAATTGCAAAACTAATTGAAACTTGAAACTAAACAGGATTTGCTGAACGCCCAATAGTAATACAATGATAGTATAGCGTTCAAATATTGTAAAACCTATTGTCTTTAATCTCCTAGCTATTGAATCACCAAAGAGCAAGTAAAATCAGGGGAAGTTACAAGGCATTATTATTAGTCAAGTCTGATAAAAAAAAAACAGAAAAAGAAAAGAGTAAGAGAAGAATAGCCATTTCTGATCATGACTAACAATGCAAATTTCACAATAGAGAAAGTACTTGTATTCAAGAATAACATTACATCCGAGAGAAGAGAACTGAGTTGGAACTTGCGACTGAAAGCTCTGAAGTTTGAACAATCGTACAGACATGAGGCAGGTCTTGATTTACAACAACAGCGTAGGGTAGAGGCACCAAAATCTGAGGTAATGAACAGTACTCCATCTCGTCGCATCAGTGAAATACTTGTTGAATTTTGGATTAATACAAAAAAACGTCTATCATTTCATATCTAAGGAAACCTGGCTGGCCCAATGAGACCAGCCATTATTCCTGCTGCAACTTTTGGGTTACTTCTCAAACACACATTCTATCTGTATATGAGGAAGCTTTACAAAACTATTCTTTCACTTGCCTTGAAGCAATGGTTTTCGTACAGATATTACACCAGCTCTAAAACATGTCCATGCAAGGATATGACTTGGACTTGATGCAAAATCAAAATCGGGCATTCATTAATCACTGAAATCATTAACCAGCGGAAAATATACATGAAATTGGACCCATGTGAATAAGTTGCAGCAACGCATCTGTTAAAAAGCGTATAATGACGAAAGAATGACCAGTGAGTTTTACGGTAGTAAAAGTGATGCTTAAGATAGACTTGGAAAGGATCTAATATCAGGTTTGTCAACATAAAATTTCAAATCGTGCTTTAGAAGTTGGTGTGAGGAAAGTGTGACAACTAATTATGAGGGCTGCTAAACGAGAAGAATAGGGCGTGTAGTTTTAGCCTCTTTGAATGATCCCCAAGTACCTGAGAAAAAAAATCTTCATTCATAGCGCTGTCCCAAAACCCTAGGAGGAGGATGGAAGAAAAGGTCAATTAGTAGTCCAATGACATATGCGTATATGAGAAGTGGAGGTCCTGAGAGTAATGATGATATTTTGTAAAGTCAATCAGTGGAAAAGGCATGCAGATCAGATATACTAATAGATCACAGAAACGGACAGGGCAGATTCTTGAAGCCATCATCAAAGAAATGATGGCACTAGGAAAGAGTTAACTGACAAAAAGAATCGCACCACAAAATCCCATACTACATCCAATGGAACCTACTAGTACTACTTTGTTAGCAAACGGATCACATAAGTAGTAATGATTAAGCTATAATGGAGTGGTACTCAATTACCTCATTCTGCATTTTCTTTTTCTTTCCACACGGAAAGTAGAAAGACATGGCCAGATTTTTCCATCATTACACCAATCTTCTCCTTCGCCAGCAACCCATTCTATCTATCTGCTAACCAAAACCCACCAAGTAAAACAGATTAAATCCGAACAAAAATAACCCACAAAGCTGGTTTGAGCAACCTACCTTGATCTTCTGTATCTAAGCTATATGATCCCGGAGATGGCAAAGAAAGATTAATATCTTTACTGCACGGAAGCAACAATTGGGGGGAATGAAGCCTGGTCCGACGCCACTAAAGTAAGATCTATGAACTCTTGTAAATGCTGTCAGATCAATGTTGGGATTGATCTAGTAAGAGAGAGAGAGAGAGAGAGAAGCAGAGTAATCTGTATAGATCTAATTGGTGGCCTCGCACCAGACAACATTCCCCTCAAAAGAGAAAAGCTTCCCCATCATCTTTTATCCTTTGGCCTCAAAAGCCTGTATAATTCTGTTTTTTTTTTAGGGGGGGGGGGGGGGGGGTTGCGGTGGGAAAAGGCAGGGAGAAAGACGGAGGAGATGTGGTGAATGAGGAGGATAGACTATATTACTAGGTGGAGGTGCTTTAAGGAGTTTGTGTGAGAAGCAAAGTGAAGCGATAGAAGATGATAAATAAAGGATGGAGAAGGGAAGGAAGGAAGGAAAAGATGATGCTTTTTTTAAAAAGAAAAAAAAAAAAGAAGAAGAAAAGAGGGTCATAAAAGCAAACCAACAGTCACCCACGACCCTACAAATACCCAACAGGGTTGCTTCCAGAAGTAAACATTTAATGGTCCTTCCCTCCCTCCCTCTCACTTCTGTCTTCTAACTTCATGCAATACGGTAGCAGAATAACTATAAATTTTTACAGTCTCATCATGACCTAATCATGCCATATCGCTTATTTTTCTCCCTTGAAGGTATATATATCACTCCATATATTACTGCATATCACTTATTTGTTTCCTTCGATCCAAAATTTTTGTCCTACTTCTCATCATTTTGAAATATTCTAAGATATTTGTCTTGATTAAAAAATCAAAACCCTTTTTGGTCTCTTTTTCCAATATTGCCCCTAATTTTAATTATATCTATGTCATATTCAAATTCAAAATTTGAATTTTGAAGAATAAGATTGGAAAAAAAATTCAGACATTACCGTCAAATCACTATTGATAAAAAATTGAATTCCCAAAATGTGACTAGAATTTTAGGACGAAAGGAGTACTTTCTTTGTTTTGTAAAGATAATTAATTAAGTCTAATTTTGTATCGAGGATAGTAATATATTACTCTTTCTATCCCTATGAAGATAGATTTATTTTTAGGAAAAATCGCTCAAAATGTCTCTCATATTTTGCAAAATAATTTATTTCATCTTTCACTTTTAAAAGTGTAATTTTATGTCCCTTGCAAATTCACATTAGTCAAATTTGATCCCTACCTATATTTCTAACTAGTTTTTTATCAAAATCCACCACGCACCTTATACGTGATTATTTTTTAGAGACAAAATTATCAAATCAAATCTTATATAATCCGATTCATAGTTTCTCACATTTCATAAAATGAATTATTTTGTCTCTCACATTTCACAAAATAAATTTTTCATCCCTCGTATTTCACATTTTTATCCCTCACTGACCACGTGTATAAATAATTTTTTTTTAAATTCACATATATATCCATTTGATTTCGCTGAATAGTACGAATAGTATGTAATTTATTTTTATTTGATTTCACTTAAATAGGGTAACTGTACACATACTATTCAATAGATATATACATGGGTTTAAAACTAACAATTTTATTTTAAACTCATGTATATATCTATTTGATTTCACCATGTGAACTTGTTTAATATTTGTAACATTTTCTCTTTTGATAATAATTCATTAATTGAGTTGTGTAATAAGACCATCTAAGTAATTGGTTCTAACTTGAATTTTATAGTCATGATAACAAATTACAGATTAAATTTAAAATTTTTACTCCCCACCTTTAAGACTAACGGTTAAATTACTTGTTTTGTGATTGTTTTAAAATTTGAAAATACTAATTGCTTATTTCTTTTTGTCATACTTTTCCTTTGTTTATTTTTTCTGTCCAAATTTAATTTGATATAACACTCGACAATATTTAGGATTAAATCTCTTCTTTGTTTTCAATTTTTGAGTAAAAAGAAATGAACATCAGTGAAAACTTACAATTTTTTTAAACCCATATATAGGGCTGCAAACGAACCGAGCCGCTCGCGAGCGGCTCGAGTCGAAATCAAGCTCGAACTCAAGCTCAAGATATTAAGCTCGTTAGCTGGCGAGCCGGCTCGCGAGCTCGAGTATATATATATATATATATATATATATTTTTTTTTATTTAAGTATATATATATATTTTTTTATTTTTAGATATATATATATTTTTTATTTTAATAGTAAAATTACATATATATCCTTAATATTTTATTATTTATTAAGAAAAAAATATTATTTTATTTATTTTTTAAAAAATAAAATTTTTATTTTTTATTTTTTTCGAGCTCGAGCTTTAAATTGTTGGCTCGTCGAGCTTGAGTTCGAGTTCACTAAAAAATTAAGTCAAGACTCGACTCGATTAGGCTAAAACTCGACTCGGCTCGGCTTGTTTGCATCCCTGCCCATATATATATATATATCTATTTGATTTCACGTTAACAATATAAATAACATGTAATATATCTCTATTTGATTACGCTTAAATAAGTTAATTATAGTTGTACATATGCTATTTGTATTATTCAGGTGAAATCAAATAGATTCATACATTGGTTTAAAAAAATTTATTTATACATATGATCGATGAGGGATGAAAAATTTTTATTTTGTGAAATGTGAGAGACAAAAAAATTCATTTTGTGAATTGTGAGAGACGAAAAAATTTATTTTATGAAATATGAGAAACTATGAATTGGATTGTGTAAAATTTAATTTGATAATTTTGTCCTTCAAAAATGATCACGTGCAAGGCACGTGGTGGATTCCGACCAAAAACTAATTGAAAATCTAGGTAGAGATCAAATTTGATCAATGTGAATTTATAAATGATGTAAAATTACACTTTTAAAAGTAAGAGATGAAGGACGTTAGAACGATTTTTCCTTATTTTTATTGTCACACAGATGGCCTATTTCTATTGACACACACACACACAGTAAGAAGGACAAGTTGATGTATTCAATACAATCAATTTTGTTTTATTTAGTACGTCCTTTCTTCATATATTACTAATTCATACTAATTTTAGTATAATATTTATAGCCCTTACTTAAATAATTGACTAGTGAAGTTGCATATATATATATAGATATATGTGCATATCATAGTAAAGTAATAAATTAATTATACTCTTAAAAAGGAAAATAGGCTTACATAATTTACAATAGGTACAAAAGCAAATTGAGTCTGCCTTAACGTGAAGGAGAGATTGGTTGATATGCCGCAAAGATGCATCACAATGCCTCGTGATGCATTGTGTTTGACATATCTCATTCATTAAGGGGAAGATGATTTTGTCTATTTGCAATTGGACAAAACAAGCCACTAACATCGATTTTCCTTAGTCAGATTTTAATGAAATTATGATATTTTATTAAAAAAAAAATTGACTCTCCTTAGTCTCCTATGCCTATACACATGAAGATTCCCGAGGTGAAATTCCTAGATTAGATGGGGACTCAGCAAAATTTTCACTTTTGTTGGACTGTAGATTTTGTGGGTAATATTGTAATCCAGCAATTTATGTGTAACATGAAAATAGGGACCCTAGATCAGTGCGTTACTACATTTTCTAAGCTTGCTGGGGGATAGCCCCCATAGCGTAGCATCGAACACAGCAAACGCACAAGGACAGAGATCCCTCCCCCAAAAACAAAAGAAAAAAGAAAGAAGAAAAAGCCAGAAATGATCAGCGTTTGTCCGAAAAATCCCAGGTGCTTCTCATCGCCACTTCAACAACTGGGGTACCTTGATTTTGATCCATTTGATTTCTCATCGCTAATTATCACGGATCGGCCCCTCTTACCCCGTTTGTGCTTGTATTATACTATATAATAATAGAGCCCTCTCACTTTTCCATGTTTTTACTTTCAGTAAGTATTTTAATTAGTGATGCATGGAAAAGGAATACTTCAAATGCAAAATTACGGACACCTATCAATTCTTCCCAAGTGCTTCCAATCCTGAAACTTATTATTAGGGAATGGATCAACGGATGAACCAAAAAAAAAAACAGGTGAAAGCATCCCAGAGAAAATTTGCTCTTTTCGAGGAAATCAGGATGTGGTTTCTTACAGGCAAGCTTTCCTCTCCCACACACCCAAAGATGCACCATATGCTGCTATACATGTGCTGCTGCATTATCTTTTTCGTCTTTTTTTTTTTTGGGGTGGGGGGGGGGCTGTTGTTATTGTTACCTCCCTAGCAGGGAATTAGGGAAAAAAGCTAGATAGCTACTGGGGTCTTTGATTGTTGCATTCCGTCATCCTCAGGATAATGCTTAAGATGTCGACAAACTACGTACCTATTACTGGGGCAATTTTTCTTTTTCAAATTACTACCTAACAAGTTGTTGAACAAATATATATATCTTGACGTGGCATGAACTTAGCCATGCAGATCATACATAGTCGTAGTCTCATCATGTCTGAATGTAATCGTTTCCATCCACTATAATACTATACAGTTACAAATCCATAATTCAAATCGATCGATCACTGGAGTCTGGCCTAAAAAAACTTGCACTCCAATAACAGTTTATGGGTTCCTACCCAGAGAAGAAAATGAGAAATGGATTATGCCTCCCAGAAGAATGGAATGGAAGGATGAGGGTTTCAAGATTTTTAACATGCACCTCCATTAATTGCCAAATTCTAATAAACAAAAAAGATTTTTAGATTCATGATAAAATCTTGTCCTTTCAAGACAAAATGATGACTCTGCGTTGTGCTATGTTATTGCATTCTTTCTTTGGTTGTGCGTATCTTCCACCTTCATAAACCCCATCATCATCATCTTCTTCTTCTTTTTCTTGGTGGTTGAACTTGAACATACCTCCATCTTAGGCCGATGATGATGAGCAAATAGCCTCCGGATTCCAACGGACATGTTACCAAATTAAAATTCCAATTAAGAAAGAGGAAAAAAGAAAAGAAAGAGGAGAGAGAGAGAGAGAGTTTCATCTTCATCATCCACAGTCACCGCTTGTCCTTGGCATATGTGGAAAACAATAATGATCCGCAACCTCTTTTTGACCTCCACGACTATGGTTGACCTACCCACTCCACAAACAACCCCAAAAGCCCTGCCTTGATTTTTGATCCCTCCCAACAACAGATGAGGACAGCCCTGCCTTGACTTTTAGTACTGCTCTAGTCGCTCTCGAGTCTAGTCTAGTGTGATTCACCCCTTTTTTTTTTTTTGGCTTTGGTTTTCTTCATAAAGATGCCTTTTTGCCCTTGTGGTTCCCAATTCGCGTCCAATGTAATTCTGAACGTGCTTAATTAATATCCAAAATTCATCATACCTTGATATATCATATATAGTAAATTGAAACTTGAGCAAACGCAGCTGCTAGCTAAGCTAGGCTGGCATTGTTAATGCTTAATTAATTTGTGCGTACGTTGTTGGGATGCTTAATCATTCTGCAATAACCTTAGCAAAAGGTGCAGGGAGTAGTTGAAAAGTGGGAAAGGTGAGCGCCCTTTTCTGCAAAAGCTTTTTCACTCCCCCCGAAGTTAGAGAGTGTTTTTTTTTCAAAAAAAAAAAATTTACCTAATATTTAATTTAATTTTCGAGGAAGATTCTTCTCATACAAAACAAAGGAGAAACTTTAAACCAGGGGCCTAGCCTAACCCCGGATGGGATGTCTTTGATGTTAGAAACTACCAAACCAAACATTGACAACAGACATCTAGAATTACGGGTCATGACTTTGGACATATGTTTTGGTAGAAATTAAAGAAAACATTCATTTTATTATTGTTAGGAGCTGGTCTCAGTCTCGGAGATTCTCTGTATAATTTGGTGGTTTTAGAGTTCAATTAATTAATCGAGCCTAGCCTAAGAGTAGTGTTTGATGATCGATTAGTTTTATACAGCAAGCAGATGGATGAACCGACTTCCAACACCAACTCTACATAGACCATATATATATATATATATATGTAAATATTTATATTATATTCCTTTAGTAAACTCGGATTAATAACTTTTTTTTTTATAAAAAAAAAAAAGAACAGAGAAAAGAAAAGAAGAAAAAGAGCCGTCCAATTCACAATCAACCGTCAAGACGGACGCGAACCCGTGAAGACTGGGAGGTTTTGGGCTCAACACTAGGTAGGCTCAAATTACGGAACAGGTGTCTTTCCAGCCCAAATCACATCAAGTAGGGTTTCAATTGGATTTATTGTAGGCGGTCCTAGTCCAGCATGTACATTAGGACAAAGTTCAATTTCTAATACTCTACTTCTATAACTTAGAAGAAGCTGGGGAAGTATACAGAGTTGGAAGCTGAGGAACTTCAAATGCGTCCATCCCTTTGGTTTTGTCAATAGTCCATCCCTTTGGTGTGTGTGTGTGTGTGTGTGTGTGTGTGTGTGTTTTTATTATTATTATTTATTTATGATATGATGGGAAGAACTAAAAGTTGTACGGCGGTTGTGATGATACTGATCTGATGACTATGGCCTTTTTACCTTTGCAGTTCACAATAATTTATTTCAACCGCAACAGAGAGTCTCTCTTATTGCATTCCTATTTCTCTTTCTTTCTTCTGTACATAAAAAGTACTCACTTTTCAAAAGAGAGCAAAGAAAAACCACCCAAAAAAAAAAAAAATTTTTTTTGTTTTTTTCAACTCCTCTTTGACGTAGCCGCCTAAAACCAGAAGCCATCTGGCAACAAAAACTGAAAAATTCCAGAAGGACAAGACCACGTAGAATTACGTGTTTACTTAAACAAAAGAGCACACTGGAGCCACGAGGCAACACATCGTTGGCTTTCCCCACAGCCAAAGAATCATTATTATAATCATACGTTTAAGTACGAAATCAAAGACTACTGTACGCCTCACTGCAAGATAGCTTCTCTTATACCATTAGTGCATCATCATCATCATCATCTCTGGCGCTTCTTTTAGACGTGGCAAGCTTTGGTCGGACGACAGCGACTCCCGTCAAACCACTTGAAGTTGACGCCTACCCTCCACTTCTTTTCCGCAGCACATTATTTATTTTGTTGTATGTCTGAATCTTAATATGGAGTATTAATAATATTTATTATTGTTTTTCTGTTCTTAATATTTGTTTAAAAAATTATAAATCTTATTCGTGTATGTAAGAAAAAATTGGCTGATTAATGAGATCAGAGGGAGGAACACTTGAATCATGAAAGCCACAAGCGAACATCATCACCGTCTTACATAACATGATTCCTTCCTTCTTCCCTTCGGCCTCCACCAGCACACTTCATTTTAAAATACTACTGACAAAAGAGCCCAAAAGCAAAAAGGAACCAAGATTTTTTTTTTTTTTTTTGAAAAAAAGTATGAATAAATATCACGCACGGAGTGACTTAAAAACAAAAAAACAAAGCAGATGGAAGAATATGCAGGTAGTAAAAAAATTCTCCAAAAAAAAAAAAAAAGTATTGATCAACGGTTAGTATATATATATAATAATATACTACCCGGAAACCAACTGTAGCTATCACTATCAAAATAGTTAACCAATGATTAGTGCTTCTATTCTCACGTTTTAGGATGACGGTTCCACACAAGCAGCTCTCTCGCCCTTTGTTTTTTAAATTTTAATTTCTGTTCTCGTGGCCGTATCCTCGGGTGCCAAGTTGTACACTAAGTATAGCCCAGAAAAAATTAGACAAATAAATAAAAAGGACTGGCAAGAAATTCGGGATTGAAGTAGCAACTGACAAGTATGAAGGCCCAGCTGGACAGCTAATGCCATTCTTATCACTTTCTTTGCCTGTCGGAGGCCCACGAAACAATGAGGTACACTCGTCCACCCCCACTCTCTGAACCATTTTGGACCCCCCACCAATGCCTTTGTTTCTTTCTTCTACTAGTACTAGTATTAATCAGCCATGCTCCTCCCCCATCCTCTAGCTGAAGCCAAGATCGCTGGTTAAGTAGGAAAAAAATGTTTCAAAGAGGAACGGCACCACCTGCATGTCCAATACCGTCATCATCTTGGACTGCACAACACGTCCCTGCAGATGAAGTAGTAGAGCTAGAGCTGCACAGCATGTCCGGTTCTTCTACTACCAGCAAGACCATTAGCAAAAGGAGATTTAACGATGATCAGATCAGGTACTTGGAGAGTATGTTTGAGGCAGAGTCGAGGCCGGAGTTACGGGTAAAGCAACAGTTAGCTAACAAGCTTGGCCTCCAGCCTCGCCAGGTTGCTATATGGTTCCAGAACAAGAGAGCTCGATCAAAGTCAAAGCAAATTGAGCAAGACTACAGCGTCCTAAAGGCTAGTTATGACGACCTGGCCTCTAAGTTTGAGTCCCTGAAGAAAGAGAGTGAATCCCTACACGTTGAGGTATGGATATCATCCATAAACTTTTTATGTGTTCTTACTCATTCAGCAGCGAACATGTAAAGGAGATTTCCTTGATCAACAGGTACAGAAACTCAGGCAACTTACTATAAGAAGCGGCAAAGAAGAATACGGGAGAGAGGACATCGAGCTGGAAGCTGATCAAACAACAGAGTTTCTACTAAAGGCGAGCAGCAGCCACGAACAGCGCAGTGCAATCTGTGATGAAAACTTTACCAGGAGTACAGATTACCTGGTAGAAGCAACTAATTCTCTTTACATGGCACAGTTAGCTGATGGTTCCTTAACGTCAACAGAGGATGGATGCAGCTTCGAGGCCAATGATCTTATAGATAATTCAAGTTGCAACTCACAGTTGTGGGAGTTGTGAACTTTGTCCAGGAAAATGGCAACGAATGCAAGCATCCACCGTACATTCAGGCGTTCTGGTCTTTGGCATGACAATTTGGATGGCTCTTCTATTCCCTGACACACTCGGAGGAGTCAGGTGTAAGCTGGATGCCACTGATGCTCCTGAGGACAACTACACCTTCCCCTCAACAGACGTTCGTAGGCAGAAGATTCTTGTCATACCCTGATCATGCGGCTGATCCCAGTAGATTTTATGCACTGCATTCTCCTTAGAGCTTAATTTCCTAGTTGCCATGCAGATCCAATTTTCTAAGCGCATTGTAGATGTATTTATAGTCCACCCGATAGCCAATAATATGATACGAGACACAAATCCTGCATCGTAATGTTTTGTTTGGTTTTGAGGCGGGGAAAATTTTTGAATCCTAGAAGATACTTCCCCAGTAGATGGTCACACGTCATCTTCTTCTTCCTTTCCATTCACGTTATGATCAATTAATTGGTTGCATTTCGTATCTTTTTCATTCAGAAGAAACACACGACCCCAAAAAACTAAAAGTTCACTCAAAAAGTTTTGTTTGGAAGAGAAACCATTTTAGGAAAAATAAGTTTTGACACCTCCTATGGCCTTGTTGCCACGTTAATTTCACCAGCATGTGATTATTCAAGGTCCAGCAATTAATACCCAACATACATATGCCAGAACACAGATCAGTGACCCGTAACAAGAAAGCCTGGAGGACAGGAAAAGCAAATAAACAGATAGCAACACCAATTGAAGATGGTTGTTCAAAGCCTTACTTATCAATACATAATTATTTAGTTGGATAACATACATAATTTCATGGTAATCATATAAACTTAAGTCTCTTTTCGAATTTGTGCTTCTCTAAATTCTCTACCCGTGCAGTATCAAAAGTAGGGAACCATTTTGCCACCGAGAGAGCTAGACGTAGAGGAATTGCAATTGATGAGTTTCACTTACAAAGATTATTCCCGTTGGTGTGTACTAAATTAAAGATATGCGCATTAATTCTGTGATACCCATGGCTGACAAACAAAACCCTTAAAATTAAAGTCAGCAGCATTTCAAAGTAGCTCTGGCATAGCAGCATTTTTATATGGTATTCTTCAGGGATCCAAGTATTCAACACAGAGATTTTGCCATGACAAATTTTTGTATTCAGAAACAGGTACATATTATAAATACTAATCAAATTTATACCAATTAACCTGTCATCACTCCTAAATCTCACTCTTCACCTTGACATCTCCATTTGGTAGCATACTTTGTGCTTGCGCAAATCGTTTCAGTTCCTACATTTCATTTAAACAGGTTAGTAACCAGCTAAAGCAATTGAAATTAAAAATAAAAATAAAAATAAAAGCAAAGAAAAAAAAAAGTCAGGCACGGCTAGAATTCAGAAAAGCCAAACAGTTCAAGAAAGAGAATAGCTTAACATAGACAAATACGACAACTGGACTTAGAGATACCTGTGAAGAGCTAATATCACTCTATTTGCTTATATCATTAACACTGTCTTTCAGATATAATACATTTCTAGAAACATAGACACGGACAGTATCTCCACCTATCAACATCCAAAGTATATGGTCACTGTCTGGTTATGTCCACCAGAGGTCTCTGCAAATAGTTGCAGTAACAAAATCAACATTCACTCCATCAACATATCAACATCTCTTCCATGGCATCTTGCACTCCCACTCCCCCGGGCTGAGTCTTTTGTTGAAAACATGAAAACTGATAAAAACAATATCCCCAGCTAGAGTTCCAAAGAGATCCAAACACTTAAGCTCGTCGTGTAAATACCATTATTCACAGCTGCAACTGGAAATGGCTTGAACAAAATTCACACTAATAGTAATCTTGCATAGTCTATGTAACAACAATTAATTAAACTTAAAAGAATTAGTGGTCCCTTAATATCATAGGCAGCATGGCAATAACTTCACAAAACTTTGGCAGTGATGCAGCACACAACTACAAAATTCAGGGGCGCATGCTTCCAACATATACCACAAACACATATAAAGCTGACCAAAACTATTTTCACAGCCATCTTTGGACATGTCTGAAGAATACTAGCAAAGGCGAGACTTAGATAATAACTCACAGCTGCAGAGCCTGCACGTACGTCCCTGTAAGCTTCCACCTCGTCAGGGAATGCCTGTTCAAGTTCTTCTAGAAGATGCCTACGCAGACCCTGAATCCAAAAACAGGTAAAACATTATTCTTATTAGTGCTAAAATCAGATAAAGAGTAAGAGAACACGAGTGAAGCATCATGAGGGAAAAGCAGCAAATGTCTTCTGGTACATGATCAAGAGAAATCTCATATCCTCGTTTGATTGCTAAAACCAGTTTTGATAATTGAAAATTTTATCCAGATTACAGTAGAAACTTACTGTGCAATAGAATCTCACCCAAAGATGATTCCAACGGAATGTTATCAAATGATCGTGCACTAAAAAAAGCTTCTCATCACATCAACAAATACTTCTAGTCAACAGGAATAAGCTATAAGCACTGCAGTAATTGAAATGCGAAATTCAATAGGTGCCTTTTTCTTCTTTTTTTTTTTTTTCGTTTTTTTGGTTCAATAGGTGCCTTCTTCATCTGAGAAGCTGATAGCTAATTCGTGAGCAGGCAGCCATAGTTACAGGTAATTTTTTGTTTTTGTTTTTTTTTTGGGGGGAGGGGAGGGGAGCGGAGGGTGGGGGGGCTATGTTATCAAGAAAAGAAGCTTTAAAAATGGAAACTTGGCAGGCCTCGAAATGGAACTCTCCACACAATAAAAGGAAATGTAGAACAAACAATAAAATCAAACTAAGACCAAGAAAAACTTGAAATAAAATAGTAGGTTAGGGGGATTAAAGAGAAAAGAAACCTTGAAGGCGTCAGTTTTGCCTTTGGTTATCTGATTCTTAGCAATGCAATTATTGATAACATCCTTGGTGAACTCATCCGGATTCTTCCCATCATCAATCAAGCTGCATACTCCAACCAATGATTCCAAGATTGGGATTTGATAGAACATAAATTGAAAGGGGAAGGAAAAAGAGAGAAAGCAGTTACTTGAGAACCTCCATAGGGACCTGAATGTTGCACTTCTCAGCTAATTTCGACATATTATCCAGCTCCAAAACCAGATTATTTCTGTGCGGGAGGGGAAAAAAAAAGCTAAGAAAAGAATTTGGAGTGCAGAGTCAAAAGCAATTGAAAATTGATAGACGCTGAGGAATAATGAAGGAGGAGGAAAGAGGACGGTACAGGCGTTGGAGGAGGGGGAGCTGGGAGGCGACGTTGAAGGAGGAGACAGTGAGGTAGAGCTGGTGGAGAATTCCTAGGGTTTTCTGAACAGAGTTGATGACTTGGGTAAGGTTGTGCTTAGGGTCGTCGATGGGGTTAGGGGTGGAGGCATTCATGGCGGTGGATTCCACCGGTGAGGCGTCGTTGGACTGAGAGATTGTCATGCCGTTGCCTCCGCCGCTAACTGGGGGGGTTCCCACGACTGTGTTCTGCGATGACTCCATCTTCCTTCTTCTCACCCGATCGATTCCCGGAGGAGAAATAAAATAACGTTGAGGTCCTTCTAGTAGTATTAGTAATAATACTAGTACGACTTTTCTCAGCCAAATGCCCAAAAGGGATGCGATGCCTTGTTTTTAGTCCTTTGTTTACGGTTTACGTAATGCCTCCGCCTCCTCCGTCTCATTTCTTTTGTCTATATGGCAGAGTTGCGATTCTGCTATGAGTAGCAGCAGTAACTCATCATTGGATTTGGATCCAATGAGCATCTGCTATTCCATTATTCAATTTTGACATACCCTCAACTCCACGACTCAGAGCGAATTGGGATCCTTCTTTCGTTTGTTGATAATCAATTAAGTAGTACTTAAAACTCTCAATTAATATTTGCTACTTTGCCATATTTTGCTCTCTCATTCGAATGTGTTCCGCACTGACAAACCATTCCTACTAGTTTCCATGCAATATGGCTACTTTTCTCCTTGGGAAAAAGCACGTCCAAGTTTTAGGTAATTCAATCAATTCTCTCTCAGGAAAGAGAGTTTTGTGAAAACGGTAAATAGTTAATAGGTTTAAATGAAACGCAGGCACAAACTTCAGACTGAAATGGTAAAAATCCTTAAACCATTAAAATAAAATTCATCCACCAAGCGATAATTTGAGTCGCAACAATCTCCAAGTATGAATGAAGGTGTTCACAACAATTGTCACAACATTTAAAAAAAAAAAAATTGAACAGAACATTCAAAAACTTCTTGAGCTCTGAGAGCCTTCATAGAAACATGCTTGATGGACATTCATAGGTATATATATCCCTCTACTTGATCTTCTTCTTTGGCCTCAACTGCAACAAATTTAAAGAAACAGAATCAGCGTGTTTGCAATAGTAAGCAAGATAAATGATTCTAGGAAAATCGTCATGTTAGCACACGTGTCGTATGATACACTGACCTGGTTGCTGTGCCCGCACTTCTTCTTCCTACAGTTCACAGCACGAGGATGCAGCCGTGCATAACACCTAGAGAAGAATTCCGATCAATAATGTCACTGCTCCACTAAAGGTTTGTTGGGAACGCACGGGATCGCAGACACACAACTCAGATCAGTGAAACATACAGAGATATCAAATAGATCGCCATCTTAAGTTCAATTCTCAACTACATGCCTGAAGCGGGTACTTCAAGACTCAGGCAAGCTCCTATTGCCTCAGGTCATGACAATAAATATGCTCATGACGATTAAATACACTTCTGTATATGCTCCAAAGTAATCTTGATGAAGGAAAAATAAGAAACAAACACTTAAAATCTTTTTCCGGATCAAATAAAAACCCGATGAGAAAAGACAGAACAAAGGCAAAATAAACAACTATGTGAACTTGTAATGAATTAGTAGTCCACATTATGATAAGACCATCCTGCATTCTTCTCCAGTAGAAATAAACTCCGAAAACACAAGCACCCACACATCAAACTGATCTTCTCACCTATGCCTCATTGACATTACATTGGGAAAAAATTGCTCAGCACTTGCTACTCGAGATCTCAAAAAAAAAAAGATGACTGTCAAATTCTCACCCTTTGGCAAAATTTACCAAGCATCCTAGCATGATCAACATTTGAGTCCAAGCTTAAAGCAAACGGTTATTTGGGCCATTCTCCGACACAGTAGGGGCAGTTTAACTAATTAGGTGCAATTCAGAGCATGTGTAGTTTAAAAGCATGATATTGTGACAAGATAGACTAGATGAGAAGGAAGGTATTTCCAACAGCCTGAGCCCTCAAATAAGATTAACAAAAGCTTCTGAGCTTGGCAGTTCTAGCTACCAGAGGGAAAAGGAACACGAAAATGAAATGCTTTATCCACAGAGGCAAAACGATCAAACTGATCTAAACAAATATTAGGGCAATTCAACAAAAATTAGTTTCCCAATTTTAATGAATGATTACACAAGCACAAGCTAATAAAAACACAGTTAAGCAATATTCCATCACTTAGTTGTGCGGTGCATAACAGAAATATCCAAAATTGAGATATCTACACCGAACTTGATAATGCAAAAAGAAAACTGTAAATGCGAAAAGAAAATTTACTTGCGGCAAATCATCTTGTCCTGATTGTACTTCCTAGCCAAAGCCATCAAAGACGGTTCAATGATTCCACCACGAAGCCTCAGCACCAGATGCAGCGTTGATTCTGCCAAAATGACAAAAATAAAATTCCAAATCACACACACTCTTTTTCTTTTCTTTTCTTTTTAAGTAGTAAAATCACTTATTTAGGTAGAACACCATCAGTTCAGGACTTAGAAAGGAAAAAAAAGTAATAATAAAGATGAAAAGTAAAATAAGAGGAGGAGGAGGAACCTTTCTGGATATTGTAATCGGCAAGAGTGCGGCCGTCCTCCAACTGCTTTCCAGCAAAGATCAACCTCTGCTGGTCGGGGGGGATTCCTTCCTTGTCTTGGATTTTGGCCTTCACATTGTCGATGGTATCACTCGACTCAACCTCTAGAGTTATGGTTTTCCCTGTTAGGGTCTTCACGAATATCTGCATCTTCCTCCGCTGTCTTCCTCCTTTGCTCTCTCCCTCTTCCTCCCCCACCTTTTATAGCTAGGGTTACTTTCGAGATGTCAAGCCCAAATCAACAGGTACTTCTAGCGCACTGCTACTAATTTCTAGGAGTATGCTTTACACAGCCCATTAGCCCATCAAGATGTCTATAGCCCATCAAGATGTACTCATATCTCACTCCAGCTCTCTGTTTCCACTTTTACCCCTGTCCAAAATTCTATGGCTCATGTTTGAAGAAATGCTATCAAAATTCTGTGGCTCATTTATTTATTTTTTGACAAATAATATTTGCATTGCAAATTAATTCTTTGATACTCTGCTCCTACCTTCATGTAATAAAAAAATTAGATTGACGTGCAAATTTCACTTGCCTTTTCTTTCCTTTTTTTAGGTTAAATAGAGGTGTTAATTCCATTTTGTCCCCTCAAACTATATACGGAGTCCCACTTCAGTTTCTGAACTTTAGAATAAAACACTTAAATCTCTAAATTACAAAATGTGTTTCGATTAAGTAAAATCAGTGACAAAATTCAAAAAATTAATGATGTATTAGAAGTGTGGAGAGCACGCTCAATTAGTGTCATTATGTAACTATTATAAACCAAAAGAATAGGGACATAAGATAATTTTACCTTTCTTTTTAATTCCTTCTTCTTCATCCTTCCATTTTCCTTTATTTTTTCCCATATTCTTCTTCTTTCCCATCCTCCCTAGTCGCATCCCCTCCTCTACCACCCCATCTTCCACCACTATCACTCCCTAACATCTCCCTTCCCAACACCTCCCTTGAAGTTTCTTTTCTTTGGGAAGAAACTGAGCGAGCCGATTTTGGAAGCGAGTGAACTCGCTACTTTAACTTCGCCGCCAATAATCCGAACAAACACTTCCACCACTTGGGTCGGGTCAAACTTCGGCAACACTTTGGATTCGATGAAGAAGCTATTGCTATTGGTGATGATGCTACTTAGGGAAGAAAAAACTTGAGAGCCAATGACAATTATTGGGGGAAGGGAAAGGAGGTTGTCTACTGCATCACTTGGTTGGATTCCTTTCACTGAATTACTGAACTCCACCCTTTTTCTTGATATTGGCCAGAAAAGGAAGGATGAAGAAGGAAAAGACAAAAAAGAACAGACAAGGATGAAATTATTTTTATGTCCTATTTTTTGGTTTATAACACTTACAAAAGATGAAATTAACACTTACACAACCATCAAGTTTTTTATTCCATCACTGATGTTACTTAATTGTAACACATTTAGTAGTTTAGGGACTTAAGTGTCTCATTTTGAAGTTCAAAAATTGAAATGAGAATTCGTGTATAGTTTGAGGGGATAAAATGAAATTAACACTAAATAGAGGACCATAAGATAGACTCGTATTTGGCATGACCCCCTCGAAATTTGGTGAATCCTCGTTCGAGAGTTTAGAGAGTCAGTTATTGGTCCAAAGCTCCATTCGATCGCATGGTTCGTAGTAGGTTTTTGTATTACTCCTATCGAATGGGATAAGAAATTTGAAGATTTGAAGACTTCTTGCTTTGCGGTAAGAAATTTTAAATTTCAATAGTGCTCAAGTAATGTATTTAAGGGTAAATTACCTTTTACCCTCTAGTGGTTTGGTGTTTTATTACACAACTGCTTTATGATTTTAAAACCCATATATAACTCCCATATGATTTGGATTAATGTGTTAATGATAGTTTTTTCATTAAAATTAGCGATTAATAGTAAAAAGTCAAAATTAAATTTATAAATTTATAAATATACCCTTTCATTACTTTTTTCCTCCAAACATAAAAACAAGAATTGAAATAAAAAATAGACAAATAAGCAATAGAAAATATCATTAAAGATTTAGTTTAAAAACCTATAATGATATTTGTAGTCAAAAAATATTTGGTACTTTTTGTTCCTTAGTTATTTGTTCTATATTTTTCTTTCCATCTGTTTTGTTTCTTATTCATTTATTTTTATTTTCCTTCCATCTCATTTGTATTTGGAGAAAATTAATATTATGTAGGCCAAGGTATAGGTAGGTTTTCAAAAATCATCTTTAAAAAAGAGAGAGATAAAAGGAAAAAAGGAGTGAAAGAGTGATTTATCAATTTATTAGTTCAACTTTGATTTTTTACTATTGACCGCTAATTTTAATTAAAAAATTAGTTGTGACAATTTAATCCAAATTATGAGAGAGTTATGTATGGATGTTTAAACTATAGGGGGTTTAATGAGAATCCAATGTGGCCTCAAAAGGGCAGGACAGTAGTCGACATTCGTTTGTTATTATTGTTGGCATTCTTCTTTTGGTTGTAGGAGAAAACATTAGTCGAAATGTTAAAGAATAGAAACATATAATAACCTTCAATGTGCAAAAATCGAAAAAATTGAGGGCTTGAGAAAATACACAAGGTTAAGAATTACCAAAACTAAGTGGGGTCCAGCAGAGTAGAGGTCATAGACACGATTGTATTACCCAAAAAGGAAGCAGCAACATAATGTACTTGTATGTGAACGTTCACGGTTTTACATTAAAAACACCAGCAACCACTAAAAAAGTAGTAGTAGTAGCGAGACAGAAGATATGCGTGGTCTTCTTCTTGTTTTTTTTAATGCTTTTGGAACAAATTGGTGTCTTGCATTCTGGAAAGGGCCTTCTCAAGCTGGCTCCATTTCTGCTCCAGCGTTCCACTATAGCCAATCGACATCCTAACCAATCCGGGCGAAATGCCGGCCAACGCCTTCTCTTGGGCGTTCATCTCGCTGCTGGTGCTGCTTCCGGAGATGGACATTAAGGTCTCATAGTAGCCCAAACTGACAGCCATGAACCCAAACTGAGTGTAGTTCTGCAGAAGATTCATGAAACGGTTAGCCCTCTCCTCAGTTTCCATGTCCACGCAGAGGATGCCCCCGAAGCCGTAGTCCTTGTTGGCCAAAGATTTCAAGGTGGAATGATCAGGATGATCATCGAGTCCGGGGTAGATGACTTTGAAGCCCAGTTTCTTCATGCGGGTAGCGTAGGTCAGAGCCCGGTGGCAGTGCTCCTTGATCCTCAAGCCGAGGTGGGGAAGCCTCTCTGAAAGTTCAAAAGCCACCTTGGGATTCATTGTTGGACCAAGCAGCATCAGAGCACCTTGTTGCAGATCCATCATGGAGTTCACCAGGCTCGCTGGACCGCACACAGCACCTGCAAATTGTAACCCCGACATTTGCCATCCTTAAATCATAATGGAGCTTACTTAGGAAAACCCACACGAACATAATAATAAGTCACGATCATAGCAAGACACCGGAGGAGCAAAATTCTATATTTATATCTATATCTATACACGCAGTGTTTATTATTAGTATTATTACTTATTATTTTCAGTATGTTTGCCAAATTAAGTCGGGTTCACTGCAGGAGAAGAGGCTTTTTGACAAGCTGAGCAGTCCAAAAGTGGAATCGATTCTACACCAGAATCCAGAGTTTTGTTGAATAAAATCCTGCATGCCGCCCGCCCATGGTGAAAAAGATAAAGCTCTGATCTTGAACGGGCACCCTAATTAAAAGCCGCAAAGCATTTAAGAGAGGTCTGATGTACCATGGAGGGTACGTGTGGATGAGATAAACTTGAAGAACATTACACTTGACGTCTTTGTTTGTTACTACTACTATTATTATTCTTATTGATTGTTGTTGCCGCTGCCTCAAAAGGCAATGAAATTAAAGGCGTTCTACAGCTACAGTTGTTGCCGCCGCCGGTCGCTCTACAGCTACAGTGTGTGATATTTTGATGCCACATCACACGTTGCCATAAAAGAAACCAAACCAACTCAGAAGCTTGCTGGCGGTAACTTTTTTTTTTGTCAAATACTTGCTGGTGGTAACTTGAAGTGGTACTAAAAAGAAAGAAGAAGAACTAAAATAAATTATTTAAAAGAAAATCAAGTTGATGGTGATTCACAAATTATTGTTAAAAAAAATCAAGAGATTCATTTAATTATATTGAAAAAGATGTAGTATTTAACAAAATTGATAATAAACTGAATTGCAACGTTTTAAAAAAATGAAAACTCGTATGTTTTAATTTTAATCTGTGTATAATGGTAATAATTTTAATTTTTTATTTTTTAAAAAAGTGTTATTGTATTGAAATTTGCCCCCCCCCCCCGCCTAATATGGGGTCCTAGCTCCGCACTGCGTGTGACAAGACCCCAGCCCCCACATTCAGGAATGGAATGGACCATCTATTGTCTCATTCTCGTACTGAGCCCAACTCGTGTGGATTCGACAAACATCTTATCCGCTAGGTTCCATAATCAAACCAATCTTTGACCCCAAAGAATCTCGCCTCTTGATATATTATTGAAGCACTTTGACGTCATGAATAATTGGCTAATGTGCAGACATCGAATTACTAACAGAGGATTCCCGCGGTGGGGAATCGGAGAAATCTGTTCTTATCTTCTTCTTCTTCTTTTTTAAAGTTAAAAAATAAAAAATAAAAAAATCAGTGGAACTTAAAAGCCCCCATCCTGGCGGCTGAGACCAAAAGTTGCTTTTGTGCAAAAATGACTCTGAAATTAAAAATTAGACTGTGGCGTTAAACACTTTAACAGCAGCAGCCCTTTCAAGTTTTACCCAAAATAGAACTAGAAGGCTAGAAGACGGCTAGAGGGCTAGAAGAAGCCTGGAACACAACACCGCCGAAGATTCCCAGACGGACAGCCGTACTACTACTAGGTTGGTTGGTTACAAAACGGTGCTATCAGTAAGAGGGAAGACGAGGATGATTCACAAGAAAAGAAACAACAAAAGCATAGTGATGTACCTGCAATGATGTCGGCGCCGCCACTTATGAACTTGGAGATACTGTGAACCACCACATCAGCACCCAACCTCCCGGGCGACATTACCATGGGTGCGAAAGTGTTGTCCACCACGACCGTCACCCCCTTGTCATGCGCTATCCGGCACAGCTCCGGCACGTTCGCCACCTTCAGCGCGGGGTTCGAGATCGACTCAAAGTACAGCACCTTGGTCCTCCCCTCCACAATGGCTTCCTTCACCGCCAGGTGGTCCCTGATGTCCACGAACGACGTCGTGATGTTGCACGCCCTCGGCATGAAATGGGACAGGAGGGCGTAGGTGCCCCCGTAGAGGGTCCTGGAGGCCACCACGTGCCCCCCGGAGCTGCACAGTTGCAGCAGCACGGACGAGATGGCCGACATCCCCGACGCCGTGCAGTAGGCTGCCTCCGTTCCCTCCAGGGCGGCCATCTGGCGGCTCAGGTTGAGCACCGTCGGGTTGAAGTGGCGGCTGTAGATGAAGAAGTCACGGTCGGGGCCGAGCTCGCCGGAAAACATCCGGCGCATGGTCTCGGGCTCCATGACGGTGAAGGTGGCGGAGGCCTCGATGGACATGTTAACGCCGCCATGCTCGCCGAACTCGTGACGGGCATTGGCCAGAGCGGAGGCAGGGTCCTGAATCTGATCGGGCCAGAGGGTGAGGGGCTTCATTTGTTTCTTGGCCACAACCAAGTCATCGCGGTCCCAATTCTCGTCGGAGCCGGACCTTTTTCTGGTTGGCGTGACTACGTTGCTGCGATTGATCCCAGTTTCGGCCATTTGTCGCGAGGCGAGTGATTGCACAACAAGTTCCTTTTTTCTTTTTTTTTGGGTTCAAATTTTACTAATTGAATGAATATTAGTAATTGGTACCAATTGAGAGCGAAGGGGAAAAGTAGAGGATAAATTTGGAAGAGGAATTTGAGAAGGAAGAGGCGAGGACGAATTTTCGACTCAGCTGCTGCGTTGTTAATTTATAGATGATGTACAGAGAGACTAGAGAGGAGGAAGGCTGAACCAGATATAAGAAAATAGTACTACTCCAAAAAAGGCTTAACTTGCCACTGAGGAGTCTTGCCTCCTTTGAGTTGGAAAATATGTACTAATTTTAATTACCATAGCAGGACTGGTTCGGTGAATCTGGTCGTATATTTCAAGTCTGCTAAGCTTTTTTTTTTTTTTTTTTTTTATTTGACTTGAAGAGGAACAAAGTCTTTTTTTTGGCTTGCCACGTTTTGTTTTGTGACCGACGGCAGGATTTGATCCTAGATCTCTCACTCCATCAATTTTGGTGGCTTGTTGAAGAGGAACAAAGTCGTATTAGTTAAATTAGCTGCTAAAAACTTGTAATTCTTCGTTCTCACCGAAAAAAAAGTTAAAAGAAAATCTCTTACTACATTTCAAGGGCTGTTTAATTAGTCCCACAAATCCAGTAATCCACCAAATTTTTTTTTCACATCTTCCAACGTACGTGACGTCCTGCGCTTCCTCACTTTCAGGTTTCAATGCTGCTTGCTTGTTTACGTTCGGTAGCCAAGAAAAAAGCTAATAATCTTCCTACTTCAGGAAATTACTTGTTAGTTTTTTATTAATTAAGAAAGAAGAAAAACGGAGAGAACTTTTTGCACAGCTACGTACACCTGCAATCCAAGTATTTCGGGAGTCCAAGTTGAAGAATTAAATGTCAGTAGTATTTCCCATTTGGGACCTTTCCAGCATTTGTGCGTGGGTCAAAGGGATGGGATGCAATCTCACTAAATATTTTTCCTTATTCTAAAAATTGTAAAATGCTGTTGCTTTTATATATTAAACAGCTAAATCTCGGCTTAGTCCTCTGAGTGACAGATGCATCAAAACGTAATCCATTACATTTATGATTCTTAACCATTTTCGCCAGAAATCAGATTTCTGGCCACATACATATATGCGTATTTTCTGCTGAAACATGCAATAAAGCCGAATCTAGGTACTACCACGCGCTTACAAACAGAACCCAAAAGAAAATTGTTGCGACCAAATTAATTAACAAGGATCTCATTCACCTATTTAATGCCAATCTCATAAACGGAACATTTCCTTCTTGGGATATTCAGTAGTCTCCCATTTAGCATTAGGCAATTATCTTCATTGCATTGCATGATCTAAAAGTTTAATGCTTTATGGTCATACAATCGGCTTATGTTGTCGTCATACTTTCCTTTCATTAAGCTTCCTTCAAAAGAAAAAAAAATATCGACTTTTATGGAAATTATAAGAAATCACATTTGTTAAATCAGAAACAGGAGCGACCGATTTTGCATCATTGCCCCTTCAAGACATACATTTCTCGTTTTGCATGCGGAGATCTGAAGCTCGCTATCAGGATCAGGACAGAACTATAGCAGGGACAGTATTTCTTACAACATTGAAATTTTTATTAAAGATTAGAAGAAAAAAAAAAAACTTAATACTGCTACTACGGTATCAGACGCCTTTTCTATTTTTTGTATTTAGAAAGGGCCAACGACTTATACTACTATGAAATAAAATTTGTTAATAAAAAAAAAAAAAGAACATGATCATCTTGGTGTACTGTTTAGGATGATGCGGATGTGGTTCTGAGATGATTCACAGTCACATCATGCCATACGATATAGGAGTCCCCTTATTATATGCCTAAGCCTTTAGAGAGAGAGAGAGAGATGGCGTGCGTGTGCGTGTAGTACGCCAGAAGGGTAGTACAGTAAATTTGTTCAGATGAACGCATGGTGCTTGTCCCACCACATGAATCCAGACGCCATCGTGCGTGTTTTGTGTTTCTTCCTACTCACAGAATTTGGAACGGAGCTTGTCGGTCCCATCCTCATCTTCAATGGCATTCCTTTAGAAATGATTTCTTCAGATAAAGAAACATTTTTAGGTCACATGTTATGTTTGTTAGGTTAGGTTTGTAGGATTTGTTTTCCACGTGATTGATTATCTGAGACTCGAAGAAAACCTGCACTGCTTCATATGGATAACGACATGAATGAATATTAGGCTCGCTCTTATTATTATTGATTGCTTTGCTACCCCTTTTTAGTTTTTATCCGCTACCCGCCGTATTTCCGCTTCTGTTTTTTGCTTTTCTCTTTTGCTTTTAGTTTTAGGTTAAGTCATAGGGTAATATGATGATTTATGGCAGAGCAAAAGGGCGGTATTGAGAACTTTGGATAATTTGTAGGATTATTCTCAACCAACCGCAAATAACACACACATCCAGAATTTAAGTCAAACCCACAGTTAAACCCAAAAAGCATGCTGACTTTCAGGCCACACCGAGGAACTTAAGTTCTACGCACACACACCACTCACAATCGATGTGAGATTGAGAAAATTGGGAGGGGAAACACCAAGACTATTGCCTTTTAACCACTTCTGCATTTCCTTTGAAAGGAAATTTGTAGTGTTACTGCTTGCTACTTATTTGGTATCTAAATTATTATTATTGCTCCAACAGTGTGGTTGGACTTTTCAATGGCGGAAAAACTTTTCACGGTTGGACTCAGCTTCCACACCCAAAAAAAAAAAAAAAAAGAAAAAAAAAGGATAATGATTGATGTCAAGAAAACTTAGGAGAAGGCATCTCTGCTGGGAACTTGCAACATTCGACCGCACGCAAGTTTTGGCTAAGATAAGGGTAAGGGTTATGCGTTGGATTGCCATGCTTTAAACACGTACCAGGAGTATATAGTACTGCAAGAGCCGGCAACGATTAGGAGTCAACGACAACACAAAGTCAACTGAGAGAGACGAGCATTCCTCCAAATTGCAAGGAACCCTGCTCATGGATGATGGATGGTTGTTGTTTAGTCTTCGGATGGAAGAAAATCATGAACTGAAACCCCAGGGAAGGGAACTTAGCTGGGATATCGGGCCACATACATTAAATCGTCCAAGTTTGAAATCTCCACCTGGATGGATATCATATGGATAGTGATGCTGATATGTGCCTGGTTCCAGTTTTGGCAGCCACGGTAACAGCACCATTGCTTCAAGGCTTTGCCACATGAAGAATCTCCAAACGTTAATGCTGTTTCGAACCTATTTCCCATCCCTATGTTGTTATTATTATTATTATTATTATTATTATTAAGATAAGATGGAAAATTATCAAATCTGCCCTGCTGAGTGGTCAGAGACACGCACGCACGCACTGGTGCCAGATTATCATCATTTTGAAGAAGAGTGAAGAGGCGGATAAAACAGATGGAAATGGGATCGCAATTTTTCGTTTTGAGATAGTACTACTCATCAAGTTTTGACTGTTGTCATAAAAAAATAAAAAATAATAAAACAACATTACGCGCGCGCACACGTCAGACGTCAGACGTCAGACGTCAGCGAGCGATAGACTCGTCGGAAATGATATACATATATGTAGGGATGGCAAAAGGGCGGGGTTGGGGCGGGGCCGCCCCGTTGCCTATTAGTTCCCCCCGTCCCCCGCCCTGCTCCCCGCCTTGCCCCGCTTCCCCGGGGGCACCCGCGGGGTTAATAAAATTTTATTATATAATTTTATTATAATTAAATTTTAATAAATAATCAAGTACTAAAATATCAACACATCACCAAATTATTATTCATTGTAATTTTACAATTGAAACTCATAAAAACAATCAAACAGAAGTTATTTGAATACAATCCAATATGATGAAATAAATATAACTAAAATAGTCAAATTTTCACTTTTAGTACAAATGCAATCACTAATTCTTTATTGTGTTTGTGCTTTTTTTTGAGAAAAAAATGTTATTCTATTAAGTGTAATTAGAAATTTAGTATAAATGTATTAGTAAATTGGGAAAATGATCGGTTTCATCCTTCACATTTTACAAAAATATTCTTTTCGTCCCTCACTTTTAAAACGAAGCAATTTCGTCCTTCACATTTAAAAACTGAAGTTCTTACATCCCTGAACCCAAATTTCAATCTAAATCAAACCACCAATTAACCTGATTACAAATTTTGGCGGTGTAATTGGTAGATTACTTGATTACCTCTACTTGATATTTATGTAAAATTTAATGAACCCAAAAATAAAAAATAAAAAATTATAACATAAAAAAGAAAGATTAATCTTTCTTACATCATCATTGTATACACTGATAGTTTTATATACCGCAATATCATTTCAATTTAAATTTAAACACCAAAATTTATATTTATGATACACATCTAGATTCGCAAGCGGATATACTATCGGTGCATGAAAAGATTTACCAAAAAAAAAAACTCTACTATTCCAAGACAAAGAATGGCCTTTTATGTTATAATTTTTATTTTTTTGGTTTAATAAATGTCATGTGAATATGATGAAATTGACCGAGTGATCTATCAATTCTATTTCTGAAATTTATTACTGGGTTATTGAATGGTTTGATTCAGATTGAAAATTAGGTTAAGGGATGTAATAGCTTTAATTTTTAAATATCAGGGACGAATTTGCTTCATTATAAAAGTGAGGGATGAAAAGAATATTTTTACGAAATGTGAAGGATGAAACAGGTCATTTTCCCTAGTAAATTTAATATAACTAATTAATAAATTCTATTAGTAGACATGCATAATTATTCATATAATTGATAATATCAATTATATTACACAAACTAATATACATTATATAATACATCTAACTAATAATATCATTATCATAAGTTTATAACTAATTAACTTACATATTATATATATTTATATATATATATATATATTTTTTTGTTTTTTTGCGGGTGGCGGGGGGGGTATACTCTCCGCCCCCCGCCCCAACCCCCGCCTCGAGAGCCCCCCGCGGGGCGGGTGCCCCCATTGCCATCCCTACATATATGTATGAGATCTCCATTACATTTTTTCACATCCTTCATTTTGAGGTAACATCCATAAATGCATATAATGAATGAAATGAATCAACGATTCCAACACAATACAATGAATGGGTGAAACCGATCTGACGTCCTGGACGGTAGTGTACCCGTTCTTTGTAATTTCTCGAGAGATCAATAAAGGGATGCCTCGACATGTTGGAGGTTTTGCAGGCCACCCGATCCGACGCTCGAGCAAGCAGCAACACGCTCCAGATGTTCAAGAAATTCCATCACCGGGGGATCAGTCCAAGGCGCCCCTCTGGGAGCTTCACCACCAGCTACCCATCCTAGGTGACCGCCTTTGGGTGTGACTATTAACAAGCAATTCGAGTTTGCCTTTGGGAGGAAGAGCAAAGTCAATCAATCATGCCTTTCATAGGATTTTTAATAACACCATGCATGCTTTTCATAACAAAAACCAAGAACCAAAGGAAATGCAAATGCCTGTCTGTATTTCATTTATTGGTTCTCCCAAGTTAAGTTATCCGTTGGAAAATGACAACACCGTCTGAGCACATTACATGGAGTAGTATTATTTTCCCTTATAATGAATGATAAAAGGCATCATTATCCATGAAAAGCATATGGCACTCCATGAGAAGAAACAACAAACTCCCCTGAGGAGGGAGTGAGAAATGGAATAGGAATCAAATCAAATGGGTTACAGTCAGCACCCTTGTCGCTATCCAATTTGTATGTTTCAAAAGTCAATAAGACCCTCCCTATAACATAAAAATATCTCGGTACTTCTCATCATACTTATCCACCGGACTTGATGGTTCCACAAAGTACAAGAAAACACTGAAAACTAGTATGTGAGATAGATGCAAACGGTCCTATCTTCAATAATAACCAAAGTTTGCTGGTTTTTAAAACTAAACCGTAAAGATTTTTCAACCTTTTCCCTTTGTCCCAATGATCAGTATTAGTGAATTCCTGCATCAAAACATACTCATCCTCAAGATATATTTCATCATCTTTTCCCCTTAAAGATGGTAGCACAAAATTTCAGTACTAGGAGATGGAAAGGTTATCAGCCGCATAAATAAACCAAGGCATCTATTATTTTTATTTTTGGGCAATGCCAATCACCTCAATATAGAAACATATTACTATATAAATAATGTAAAAGCCAAAGCAAAAGGTTTAGAAGTGCATCTAAGCTGTATTTAGAGCTCTTTGATGGAAATCAGAAATAAGTACTTAGTCAGCTATAAGCAAGCTAGACTCTAATATTAAACTTTTGTACAAAATGATCTGAGGGAGAAATAAGAAGGTATGAACAAAGGATTTGTTAAACAAAACAGATGGCCAATACAAGAGAAATCAGCCAAGTTGTTGCCATCTGAGAAGGCGATATTGAGAAAAAAAGTAAAAGTGCAAAATGCTGATTATCTGGAGAACTTCAACTGGCATCAAAATAAATGAAGTACAACAGAGCCATAAACACGTCTATGTAGGCCAAGTAAAAGAATGACAGTTTTGATTCAGCACCTGGGATATGGTACAATAAAAAAAAACTCATGGAAAAAAGGGAAGTAAACTGATATTTGGCAGCAGAATTGGGACCAGCCCAATAAGATGAGCTAAATAAAAACATCATTAGTCCAAGAACTCATATCGACCAAATTGAACACGAAAAGCGAAAGGAGTACAACAGAGTATGCAAGTAACAAATATCTCAGTTTTCTCCATTTTGCACTAGTGTCAACAGCAAAGTTTGTCTAAGATACTTCGCTAGACCAATCATCATCATACCGTGCGCCATATAAGGGTATAGGTGGATTTTCTTTATTGAAAATTTTTTTTACATAGTCAAAGGAAAAATCCATATATATGTACAATTCCTGAGTTCCAGCCATATACATATTCATGGATGACACAACCAATTGACTGCATCATCGCTCTTTTAATTATTGTCCTTAACATAAACAATATATTGAGTTACCAAACATTTTGATAGTTGCCTAAATGTGACACCAATAGTCTACTGCCAGCACTAGAAGTGCCGAAAAATAACATCTGTCAATCCTGTTTTTTAGATGAGCACACGAGACTCTCTCTCTGATAAATTGAAAAAATTAACCAACTTCTACTCAACATTTGACAATAGACATGAAAAGTTGTGCATACCTTAATATCTTCACGAGGAATTCCTCTAGAAGGAGCAATTGGATCATTTGCAGCCTGTAGGCAACATATACAAACAATTATTTTCGTAATACTGCTTTACTTTTGGCTGACATAATTCAAACAGGAGTAGTAAAACCCAACAATTTTATCATTCTTCCACCCATTATGCTCCTTATCCTCAATCATTAAAAAAAGATAAATCAACAATTTAGTGCTTCAAAATAAGAAGATGCCTAGGGTTGACTGGGGAATAGTCAAATGACAAAGGAAGCAGAAATTTTTGAATTGCCACATAAAGTTCCTTAGGTAAGTTCCAAAACTACCAAAAAAAACTTAGAGAAGCATATCAACAGTATTCTTCCTTGCACTGCAGTTTTATTCTACATAACTGATAGGATTGTAAAACATATCATGCATTCTTCAGTATTGTTGGGATATACAGAGCAAAAAGATTTTCTTTGAAAAAATACGATATATCATCAGAATGTTCTTGCCTGAATACAGAGCAAAGGGATGCAGACATTCTTTATGGAATCTGAACTGCTTGAATTCGAGTAATAGTCATCCACTGACTTGAATCCAAATGACACTGCAGGTATTACGAAAAGAAGTTGAAGCAGCCAGTAAGTAACGATGCATATCAACAATCTATTCCAGCACAAGTATTAGTTACCTCGTGTTAGAGCTTCATCAAATTCTCTGACAGATTTGGCATTGGCAGCTGCTGAGATATTGTATTCACCATCCATCTCTTCAAACAAAGGAGCATGCCTGCAAAGGCAATGGATATATCCCTTGAACCAATGTGGGAAAGCATGATAACCAAATTACACATAATTAGGAATAGGGGAAACTTAATGAATTGGTGAGTTACTCGGTGAAAATTTTGCAGAGACCATTTGCTAGAGATTTGTCATAAACAATGTTAAAGCCCTTACGGAAATCTTCATCAGCAATGACCAAGTTGAAAGGATTGCATAATGATACAGCACCAGAAAGAACACAGGATCGAGATTCCTGTAGCAATAGAAGAAGTTACAACTGAGACTTATAAAATTTGATAGCCAGAAGCTATTGAATATGAATTTCAATTCCTCTTGCAAAGAAATGAGTCAGCTAGAAGCCCACATTTGTATTAATGCAATGTCCAAAAGTTATAGTTGGATGTGAATGAAGCATTTACACCTCAAACAAGTTTCCTGCAGATAAACTGACAACCCTTTCAAGTATGAATAATCTCAGTATCTAGATATAGTAGAAATAATTTCTAAAAGGTGAGTGGCTTTCTTCAGCATAGATGTAAAATTTAGTTGCTAAGAAAGAGTCATGACTTTTGCATTGCAAGGAAGGTAAACACAGCTCGACAGAGATAGAGAAACAAAATAGATCAGTTACTAATGAATGGACACAGTTAAGAAGAAACAAAGCTTCCAGACTCTTAGTTGGACAGACATTTAATAACATTTTTACTATGACATCTGCAGTATTACAACATGAAAACTTGAAACTGCTAACAGCACTTGTCCCAGTTGGTCTTGTCATCATGGTTGAACTTTTTTCGTTCATGAAGAATAACTGTCAAAAGTGACGAGAGGAAATGATACTTGGCATGATATATCTGATCATATGCTCCATGGGCAGGCCCCTTGTATTCTATTTCAGGAAACAGAACCACAGATATACACATCCTCATCCAACACAAAGAAAGTCTTTTCAACCCTTTCATGGTGTCATAGAACTAGCTCTTGGGATACATTTATTGGTTTGTGTAACGTGCAGTTATGAATAACTTTTGGCATGTTTGCCCTTTCTAGTGCTGTTCAGCATCCTTCTCCTGAACACTTATTATCCCATCTATCACCAACTCTTTTGTCCATAAAATGGCACAGACAAACTATATGCCATGGATAATCAAGGTAATGTTGTTGACTTGAAGTACAAGAGCTTTTATCTTCTCAATTTCGTTGATGGAACTTAAAAGAACCAAAAGAGTTAACTTTATCAAATATGGTGCACCAAAAGGCAGCAAGATAGCAAAACTTAAGTTCAACACAACACCATCTAATTAGGTTTTCTTTTCTTAGTTTTGCTTAAGCTGTCATATTAAGAAAAAAATGAATATGACCTTCTTTAATCTCCTAACCTCCCATATACAACTAAAGAAAGAGCTTTTGTTTTCTTGCATCTCTTCTATTCTTGTTTCATGAAAGTTTTTATTTTCTTTTTACCTTTTTTTAATTTTCCCACAAACTTCTGCAAAGGGTTGCAGATGTTAAAGCATGAAATTCTCAAACAACTAGTCACTTATAATTTATTGCCAGTGAATACAAAGCACTTCATATACCTCGTCATTTATGATTAAAAAAAAATCTGTTTGTGCGCTTGAGATGGGAGAGTCCTTGTGTCCCTACCCTTCCCAAATAAAACAGAAAATCACACCTGCAAACCTATAACTTGTGATGGAAGTACTCATTGCCTGAAATAACATCTACCTCACTAGCCTAATAAGCTCTTTAACACATATTAGCATCGCCACATTGTTATTTTAGATCAGGGAAACAAAAAATTTTGAAACTGAAAGGGTGAGAGGATATCAAAAGTTAGTTGGAATACCTGACCCAAATAACGAACAAGAATATTGGCGCCAAGAGACCATCCAACAGCATAGACATTGGCTTTCGGATACCGGTTGTTGACAAGTGCCACTACTTCTGACATATCTCCGAGAAATGAAGCTGAATAGAACTGCAAATAAGTCAGCTCGAAGATTCTTGCAAAATAAAGTAGCATAAATTCTCTTTGTCCAATTCAAGCCAAAAAAAAGGCTATTATAGTTGTAGCTAAATCTTCTTTGTTATACGCACAAAAGACTAATTGATCAAGTTCAAAGTTGATTCACATTAACGATGAGCACCAAGTAACGGAAAAGTGATTAAAAAAAAGATTGCAACTTGAGTAGGATACTCGAGGAGGAACAGTAGTAGTACCTGAGGAGTGGTGACAGGGCTATTACCACATCCTCTGCTATTGAACACCACAACCCTCCATCCTTTGCTCCTTGCTCTCACCAACATATGCCTCACGTACGAGTCCTGACTCCCTCCTGTCAAACCTGGCTGCAACCCACCAATTCACCAATTAACCAAATTAACGCTCGCAACTAAACCAATGACTTGTAAACCAAAACCAGGACAGGAAAGGGGGACTGTGGATGAAGCACTCCTCGCTTACCAGCAAAATGAGGACGGGGGCAACGGCAGACAAGCGAGTTCGGTCACCGGAGACCCAATCAAGTGCAACGGTGCCGTTGTCCTTTGTACGGAGGCACTCACGCCGGAATTTGATATCAGGGAGCGAACGAAAAAACGCGGCAAAGATGGTCTCCACGTGTCTATTCCAAGCGATAAAAGGGTAAGGATGATAAGGGGTGTGAAGGCTTGTGAATGCTGGGAGGAATGAGTCCCGAGCTCCACCGATAACTTCCAGGGAGGGGTGAGGGGTAGGTTGGTTGGACATTGTCAACGGGGTGGTAGTGTTGGTTGAGGAGCGGAGAGGAGGGGAAGAGCGATGGTTGTGAGCTGGAAGTTTACGGTGGCGGAAGGGGGAGGAGGAGAGCGGGGTGGAAGTGGCAGTGGCGGAGCCTATGTAAAAATAGGCTCTCGCCATGGGGAAGTTGGAGATATGGGTTGCGGAGAGACGAGTGGTTGGGACCCAACGTAAACGTTGAAGAAAAGAATCATCCTTCTTTTTTCTTTTCTTTTTTTTCGGTTGAAGTTGGCTCCATTTCTTTCCTATTTCCGCCAACTAGATTTTGGTGCATTTTATGCGTGCTGCTATTTGAGTTCAAGTAGTTAGAGCCTTCTTGAATTCTTACCTACTAGTTATTTATTAGTTTATGTATTTAAAAATGATTGAGAAATATATTCATAATATTTATAAAACAGTATAAATAATTTATACCATCTTGCATTGTACACAAATAGAAAAAAAAAAACTCTTTAAAATACTGGCCTCTCCTTTTTTCTCCACATCATTTTAAACACAATAACTTTATTTAACAATAATTTTTTTTTTAATTAAGCATAACGTGATTTTACATATGGTAATAACAACTTACAACTTACTTTGAAAGAAAAAGGAAAGGAAAAAGAAGCAATAATTGTAGTATATTATTATTGAGATGAGCATAAACGTAGGGTGTGGAATGAATATTAATATTGAATAGTAGCAATAACCAATATGTTGGTTGGATCCTTGGCGGCATCCACTGAATGAATTCTACTCTCCGGTGCTTTCCGAGTACTTGCGCTTCTCCTCTTGGGTCATGAAAGCCGTGATGGGGAAGAATTTCCCAATTCCCACGGGAGTTTTGAAGTGAATCTTCTTATGATCCGGATCATCAATCCTCATTTCGGCAATAGGAATCCATAAAAGAAGCTGCTTGCTCTTGACTCCAGTCATCTTTTTCATCTTGAATTTCTCTACGTAGGCAGTCACCTCAGTTGCGTAGCTTACGAGGGTATTGCTCCCAGTAAAGAAATGCTGATACGGCTTTTTTTGCTTCATCCACACGAACCCAGTTGCCCGAACTCTTCCACATTCTTCCAGATTCTGCAGGGGAAGCACTCCCTTAGGAAACCCCAATTCTTCAAGGAGTTGTATGGAGTGCTGATAGCATGCTTCAGCTCCATAAACAACTTCTGCACCTTCCCGACGTTCTTGATCTGCTGCAAATGATCTCTCACTAGCCATTTATTTCGCTGTCGCAAAATGCACTGAGAGTTAATTTGGCCCGGATGGAAGTTTAAATAGCGTACGTGATCCAGGCTTTGACAAATCAAATTGCGCGTACGTCATGGAATATTGGAATGGAAGTTGAGCTAATACCAGTTGAAGGCTCTTTTTGTTCCGTTCCATTCGCGGGTTGTTTACCTATTTCCTACCAGCCGCCTATTTCCAAATTGTCGGTCATTCATTAGTCATTCCTAAATTAATAAGCATCGGGCAGAAGACTTTTTTTTCCCCCCTACTTTGGCAGACAACAGAATGTATTACTAAATGTTAATGGATTATGATAGCATCAAAGATATTAATTGTAATTCTCAAGACATTTGTGGAATACTCCGAATTGTTGCTTGTATCGTGTAGAATTTTAAAAAAGTCATGAAAGTATATAAAAATCGGGGATAAAAATACCTAAAATATAAAGATGAGGAGATAAACCGTGATAGATTTACAAAAAAAAAAAAAACGTGAACATGTTTACTACGAATTCTGCGCTATAATTTGAGGAATTTCTTTAGGCGGCACTTCCGTGCGTGTTAGTGAAATTGCGCCTTTCAAGGAGGCAAATGTGAGCGCCCCCACGTGAATGGGCTGGTGGTTGGCGCCTCTTCCTCGGGACCGTTAGGTCCTGGGGTCGAACCTCCGCAGCAACATCAGTTCGCCGTGCATCTAACGTGCTAGGTCTGGTTGGAGCGCTAGACCGGGCCGGAGTGGGGATTAGTCGGGCCGCCTTTACGGACTTGACCCGGAGAACCCCACTCCGTCGACAAAAAAAAAAAAAAAAAAAGGAGGCAAATGTGAGCGCGTAATTCTTTTTTTTTTAAAGGGACAATTTCACAAACCTCCCTGAGGTTTCTGACACTTGCACTGACACCTCCTAAGGTTTTAAAAATTTCATTAACCACCCTTACTTTTGAGATTTTGATAACAATTCAGTCCAAATATGATTAAAATATTATTTTCATGAGTATGATGAGATTTTTATTCCATGAATGCCTTCTTGGTCCATGTATTAGTAGAAGATTGCAAGTTATTAAAAGGTTGAAATGATTAGTAAAGTTGAGAGAGTGTCAATATAATTCAAAAACTTTCAAACATCACATGGAAACATAAGCAATGTTTTAACAGCCATAGCAACGGCTACCTGCAAGTTTTAACTGCCAGGTTTTTGATTCAGCTGGAAGTGTATTATAAACATCACAATTGCATCTACACCCTCAAGATTATGATTATGAGCAGCAAGGGTTTGGATACATATAAAGTTATTGTTTTGTGCTGCATTTAGAGTTTATAGTGAAAACATTTAGTAGAAATTATGGCCTCTTCAAACCATAGGGGAGAATCATGGAATTCACCCTCATATTTCAATAACAAAATACAACTTTTACTTAATGTAAGATTTAAAACAACACACCAACATTTATTTCAACTCTTAATATCTTTCTATTATCCCTTTCTCATAGTATAAATTTACACATAACAATAGGATACATGAAGAACAAGAATTTAGTTTTATTACCAACTAAAAAATCTACTGATCAAATAAAGCAGTTCATAATGTATTGTAGATAATATACTAGTTTTCTTGAAACCAATTCACAAGAACACTTTGTAATAGTAGGCTAAGACAAAAAGGAAATTTATACCTTGATTTTTGCTTTAAATCACCTTTACTCCTAATAAATGAATAGCATCTTCACTTTGTCTCCATTTTCTTCTTCTTTTTCCTTTGTCTTTTTCTTCTCTATTTCTTTCCTTATAGTTACATGGCTACAATATTAGAAAATTGTTCAATCATCTTTGTAAAATCATGCATGTCACAAAAATGGCACCAAATTTCTTCCTCAATTGGCACCACTTAATTTGTCTCTTTTTCGTCATGGCCGGTAATAATAATAATATTGAGTAAATTATCCGAATGGCCACTAAACTTTTACAATCGTCGAGTTTTGATTATTAAACTATTAAAAGTTTGGTTTTGACCATTGAAATGTCTAAAGTTAAGACTCGAAGTCATTCCGTTAGATCTAGTCGTTAAGTATGTCAGATCTGAGTGCTCGCGCGATTTTCAAAGCATAAAAATATCGAATTTATTGTCCTTTCAATATGTTATTTCCAATTATCCCTCTTCTCAAATCCTGCGATGCCAAAATTTTCCCCCTCTTTTATAAAAATGCTTCCCTAAAACACCTAGAGGCAACAAAACAACCCTTTTATCCACAAAAAACATGTCGTATGATTGATACAGCTTTTGCCTTCTCTCCAGAGTCTTGCAATCTGATTTCAACTTGGATAGCTTGACAATCATATCAATGAGAATATCCTTGGACTTCACCTTATTTTGAGCGAATTCTGCAGTAATTTTATATGGAAATTTGATGGGCCAGTTGTCTATAATTAGGCCAAGGCTAAGTCATCAGTTAGAAAGTGAAGCGAGATTGAGAGTGAAATTTTGTGGGGTATTTTGGATGAATCTTTCAGTGGGATTTTCTTGAGGGTCAAGAGGAGGTAAATAAAATATTCTTCTTCGTTACCATCTTCATCTTCGAGAAATTCTTGCTTTTCTTCTTCTCCTGTACCTGGTTTATGATGGGTTGTTCTGCGTTGGAGTTTTTTCCATTTTATAAGAGCTTTTACTACTTTTGTGATTGTTGCTTGGCTGATTATGTTTTCAGGAGAAGAAGGACTGGTTGAAACCATCGAGATAGACGCACACGACCGATGAATGGACTAGAGGACGGAGGCTATGGACGGCGGCAGAGGCAGAGGCTGCAGCTTGCTCCTACTTCCTCTAACCCAAGTTGGGTTTCTTCCATTTCCTTTTCCCTCGTTGTAGCAGCAGTAGATTTGTGGTTTCATGGTTACTCCTTTAGGTTTATAGAATAAGAAGAAGATGATGATGCATGTCAAACTTTCTAAATTTCCCTTTTCTTTTGTCTTGGGAATCACGTAGGCAATCAGATCTAATATACTTAACGACTAAATCTAATGGAATGGTCTTGAGTCTTAATTTTAGTCATTTCAGTAGCCAAAACCAAGACTTTTAATAGCTTAGTGACCAAAGCTCAACGATTGTAAAAGTTTAGTGGTCATCCGAATAATTTGCTCTAATAATAGTACACCCAATTAGCAAATATTATCAATGACATCTTATTCCTTCATATTTTCACTGCAGATCTTTCATATCACATCCTCTGGCCAAATCTAACACAAGATCAGCCGGGCTGATTAAAAGGATAATTTTTACAGCTAAAGCCAAAGATTATTGTGACATTCAAAAATATGGCAAATGCTATTTGCATTTTTTTTTAAAGGAAAGGGCTTGAGGCGCTCTACCATGCACTCTTTTAGTTGCCTCTAAATTATTATGCAGTATATTTGTTTTCTCGCCTCTTCTTGCTTCTGTAGCCACTAGCAAACGACAACAGCCTTGCCAATGCATTACTTGTAACAAACAATGTATTCAGATTCATTTTTTTAAATCTTTATTATCAATATTAACAATACAATGGATTTACAAAAAGGTAATCTTACAAGCGTTAGAGACATATCTGCCAGTTGAATGAATCGATTTTTAAGGATATTGGAATGGTTAAAACTCTTTTGACGGGCAAGCAAAGAGTATCATATGACTAAGGGTGTGTTTGATAAAATTGAAGTTTAAAAACTGAAGCTTGAAATCTAAAATCTGAAGTCTGAATCCATTAAGTTATTAAATTGTTAAGAATTAAATCTAATACATTTGGGTGCATATCACATTCAATGATAAAATGAATAGCTTATCACTTAATTTTGTGAGTAAGTTTTTCCTAAGAAATTTAGCACCACTTAATTAATTTAGATGTTCAATTTTTGGTTATCAAACGGTCTGAATATATTAAGATCTGAATCAATTAAATTTAAGTGCTGAACTGAGTTATCAAACAGGGTCTAAAATTTTAACTGTAACAAATAATAGTAATGCCAATGCCAAAAAAAAAAGAAGAAGTGTGCTATCCCTCCAAATCCTTCCATTTCCTTTCTTTTCTACCTTATTTTTAAAAAAACCTAAAAATTAAACAAAAAAAAACCGACTCTCTCTACTTTTTTTTTTCTTTATTTTCTGCCCAAATCTCCAACTCCCAAAATAAGCCGTCATTTTGCTTCATCAAAAAAGGAAAAAAAAAAATCCTAAGCTTTGGCGTAATGGAGGACAAAAGAAAGGGCATGTGAGCCGCCATAAATATCGGAAGGTCCTCCCTGGCTCCTGGCTCCTGGATTCCAAATCCATCCTATCTTTCTTTGCATGCCCGCTTCCCGCTTCCTGCACCCTCGTACAAAAAGCTCTCTATAGAGTATAGACTATTGCCGTGGCATGTGATGCTACTCCACTGCTATCCATCATTTTATTTTACCACAACTTACGCATTATTATTAATCCCATAGTAACCTAAAGCTTGGTTAGTACTTGGCAGCATCTTCACGAGTCATCATCAACAGCTAGAACTAGAAGAGCAGACACCATTCTCTGCTCTTTTGCCTCATCCATCATTTTCTTTGACTAATAACCACCTCACCTGTCTATTTTTTCCTTTGTTAAATTAAATTACTATTACAATCAGTACCCGCTTATCAATAATTTTTTTCACCTCACAAAAGTTGGAATCAAAAGCTTTGTGCTAGTGCTAGGTTGAGAAACTCATGAAGAAAACGTACAAAACATAAAAAATACAGCGCCCCTCATTCAAAGCAGCCCCCACACAAACCAAAAACCACACATTTCTTTCTTACATTGACTAAATCAATCATATGGCAATGGAACTAGTTAACTGCTAATTCAAGTCCGATCAGGCCCTTTGGTGCACTTGCTACTACTTCAAGATATAAATAGGACCAAAAAGAAAGGAAATATTTTTCGGGGTATAAATTAAAAAAAAAACCCCAAAAAAAGAGTTTATGTTGTAATAAACCATAAAACCAAAATGTATGCAGTACTATTCTTGAAGATATAAATAAAACTACAAAAAAAAAAATAGCAGAATAACAGCTTGTGGAGTCATGATAATGATCATGTTTCGATAGATTTTGGTCTATAATTAAACATTTATGTCGTGAATCATACCGTCAAAAAAGACTCAAAATCGTTTTACATGTCCTCAGATTTAGCTCCATCATATCATGTTGTAGGTAATCCAACGGCTCAATTACACCCTCACAATAATTGTTACAAACAACAAATCGTATCTTGTTAATTATTTTCTCCTTCTAAATGGTAAATGCAAAAGGGCAAAAAATTAATTATTATTATATTAATTAAGCAAGTATTATTCCTAGCAAAAAAAAGTATTACTCCTAGCACGAATTGTTGGCAAGCTGGTGTCACAATCATATCCATCCATGAACTCCCGCTTTGCCCCACCAAAGACTACCACCAGAAAACCCACTACTATGTATATGTATTAACTTTGTCAAAAATCGGTGATTATTATCCTATTCCTATGCGAAGGACAACACCCGCCCCCACTTAAAAAAGACTACTAGTATGGTAGCAATGAAGTAGCAGTAGTATTAGGGCCTAAGAAAAACTTAGTGGATCAACTGGGCCCACACTCATCCCAGCCCGCAAGCAACAGGGTCGATCTCCAGCCCCCACATTCTCCCAAAAAAACTTATAAAAAAAAAGTCTCTATAAATTTTACTAATACTAAGCCATATATATATATACAGAAAATCTGGAGAAATTATTACACATGATTATTTAATTAATCAGTGTGGAGTGTTCTTTATTTTTTTTTTTATTATTTTAGTTCTGAAAAAAAAATGGTCCAACACTCCAACTAAAGTGAAAAGCGGTTAAAGCGTTGGGCGATGGTGTTTTGGTTCAGCCGCGGATTTGGGAGAAGAGTGAGAAGGACCGCTTGTAAGGAAAACCCTACCATTCCGATTCACTTTCCGGCGCCGACAAGGCCGTTGCTTGTTCTCTTGCCGCTTCTGCTGTTGATGTTTGATATCTTCTCCGGTGGTGATGGTCGTCGGAGAGGAGGGATCATTGGCATTTTCGCGGAAGCCGGGGGAGGCGGCGGCGGTGGCGGCGGATTTTGGGGTTTTCCCTCATCTAGTGTTGGATTGCCGGCTTCCAATGTCGGAATAGCTATCGTCGTGACGGCCATGGCCGGTCTCGCCTTGGCCGCCACCGTCGTCTACTCCCGTAGGTAAAGAAAACAAAAACAAAAATTCTAAAACAAAGATGGGATTATTTTTACGCGGGTGGTCGAAATCTGTACGTCATCTTCGTTTGCAATTGAAGTAAACCCTAGATGAATAGCTGGAAAAGGAAAAGGACTCGATCAATGAATTAATCGTCGTTAACTGAAAAAAGAAGTAGGCTTAGGGATAGGTACATAGGTGTAGATGTTGATGATGCAAGATAAACCGTTGATGAGAGCACTGCGGCGGAGTCACACTTCATTTTTCTCGAATACTCCTTCTCCTTCTCCTTCTTCATCACGGCCGTCCACGCCATCTTCTTCTTCGTCATGGGTTCATTTCAGATCGGTTTTATTAGTCGTTGCCTCCTCCTCTTCTTCGTCTTCATCCTCACCAGTTTCCGCAGATCGGTGAGTTCCCAACGTTCTCCTTTTCTTTTTTCCTGGACTATTTTCATTTTCTTCAGATTCCTTATCTTTATTTATTCGGAGACTTAGGCTTTTTGATCCCAGATGTTAGAAGTGCTCCTCTAGCGATCTCTCTCTGCCTTGTTTGATCCTATACTGTTAGGCGTTCATCTCTTCTTTCTTTTCTGGGCATGGTTAACGAAATTCCAGTGAAAAGTAGATGGATAGTTCAGTATTGGTAGTAGGGTGCATAATTTGATATTTGATGCTAGGAACTTTCAGCTGTTCCTGAAAGTCTGTTTCTTAGTAGGGGAGTGGTATGAATGTGAATCCGGTTATTCATCAACCGTATTCACCATGACATTGTGAGCTCTGACATCTTTTTCTTTGCTGAATTATGTGTGCTATTCATTCTTTGCTTTAGACTTTTTTTGTTTTTTTTTTTGCGCTAAAGTTCAATAATCTAATATTTTGTCGTCTTTTTTGCAGGGGAAGCCTAAAATCACCATGGTCTAGGAGGAGAAGGAAACATGCCCTGCTGCAGAAACAGTGGAAGAGTTTCTTCGACACTGATGGTAGGCTGTTAGATGGGGGTGTTAAGTTTTTGAAGAAAGCCAGGAGTGGGGTATGTTTATCACCTTCCATCTATAAAAATAGTTTGATGCCTTCTATGCAGCACTGGAATTTTCTGCCTTTGTAGTAGCTTTATCGAAATTGAAGTTTCCTTATGCATCTGCTTGTTGCTCTGACTTGAGTTTGGTATTTGTGTTTGAGCAGGGTGTTGACCCAAATATACGGGCAGAGGTTTGGCCTTTCCTTCTTGGAGTGTAAGCACCATAATGTTTTTCCCCAGTCGATTTGTTTTCCTGTCTGTCATAGCTGGTAAGACTTAAATGACAAGGTGTCAAGTGTTGTGTGGCTCTGGTTCTGATAGGAACATGTCAGATGCTTGATATTGGGGGTTTGTTGATGCTGAATGGAGTACTAGCTTGATAGATCAATTTGCCTGTGGTAGAAACTACATATATTGTTGTTATAGTGCTGTGCTATGGTAGAAACTACATATATTGTTGTTTTTATTAGTTCCCTCATTCTTTGCAAATCTCATCCCTGCTGTTTAAAATGGAAGCTTTATTCACTTAATTGATTTTTTTGCTACAGCTATGACGTGAATAGTACAGAGGAAGAAAGAAATTCCATTAAAGCTCAGAAACGGTAATTCGATCTTGGCACTTTGACTAATCAGTTAAAAGAAAGTATGATATGATATTGACTAAGTGGCAACAAGTAGTTCTAATGGACTTTTTTCTGTGAACATAGACCGTAAGCTTCTTCAAATTTTTTTTTTTCATTTCTTTTATCTACTGCTATCACAGAAAAGAGTATGTCAACCTGCGAAGACAGTGCCAACAACTTTTAAGTAGTAGTGATAAGAGCTTCAAGTCGAAGGAAACTTCTGGAAATGACAGCAATGAGGACTCTGGTGATTTTAGTCAAGTTGGGCATTCCCGAGGTCTAGAAGATGTTGTTAGTGGTGGGAGTTCCATTTCCATGGAGGAATTGAGCCCAGCATGCGAGGACAGGAACAGAGTTAGAGGTGCTGCTGCTCTTAAAGCGGACAATTTGTTGGGGGGTCAGGACAGTGATGAAGTTGCTGATACTCTTAAAGCGGGCAATTCCTTGGTTGAGCATGATGGTGATCATAGTGGAATTGCCAATGAGAACGCTTCTGAACCTGAAACAGCGTCAACTGATTCTGAATCTTCTGAAGACCCTGAGGAGACACAGCCTTTCATTGCTCAGGAAGGAACAGAAAAAAGCTATATTGATGAGGGTTCTGAATGTTGTCATCACAAGTCAGCTGGTACCTTGCTACCCCCTGCATCTGAAGATTTTGCAACGTGGCAAAGGATCATACGCCTTGATGCTGTTCGGGCAAATGGTGAATGGCTTATTTATTCACCTTCTCAGGCCTCAGTATCCGAGGTCAAGGCACGGCGATTGGCTGAGAGTGTTGGACTAAAGGATTATGATCATCTGGAGCCTTGCAGGATTTATCATGCTGCTCGTCTTGTTGCCATCCTAGAAGCTTATGCATTATATGATTCTGAGATTGGTTATTGTCAGGGGATGAGTGATTTACTTTCTCCAATTATCTCTGTGGTAGAGGAGGATCATGAAGCCTTCTGGTGCTTCGTGGGTTTCATGCGAAAAGCTCGGCATAATTTCCGTCTTGATGAGGTGGGGATTCGTAGACAGTTGAACATTGTGTCAAAAATAATAAAATGCAAAGATTCACATCTGTACAGGCATTTGGAAAAACTTCAGGCAGAGGATTGCTTTTTCGTGTACAGAATGGTGGTCGTTTTGTTCAGAAGAGAGTTAAATTTTGAGCAGACCCTTTGCCTCTGGGAGGTAATGTGGGCAGATCAGGCAGCTATCAGGGCTGGAATAGCAAAATCTGCGTGGGGAAGGTTGAGGATGAGGGCCCCTCCAACAGAGGATTTACTTCTTTATGCCATAGCAGCCTGCGTGTTGCAAAGAAGGAAGCTGATCATTGAGAAATACAGTAGCATGGATGAAATTATGAGGGAATGCAACAGCATGGCTGGGAATCTGGATGTTTGGAAGCTTTTGGATGATGCTCATGACTTGGTGGTGAACCTCCATGATAAGATATAGGACACTCTTACTGTCTTAGAATAATTTTCACGTTTTGTTACCCCTTTAGTTGATGTTCCTCGTCCCTTTAACCTCAACCCGCTCCCACCTTTACAAAATCTCTGCTGGCTTGTTGCTTCTTGTGAGAAATGCCCTCTTAAAGCAGGGTATTCAGCTTTCGTTCATTTTCTGATGCTAGTTATTTATAGCCTTATAGGCAGTTGTTGTCTTGAGTAAATTATGAAATCATGGTGTATTGCCTGCAATCTGGGCACTGACTTGCTGACTGAAGTAGCGATCTACCAAGCTTAGTTGTTTGAAATGATTCGCGGGTCTCAAGTACAAAATCATGTATACTTGAGCATTTAGCTCACCAAACACTAGTTTTGTGCATTCATTGGCAGTGGTCTTGATCTCGTTTGTTGTGTATTTACTCCTTAAAATGGTTGGCAAGTTTTGAATTTTGGCAGAAGAGTCAGTACTTAGTGCTTTAAAATTGACAGCCAGAGGAGAAACTGAATTAGAATGGGAAAGAGAGGAACAGAAAAGAAAAGGTGGAGGAAAGAGGTCGGGCAAAAAAACCTTTTTAAATAAAATCAGGCGCTTTGTTTGGATATTAAATGTTTTTAAATAATATTTTGTTTGCATCATAAACATATATTTTCCCGTTCACTTTTTTATATTTTTAATTATTTTTTTTATTTCATATACATCACATTACAAAAAGTGTTACAGTAATATTATTTCAAAAAGTGTTACAGTAATTATTTCAAATAATATTTCAAAACAATGTGTTCCGTGGAGCTAAGATGATAAAATGTTAAGATGATAGAATGTGCATGTTTGCTTTAAACTTCTGAACAGAAAACCAACATTTAATCAATGTTGTTAAATTTGGATCGGATAGCAACTCGGTTAAACTATTAGATCTGGGCGAATTGGTTGGATCGGTTTTAAAAATTCGTTGTCATTAGCGTGATGTCATAATTATTTCATATTTTTCTTATTTTTAAAATATTAAAATTAAGTTTTTGGTTATATTTCGGCCAACTATATTTCCAAAAATATTACATGTACAATTAAATCAGGCCCAATTTGAGATATTTTTGTTGGGAATATGGCTTTTTGCTACAAGTTGAAATCATTAGTGATAAATTGATAAGATAATAGGGATGAAAACTTATTGGTTTAGAACATTTACGGGTACGAGTGATTTTGATGCTCATACTAAGAGATGACGCTTTTTTATTCCTATTAATAAATTAGATGAATGTTTTATAATTTAGATAACTTATATTATATTTGGAAAAAAAGAGAAAAAAAATTGAGAATCGGATCAAGCAGTCAAACCAGGTCATTGATTTGATCGATTTTTGACGAATTTGATTGGTCTTTTGATTAAAGCGTTTTTGCGTTACTAACGAACTCGAGAAAAAGGCTAGTTCATGGTCAAATCAACAGGTTTGGTTTGGATCTAACAACACTGCCTCAAATGGATATGTCTCCTATCCTTTTTATTGGGTAAAAAGGTCATTTCATTCCAAATCATTTGCTCATAGCAAGTGTTACTGAACTAATGTTTGTCGTAGTGGGACTCAATTTGTAAGTTTTTGTAAAGACAGTTTCTAAGGCCCATTTGAAATTACAGTGTTTTTGGTAAAAAAAACACTTTTGGGTGCTAAAAATATTTTTGGGTTGTTTGGTGAATATCATCTCATAAAATTAAGAGTAAAATTTTGGTGCTAAAAGCACTCTAGTAAAAGCTAAAATTTGGTAGATTTACAATAACTTTAGTGTTTTATAAAATAAATGTTAAATTTAATTATTCTATCCTATACTATGAACCAAATTAAATTACACATTATCCAATGCAATAAGTACTTATTTAATTATGGATCTAAATAATATATTTAAAAGTATTAAACACTTAATAAGTGTTTTTATTAAAAATTTTATTAGATAAATTACTTTTCAATAAATCATTGCAATCCCAAATAGATCCTAAACCGATACCGTTTTGAGTTTGGACTTTTTTGTTTTTTCCTAAGGAAGGTACGGGTGTTGGGGAAGAGGACTTGAGGTATTGAGAATGGTTCTTCGCGATATCTTCTCTGAAAGAACAATAAAAATGTGCCTTTGATTTTTTTTTTTTTAATTTTTAAGATAGCAATTGTAACTATCCTTTTTTTTTGTTACACTAAACTAAGGACACATTTGATAAAATTCAAGTTTGAAAATTGAAATATGAAATTTGAATCCATTAAATTATAAAATTATTAAGTACTAAATTTGATACATTTGAGTGTGTGATAAAGTGATAAGTGAATAGTTTATTACTATTTTTTTGAAACAAGTTTTACCTATGAAATTCAGTGCTATTCAATTAAGTTAAATGTTCAATTTTTTATTATCAAATTCATTTAAACATGTTAAAATATGAATCCATTAAATTTAAGTATTGAATTAATAGGGGCTAAACTCTCCTAAAATAGTAAAATGATTACGTCAGACTATCTTAATGTTTTCAAAATCACATAAGTTTCTATATTAATTTTTGAGAAATTCGTTCAAAATATTTTTCATATTTTGTCAAATGAATTTATGTATCTTTCATTTTTAAAATATTAGCTTCACGTTTTTTACAAATTTAAGTTAGCAAAATTTGGTCTCAACCTAAATTTTCGATTATTTTTTAGTTTGAAATCACCACGTAACCTATATGCAATCGTTTTTATGTATAAAATATATTATATCTCACTTTTTTAGTGGCATAAATGAATATAAATGGGGTCAAATTTCATTTATTTAAGGAAAAAATGAATATAGTTTGAGTCAAATTTTACTTTTTTAAGGATAAAAAATGGATATGGACCGAGTTATTTGTTTAATTACAAATGGAATATAACCTTTTTGGGCCTAAAAATGACCATATATGAGTCACATGATAGATTCGGAATAGAAAATGGTTGAAAATCTAGGTTGCAATTGAATTTTATCAACTTGATAGGGACATAAAATTACTATTTTAAAAGTGAAGAACGAGAAAAATTTATTAATGAAATGTGAAAAACATTTTGAACGAATTTTCCTTGACTGTTCGAGCAAACATAATACACGGACGTCTTTGTAGTTAATACTAATAAATAGACAATGCAATAATTGAATAAAAAGCAAAAGAAAATTAATTGCAGTAGGTTAATCTTTTAAAATCAGGCAAAAAAAATACAAAACTTGTAAGATACATGTAACCAAATCAAGTAATTAGTAAATTCAGCCCCACCATGAGGAGGAGGTGAGGTAATTTAGCTGCTACAGCCTACAATAAGTGAAAAATTAACTTTGAATGGGGCTGGCAGCACGAATTTTTAAAAAGGCTAAAGTGGAAGCATCTGCTTGCAATAGTGCCAATCCGTAGGGGAGGTGAGTGTAAATTTAAAAATTGAAGCAAAGCCCCTGGTGCTTGTTAGCTTTTGGAAGATCGTTGCTTTGCAGGAGTTTTAGTGGGCAAGTCAGTCCTCTAATTACAGATCTCTCCTCCTCCTCCTCCTCCTCCTCTCTGGTTCTTCTCTCCCACTTCTCTTTGTCAATCCCTGTAGAAACACACACACACACACAAGTTATTACCAATGTCCTCAAACGCTGACCTCTCAGAATCACAACCCGGAGCTACCCATCCCGAAGTCCCGGTCCAAGCTTCCGTAGGAGTTGAGAATGCGTCGGCCAACGGCCAACCAAGTGATGCGTTAGAACAAGACACTGCAACAACTCAATTAAATCCAGAAGCAGAAGATGGAATAACCAATGCCCAGGCATCGACTAAATCTGATGACCATAACTCGATCCAGTCCGATTATGGAGCCCCGCCCAATTCTCATTCCATTTCCGACCCCAATCCCAATTTCAATCCCAAAACCGACGAATCTCCGGAGCCTAGCAACGCTTCGGAGACCAATTCCAAGCTGGGCAATGACCAGGGCAGCCGAACCTTTACCATGAGAGAATTGTTGAATGAATTGAAGAATGGTGAGATGGTTCCTGGTGGTTCAGATGCTGATCACAGAGATACCGCCACTCCCCATAGGTCAGTTCATGAAACTTGACTTCAAGTTCGTTTGGACTTTAGGAGGATTTAGAACTGCTGACATCGATTCTTTTGGAGTTGAGCTTCCATTAAAATTGCAATCTTGAAGCTGTTTCTACGTAGCTGAATGCTAATTCTCCAGCTATAGGATTGGATTTCTGTTTCCTCGATTTGATTTTCTAGAATATAATGAATTACGACGAGGCCAAAGTTGTCAAGTTAGAATAAGTTTTTGAACTGAGTGATGTTTGTGATGATCTTCTTAGAATGTAGGGTTTGATACGTAATAATGGAGGGAAAGCTATCTAATAAAGATTGCACATTTTTTTAACCTATGTGATACGGGACTCTACTTAATAATTTGTCAATTTAAATGGCTTCCGTTTCAATGTCTCTTGGACATTATTTGAATGCTTTGAAAAGATATGCGGGTTGGAGAGTTGGTCAAGTCAGTGGGTGGATGGACTGCTGCACGGATAAATGGACATTTTGGAAAAAATGCGCGTAGGGTATCTGACCAAAATCAATGCATGCTAAAGATGAAGTTACCTATATGTTTGAGGTTCCATCTGTGGTACGGAAATAAATAGCATCTGTGGTGACTCGCTAGGTTATGATGACCAATACAAGGTCATTTCTTCATTTTTGATAGATGATGTTTCAGCAGAACAGGACAGTGCTGAAATTGGTAAAATGTCGTGCACTTTGCCAATAATATTTACACACTTTCAGCTTGAGTCCATTTAGTTGGAAATCATCTAGTTAATTATGGGTTCTTGATCGAAGCGTCTAGGGGAAATGGGTATGTTAACATGGATATGGCCTCTATCGTATTAATAGTTCTTTTGCTGCAATGTTCTGCATGATAAACCTTAATTTTTTATATTTTTGTCTTCTGTGATTTATTTTAGTTGCAAATGTTCTTGTGCAAAATGAGATGCTTTCTATATGCCACTGGTTCTCATTAATGTATCCTCCATGTTTTCTATGAATATTCCAGTCAAGAAAGCACACAACATATTGATCAGAACAATGCTGCCATGGAATTACTTGATAGCGTCACAGGGGCTGACGAGGAGGGTCGGTCTCGCCAACGCATTCTTACCTTTGCAGCGAAGAGGTGGCTATCAGATTTGCACCTTGAAATTGTCAACTACGCTGTTATTTGGGTTTTTCTTCTCATTCTTCAGGGACTTAACATTAGAATTTCTTTTCAGCTGTTGAGCTCCTATGTGGAAGTTTTGAAATTTTCCTAGTGTATTTTTTCACTTGCATCTATGATATTGTTTCTTTTCTTTCTTGTTCTTTATAATTTCGCGTTCTTAGCATACGTATTTAGTTTTCCTCAAATGTTGTCAGTCATGTTGTCGGCTGCTAGGGAAACTCCAATAGTGCCAAACATGTTGAAAAAGTAATTTTATAGCATGTTAGAGTTACTTTTCTTTTCTTTGAATCCTGTTAGCTTTCTTATTCAATGTATTTGTTTAGTTTGTTTTACTCTACTTGGGCCATGATTTTCATTTTTGTTAGCAGTTATATAGTTTCTTCTTACTTCATTTCACTAGATAAACCACTTAGCCATCCAAAAATCAGTATTCAGGGCTAAATCACATTACAGGAGAGCAAAGTATTCAGTTACCAAGACAGAGTTTGCTATTCTTCTAAAGTATTTGCTCAATATGATTTGACATACTGGCTAAACTTAGAGAATGATATTGCTTTATGCTATGCATGTTTCGCATTTACTAGTGTCTTCTCAGTTGATCAGATATTGAATGTGTTGAATTGCATGGACTATATGCTTTACCTATTTCCAAAAGCTTTACTGGGGAGTTGTCTTTTGATACTTCACCAATCATGTCATTATAATATAGCTGAAAAAATTTAAACTCCACATTCAATGCATTCCACCCTGGGGTAGAAAAAGAAAGATCAAATCCTTGTGAGAACTTGTCTTACAACTCCACTTCTGAATCTGGTTGGAAACAAAAGCATACTATTTGTTAATATATGTTGATGTTTAATATGCAGGTATGCTAGTGCATTAGAGAGAAATCCAGACGATTATGATGCACTCTATAATTGGGCGTTAGTACTTCAGGTCTGACCTATTGCAACTCCTTGCTATGTCTTAACCATTTTACATGATGAGTATGTGAATGTATTTGCCTTTGTCTTTTCCTTGGGGGGATTCTAGTATTTGAAAGAAAGCTTGCCTTCTGGATACTAAATTATAGTTGCTGTGAAGTAGTTGCCCATTGCCTAGTTGAAGGATATCTTAGCAGAATTATTTGCTCTGAGTCTATTTGTTGCGCTTACATAAATTAATGTTTCCAAGGGCTGTCTGACTCATATCTGATGCAGTCCCCAAAATCTTTCTTTGCATGCAGGAAAGTGCAGATAATGTTAGCCCTGATTCTGTTTCACCTTCCAAAGATGCATTGCTTGAAGAGGCATGCAAAAAATACGAGGCAGCTACACATCTTTGTCCTACTCTTAATGATGTACGTATTAATTTCTGTTGTATGTTTGGAATGTTGTAGTTACTGCCACCAGCACATGCGCTGAACAGTATGTCAGTTTTGTAGCATAATAATTCGCCTCCGGTTTCATCTCATGCATTCTGGTACTAAAGTACATGCACATGTGTATGGATAACCTCAAGCAAAATATGATTTTCTCTTTAGAGATATCTAACTGCAAATTCCTAGTATGCTTAAAATGGAGGACTTAATATGAGTTTCCAGCTGACCTTCTTTGCATTTTACACCATGATGTACCTTGAGAGATAATTTATGCTTCTCCTTTTGTGATTATCCAAATATCAGGCTTACTATAATTGGGCTATAGCAATCTCTGATCGAGCAAAGATGCGTGGTCGTACAAAGGAGGCAGAAGAGCTCTGGAAACAGGTTTGACGTTTTATCTGTTTTATTTGTCCTCTTGCTGGTTGTCTTTCATTAACATCTTGTCTCTCGATTGTGAATGCATAGCTGCTTTCTGTGGAAATTAAATGAGCAAGCACCACAAGAGATGTAGTATATCTATAAAAAAAAACATGTACGATTTGGAATTCTAATGTTCCAGAACTAAGCGGGCACTGTGATAATTGTCTGAGATTGGTACTTTCCCGTTTAGACCAGAATGAGGGATATCTGTTCTTTTATGTGTTATGTGCCTTAATATCTTTTTATCTGTCCAAGGCTCTTTTTTGAAAAAAACTATTATGTTTCATCAGTCCATGCACATGGCTTTACATTAACAGATTGAGAATTTTTAAACCGTCAATTGTTTGCAAACAAAATTTAGATATGAAGCTGATTCTGGGATTGGAAACTTCTACTTGATCACATCTTTAACTAGAATAGATTGAGAGCCGGTTTGATGACTTGCAACTCTGGACTATGCATTATACTCTCTGAACAAACTAGTATCAGGAAGTAATAAATTGTTGGCATAAACAGGTACAAGAAGTCTACTTGGTCCATTATTTCTAATTTACAACTTAAATTTAGTTTTGCTTTTGTCGAATCCTTGTCCTGTGCTGCAGCCTTTTGGTTGCTATGATAAAAGGAACCTGCACACTTGTTTGCACACTCATGCCTGCCTCCTTCAGTTCTATTACATTCCATGTGAAATTTCACCGATATAGTGAAATAGAAAAAGTTAATCCCACATGTTTACCATTTCAGAGATTATAGTAAGGAGAGATCACGGAGGCTAGAGGACAATCAAATTATTAAGTAAAATTTCTTCAGGGAAAGAACAATATGACAAGGGATATAAGAATGCAACTTCATTCTAGTTAATGGAAGTTACTAAAACATAAATTGATAATTCACTTTTGTTACGACTAGGGTTTGTGTGCATAAATGTTATAATCGAGGTTGCTGATACATTTGGTTTACGGTAATTAAGCCAGGGGTAAATTGTTTTTCACTTTTTTTTTATGGAGAAGCAGATCAAACTAGAGATGTTTTCCCTATCTGCCAATTACATTGTTCAATATCAGACAAGTATGGGATTCCATTTTCACATATTTCTTTATTCTTCTTAACTTCAGGCAACAAAGAATTATGAAAAGGCGGTTAATCTCAACTGGAACAGTCCACAGGTAATTGTTGAGAAATCTCAGCATGTCAGTCTTAGAAATCACTGTTTTCTGAGTATTGAGGACCTCCTAAGGGGTCTGGTTTATCCGTGTTTTCCCCAAGTGGGACTGCATTTCCATTACTGTATAACCCTTAGGATGTTATTTTTTATGTTTTCAACTTTGACACATTTCCTTTTGGCAATTTCTTGTTTCAATAAGGTTTCTACACTGTTCTATTATTTGTCCTTACAAGGAGTCTCTTGTAATCTTCTTACTATTCACTTCTACCTTCCTAAATCTGTGAAGTTCTTTATACCAGGCACTTAACAACTGGGGACTTGCTCTACAGGTGCATATACTTCTCCTGCAAAAGAAATTCCATATCTGTTTTATGTCTGTTTCTTTAGAAGGGTGATGATTGGAGTTTTAGTTCTTTGACTTGTGGTCTTAGATGTTCTTCACCTTGATAGGAAACTATGCTTTAAATGTAATGTAGGAACTCAGTGCAATTGTCCCTGCCCGTGAAAAGCAAAACATTGTGAAAACTGCGATTAGTAAGGTAATAATACATGTTAACAAACACAATGTAATGGTGTAATTTTGCGCCTTGTACCTAGTTTGTGTAAGCAGACTTTCACTATATGGTTTTGATCCTTTTTCTTTCTTTCTTTCTTTTTTTCCCTGGTAATGCAGTTTCGTGCAGCAATACTGTTGCAATTTGACTTCCATAGGGCTATTTACAACCTTGGCACAGTTTTGGTTGGTTTAGCATTTGTTTTACATTTAGTGCTATAATAACATTTACCTTTCTAGTATTCCATTCCTGGTGGTTGATTTATACCGTGTGTCATTTTGCAGTATGGATTAGCAGAAGACTTGTCAAGAACAGGGGGACCAATTAATGCAAAAGAGGTCTCTCCTAATGAGTTATACAGCCAGTCAGCGATCTACATTGCAGCTGCTCATGCACTGAAACCTAATTACTCGGTACACATGCTATTTCTAAAACATACCTGTTAATAACACTGGTATTTATTGTAATTCTTGCTTCCATCACATCCTCTATTCTTTATACTAATATTGTCAAATACAGTGAAGGCTGCTGTTACATTCTAGTATTAGGCTTGGGTAAGAGGGAATTTCTCTATACCTTGTCGAGGACACTTAGCATACTTTCTTGATGTTGCAGTTCCATAACTAGGAATGAACAGGTTTTAGCATCATGATAGCTTCTGTCTATTTTGTCTGTGGTTGTTTCATCATCTTTATTCTAGTGAGGAATGTTTGTATATGAGAGATCCAAAGGATAGCTTTGAGATTGCAAGAGAAGTGGAAAATGCAGAGAGAACTAGTTGAGAACTTTTTTCCTTATTTTCCTCTTACTCCACTTAACTGGGATGTCTGGATAATAGATTATCTGGAGTATGTCTTGTCTATTTTGCTAAATTGACTACATGAGATGGTATGATGTTTGTTTTTTCAGGTTTACACCAGTGCCTTAAAGCTTGTGCGTTCCATGGTGGGCATGCTTCTTTCACTTTATTCCTAATTTATTGTTTTTCAATCCATATTTCTAAATTCTATATTTGATTTCTTTTAATGATTTAAGAGAATTTTGCTTGAAGGAGGATTCACATTTTTTAAACTGATATAATTAGTTATCAGTTTCTTTAGTGTTATTTGTATTCTATTTAGGTAAGCAAGAAAAGGTACTGTAGCACAAGTTAAGCCATCAACTCTCTCCTTTCTTGGACTTAGTTATCCATTGATAGAATAATCCTATCTTGAGGTACTAATGTACTAGTTTCTGTATTTCCCACTATTCATCATCCCTCTACGGATGAATCACTTCTATAAACTTCATCTTTTTTCCTTGCCCTTAATTACACACACAGAAATTTGTTTGAGAGTGCCCCAATTTGCACATATTTGTTTTTCAAGGACATTTTCTGATTTCATCATTACGATGATTTCCTTCATAGCTGGTGAAGAAGTTATGGAGCGATACTGCTTTTTATATTTAATTTGTGCCATTTTTCAAATAGTTCTTCTGACAAGATCCAAGTCTTTGCAGCTACCTCTACCCTACCTGAAGGCTGGATACTTGACTGCCCCGCCTGCAGGAAATCCAATTGCACCTCATAGTGATTGGAAGCGTTCTCAATTTGTTCTCAATCATGAAGGCCTTCAACAGGTACAACCCTTTGTCTTTTGTTGTTATTGTAATGTTTACAAGTCCTGATAAGTTTGCTTCTTCAAGCATCATTCCTAGATATTAAAAATTAAAATAACAGTAAACAATTGTCACTCCTTTCCTTACCTAAAACTCTTGATTTCTGAGGATTGGAGCAGTTGTTGGGCTTGGGAGATCGACCTCTTAAATTGACAAGTTTCTCTTTATTGTGACTTTAACACATTCTTCATCTGTAAAAGTCTTTTACACCAAAATTTCTCATAGAAAATGAAGTCACCTTTTGCTTGAACCAGTAAAGATTTAATTCTTTACTTCGAGGTCCTGTAGATATTTATGACCTGTACTGAGGATGCCATCATTCTCCTTCAGAGATGCATTTGTTAATGGCATTTGTTTGTTATGGTAAACGCTTCTCATACAGATCGCCAAAATCGATCAAAAACACCTTGCCCAGAGTCTTTCTTCAAAATCTGGAGATACTATGAGCACTACCAGTAAACCAGCAATTAGAGTTGATGTTCAGGACATCACCTCTGTGTCAACGTGTGCTGATCTTACATTACCACCTGGTGCAGGCCTCTGTATTGATACAATTCACGGACCAGTTTTCTTGGTAAGAATAGATTGTTCATTTAATCCTTATGTTTACCATTCATTTTGATGGTGATGTTACCTTTTTCGCTATTGCAAGCTCTCCTAGTGTGCAGAAACACAAGATTATGGTTCTGCATGTGTCTGTGGCTGATTGTCAGTGTTGTGAACTGTGCCCTTTATTATACCTTGTGCACTTGGATCACCTGATCAAAGATAATTAATGATTTCCATGAGCTCACAATCCAAGTGGTTAGGTAATAATGCTAGTATCATGAACCAAAGTCAATATGGTTCCACTATTCATGAGTCATGGACTCGGCAGTAGGAATTCCATCTGACTCCATTCTGTAGGGGGATATTTCTCGCCACATATTGTGTCAGTTTTGCATTCTATGTCTTCATCCATTATGAATGATCTAGATTTCCTATCAGATTTTGGTAAATAACAGTAGAAGGTATCACCTGCAGATTTCTTCATCAAGACATGATTAGAGTCGTCTGCTTATTGATTGGGTTCTGTCAACCTGTAGAAATAACATTAAGGTTCTTAGAGCTTTGGAGGCTTAGGTAGTCTTAAAACCCTAAGTTACCGGGACTAACTTTATCTTTTCCTTTTTAGTTGATAGGCTTCGGATGTATATAGTGAATTGTTGCTGCATAGATAGTAATATTGCGGCCTTTGTTTAGCACATTTTAGTTGAGACAGGTGGTCAACTACATCTTTTGAATTCTGTAATGATACCTTACCTGGTCTTTGCCTCAGATTGCTGATTCTTGGGAATATTTGGATGGATGGCTTGATGCAATTCGACTAGTCTACACGATATTTGCGCGGCGCAAGAGTGATGTGTTGGCTGGTATAATAACTGGATGAATTTGTACAAGCCATGGATGAGAAATGCCAAAATCTGTTCGAGAAGATTTGAGATGTACCATCTGACTTAGCGGCTGGCCATGTATCATAGTGTGTAATTTTAGTCAGCCTCGTCACATGAGGTTTGATAGACGTTCAGTTGGGCAAAATTTGTCCCGAGGTTTTTTGTCGACTATGAGGTCTGGTAGGCGTTCAGTCGGGCAAATTTGTCCCCCATTTTTGTGTTCGACATCATCTCAAGAGTGGCTTCCTTGTACAACAACCCATAAAAAAAAAACTTCACCACAAATTGATTATCAAACTCTAGTTGATACATAGAATTAGCTTTTTCCGGACTGCAGATGCTGAGAAACTTTTATACTTTTGTTACGACGAATATAGGCAGTTTGTATTAGTCGACGCGCAAAATGCAGACGCGATCGACTTGGTCATAATGCATTAAAAATACGAACTTCCAATTTGATATATCGCACCCTCTTAAATGTGAATGTCTTTCGGCGGTTGAGCTAATTGCGTCTGCTATGCCTTTGGAAAATGCAGCCGTCCGGAGCGCAGCCAAAGCTTTACTAATTGGAAGCTTCTTTAGATTGAAAACTAGTTTTTACTTAGAAATTATTTCTAGCAGGGGAGTCGTATTTAGAGCCAGGTTTGCAGTTGTGTTGCTGTTACGGCTTCAGTTCCGAAAGGCGAAAAAGTTAACATGGATGATGCTACTCAACACTAACATTTCAGGAAGGTTTAGCAAGTCTATTTGACAAAGCTACCGTTTCCTCTGAGATTTTTAATCCCGAGATATGGAGAAGCACTGAAGACGCATAAACAGATGCAACAGACGTTAAGACTGGTATCTAATGTAGGTTCTTGGTAGTGATACTAAAGTAAAACTTCGATTGTTATATCTGATATATTCAAGGAGAAACCACCATGTCTAAATGGAAACAATGAGAGATTAATTTTCCGTGATGGGTTCAATTCAGGAGTTAGATCCTTTATCTGTTGGACATTTTTTTGAAGGAAAAAAAAATGCAATTTATTCTGTCTAACTCTTAGAAACCAAGAATTTCATGCAAATGGGTGGTTTGACTTTGGCCAAGGCAAGAACTGATGCAGGCAGTATCCACAGGCCTTCACCACATATCATTCCTGAAGCAACCGCTGGAACGATCAGCTCCGCCTTCGCGGAGTTAAGTTTGTGCCACACGAACACAACCAGACTTCCAATGCACATATCAATTGCGACGTAAGCCCCAACTAAGAAGGGCAGTGCCATAGCCATTGGCACTGGCATCCATTTTCCGATCCTCGCCGGAGAAAGATCTTTCACTACATTGATGCCAACTGCCAAGGCAAAGAAGCCGTAACAGAGATGCAGGCAATGTTTTGGCAATGCTGAAAAGCCTTCAACTCCAAGAACGGCCATGTTTCTGTAAATAATGGCAAAGGGGGCCTTATACTCGCCGTTTGGGTTTCCAACATCAAATGCTTTATAGAACAAGTAGAAGCAGAGGGGTGCAACCACACAGCCTATAGCTGTGCCAACTGCCTGGCTCAAAAACATTGCTCTGGGGGACGTAAATGTTAGATGTCCTGTTTTAAAATCTTGCATCAGAATACAAGAAACAGAGATGACCGACTTGATGAGACCTGCCCCAGCTAATCCTGCCACAACACCGTGTTCTTTTCCAACCAATGCAGCAATCAGAAAAAGCCCTACTTTACCATAATTGTAGGCCATGTTTATATCCGTCAAACCAGCTCCATAAGCATTGCAGAAAGCTAAAGACGGAGCAAAAATGTATGCTACGACAACATAGTACCACTTAAGAGCAGGAAAGATCGAGGGAATGGCAATTGCTGAAACGATTGCCAGTGTGATGTACCCGCATGGTGCTATCCACGTTGGAATGCTTTCTCTGATGAAGAACTCATCTTGTTTCAGATCATCAATGGCGTTGTTATTTTTACTTTCCCCTGCCAAAAGAAAATATAAAGTTTTCATCTGCTTTTCTTGCACGATATTGTTTAGATTTACGTTGCTGGAGTATAATGTTTGATAATATGCTTGAAATCTCTTTAAACACTTAACCTAAAAACAGGCCTGGTTCGAATAAAGTTTAGGAACAAAATGCTTCCAGGTACATATAGCAGAACAGATTTGTACATAACTTCACCTGATCTGATTTTTCTCTCTTTAAACTTGACGTACATGCTCGAAAGGGTCATACCAGTTATCTTGATGAAGTTGTATAGTCCATCACCCAAAAGGAGAGCAATGGGGACGAAGACCTGTTAAGAGATCACAATTAAATTGAGTCAATGATCCAGCATTATGTCGAATTTCCCATATGAACATATAAATGTGTGTTGGTGTGGGGAAGAAAGATGGGAGAGACCTTATAACCACTAAGACTTTTCATACTGTCTTCTGGTAGTGCTGCAGGAAACCAATCTCCCTTTTGCTTTCTGATGAGTGGCCACATTATGCCCCATGAGAGCACCGAGCCAAGAAGCATAGACAAGTTCACGATGTGAGGACATATCATTCCAGTTCCCACATAAGTCAAGCTAAAATCAAAGTAGAACCTTAAAACAAAAAAAAAGATCATGATGGTACAAGTGTTAGAAAGTAAAACAACTTAAATGATAGTCAGAAAAGAAAATAATTAACTAAAAGTGGTGCATGATAGAGACATACGTTTGCCTCTGAGCTTGCAATCCAAATGTAGGAAACTGTGAGAATCCGCATTGTCCTTGACCAGAATAAAACCACTGAAAAAATCCCCATAGGAAACTCAAAGAGAACATCTTCGTGAAACCCCGTACTTGCTTTCTGGCAAATAAAAAATCTTGCGTCTTCATTACCAATATTAGTTGCTCAAAATAAAAAAAAAAAAACAGTTAAAAAAGAAAAGAAAAGGCATATTTCTTTTTATATTAAACAAAGAAGCTGTACTTCGTCATCTTGTCAGCCATTGAATGAAATCCATTGATCAGAACACCAGTTGCCATGCCGCTTGGAAAGGTCAATTTGTAGTCTATTATCAAGATCTGCAGACCAGTAGGAACTCCTTGTAAATTGTAAAAGAGAGTACTTGAAACTCGCAGTTAAATGATAAAGAAAATGCTGTAAGACTGTATCTTTCCTAGAAACTGTTGAACGAAGTGAATATTGTGGTCCAACAGCAGGACAGTAGCAAATTATGTTAAGACTTAAAGAGTGGAATTGGTTGACACGATGAATAGCCTCCCATCATTTGGTCATGCTGCTATATCGGATACACATATACAAGTATACCAGTATATCAATGTTTTGCAGAAAGTCTGGAATCTTCGGAAGTATCCATTTATTATAGTGCAGCTAATTAAGGAGCAGGATCCAAATCACAGATATGAATGCAACTTTGTAAATTTCTCCCTCAAAAAATAGAACGAAACTTGAGCAAAAAAGATGTTAAACTTGACAAATTGCAGCATATCTGATGAACAAAAGATACAGGAAAATGAACAAAACCAACAATAAAGACAAATGTCATATACATTCGTGAACATGTACCTTTCGGAGTGGAATCAACACAAAAAGACCAATGAAACTAATTGCACAGAGGTAACCGGTCATCCAACCAATCCCAGGTTCCTTGTAGCTGCCCGGAGGATTTCCCGCAGTGCTTACTCCTGCCTGCTCATATGTCTTCTTATTTAGAGCTAACAGATAAGAACCAAAACCGCCTGAAAGTTCGAAAACAAAGCAAAAGAGCTTAGAGAATCAGACAGTGCTAAGAGAGTCGACAAACTAAACTTGTAGCAGACAAACTAACCTCCCACTGCAATGCTGTAACATGCAACTGCACAAGTTTGTATCAGAGTGTTCTCCTGCTGCGTGAAGGGAACTGAAACTAGTCCAATCTTTCGAACCAGCTTTGTCCATGTACGGACAATAATGAACGCAAGAAGAGCAGCTGAGACATTAAGGTTGGGGCTGATCCCCGTGGTAAGGCTCAGCTTCATAATTATGATGGTGTAGATGGTCCCTATGATTATGCTGGCAATGACACCTCGGACAGTGATCTGCTTCTTCCATGGTTGAAGTCTCCTCTGAACCTCGGCCTCTTTCTGCGGCTCATCCAAGTCCTCTCTCTCAATTATTTCTTCCTTCTGATTATGGATTGTCCTTTTTTCAACATCCATTGCTTCTACAGGAGTAATCTGCATCATTTTGATTTCCAGAAAAACCTCAGTGCAGTGCCCTCAAAGACTGGATGAGAATGATAAATATAGGGTGCACTCACGACAGAATATGAGCAATTTATCATGCATCCGAAGTCCGTCCTGTCTGGACTTTCTTATTGGTTTGCTTGAATGAAGGAAGCAATAAAGGTCGTATTATTGCGCAAAAAAATAAAAGAATCCATAAAGAAAGTACAGCCAGATGGTTGTTAGTTGATAGTTTAATAAAAGTGTATACTTTAATGCTTGAACAAGAATTTATGCAGAGCTGTGGCCAATCCCAAAGCTTCCATATGGGTTGTGCCCACTACTACAGTCCAGTCCTAAACTTGTCTTCCATAGTATAAATGGTTTTAAAAATCAGAGAGCTCCCAGGTTTTTACCCTTCGCTTTTCTTGGGCTGATCGGTGATACTTGATTTTGAAGGCTGAGGAAATCTAGAACACTAAAATAATCATGAAAAGATTCAAACTCTAGGGACAAGACTAGGTCAATGATTCAAATAAGTAGCATCCCAAATTTAATTATACTTTTTTTTCTTCTGTGAATCCTCTTATGGGTAGGTTGGCAATACAATACAATACAATACAACGGTTTGTGTCAATGAAGTAGTACTACTATCTATACATTTTCCTAGTATCAAAATACATACATACATGTGAACTCTACGACCCGGTGGGACTCTACAGAATAGAAGAGTACTGATTAACTTGTCATTTTGGCCATATGCCTCCTCTATCGTCCTGGAAAGGATACCTTCATACTAGTACTGATAATATCATTTTTTTTTTTTAAGAAAAGAAAAGAAAAAGGATGAAAGAAAATGGTGTTGGACTTTTCTTGAAGTAGATCTTATCACTACTGACTCTCGTTTATCCACATGCAACTTGAGGTCGAGGTAGTCGTGACAATGGCGGAATCAGTAGAGAGAAGATTCTGACTCCATAATATGTACAAGTATGTGGTTCATATGTTGACCTGTGGCAAGTTTAATAGGAGTGTCAGTTTTTCAAACCTTTGGACGATGATTGATGAAGAATGAAAATTACAATAAGCGCAATCTGATTGGTCACAAGGGTCGAAGAGATTCCTTTGGTTGGAACGTTGTGCACAACTTGATGATCATTAATTTTTATTTTTTATTTTTTGAGAAGACTTGACTTGATCATCAATAATACTCATTTTTTTTCTTGCCATTAAATGCAGAGTTTGTATGCTAGGAAAGAAAACCTTCGATTGGTCGAAGATCTTCTGGTTTTCCAAGTCCACGTCCAAATAAACAATTTTCAGAGGAATTCGATTAACGAGAAACTCAAACTTAAATTGTTACATTCTCTTATATTTTTGTCCTTTGAGCTTCAAATAGAGTTGCTTAAATTAATCATTTGTCCTCAGCCTTACCTTTGTTATAAACAAAATAGTGGGTATAATCGTCCTCAAACTCATTGATTTTTTTTTTTTTTTTTTTGGTTGGGTGGGGGAGAATCACTTTTTAGACTCATTGATTAATTCTCGTTATCAATTGTGTGTTTCATTTTCTTTAGGAACGGGCAGAGCTTACTTTATATATCGCTCTTCTTTTTTTTTCACGCAGTGAGTATCTGAGTCCGTGGACTGGTTACTGTATGACCCAATTAATCCCATTGCGTGGCCGGGAGAGGCTGCCCAACATCACTTCATATATCGCTTACTTTCTGGTTTTGTTCATTTGACTGTACGAGTAGGCCGGTAGGTATATTTTGTTTCTTAAAAATCAAGCAATAATGACTTTGTAGTTTGGAGGAGCATCTTCCCCGGCGGAAATTAGGCACGATGAGAAGTCCCGATTTTGCCACCTAAGCTAATATGTTTCTCATTATACAATTTGATTCCTAACATTTTATTATTATATGCATAAGGGATTAATTATATCTAGCCTCTGCCTAACACGTACCTTTAAACATTTATGCATCGCATGATATGAATGTTCATGAACCTTTTCAAACAGCAAATGCATATAAATATATAACACAATTTTTTGTATAGTGAATCTACGATAGCATGGGCCACAAAGAGGGGGGGGGGTTGGGTAGATATGTCAATTACAATTCAATTAAATTGACCCGTTCAAATTCATCTATCAATAATTGGTGGATAATTAGTTGACTCGTCTTTTACATTTATATCCAATTTAAAATAATTATATATTTAAACTCAACTTTTAGTGAGTGTTAAGTAAATACATTTGAATCTCTTTTCAATCTAATAACAATAATAAAAACACCGCTATTTTTTTGTTAAATAACATGCGGAAAAACAGAAAAAATATAAGTAGAATTTTAAATGAATAATTGATATACCTAATTATATCCATTATCCAATTATGATCAGTTCGAATCGAATCGTCCATTTTGACGCTCGTAGGTATTGAGCAGTAAATACACTACTATTTCTTTGGCTGCTACTTTTGCAAAACAATAATATCGTGTAGCAGCCTTCACCATATAGATATAGGAAAGGAGTTTATGTTTCCACCTTTTAACCATCATATTATTGACCAAACTTCTTTCTCACGACCGATATGATTGAATGGAATATTAGGAGTTATAATACAGATGGAAGGATTAGGCGAGAGCACGCCAACGTAAGCTAGTTGCCCGCAGTCCTAGATACCCATCCTACGGTTGACAAGAGGCGAGGTTATACACATAAATTAGTACAAAGTACTATATAATTTCCACAATAAAAATTGAAGTAGAGCCCATGCACCAAGACAACACACAAATAAATACTCCATGAGCTATTATTATGACTTTTTGACCAAAAAAAAAAAAAGAAGCTAATATTATGACTTGGAGTGATGCCTTATCAGTCCATTGCGTTGGCATTGAATGGAACCAAATGGTAGGTCTTCCATTCGTGAGTTTATGAGTGGGGGTGGCAATATATCTCATACCCTGTATGTATAATTATGACAAGGGATTGTAGGCTCTGGATTTAATTGTGCAATTTGTTTGCCTGATCTGGCTCCTGAGTCTAGAAACATACTTATGGACTCTTTTTTAGATTTAGTAATAAATAAAGCGCAGATAGAAGTTTGGCTACCTTTAATTTTATGCTTAGTAACCACGAATATGGACGTTTGACTGATCTCAATGACCTTTTTTTTTTTTTTCTGGTGCCTCAATTTAGTAGGCAGCAAGTGGGCATGTTTGATCTTCACAATCTCACCTTACATAAAAGATCAAGTTCCATGTGTATCTTTTCCATTTTCTTTGAGCTAATTTCAGTGGGCGTGGACCAAAAAAGCAGCCAACAGGAAAAGGGAAAGAGAGGGCAGAAATGATTCATTGTTACATAAACCATAGGTTATACGAAGCAGAAAAGTCATCCAAAAGAATAATACAGTAATATTTTTGAAAAAAAAAAGGTATAAAAGCTCAATCAAGGAGATAAATAGTTTCCTATTTGTGGCAAGTTGCAGCAGCCCTGTAATCCGAGAAAGAAACATATAAGAATACAAGAAAACGAAAATAGAAATTTTACCAGAGGAGATGTCGCAGCTCTGTGATGCAAACAAAAAAGCCCAACACGCAACGGGATTGAAATTAATGCAGGCTCTCCCTCATGAACTGATCAGTTACCTCAATCGCCATCTGAGTAGAGTAGGGTGCACTCCTGATCAGTACTGTAACTGCTGATGCGCTGAAAACAACGACGGAAGAGTCAAAACAGGCATCCTCCATATTGAGAAGGGAAGTCCAACCCTTATCGCCTTGACAATGTAGAAAGGCAACTCCGACTCCGTAATTTGTTCGTAGCCTGTGACCATGTTGCAGTTGGACAGTAACGTAAACAGTCGAGAATCCTGGAAATAATAAAATGCTGCTCTCAACCCTAACTACATGAAAATCCCTAGCAGTCCCACCATGATTGTTCCGCAAATGAATTCACTTTTTTGGAGGGGTATTGTCGAAAATCAACTATCCTGAACAACCAAAAATTTTCGAGTTGCTCCAAAAAAAACCCAAACTGGGAGAGTTGCATTTGCCCACCCGTCTTGACTGGATAGCAGCACAGTGTTGTTAGATGCTCATATATTTTTGTTTTTCGAGCGTTAAGCAGAGCTGCATAAATTAATTATTGGGTATATCAATCCTTAACCTCGTAATCATACATTAGGTTCTCACGATGCATCATTAGTCCATTCGTGAGTCGTGATCACTAGTGAGTGGGGTGTCAATGCATTATATACCTCTGGTTGAAATGCAGTTGTATTGTATAAATATCTCTGGTTACATATATAGCAGTCCACTAGAGAATTTTTGTCCTTACCTCTCATGTGAAAATTATCTCACTGAAGATAACAAACAGCATGAAGCGAAAGAAAGTAGAAACCTTTGAGTCGTAGGATGAAGCATTTTGCTGTCCAAAGATGTCATGAGTTTAGTAATTTGGCATAACCTTAGAGTTTTTTTTTTATTTAATTTTTGGAATTGCCTAACCTTAGAGTATGAAGCGTAATTTAACTAAACTCACGAGAATGTAATTATTTGTTGGTTTTTCAAGAGCATACATTAAAAACCAATACCTTAGTTAGTGATGCAAAAAAATGGCTAACAAAAGACTTGTTATTGAAAGTTGAAAATAATCTTATGTTTTTCATTCATCAACTCACTATTTATAGCATTTATGTGAAACAAACTAACATGATTTTTAACTAACCGTTCTCCATAAAAAATTTAATAAAACTACTTGGTAACAAAATAACATAATCTAAATCTTAACAAAAATATTTGTTAGCAACTCAACATGACTTCCTTTAACAGCATTTAGTCAGCAATTAACTAACTTATTCTAGTACTAAATGAATCTAGAAAAAAAAAACTGTAAAAGTTGGTACATCTCAACGTTAATCCTATTTTCTACTTGTAGGTAACAGGCTCAAGGTGGTCCCCACTGCTGGGAGTGGGGGTTTTTGTTTTGGTGGGCGTAGGGCAGGACGTAGGGATGGATTGATGCTGGGCATGTGGTTTGGTATTGGAGGTAGAGGCCCAATGTAGATCTACGGCGTAAGCAGGTTCTCTTGGTCTGCTATATTGATCGCAACCATTAATCCAGACTTAACTCAGAGAGTAATGAAAATCCAACATTCAAGCAAGGATCCAACTCGTTTCCTGAATGCCGATGAATTGCTGATATACATATCCAGACCGCTTTCTATTGATTTACAATATTCACAAAATTCCATCAGATTGTTCGTGTCTTCTGATCGTTGGTGCATGGTCATAGTTTTTTTTTTTTTTTTTTTTTTTTTTTGGGTTATTAGTTTTGCCACTCTGTATGCGCTGCACTGTGTAGCAATGTTTCAATTTCTTCATCAGACCTCGTTTTGACCTATTTGTTTGGACTGGTCATTAATTACATTCCGAAAAAAAAAAAAAAAACTCTACATGCATAGTAAAAATGTTCTACCTCCCTCACATATATCGTAACAAAAAAATTACTAAGTAACATTCACAAAATTAATACTATCATAATAGATCAAAGGGGAAATCGCAAAAAGTTCCCCTAAGGTTTGTGGTGTTTTGTATTTTACCACTCTAACGATATCTTTTTGGCACTTAATCCCCTCCGTTAGTCCATCTTAACAAATGATCCATTGAAACAGACGAAAATACCCCATTTAAGACATTAAAATTTCTAACAAAAATGTCCCCGTCCTTCAAACCCAGAAATATTTTGTTATCATTCATTATCCATAAGAGCCTTTAAACTTCCAAATCCTATATTTTTAGCTGAAAAAAGGGGAAAAAATGTACCAAACATCTTCAAATTCATTTCATTGCTCTTCTTCTAATTGTTGTCTATCACAACATCTAAAAGAACCCATCAAGAAACTTGTGGATATGGTAAAATAGCACTCTTAAAAAGATTATGGACACAGAAAAATGTCGGAAGGAGATTTATTAGATGTTCAAATTATAAGGTATGATTTGTATGATAAATTAATGACTTTTTAACTTTTAGAGAAAATAATTTGGATAACAAAAAGTTGGTTTTTTTTTGTCTGAATCGTCAAGCATATGATCTTCTCGTGTTTCTTTGCAAAATATACTAGCAAGAGCAGGCTTTTTCCCTTCAAAAAAGTTATTTTTGGAAAAAAAAAAAAATTGCCCGACTCGAATTAGTAGACAGTTGTGTCTATTTAATATTTTGTCAAAAATACCATTGTCCTTTACCGGTCAATCATCGTCACAGTTACTGTTTGAATGCCTTGACTGCCAATAAAGGGAATAAAGTGTCAAAAAAATAAATGTTAAGAGTGCAAAAAAAAAAAATTAACGTTAAGGGGTGAAATGCAAAACACTGCAAACCTTAAGGGAAGTTTTCGTGATTTTTCCTAGATTAGATAACAAAAAAGGGTCGGGGCGTAGGGTTTCCTCGCTAAAAACCAAAGCAGAAATCGGGAATGGGTGGCGGCACATCATTCGAAAGACTCCTACCGCACGCGGCAATTCGAAATACTGTTGGCCAGTGGCAGCCCACCCGCTGAAAGACCCTGAAAACCGTGTGCTCCGCCTGGCTCGCTCGCGCAATCACTCGTGCAAATTGCAAAACCCATCAACCATCGTCCTGCCCCTAACTTATTTGTTTCTTCTTGTTCCCTGCATCTATATCTTATGCTAGAAATGATTGTAGTAAATGCAACTATATCCCTTCCCCTATCAAACTATCAAATCATTTAAAACTGCTCATCATCTAACCACCGAGTGCTGTTTGAAATAATGTGCAGAGGGTCTCAAGGTATCGAAGAGCGAGAGCCCTTGAAGATCAAAGCTTTTCACGTACATTTATCGTTCTCCATCACCACCAACTTGCTTCAGATCAAGAAACCGGCCTTCTTGTATGATTCTCTAACCCTGCATTTCCTTCCTCGAATCAATGGTGCTTCCTTGGAGATCGAGGGGTCGAGCCTTCGTCCCGATACCCCTGGCTTTATTACACTGCACCCACTTGTATCTTCTTCGGCCGCCGCCCATCATCATCATCATCAGTACGGTAGTAGGGAGAGAGTGAGGGTTAGCGAAGGCTCCCGCTTTGAGATCTACGCTAGTGATGATGTCAAGTTGTTGAAGGGAACTTTTAGGAAGGACGGCGATCGCGATAATGAGGATCCGCGGGGAGTAGCGGATGTCAATAAGTGGAAATTGGATTGTAGGTGCCAGTTGGAGTTGGAGGAGGATTCTCATTTTCTGCGGGAGGCTGAGGTGTGCGTTGAGGTGGAAGGACGCGGGGTGGGGTCCATGATCAGCGACAAGGTGGCGATGGTACTCCCCAGGAGAAGGGGAAGGCGGCACTGTTTTGAATGGTTGGAGGAGATTCCTGAGGAGAGGGAAGTTGATGAATCTGATGGCGGCGGCTGCTGCTGCTGCTCCTCCTGCGGTTCTGATGATGAGAAAGCCGGGAGGGACGAGAGTGTCGGGGACCGGCGGATGGACGACGGTACTTGTAGTACGGATACAGTTACAGTACCAGAAGCAGAAGGAGGCGGATATTGGGCCGCTGTGGAAGGTGTTTGGATTTGGGTCATGTGCTTGGGTGGTGTTGCCTACTTGCTTTCTAAAACTTCTTCCACCCGGGTCCTTGCTAGAACCACAAGGCAAAACGGATTATCGTTTTTCAACAAAATCAAATACTAGTGGTAGTAGTAGAATTTACTAATTTCCTGGTTACTTTCCGATTTGTTTATTTTTATTTTGACTTTCCCCGCTTTTTGGTGAGTGTATAGCATCCAGAAACGCGGCAAAGACGATTATTTCGTGGATTTGCATTTGTCCAGTTCTCTGTGGGTCGACCCTGTTCTTCTCTCTCTTCTGGGAATGGCAGGCCTCGGACATTAAGTCATTTTGAATGGCAGTTGGATTAACAGGAGTTCCAATAATAAGCACAAATGTCAATTGTTGGCCTATTGTGTTGTTTTAAATGATTAATAATAACACTTAGTAATTAACAGCCCATTAACCCATTAACCCTTTAATACTTCGGTTAGCGACAATTCGAAGAGTAATTAACAGCCGCCTGAACATTCCCTCTACTTTCGGAAATTAGAGTGACGTCCCTATACACTTAGTAAAATATATATATATATATATTAGACAACCTTTCTCACATAAAATATCAACAATATAATCCCAATTATTACCGTGTGACAACAGGGGGTGAGGAGGTCACTGTAATGCAAAGACAAGCGACAAATAGAGAAGAAAAAAGAAATCAAGTAGCTTAAGAAAATGATAATGGAGGTTAATGTAAATTTAGGAGTTAGAAAGGAGGTTGAATTGTAATTTTGAACCTTAATAAAAAAAAGTTTCTAAAGATTTGTTACTGTTATTAAACACGCCTAAAATGATGAAGGCATTTTCTTTTTTCGGATCCTCCCGAGGATATCATCAGACCTTTGACCAAACAAGTTTATTTATACTACTGTGAAAACTTTACCTTATGCCCTAAACTTGAGCCCCGACCGAAATCAACAATTATGAATTCTTCATGCATGACCTCAATCCCGTCCCAATATTTGTGAAATTGAAAGGCTCGCTTCACCGTTCATTCTATTCGCAGCTTTCTCATCTTTTTACTTGCTGCTGTGGTGGATTCTGTTTTCCACTTAGCTTTAGGGTCTGTTTGGTTGGAAGTAAAATGTTTTCCTTGGGAAAATATTTTCCGTGGAAGTAATTTTCCATGAAAATCATTTCCCTTTCATCATTTTCAGGTGTTTGGTTAGCTTATTGAAAATATTTTCTTATTTCATTTTTCTGGTGTTTGTTTAACTTTTGAAATATTTTCACTTTTATCTCTATCTTTACTTTCTACACATTATAACTACATACTTCTTCCCATGCAAAATAAGAAAATTTATCTCATTGTTTAACTTTAAAAAATCTTGGAGAAATGTATATATGAATAAAAAATATCTCCTTAAACAATAAACAAATTGCTGGCCATTTAGTGTCAAATATCAATCACATGCAATGCTTATTGTGACATATATCTTGCACTCTCACTGCTGAAAGTTTCTCTAGAAAAGAATGTCCCTATTATATATAATTAATTACTAGCATAGGATGAGTAGGGTGAGGTTTTTTTTATTTTGAATATACTAGGGGGAGGGTTGGGTTGGGTTGGGTGGTACGGGGGAGGGAGTGTAAGGAAGAGGTCTTGGGTTCGAGTCCTCCTGTTTACACTAAAAAAAAAAAGAACATACTACAAGATATTTTCAGTAAATTTGGAACATACTACATGCGGGATGGATGCATTTCGGAAAACAACTTCAGTAAGTTTGGAAGGGAAGTTGTTTTCCATAAGATGAGTGAAAATATTTTACATAGGAAAATGTTTTCAGTAACTTTTGTGCAACCAAACACGGGAAATTAGGAAAATATTTTCCTGGAAAACATTTTCACCCGAAACAAACGGACCCTTATTATTATTTTTTTTGTCAAATTCCACTTAGCTTTATTTAGTTCCCCTTTAATGCAAGGTCTATAGAAATCCCATAATTAAGGTCAGCCCATCAAAGCAGATAATTTGGAAAAAAAAAAAAAAAGGTTAAGAGCATAGAAAACAGCTTCAATTTGTGAAAACATATACAGGTGTACGTCTACGTGTACGTACGTTGAGAAAACAAAAATAAAATCAATTATAATATGCAAAAATGACACGACGTCTATATGCAAATCTAGTTCAACACTTCAACTGCATCGAGGGATGTAATCGAGCCGAGTCAAACTCGAGTAGTGCTATACTCGAGCTCGACTCGACTCATATATCCCTAGGCTCGAGCTCGATCGAGTCAAAAAAATTGATACTCGAAACTTGACTCGATGTACTCGCTCTAAGTTCGAAACTCGACTCGATAAGACTCGATCCTTAGTCAAGCCTTATCAAGCCGAGTCTAATCAAGTTTTTTGATTCGACTCGACCAAAAAACTGAGGCATTTTTTAGACATTTTTTTTTTAGGTATTTTTATAATTATGTTATTACTTTTTTACCCTTATAAAATTTTATTATAAAGAAGAGTATATTGTAAATTCCGTATAACCTATACCCATAATAGTCATTTTATAATTATAATACATATATATTATTTAAATTATAAATATATTATTTAAATAGTCCGGCTCGACAAGCTTCGAGCCAAAAATTTGAGACTCGAAACTCAACTCGAACGCCAATCAAGCTACTCGAAACTCGGCTCGAACTCGGTCAACCCGAGTTCGAACCAAGCCGTTGACCGAGCTACTCGCGAGTAGCTCGACTCGCGTACATCCCTAACTGCATCATCATCACTTATAAGGGTTGTAAGTAATGTCCTAAAGTCAACAATAGCTGTAATTTATTCCCTTTTTTTTTTTTTTTGTAAGGGGATAATTTTAAAACCTCCTTTGAGGTTTGTAATGATTGTAGCCTCATCCTTTAAGGTTTAAAAAATTATAGAAACCTCCCCACTTTTAATGTCCGTTTATGAAGTTAGAGCTATTGAATAAAAAAATATTTGCAAAATACGGATTTCTTTTTCTTTTACACCCACTTTTCATTTAGGATTCGTGGAATTGTCAAGACTGTTACAGTTTTTTTTTCATAATATAAAGAAAGGTAAGTGTAATTTTTCAAACTTCAATGAAAATGGCTGCAATTGTCATAAATCTCAAGGGAGGTTTATGAAATTATCCCTTTTAAAAATTTTTCTTTTTCTTTTGTGGACATTTTTATAATTTATTCATCATTTCCTTTGTCACATTTTCAAACGTCAACAACAAAATTTCCAGCAACGATAATCAAGCTGAAGTTTGATCCTTTGTGTGTGCCGTGAAATCTTTAACTCAGCACGTACTCTTCTTCTTCAATATGCATGCAAGTGTACTCTCGGGTAGGATCAGAACAAGGTGGAGGTCCCGTCTTCCTGGGCGTGATTCAGTTTTACAACCAAACCTTTTTATTTCCAAAAGTAAAAGGGAAATGAACCCACCATGAACTGTATATTCCTTTTTCTGTTTTCCCTTTTTTTTTTTGGAGAAAAAAAAAAGTAACCGCCAACACAAGTTGGTAAAGATGAATTACTTTTTTTTTTTTTTTTGTCAATCGTCATCCCTACTCCTACTCATACTCTAACTACGGGGAGACTCAACTGATCCTATGAGAAACCGATGGGGACAGAACCACCACCGGATCAGACGAATGCTTGCACTCGTCTGGATTTTTTTTTTTTAAGAACCACAATTGTGACAAATTGGCCACCCCACTAAAGCCTTAAAGGCTTGGTGGTGGCCACTAGCCCAAGGTTGATGGTTGGTAAAGATGAATTTTTTTTTTTTACCAAAGCCAGGATGACTTTTGATCATTTTACAAACCTAAACCCCTAAGAAATCACAAAAGCCGGCAACTATTGAGGTTCTTCTGGAGACTTGAGTTACTAACCCAAAACCCCCCCCCCCCCAAACACTCGAAGTGGGATAACTACCATAAGCAGGGTAACTGCTACTAAGACCTAAAGTTGGTAAAGATGAATTACTTGCTCACAAAAGGTCATTCACTGTCAATGTTATGCCAGTGTGACGGAGGATTGCGTTGATAAGCGATTTGTTGCAGCGTGTTGATCAAAATTGAATCCACATAATAATTAGGGAAAATCGTTTAAAACATCCCTTACATTTTACAAGATGACTTTTTTCGTCCCTCATTTTTAAAAGTGTAATTTTACGTCCCTTACAAATTCACATTGACCAAATTTGGTCTTTACCTAGGTTTCCGACTAGTTTTTGGCCGGAATCCACCATGTGACTTGCATGTGATTATTTTTTAAGGGCAAAATTATCAAATCAAATTTTTGCATAATCTGATTTATAATCCCTCACATTTCACAAAATGAATTTTTTTGTCCCTAACATTTTGCAAAATGAATTGTTTCTTTTTTCACATTTCAAAAAATAAAATTTTCCATCCCTCATATTTTTAAAATAAATTTTTTTATCCCTCATTGATCATGTGTGCGAATAGCTTTTTTTCTATAAACCCATGTATATGTCTATTTGATTTTACCTGAACAGTACGAATAACATGTAATATATATAGGAGTTTAAAACTAATGATTTTGTTTGAAACCCATGTATATATTTATATGATTTCACAATTTGAACCTATTCAATATTTGTGACCTTTCTCTTTTGGTAATAATTTATTTATTGAGTTGTATAATAATGTCATCTAATTAATGAGTCCTAACTCGAATTCTATAATTGTGCTGACAAATTTTAGTTTAAATATGAAATTTCTACGCGACACTTTTAAGACTAACAGTTGAATTGCTTACCTTGTGATTGTTTTAAAATTTGAAAGTGCCAATTACTTATTTCTTTTTGTCATACTTTTTTTGCTTATTTTTTCTGTCTAAATTTAATTCGATATAAACACTCGATAATATTTAGGATTAAATGTCTTCTTTATTTTCAAATTTCAAGTAAAAGAAAATGAATATAAGTGAAAAACTAACATTTTGTTTAAACCCATGTATATATATATATTTAATTTTACTTGAGCAGTACGAATAGTATGTAATATATCTCTATTTGGTTTCACATGCTATTCGTACTATTCAGATGAAATCAAATAGATATATACATGGATTTTAAAAAAATTATTCACATACATGATCAATAAAAGATGAAAAATTCATTTTGAAAAATGTGAAAGATAAAAAAAGTCATTTTGTAAAATGTAAGGGACGAAAAAATTTATTTTATGAAATGTGAGAGATTATGAATCGAATTATATAAAATTTGATTTGACAATTTTGTCTTTAAAATATGATCACATGCAAGGCACGTGATGAATTCCGATCAAAAACTAGTCGGAAACCTAAGTAGGGACCATATTTGATTAATGTAAATTTGTAAGGGATGTAAAAATATATTTTTAAAAGTGAGAGATGAAAAAAGTTATTTTACAAAATGTGAGGGACGTTTTGAACGATTTTCCCTAATAATTATTAGGGAGAGAAAAAGAGTATATACTGGAGTGATGAAGCGCACGTGGCATGGAGATGGGGTCCAGAGGAGGCCCTTATCTCTCCTCATCCACGTGTCATTTGAGAGTAACAGTCTACCACGTCAGCACTGCTCTTTCTCTCATTTTATTTTATTTTTTTCAACTCTCTCTCTCTCTCTCTCTCTCTCTCTCTCTCTGGGTCTCTCGCATCGCATCTCTTCTCTCTCCCTAAAACCTCTTCCCCTCTCAATTAGCAATTCTCAATTCTCATGGTAGTCAACGGACATCCTCTAAAAGTGAACAACCCAAAAGAATGAAAGAAGAAGAGTAGGTGAAAAACAAACGAAATCTTAAAACATATCGCTAATTATTCGGATTACTGTAAGAGAAAAAAAAATTGAGCAGCATCATCATCTTCTGTCTTCCTCCTCCTACTGCTGCTTCTTCTTCAACTTGAATGCACATTTTTACTCTGCTCAGTCCACATCTCTCTTATATTGCAACTTTAATCCCATCATGATTCAGGTTTCTTGATTGATTTTCGATTGTAATTTATTCTCATTGTTACTTCCCAAGTGGTTTTGCGATCCGCGGTTTTTGGTTTTCCGTGGCTGGAATGGGCGGCGGAGGTCACAAGAACTATTCAGTCAATCCTAATGATTACAAGCTACTTGAAGAGGTCGGCTACGGCGCCAGCGCCACCGTCTACAGAGCGATCTATCTTCCCTTAAATGAAGTTGTGGCGGTCAAGTGCTTGGATCTCGATCGCTGCAACAGCAATCTGGTTCGTTCACCTCCATTTCTTTCCCTGCCTTTCTGCTTTCGTACTCAATCTATGTGTATGTGCCTGTATCGTCTCTACAGATATCTGTGTACTGGTTGCTTTGGTTCTAGTTGTTGTATAAGCTGAATTCATTCAGTTTTTATTTAGTCGTTAGATTTGGTTGCGATTGTGAATTCGGTTTTTATTTATCCTGTTCATTTTTGTGTTTTGATGCGATTCCTTGTGTGCTATTGCATGGTCTCAGAAATTGCATATCGGAACATATTTCCTGAAAATGGCGTGACTCGAACCAAGTGTTCTCTCGCACACTGAATGCTGAGTTTTGTTATAGGATTTTAGTAGGAATTAGCTTTGGATTAATTTAATTTGGTAGAGTGGTTGGTTTCTGAGGATTGTTGATTTAGTTTTACTTCAGGGAGAGGAATTTGAAACCTCACGGTGCCAAAGGCTGTTGCCGTTGCAACACTGGGAGTTGCACTCAATTTGTATGCCATTTGGAAGTCAAAACTCCTTCAGGGTGCTGATTCTATATATATATATATATATATACACATACGTGTGTGCGCGTGCATGTGTGTGTGTTTTAACTAATAACGATTAAAGCTAGAAACAAGTTATTGTGATCTCTAAATGCCGTATATAAAGTTATCTATTTGCTAGCCTTTTGAATAAATGGAGAGACGAAATAGTTATAAAAATTCATTTTTTTTTCTCCCAGTTATTCGTTTTAGGTAATTACTCTTCTACAGTATTCACTTAGTTTTTTTTTTGGTTCACTCGATGATATTTAATGCCAACGTAGGAATTCCCAGTTACCTTTACTTGTCGTGTGGGGGCTTCCTATCTTTTTTTTTATAGGAAAACCTAGGAGAGCTCATCTTCTTTGTATGTATCCTAACCTGGAACCTGGAATCAAACAACTAACTCACTTTGCCAGTTGCCATTCTCCCATTACTAAAGGCTGTCCCCCTTCCCTTGTTAAGGGCTCAGCTACAGTTATAGTATAAGAAGCGGCTCCTTCGGCAACCCAAGCCCTTGGGTACGTCTGAAACGGTAGATTTGTTTACGGCTTCTCGTGAGAGACAGGATCTCTTGGTTTGTCGATGTCTAAACAATGGGGTCGAAAGCCTCTGTGAAATATTCCCTTGTCTCTTTAGTTCTTTTTTCGTCAAATCCTTCATCTGACGCCTCATTTGGTCTAGAAAGTTCCCCCAAGACTGGGGTAGTTCCTCTTTATGTGGTTCACTTGTGTCATCAATCCCCTGTATAGTAAAAGCTCTTCAATGTTGTATGTGTGTTGGCAATTGCTTTTGTACTTTCGTAGATAAAGCAAAAGTTGTTGAGCTGTGTGCTTGCATCATAGTGGGGTACTAGAAAATACAAAAGACGCGCCTTTGATGCTTCAGCAGCAGGTCTAAGGGAATGCTACTTCTAATTGCAAATGATTTTAGCTCAGATTCTTTCACTTCCAGTGCACCTATGATCCGTAGATGATTGCGTCCTAGCCCTCTACAACTATTGTCAGCGCTCATCTCTTCAGGCAGCTATCTGCAGTTATTTGATATCATATGACCAATGTGAATGCTCAAATGAGTAGTTAAAGAAATTTGATAGCTGAAGATGATTTAATTTTGTCTGTTTCCATTCATTCTTTTTTTTATTTATTTAATGTAAAGCAGTTATATGATGTATTGAAAATATTTATACAATGGATACTCTAGAAAGGTAGTGATGTGCTTGCCCTTAAATTTTCGTACTTTTCATGCGTTTTAATTCTTTCTATATAAATAGATGGTTAAAGTTACATATCATTATTTCTTACTTTATTTGATAAATGCATGCTCTTTCTTGTTTCCTTCCATGCTTCATTCATTCACTTAAAAGTATCTGAATGTGAATTTTTTTTTGCAGTAGCATAGTTAAGCATCAGTTTGCTAAAGACGTTAGTATGCCTAAAAGCTCATTTTTTATTTTGAATCCTATTCGTGTCATGTTCAAAAAGATAATTTTTTTACAGAAAAATGCTCTAGTTCCTTCCACAGAAATTCAATTAAATGTGGTCTTTTTGAGTATTTCTACAATGATGTGTACGTGGGTTTTCATTTTTTAATTTTTTTCACAGGATGACATCCGAAGAGAAGCTCAAACGATGAGTTTGATAGATCACCCAAATGTAATAGGAGCGTATTGTTCGTTTGTTGTCGATAGCTACCTTTGGGTGATCATGCCATTCATGGCAGAGGGATCTTGTCTACACCTCATGAAGATAGCATATCCTGAGGGATTTGAAGAGTCAGCTATTGGATCAATATTAAAAGAAACTCTTAAGGCTCTGGAGTACCTTCATCGACATGGCCACATCCATCGTGACGTTAAGGTTAATTAAATCTGAAATTCACATTCTATTGATTTTACGCTTGCTGTCATGGCTGTTTAGAATTTTCATTTTAATTGTTTTTCATTGAGAAGGATTTTTTTTTGGGGGGGGGGGGGGGGTGTTGAATTTTTTCAATGATTTTTGTTATGTTTATCATTTTTACCTGCACTTGACAAAGTTTGGAGAGAGAGAGAGGGCGACTGGGTTCCTATGGCTTTTATGCAATAGGTTTAGCTAATTCAATTGGCAGAAAATCAAAATATGGGGGTGGACATGGCCTCTTCTTTGGCCTTTTGGCCATGGCTGTATGAGTATTTTGGTTTTGGTCACCTTAATGGTTCCACTGCAGGCAGGAAATATATTACTTGATAGTAATGGGGAGGTAAAGCTTGCTGACTTTGGTGTGTCAGCTTGCATGTTTGACAAAGGTGACAGACAGAGATCAAGAAATACCTTTGTGGGAACTCCATGCTGGTATTTATTAGCAGCCCTTTCCTTTTAACCTTTCATATTAACAGCCATGAAATTATCTTTATTTTCTTGTAATATTAAGCTCTTTGCTGTGTTTCTTCACAGGATGGCACCAGAGGTGTTGCAGCCACAAAGTGGTTATGACTTCAAGTGAGTAACCTGGTATTTCTGTAGAATTTTAATTGTAAAATTTTTTTTACCTGTTTTTATATGTTAAACAAGCATGGCTAAGCTTTTTATTATATTAATTGCACTTGTTTTACAAGAGCTTACAGTCAGTGGCAAAGGAAAATCTGAGTGTATGGCAATCAGTCCCTGGGAATGGTCGTTGCTTATAGAATGCTCCAATGTTCTCCACTTAGGTGGGAAGGAGGGTGACTAATATATTTTAGTTGAAATAGAAGGTTGTTAGCATACCTTCTTTTTAAGTTTTCAACCTAGAGCTTGTCATGGGCACCAAATTAGAGGGTAAGGGAAAGCCTGAAAGAAAGAAGAGAAATTAAATCATTATTGTGTCTAATGAATTCCAGAAGCACTAAAATGGCCTTTCTGCATAATTTGGTTTCATAGTTTTCTGAAAGAAACAGTGATTTTTCTTTGTATTAGAGCTGATATCTGGTCATTTGGAATCACCGCACTGGAGTTGGCTCATGGTCATGCACCATTCTCAAAATATCCCCCAATGAAGGTATGGACTTTATATGCAACAACACCAGATAACAATAACGAACTTGATGCAACATGTTCTTGAACTGTATTTGTGCACTTAATGGAACTTCCTCATTGTGGTAGGTTCTTTTGATGACCATACAAAATGCGCCTCCTGGACTTGATTATGACCGTGATAAAAAGTTCTCCAAGGCATGTCCTTTTTCTTTTAATAGTTGGCTACTGTACTTAGATATAAACATTTTCTAGGACACCAAGTTGGATCCATATTCTATCTGTTTGTTTCTACTTCTGCATTTCCTCTTCAATCAGTTTGTTTCTACTTAGATATAAAATTTCTCTAGGACACCAAGTTGGATCCATATTCTATCTGTTTGTTTCTACTTCTGCATTTCCTCATTCTTATGGTTTCATTGCTAAAGCATTTCCTCAATTTCGAACAGTCTTTTAAAGAAATGGTTGCAATGTGCTTGGTGAAAGACCAAACAAAGAGGCCAACTGCAGAGAAACTGTTGAAACATTCCTTTTTCAAGAATGCAAAGCCTCCAGAGCTTTCTGTGAAAAAACTCTTTGCTGACTTACCTTCGTTGTGGAATCGTGTCAAGGCACTTCAGGTTTGTCATTTTAATGGTACTATTATGGAACTGCTAACTATCATTTTATTTTCTAATGGTTTACCTACTAAAAAATTGCAGCTTAAGGATGCTGCACAACTAGCTTTGAAGAAAATGCCTTCAGCTGAACAGGAAGCATTGTCACAGGTCTGAGACATCAGACGAATTTATTGGCTGTTTGATCTTTTATTTGCAACTTTCTGAATGTACATTAATTTTGTGCTCAATCTTAGTTTAGATATTAGTTCGATTGTATTTTGTAGCTATCATCTGGGACTTTTTCAGCAAAAACATGCAGATTTAGTACATTCATTCTCATTGTTACAGTTGTTTCCAGGAAAAAAAAGTCCCTTCTTTAATGATCCCTTCTCAAAATATAAACCTCTTGTTTTCTTCAACCGTTTTGCACTTCTGATACTTATAAATGTTCTATCAATCATATGAATACTGATTAGTTAAATTTCAGTTAATATAAAAAATGTGTACAAGCTTATTATTTTAGTGATTTGGATATGGCCCCATCTTCTTTGTAGTTGATTTCTTATACGCAACCAAACAAGGGTATGCATGGGCAATTGGCAAATGTGATTTTTTTCCACCATTCTATGCCTGAGAGATCATGGCAGTCAGTGTATCTATGAGAGTGGTTAGAACATCAAATGGAAGAGAAGTATGAATAATTAACATGTAATCACTTATTAAATTTATGACCAAGGAGCTCCTGTGCTTGTAGGTTTTGCTGTCACTTATCTTAATTAGTCTAAGATTCTGTCATTACCTCCACTTAGCATGCATTCACTCACTTATTGCCTATTGAGTGTAGGTGTGCACTCACTTAACATGTATTGAGCATCTTCTATCATCTGCCTGGTTTGGTGCACTTGTTGGGCTTGTGTTGAGATCTTTAGGAAGAAAAGGGTTTGGAGCAGTCTACTGCACTTTCTGGCATATGATAGGATTTAATTTGCTCATATGTTTATCTGAATATAAATGGGATCACGACAGTTTGAAATTCATAGTTAAAAAAGCTGCTGAAACAAAGGAACTTTTCTGCATTGTAGAAAGTTTTGTACCTATTATTTTCCATTATAACAGATGGAATCTTCCATTTCGTTACATAAAAAATACTCCCTCCCTCCCATTGAAAGTGTCATACTTTCCTTTTTGGTTTGTCCCCAAATTTTTGCCGCTTTCCAAATATAGCAAAGTAGTTTCTTTTGTTTTTCTCTTTACACACTCAGTGGACCACCCTAAACATGTGATTAAAACTCATCTTGTGGGTGGCCTAAGAAATATGACTCACAAATTTTGTCAACTTCCTAACCCATGCGTGATCTTCACTTATAGTACTAGAACTTTGAAATCCATAGTCGTGAAAGGCACATCAAAGCTTCTTGCTTGGAAGTTATAAATGCATAGTGGCAGCGGGGCTTCACAACTTGTTCCCTGCATGTGTGGATACTATTGACAAAAAGCCAAGTCCCGAAAAGTTTGACACTTTTCGGGACGGAGGGAGAAATCTATTTGAAAAGGTTGTTTGAAAAGAAATGTGTATTATTTCTTTCGTGTTGCTTATATGTCCATCATTAGGGCATGAGGGCTGCTGTTTTGTCATGCTTATGTCTTCTAGTGCTAAGCACTCAGAGTGTCTCAATTCTTTGCTGAAAGTTGCTTTCTGAGTGCAATGCTATGGCAGTATTTTATAAACTTTCTGAATCTTATTTTCATGCTCTGGTCAAGTTTCCTACTATGATATTTTAGTTATCTCTTTTCCCCGGAAGTGGTGCTAACCTCTTGCTTATACTTTTCAGAGTCAGTATCAGAGAGGTGTTAGTGCCTGGAACTTCGATATTGAGGATTTAAAGTTCCAAGCATCACTGGTATGTACATAGTTGAGTTTTTCTGAAAGTTTAACTTGTAAAGTTTCTTAAAATGTTGATCTGGGCTTTTTCTCTGACACATGGTAGGTGCAAGATGAGGATGAAATACAAGAAATTAAAGAAGAACATGGAAGTGGGAAAGTCCATATGAAAAAAAGGGTGAGTCATATTTTAACTAATTATATCTCTCAAATAGTGTCTCGCTATCTGATTGGATGCCACTTAATTTCACATTTTGCTTACCATATATCTATATTCTTTTGGAGGAATTTTCACCTAAATGTGAATTAAGATTATTTAGTGCTTCCTTGACAGTGGCAGGACGCATATGGTTCTAAAGCTGATTTGGGGAGCTCTGTTTCCACAGATCTTATTATCAGGTATTTGGTGATATGTAATCTTCTGCACATATGCAGTTGCATTCCAGTTTTTGCAATTAGTCATGTTTAGTCCTGTGATAACTTCTATATTGCAAAATTTTGGGGCTTTAATTCTGATAGTCCCCATTATACTGAAAAACAGCAACTTGTGATTTAGTTAGAAAAGGAACATAAATATCCTTGCAATTCCGTGCCTCGGGCAAGGAAAGTGGAGGTGGTGATTTGTTTTCTTCATCATGTGCAATTAGTGCATCTTTCACCAATGGTCCTAAATGAAGTTTTTGTGCTTTTGCAGCGAACACATAAATGGTGATGAAGGACTACAAGACAAGGGCCAAGTTGGGGGAGTAAAAATCTCAGAAAGTGATACTATGGAATCTGACAGTCAAGGGAAGTCTTCATTGAGGAAGAATGGATCAAAAACTGAGCTGCCACCACCTATCTCAGAAAAGGATTCTTTGCTTGCCAAGTCTAGACCTCAAACAGTGAAAGGTCGTCAAACTCAGAGTGGGCCACTCATGCCTGGAATGGTTGTTGGTCAATCTATTCCTGAAAGAGCACGAACTTCAGAAAGGTGTATGACTATTCTCTCGTTGCTTTATCTTCTCTGTTTACACTGATCTGATATTGGAGAAGAGTAAGATGTTAAAACTGTTTCAATATAATTAAATTTTCCAAAAGCAGGTGATAAGGGAATTACGTTTTTCCTTGTGTCCTTTGTCTTTTCTTTTTTCTTTACTTTTGGTTTTGTTTCACCCTTCTAATCTAGGTTATGTAACTTTAAATAATTGGCAAGTGTTAATTTTCAGAACTGCAATAATTAGCAAATATTAACAGATAGACCATGACTATGTTCATGTCAAAGCATCAAGAAATATCAAGAGAATCGATTTGATCCATGTAATAATTTTTATGGGATTCCGGAAACCATTACTAGAAAATCAACCATAAGGAATCGAAGAATTACAGACAACTCTTATAAAAAAGAATTTAATTCTATGAACGGAACACTTAACATTGCTAAAATGTCAATAATATGAGCATTGTAGATTTCAAACAGAGCTTAATAGTTTGTGAGATGTGAGATGTATCATCTTTGTATCCCTAGGATTATGGTTGTAGGGTCATTCAGAACAAAAGAAGCAGTACCTAATGGCCAAAAAAAAAAAAGTGGTAATGGCCAGAAAAGGAAATTCATCCAAAATATTAACAAAAAGTCAATGTATCTTCATCTTGTACTACAATGTCATTTCAGAATCTTCATATTAATAGTTACGATGATGACCAACGATTTCTTTAAACTTGTTTTCATTTTTTGCTGTTTCAAGTCCTCAACTATTCCCAGAAAAAATTTAAACCAAAAAAGAAAAGGAAAAAGAAAGAGAGAAAAGAGTGATCCAGGTTTTGAGCAACAGCAGTTTTTGCTTTATGCTGAAGATTGAGTTAGCCTACTTTGGCTTTATGTTATACTGGTACCATGATTCTGTCTTTTAATTCTTTTGTGGTTCTTTACCAGGTCTGAGAATGAAACCCAGCAGCCAGTCGAGAAAGCTCAGCAAGTACGAAGAGCACCTAGCTTCAGTGGCCCTTTAAATCTTCCAAATCGTGCTTCAGCAAACAGTTTATCAGCTCCAATTAAATCCTCGGGCGGTAAGGATTTACTTACTGTTGTTGATGCAAGTGATTGCTGTTGACATGAAATTGATGTTGGAAATTTTCTTATCATCTATTTTTCTGATTTCTAGGGTTTAGAGAATCTTTGGATGACAAATCAAAGACCAATCTGGTGCAAATAAAAGGACGGTTTTCAGTAACATCTGAAAATGTTGATCTTGTAAAGGTAAACCCATGTTTCTCCTACAATTTGTTTAATAGAGTGACCATTGCTAACTTAATCGTGTACGATAGGATATTCCATTATGTACAGTTCCTCGACGATCTTCTCAGGTAAGTGGTCAACAATTGTTTCTTGATGTTCCTGCAGAAGCTGATTATAGGTTTTCTCATGAAGATACTGATGTTGTTTCAGGGGTCATCTTTGAGGAAGTCCGCTAGCGTTGGAGACTGGATATTTGAATCTAAGCAACTGGTGGGTAAAGTGTATTTTATTTTCATTTTATTAATTTAAACTGTTTTGGGAAATAAGCAGAAAGATCCCAGACTAGTCTATAATCTGGTTGAATTTGTAGCGTCAACAGTCATGAACAATTCTTTCTTTTATGTACTTCAAATGAGGACTTTTCTGTTGTTACATTAAGTTCTCAGATGATGACGCTTGTTTGATTTGTTTCACAGCCTACTAATCACTTGCCAAAAGAAATTGGCAACAGCAGTATGCCAGCTTCAATTTTGATGCCTCACCTCCAAAACCTTTTTCAGCAAACATCAATTCAACAGGTGAAAATTTTCCTTCGGTTTGTTTATGACATTTTTGTTTATTTTTGTTAGTAGTACTTTTGGTGTTGGTGTAATGCCAAGCTGCTTTTCTACATTATGGTTAAAGCATATTGTTGCTAGTGGATACTTTCTTTCCGTTTTCAATTATGTGTGTTTTTGTTATATAATCTCAGGATCTTATTATGAACTTGCTCAATAGCTTGCAATCAGCTGAGGCAGCAGATGGTGAGCAGGATATTGCAGCATTACGATGTAGTTGATTTTGCAAATGGCTTGTTGTTTAATAAAATTCTCTTAATGTTCTACAGCTTCTCAAAATGGGAAGTTGCCTCCAGTGCCTTGCAATCCGGAGAATAATGGAAATGTGAGTGACATATAGTTCCTCCAGTACCTTGCTGTAGCGTTTTACCATCCCCAGCCCTAGCCAACCCTCACCTACCCTTTGCAGGCCAAGAAACCATATCACATACTTTTCACATGAAGAAGGGAAATAAAAACTTGCCAAGTTAACTTATGAGGCAGTGTTTGTGAATTCATCTGTGGCATTGAAATAAAAAGATATTGATGAGGATGTTTCATATGGTTCTTTAACCAGTTAATTGGGTGAAGAATATCCACTACCAAATTGCGTTTCATTTGCTATTATAGGGTGTGTGATTAGTATGACAAACTAATTCAGTAATTGACAGGTTGATGGTGCTGTTACTGAAAGGGAACGCTTACTTCTTACAAAAATCTGTGAGCTTCAAGCTAGGTAACTCTCTTTCCTTCGACTTCTATTTTTCTCCATGAGTTTGTTTAGTTTGCTCTCTGTCAAAGCTCATCTCCGTCTCTCTTGGTCTCTCACTCATTTGCAGGATGAATGACTTGACTGATGAATTAACGGCAGAAAAATCGAAGTACATTCAAGTGAGTTTTCTTGCATCTTTTCAGTTGCATTTCTGTATCTGTTCTTGGTTCAAATAGGATGGATTCATATTTAGATATTAGGTAGGTAACGTTTCGTAATCCTGAAGGTGAAACTTATTCATGCATCCTCAATTGAAGCAAAGCACATTGCAATGGCTTTAACTATTGGGCATATTCCACTCACCTTTCCTATAGACAGTTTTAGAGCCAGAAAACTGAGCAGAATCTTTGTAGTGTTGTGTGTGTTGATTATTTGCATGTTGCTGACAGTTGCAACAGCGGATAAACATGGTGTCTGGCCAGGAGGATGGGGACAGGAGAAGTTGATTCTTGACAAGTAAATGAATCTGTACAAGTGTAAATTAACGCCATGTAAAGTCAGTTGAGAGTTTCATCCGGTCAATTGACCTTGAGAAGTTGCTGTGTATGTGGGGCCTAGGGAGAAAGGACAGCTACTATAAATGTTTCTGGAGTCTTGCTCGAGATACATTACATTTTTGACAGAAGATTCCAGCTTTCCAAATGACAAACAAGTAAATAGTAGGCTTCTTAAGGATATATTATTTCTTCTTTCATTTGTGCGGAAGGTCCGAATGCATATTCAATTCGGCGTAAATTTCTTGAACCAGTCAAAGTGAGGAAAAGAAAAGCAAAACTAAGGGGGAGTATGCTGTGTGCATTTTGTAGATTTTACATCTCTCTCTGAAACGCGCAAAACTGTAATTCTGTTAAATAGATTATCTCTGTGCTTGAGTTTGTAATTTGTATATTGACCGCCATCTCAATGTTAACCATCCTCCCCCCCTTCCCCTCTCTCCTTTTATTCACCCATAGGTTCTCTGTGGTTGTTCCTTATCTCTTCCTGTAACATATTGTAGGCCGCCAGCAGGCGTTAAGGATGATATTATTGCAATAAACAAAGTTTGATTTGGTCAAACGCATTTCATATTTAGTTTATTTTTAACTAATATTTCTTTTTGATTCTAAGTCAAATTGAGGGGCATTTTTTTGTCTGAAATATTCTTCATGCCATTGAAATCATTTTTGTATTGTTTTTTTTTTTTTTTTGAATTGGGCTAATTTGTTACAAGAAAACTAATTTAAAGAGAGACTAGTGATATTTCTAAAACTTTAGAGAAGAGGGCAGTAAAATTGTCAAAAATTTCAAGGGAGATTTGTGAAATTATCCGCATGAAGCATTGATATGTGTTTTTATATTTCGAGCAAGAGTTCATAAATCTTAAAAAACGATTTGGTACTGGGAAAAGGTATCGAGTCTTGACATTTCAAAATTAGTGGTGTTATTTTTCAACTTCAGTTAGATTATTGAAGTTTGGTTTAATTTTTTATTTAACTATGTAGATTTTGTCCCTGAACTAGCCGAAGATTGTTCATTTGTTTGAATTTGGATAACTTGATTTATTTTTTTGGTAACCTACTAACTTGATTTATTTGTACTAAGATATGTGGAATGTCACTTTTTTAAAACTTATTTTTTAGATTTGTGTTAAGTTAAAGATTTCGAATCCGAAATTTTTCATTTAAATTATCTCCTCTTACTGTCCAACCCATCTCCCGGTCAAATGTCAGTGTTTGAATGAAGCTCCTGTTGAATCAAATTATAAGTACTTACTTAAGACTTAAGAGTAAGCTACTACCAAAACAATTAGTCTTCCAGCCCGCCCTTAGCAAAGAATAGACAGAATTTCCAGAAAAATGATAAACCAAAAAAAAAAAAAAAAAAAAAGGAAAAATGCTAAAGCTCCCCAGGGCATCAGACGATCCATTCCTAGCCCCAGTACACAAAAAGCCCATGGCACTTTCTTCAAAGAGAAAAAAGAATCAAAGAATCTCCGATCATTCTGCAAAGTTCATCCAAACAAAAGAAGGCAGGGAGTATTTTATTTTGACTCTTTTCACCTACTTCTGGTACTGGTACTGGCTACTACTGCAAATCTTGCCATCGATCCCCTTAGCAGTTAGCATAGCACACTTAGATGCTAGTAGCACCCTGTATCAATCAATGGTTCCTCAAAGCCTCTCAGCTCCACCATCTTCCTCACCTACTTTACTCTCCACCCTTAAACCCTCCCTCCTTTCGGTCCTTAAACCCCCCATAAATCTCCATCGCCATCACATAAAGCTCCTCACGGTAAACTTGCACTATTACTAACCAGTGTAAATCGTTAGCACCAAAACATACTCCCGAGCAGGAGTATTTCTTTTATTGCTTAACTTGAACTAAAGAAATAAATTTGGGTTTTTTTTTTTTTTTGGTTGCCCAGAGAAAAGTGAGAAATGGGAAGTGCAGGGCAGAGTTTTCAGCTGACACGCCTATTGGGGTCGCAATCGGCGCGTGCATTCTCAACTCACTGGCCTTTCCAATCCCTTCTTCCCCGGAGGATGATGATGAGGGCGACTCGGTGATTGATTCAGCTGATGCGCGGTTTGCGGTCATGGGAATCATCAGCTTCATACCTTATTTCAATTGGCTGGTTAGCCTTTTCCTAGAGTTAGATTTATTTCTCGATTTGCTAGTTTCTGTTATTCCGCTTTTCTCTTTCCCCACCTTCAGTTGGGGTGTTATCAATATGCAGAGCTGGTTTTTTGCATGGTTGGATACTGGAAAGCGGCGTTACGCTGTTTATGCTATTGTGTATTTGGCTCCTTACGTGAGGTTGGTGATTCTTTGACTTTAAGCTTGCTATTCTTTTTATGCTTATATAGCATCCATTCTCTGATTCTGAGCTCTGGAGCAGGCAAACTATTTACCATACGTTGATTGCTTTGATCAATTGAAAACGATTTTACTACTTGCTCAGTTGCTCTGCAAACTCTCTATTTTTTTGTTGCTGCGAACATTCTGGTGCATCTTATGGTTTAAACTGGCCTTCCATTTCTTGGAGGAGGCATTTGTGCTTGATTTACTTGCTTGTAAATTTTGGCAAGGCAGATGTAGGCTCAAATATCCTTTGCTTATTTTGAGTTGTGGGATTTAGCATGTAACAAAAGAATGTGTGGTTGCTTTTTCCTGATTCTTAAGCATGTTAGCTGTGAAGTTTTATTCAACTATCTGCGGTATGAAGTTTTCCTAAGCATGTATTGAGTTTTCTACCTAATAGTGCTGGTGGACTGAGGATGTCCCCTCTCTCTCTCTCTCTCCAAAATGTGAAGGTCATTTAACAAGATATGGTGCTCTACAACTCCGCTTTAACATTTCTATAACGTCTATGTGTGTATTCAGATGTCGATAGAATCACTTAGGTTTTGGTTTAAGAAAGGGTGTCTATTTCTTGCTTTATCTCTACTTTTTCTGCAATACTTTGGAACCAAAATGTATGGTTTGTTCCTCCAAATTTGAAATACATATGCTGATATGTATAGCATTTTGATGCCTACCTGTCTCGAAGTAGGAATTCAAAAATTTGCTAGCTTGTGGTCAGCATAAGCTAAACTGGTCTACTTCTTGCAATTTGTAGGCCAAATTTGTCAATTTCACCTGAGGATAGCTGGCTGCCAATTGCCAGCATTTTATTGTGCATCATTCACGTTCAGGTTGAGATTCGCTGTTCTCTTTACCATTCTTTTGTGATGGAATCTTGATTGGGAATTTCTCTTCTATTTTGGCAGCTAGAAGCTAGTATTAAAAATGGAGATTTTCAAGGGTTTCAGTTGTTTAGTGAAGTTGCAAAGCATCTACCATCAAATGCTGCAAATGACGATGAGGTTAGCTGTGAACAACATGGAAAGATATGTTATTTTTGTCTGAGTTTCCCATCTCTGACTGTTAAGGACTTTTTTGATATGAAGGAGAAAGAAAATGATAATATGAACTTGCCATCTGCACAAGAACGATATAGAAACAATACAGGGAACTCGGGAAAACCTCGCAGAAAGCCGTTCAAAGATTCCACAAGTTTGGATACAGAAGATGGAGAGGCCGATGAGGGAAAGAAGCACTAGGGAAACAGGATTTGCTTTGCAAAACGGGGAGGCTGAGTAGTGAAGACTTGTTTGTTGTTTGTAAACTGTCCTGTGAATTATGAATGCTTGCCACAATCTTACCTCACACATTTTTTGCCTTGCTTGAATTGCCATTTTTCCCCAAAAATTTTTTTGTGTTTTCCATAAACACAATTTTCAATCACCTTTTTACTTCACACAAAATTTTCTGCTAATACTCTAGAAAATAGTCATTATTGTGGGGGATTTGGGTATCTGAGTCTATATGGCAAAGGTCATTAACATCAAGAATACAGCATGATTGAGTCTATATGGGAAAAGGTCATTAACATCAAGAACATAGAATGATTCGGTATGCCGTCAGTATTTATTTACTTGAAGGTGAATAAAGCTCGCTTTTGCTCTTCGTTTTCACACTGTCAAAGCTCTTGAGGCCTTTAGCCTTAAGTTTTACGATACATGGACGTTTATATATACACACAATAGACTTTGTGCTGCACCATGAACAATGAAATACAGAAAAACTGCAAATGGTTCTTCAGCCTTTCATTTTACGGTAAAGATTCCATAACAGTTGCTTAATTTAGGCGAAGCTTCAGAGAAAGGCCACTGCAGTTGAATTGTATCAAGTTTGTGTGCAGCTCATCCGCTCTGTAGCAGGTACTATCGAGGGTTTAAGCATAAATTGCACTAGTTGAAGGAACAAGTGGTTGGCGGCAGCAGCCTGGCTTTTCAGCCCTCAGTCTTTCGTAGCTTGGCACGGGCTTGTGTGATTGACAACAAGAGCGACTGATCCATGATTTTTCCAAGCAGCAATATTGTTGGTTCATCTTGTGTTTGGATTGCATTTTTCTAGAATTTTTGTAAAAAAATTACTGTTTGATATATGTGAAGTAAAAAGGTAACTGAAAAATGTGTTCACGGAAAAGTAGCAATTTTTCTTTGAAAAATGGCTGTCCAAACAATACAGGTTTGCAAGTTCGCCGCAACCAAAGAAATTTTCCATCATATGAGAGGCCTGTTCATGTATTGGTGTTGGAAATAGATGTATCGATAGGAAATTGGCTTAGAAACCCCACTTTCATGCAGAAATCCAAACCAATACCGGCCAAAAAGAAAATCAAGAGATTTTCAGATACATAAACTGCACCATCAAGGGCGGTTGACAAAAGGCTGTCAGTGTCCAACTCCAGACCTGGTTCGGCACCCAATGTTGCAAGGCCTACATTACCAGAGGAATACGCCATAAATATCACACTCATAATTATCAAAACATTAGCACTTATCATCCATTTTTGAACAGTAATACCTTTGACAACGCCAAAAGCCGCAGATGTTCCTGACTTGAGATGAATATCGTCCAAATTTCTTCTTACTGCATACCGGAAGGTTACTCCAAATAAAGCACAGCTAACACAGGTAATTCCTAGAGGGAGTATTAGGTCAGAGATGGCAGTTATTCGAGTTAAGGATAAGGGCAGCCCTGCCAAGGTGCCAACTATGGCAGATATTGAAGCCGCTTTTACAGATTCTAGTCTCTCTTCATTTCTGTCAACTGATTGAATTTTCACTGCAGTGAAAGAATCTTCCTCCCCGCCACTACCACCAATTAAAGCACGCTCTGCCTCTTCAACCATTGCTTTTGCATCTAAAATCTCTTTTTGACATTCTGCAATCTTCAACTCATTTGCACTCAGTATATCGAGCTAAAAATCACATCTCAAGCACATTTCAGCATGCAAATCGAAGTAGAGCGTTATATGGAATTGGAGCTAAAGCAAGGCTCAAACATTGGCATGGGAGGGCTGCGAAGGCACAGGATTGTCAAGAAAATGATGCTTTGGTTGACAAAATATCTCCTATGCTAGCCTTGTCAAGTAAATTAGATAGAAATATAATGCTACAACTAGCTAGCTATGCAGCGATCAGACTATTTAGATCACAAATAAGCTCTTAAAGAACCCTCACTTTGCACGTCCCATGCTACACCCATCTATGCTTCTCCTCCTATAACAAAAATAGCAGACTACTAGTAGTATTAACAAAAGCACTACTGTTTTTGGTGGTGCATACCTTGTGTGAGAGTATGAATAGCTGTTCAAGTTACAAAGCAATAAGACAAAGGTCAAGCAATAAGACAAAGGTCTTCACCATTGACAAGAGGTACAGGTGATATAATGAGCATGCACAACATCCACAGAGCAATTCGATAGCGTTTACGAGCAGAGCTTCCAATAAGGTCGGAAATCAAAATAATGCAGAAATTGTATTAGGAATTGGGGAGGAGAGAGAAAACGTTAAAGAAAAAAGAAAAAAAACCTGGGAAGTAGTGGATTGGAGCTTGTTAACATAATCCCTCAGGAGCTTAGCCTCGAGTTCTTGTCTTTGAATCTCAGCCAGCTGTTTCTTGGCCATTTCAACTCTGTGGGTTGCTTTCTCCAACCCATCCAGCAAAACCCGGTTCTCCTCTTTGTTGAACAGTTGTTCTACTCTCTCATCCACCATACCTGATAGTATATCCTCGAGACTGCTACCCGTTTCATTCTGATTCCCGTTGCTGCTGCTGCTGCATTTAACGAGATTTACTTGTAACCTTGTTAGTCTTCTTGGTCTTGTTGGTGCTGCAACTAACACCGCTGCCGCGTTTGAGAACAACTTTTTATTAGTGACTTGAAATTTCTGATTGTAGTGGTAGGAGACGTGAATTCTGATTCTGGGGTTTGGAAATGGGATTGACGAAAAATTGGATGCTGAAGCGATGGGTGATGAAGACGAACCCATCTAATCCGCAAGGGGAAAAAGCAAAGGGCCTCGAGACTGCTCCCAAAAAAAAAAAAAAAAAAATCTTCGCTTTGGGCTTTTATCCAGCCTTGCTCTCCATCTATATAAAATTACCATTTTGTTCCTTATAACGGAGTCTTGGCAAATGCTATCTTTACCACCATGTACGGGTACCCATTTTATTTTTTTCTGGTGCTAAACACAGACTCGACACGTGTGCAATAAAAATAAATAAATAGTATTTATGATCATATGTTTTATAGTATAAATTTTTCAATATTAAATCAATTTTTAATGTTTTAAATTTTTTATAAAATAATTCCATAATGATAGCTATAATGTTTAGAGATAATTATGCAAAAAACAGATGTTCAAATAGTTAAAAGTAAAAAATATTTATAGATAGTTATCTTGACGTGAATTCTGATTTGAAGGAAAATAATTCATCGTATGTGTGGATAAACTAAAAGAGAAATTTATAAGAAAGATATAATTAGCAATTAGAGTTTGTTTGGATTGTAAGTTATTTGAGATATTTTTTCTGTAGCACTTTTTATGATGTGATGTATGTGAGATAAAAAGGTAATTGGGAAGGTAAAAAGGTGTATTAAAAATTGTAATGATAATGTAAGCAAATATATTTGGAGAAATAAAAGCCAATCCAAACAAGTATTCTATTGGGAAAAATGATATGAGTATTTTCATTTGCAGAAGTGGGGAGGGAGGAAATTTTCGAGGATTATTGGAGGTTATTACAAGTAAAGTGACCATACATACGAGACATTGGTTTAAATTAAATAATAATACTCTAATAAAATATTATTATTTATTATTATAAAAAGGATCCGGAGCTGTTTGGATTTGGGCGGTTAGAAATAGCGACAGGCATGTTGGCCGCAGCAGTTCAAAGAGTTCTTCTCAGCAAGAAGCCGCTTTTCAACTTCAACTTTCACGCGCAACACAACAACTTCATCTTCCCTCTCATGGCAGCCACCTTCAGCACCGCTTCTTCTTCACCCACAGCTTCCGGCAACCTCACAACAACAAAGCGAGTGGGAACTCACAATGGTAGCTTCCACTGTGACGAAGCTCTCGGCTGCTTCATGATTCGCCTTACCAGAAAATTCTCCGATGCCCAAATCGTCCGTTCTCGTGATCCTCAGGTCATTATTGTTATCTCTTTCACACTTCGTGCAGGTTCTACTGGCGCCGCAGTTGTCGGTGGGTATAGGTTTGTGCATCTGACGTGTAGTTAATGTGTTTGATGAAATGCTTGAATTGAAGGTTTTGGAAAAGCTTGATGCTGTTCTTGATGTTGGTGGGATTTACGATCCAAGTCGCGATCGGTATGATCATCACCAAAAAGGTTTTGAGGAGGTTTTTGGGCATGGCTTTAATACAAAGCTCAGTAGTGCTGGTCTCGTCTACAAGGTAGAAAATATATATTTACGTAATTATGTCTGACGACGTATGCTTCTATGTCTCATTTGGCAGTTGAATAGACTTTCTCTATCAGTTGAGAGATTTTAGTTTCCATGATCTATCTTTTGAATCCTCTGTGACATCCGTTAAGAGTATTAAGTAACGATGCATTGCATTTGATTAGCACTTTGGAAAGGAGATTATCGCAAAAGAGCTTGGAGTTGAGGAACAACATCCTGATGTGCAAAGGTTGTTTTTAGCAGTTTATAAGAGCTTCATGGAGGTACTGACAAAGTGCTCTGTCTAAACCCCCTTCCCCGGTTATTTGACGATATAATTGTTCTCTTTGTGATCATGGCACCTCAAAGAATTCTGAATGTAGAACTGGATGGTAAAGTAACAAACTTCTTTGAGCCATAATTCGAGATCATATTATGGGAAAAAGATACCTTGCTCGAAAGGATTCTTTTATTTAAGAAGAAATCTTTGTGCTGAACGAAGTGTGAGGACAATATTAATTAGTCAATGCAATGCTTAAACATTTAGTTCCTGTGTTTAATTATCTATATCTCTTAAAGTAGTATGAAGGATAATTGACTGGCTATTAATTTGTAAAAGTTGGGAAGGAAATGAAGACTTGCTGTAGATTCTACAACACTTTTTACCTAGCTACAATTGTACTCCTGGAAAAAATATGTTTCTCATGGAAATGGGGTGGGGGCGGATAAATGTATGAAGTGATGAAATGTCATCTGTCTGTAATGGCATTTGGGACAGTTTGCACAAGTAGGAGATTTTTCTCCTTGGATCAATTGTGTTGACATTTTTGTTCAACTTTCACAGGCAATTGATGCGATAGACAATGGAATTAACCAATACGACACAGACCAGCCCCCGAAGTATGTAAACAATACTCACTTGTCTTCTCGGGTAGGAAGGTTAAATTTGGACTGGACCGATCCTGACCAGTCATCTGAGAGAGAGAATGAAGCCTTTGAACGTGCAATGATTCTGGCTGGGAGTGAGTTTTTGGATGTAAGGCTTCCTTATTTGTTTTTTTATCTATTTTTTGGAAGATTAAGTTTTTGCACTTTAAATCTTGCTAAAGATTTTGGGGAGTAGGGCTACTGTCACATTTATTTTGAAGGTTAATTAGTCTGGTTTTGATCTGACAAGGATAGAAGGATTTATAGCCCAATAGTTGACTAGTTGCACTGAAGTTGTTTGTTTAAACTGGTAACAAATCTTTCCTTTTATTCACAGAGTGTACGGTTTCATGTAAGATCATGGTTACCTGCTCGGGCAATTGTCATTGAGTCTCTTGCAGAAAGACAAGATATTGATCCAAGTGGAGAAATCATGGTCTTGAAGAGATTTTGCCCTGTAAGTAATTTGAAAACTTTGTGCAAGATAGTGCAGCTTTTTAATGCTTTTTCCCTTAAATCTACAATCTTTCATTACTCTGTAGCTCATAAGTGCTTGATTTAGATTGTTGTCATTATTACTCTGCACTTACTTGCAATCAGTTATTTCTTGGAAGACTTGTACTGGATAGCGCATATCTTTTGTTCTACAGTTGAGAATGTTCACTAACAGTTAAAGAGAGACAAGATAGGTTGTTGTTGCCTAGTGTCAGTTATGCATGTTTTCCGTCTTTATGAAACGAATAATATGTATACCTGTTTTCTGGTTACATTTTGTGAAGCTACCATCACATTATATGTATGCCATGCAAGTCACATTTGATTTGAAGGTGGGAAAACTTTCAAATTCTTGTATTGAACCGTGATGATTTGGCATCTTTTTGTTAGATTCTTTTTCGTCTTTTTTTTTTGAAACACGTTTTAATAGTATCATTAGTATTACAAATTCTATCTGTTAGATTTTTTTGTCTTTTTTTTTTTATAAGTTTTTCATAGTATCACCAGTATTACAAATTCTATGACACACCCATTTCTTTGCTGGGAGATACTGCGCATGGTACTTTATCAAAACATACCTCATATATTTATGGGTGTTAGAACCTTATCATAGTATCAGTTTGTTATTTGTCCACATAACCCATGGCATATGGGCTCCAAGCTGAGAAATTTTTATTTGGCATTGTGTTGTCCCATAGTGGAAGCTTCATTTGTTTGAGCTTGAGGCGGAGATGAAGATTGATCCTCCTATTAAATACGTCCTTTACCAGGTACCTATGTGCATCTTGTTTTGTTATCACTTTCATCTGAATTTTTTAACCTCTTGACATGGATTTTCCTCGAGTTCTTGGTTGGTTTAAAATTATTGTTTTCTTTGCTTTTGTAGGATGACAGAAGTAAAAGTTGGCGAGTGCAGGCAGTGGCAGTATCTCCTGATAGATTTGAGAGCCGGAAGGCCCTTCCAGCTCAATGGCGCGGCCTCAGAGATGATGAACTGTCTAAGTTGACTGGCATTCCTGGGTGTGTATTCGTGCATATGAGTGGTTTTATTGGTGGAAATCAAAGTTACGAGGGCGCTCTGGCAATGGCCCAGGCTGCTTTGAAACTCTAGGACACAAACCTAGAACTTCCAATTTTTTTCGCTAGGAGACAACTACTTCAGGATTCGAGCACAGTGCCAACCCAGCGTTGTTGCTGTCCTGCAGTTGTTCGCCTAAGAATTGTCAGCGTTGCCAGCTTTGAGTTTAGGTTTAACTTTGAGATGGATTTGGACGTTTTACTACCTTCTGAATTCATCACAAAGTTAGGAAGGAAGAAAGGAATTCAAAAATTTTTAAGTCGAAAGTGGGAATAGAATTTCAATGCGGATGTGTCCAATTATTTGTATACGCTACTGAGTGAAATTCTTTTGGCATGCAATGACACACTTATCTTTGATGGTCCTGGATGGACGGAAGATTGCTTTGTATGTTGAGATCTGCGTTTTTACGTTATTCAGAATTGACTGACTCTGCTTGACTTGAGATTGGGATGTCTACTTATTATAGGCTAAAGCTGCTGCATTCAGGTTTCAGCCTCTTACTACCATGGAAGGAAACAATCATCGTCATGCCTAGTAATCCCTTTTGGTTCTATTTCTGTTTCCGACTCGGGAGATATGTAATCAAGCAGCTGATTAAACCTACAAGTCTATCCTCCTATAATCAAATTAATTATGATCATAGGTGGTTCTTTTAGTGAATTAGCTATAATAAAGGTGAATGGAGGATGATGGTAGCGGGAAAGAAATGTACACTTTTTAAGGCAAACACTTGCCCTTGCATCCGGAATATGCAAAGGTTCCAGTCGAAAAATAATTAAAGAAAGCCCTAACGGTTCGTTTTTCTCATTTTGTGCGCGAAAACAATACAAGGCGCAAAGAGAGTCTTGGCCATCCCCCACAGGCCACAACCATACCCAAGTCGAAGTTAGTTCGGCCATGGCCACTGTGGCAAACAATTCTTCTTCTTCCCTCTCAACTCTCAGAAAAACAGCCCTTTATCCCACTCTCTCCCCAAGACCTCATTCAATTCAGCCACCCTTGCCCTTCTTTCCTTCTCCTCCAATTACCCATCTCTCCCTAAACCTCAAATGCTCCGGCCCCACCACTCCCATACGCATTAAAAGTTCTTCGTCCTCCGCCGCCGCCGCCGCCTCCGTCCCAGAAACACTCAAATCCCGCCTCAGAAATGGCGAGACGCTTTACGGCATATTCCTCCTCAGCTTCTCCCCAACCCTCGCCGAGATCGCCGGCCTGTCCGGTTACGACTTCGCAGTCGTCGACATGGAACACGGCCCCGGCGGCATCTCCGACGCCCTCCCTTGCCTCCACGCCCTTGCCGCCACCAACACTGCCGCCATCCTCAGGATCCCGGAATCCTCCGCCACCTGGGCCAAGAAGGCCTTGGATCTGGGCCCGCAAGGAATCATGTTCCCGATGATAGACGGGCCGAAGGCGGCCCAAAAGGCCGTGTCTTACTGCCGCTTCCCGCCCAGTGGGGTCCGGGGATCGGCGCACACAGTAGTTCGGGCCTCGGGCTACGGGATTGACGAGGGGTATTTAAGCAACTACGAGGAGGAGCTGTTGATCATGTGCCAGGTGGAGTGTGGGGAGGGAGTGAAGAGGATTAAGGAGATCGCGGCCGTTGATGGGGTGGACTGTATCCAAATGGGGCCGTTGGATTTAAGTGCGAGTCTGGGGTACTTGTGGGACCCGGGTCATAAGAAGGTGAAGGAGGTGATGAGGGCAGCCGAGAAGGCGGTGCTGGCGGAGTCGAAGCCGCCTGAGGAAGGAGGGGCCTACTTGGCTGGCTTTGCCATGCCGCACGATAGTGGGTTGGATTTAAAATCACGAGGGTATCACATGGTGTCTGGGGCAGTGGATGTAGGGTTGTTCAGGAATGCAGCTGTAGAGGACGTGCAGAGGTTTTGGTCCACGGGTGTGGAGGAGGCGGACAAGTCTTCAGAAGAAGGCGAGGGTGGTGAAAATGGGGATGAAAAGTATTGGAGCGAGTAAAATTTTTTTTTTAAAAAATGCTGCTGTTGAATTACCGTACCGTACCGTCTCTCAAATGTAAGATGTAAGGGTTGGGCAAAAATAAATAAATGAAATCCTCTTCGTGTTTGTCTTTCTTTCTCATTGGAGTATCATCTACCACCGCCCCCTTTCTTCTTTCCTTCGTCATGTGGACGAATTTGTTTCATGAGTTAGATTGCGAATGTGCGAACGTATCTGTATTACAAAATGTGGTTTTGATTGCCAAAGACGAAAAGGAAAGAAAGAAAGAATGTGAAAGGGAGCGCCCCCAATTCATGAGTTATTGAAAAAATTGTTGCCTACCGATTTCCTGCTGCTCCCTGCTCGTGTAACGGATATATAGGGTAATTGCTCTGTTGGAGAAAACATATGAGGAGCAAATTCTACTCACTACATTCAACAGATTAGGATCAAATGCTGCAAAGTGATTAATTTGGCGCGTATGAATAATTGTTGCCATGGGGGCTGAGTGACAGACAGAACTTACGTAGTGTCGGTAGATTGGGTGGGACTGTTATGAAAAGACCCTCGATCACTTTCAGTAGCCAGTTACTACATAATTCTTGCCCAGATGTTTCGGAAACAGGCATAGGCCTGTAACCAGTTCTTCCCAATGATGAGCTGCATCATGTGGTGCTTGTCCAAACTGTACCATGTGCTATGGTTTTCTCCAATAATGTAAAATTCCCCCAAGTCCTTACCATTCTCTCCTCTCTCTCTCTCTCTCTCTGCTGGGTTGTCCTACCTCGTCTTGCAGCATGCAAAACCAGTAGATCCAAAATGTTTGCACTGATTTACCATAACAAGAAATACCAATAAACATATCTTTATTGACTGTTCTGTTCCTTCCTGCCCCCAAATCATAAGTGTACCTATTATTGAACCCCCCCCCCCCCCTCCCCCCCAAAAAAAAAGGAAAGAAAGAAAGAAAGAGCGAAGCCAGAATAAAGGCCGAGCACTAGTACAAAAAAAAACATCCTCAGTCAAAGAACTCGCAAAAGAATCATGGGTGCCGGTGGTTAAAACATCAAACCTTTGACTGCATACCCAAAAAAAAAAAAAAACCGAGGACATTGTCGTAAATCCAGCTGGCACGTGTCTCTTAAGTCTTTACCCCACCAATCAATAATTGAGCAATCAATTAGTGAATACTCCGATTCTCTTTGGCCAATAAAAAAGTTCAGTTCCCGGACTCCCAAGTTGTGTCCCTCTCCAGATTTGACGGAGGAAAGGCAAGTGCAGAGTGCAGAGTGCAGTGTGCAGAGAGCAGCGACGCCACCATATGGCAAGTCTTAGAATTTCAAGATGCCAGTTTTTGCATGCTCTTCAGTTGTATCTTTTGATCCAAACCGCCACAGTCTGCTGCTACCAATACAAAGTCGGAGATTTGGATGCTTGGAACGTACCCTCTTCCGCAAATCCAGATGTCTACCACATATGGTCCAGCAACCACAACTTCACCATTGGAGATTCCCTCTGTGAGTTAATTCTTTGCAACTCCCTCGTTCCACTGAATTTTTTCCCCAGTTTTGCATTGCTCTCCACACTCTCTTTTGCAGTGTTCATATCAGCAATCTAATGATTCAGCTCCCAACTCTTTTGCAGTGTTCCTTTACCCTCCAAGTCAAGATTCCGTAATACAAGTAACAGCTCAATCCTATAAGAGCTGCAACCTTAAAGATCCAATCTTGACAATGAACGATGGCAATTCGCTCTTCAATATTACGTCCCCCGGCTTGTTTTACTTCACCAGTGGCGTACCGGGGCACTGTGAAAAGTCGCAAAAGATTCGAATTGCTGTTCCTGGAAATGGATCTTACGTATTTCCACCAGATGATGCTTCAACTGCACCTTCTCCTTCTTCTCCTACTGTTTTCGGTCCCATGCCAATGCAGGAAACAGCCCCCTCTTCGGCTCCATTGACCAGAGTTCGTCCCATCTCAATGTCGGCTGCCACTCTACTCTTCCTGTGTGTGAGTGTGATTGCGATCGGCCGCGTTTGAACGATCTGAATCTGAGCAAGAGACATTTTTAATGGTTTGAAAGAGGATACAATCATCCAAATCTCCGGAAGTTTATTTGTTCGCATATATAGTTTTGAATCAGGCAAATTGATTTGGGTTTGTCTTCTTTTACCTGTGGAGGAAGAAGTTGAATTTTTTTTTTCCATTTATTTCTTTTAAAAAAAATTAATTCTGGATTATTTGTACAAGATGATATACTCCGACCAACTATGATGGTTCTTTCATGTAATATGTAATTCTTTGCCATGATATAAAACAGTAAAGATTGTATTCACAAAAGCGTAAAGCTGTTGTTGACCCTACTTGCTATTTCGTATATGATATGAATATCAACCTTTTCTTCTTGCCCGGAAACATATCATCACTGCACACACGATCAAGTTCTCCATTATTGCCATTTTGTTACAGAGGAATTGAAGTGGAGAGTTAGATCCTGAGATTAATTTGGATGTGGGTCCCCTCCATATTCAGTTTCTGAAAAATCAAGAAAAATAGATACTCCCTCCGTCCCACTTTGATAGTTCTGGTTCTTTTTTCACACAGTTTAAGAAAAAGTAGTTAATTTTGTTGGAACAATCAATTTAGGTAGCTTTTTTCCTAAAATACCCTCACATTAATTAGAGCACAACTTTATGGGAACTTGAATTGATGGTAAAAAAAGAATAAACTCTCATTAAATGGAGTAGGTTTATAGTAACAATAACTTAAATTGAATAAGGGTATTTTAGAAAAATTAAAATATAACTACATTCTTCAATTGGAAAGTGGACTACGATTTGAGACAGACGAACAAGAAAAACAGGACTATCAAAGTGGGACGGAGGAAGTAAAACGTAGCAGCAGTTAGTAATTTGAGTTATTTCAAGCCGTTGTTTTCCTTCCTCTTTTGCTCTTCCCAATGTAAGTGAAGCACCAACTTCACTTAAAGGGTGACGCGTCCATACAATACACTTGTTGCCAGCTGAAACCAGCCACTCGCCATCGAGCATGAAAAGAACTAATTTTGTCAAATTTTCCCCAGCGAACATTCACTTTCACAAATACACCCATTTTTTTGTTAATCTCTTTAAACTCAGGTATAACGTAATTTCCTCACAAATTCCTTTTCGCATTCAACCGCAAAAGAACTTCCGAAGAAAACCACATTGCTAACTCAGCATTTCACAAGGAACCCCGCAGGAAATGCACAGCCAATATTAAACATTTACAGACCCCGCCAGAAATGCAGTAGTTGGATGACACTGCATCAGGTCAAGCTATACTGAAGGCGTTCTCATAGCAATGGTGAGGTCTAGTCATGGAGTCAGAGACAAACAATTTCACGCCACACACAGGCTGAGGAATTATAAATAAACATTGACATTTCTTTTCCTTCTATCACATCTAGAAAGTTAAACCTCTTCATTCTTTTTCTCCAAACTATGTATTACATGAAGGCGACGGTTTTCTGGTCCTAGCCTTGAAAGTGGGAAATTGGCATGAAGCCCACTAACCACCTCAATGGTTAACTGCCGCACGACCTCACCTATATGATACTAATAACTTAACAATTCCATAGTTTACCAAGTTACACTACACACGACTCAAGGTATTAGCTGGTCAACCCCACATCAGGACTTGTAGGCTTCTCTTGAGACACGTGAGCAAGGCCGGGAGCAGTGGCCTCCACATATGGAGTTCCTGAGGTTTTCAATTCACCTGCCGCAAACGGATTCCTTACCTGAGCAGCATTCAAGTCCACATCCATGGCAGATGATGATGCCCTTGGGGGTGATGCGGGCTGCACCTCCACATCTGGGTAAGCGGCCTTGAACCTCGCTCGAAGGCCGTCATCAACAAGCCGTACACCATTCAACTGGTTACCCAGTGCCATCCACCTGAAGAAGACATGTAAGCGTTACCAGCAGAGCTTTTAAAGCAACTTAATGATTCCTGTTAACTAGTTTCCTAAAAAAGAAGATACCCTTAGATGCATATTAAGCGAAAAAAAAACCTCAGATGCGTATCTGTTTGACAATCTCAAAAAATGTTCTAGAAATCATGATCACATACCCTGCATGACAATTATGCATTCGAGCAAATAACTCCAGCTTTCTTGCCCTTGGCATTATCCTCTCCAGCATGGGATACATCTAAATAATATGATAGGCACCAATTAGCCTCAGAAATTTATGACTCACAACACAGAACAAAAATAAGAATAAGAAAATTTTTTTCTCCCTTCCTTTGCAAGTGTATCCACTAAAACTGGAAAAAAGGGACCAATTTGCAGAAGAGCAGGACATATGATCACACACACACACACCCACAGATATACATATCTTTTCAATTTTTCCCCTCCCTTGCCATCAAAGGTGTAACTCAACTAACCTCATCTGGCTTCCGACTTGTCTCTCGGACCTCCGCAACAATGACATCAGTGTCAATGTTTCGATTTACTTCTGGATTGCCTTTTATCCCAACAAGGCAGTGCTCCTTACTGTGATTCAGCCAATGGCCTGTCCGGCCTGTTCTGATAATCCGCTGAAGTTGATTCGTCTTCACCCAGATAATCTCCTCAACACGCTTGTACCCCCAGAGTTCCAAACTGCAAGATGATGATAAAATTCTTGAGTTTCTAGTGACAATTTACATTGAAGCACGTAGTTCTATCTTTGCCTTGTTGGCAAATTGAAATGCACAACACAGTAACATCTAAATGAAAGACAAATCTTAGAAAGTAAACTTAAATGTTGAATGATATCTTGATCATTCAAGACAAATCTATTGCACCACGACTGGAAAAATATCATCATTGAGAAAAGATTGGATGATACAACAATCTGATTCTCATTTCGAGAAGCCAAAGTTACAAGAGCAATTACTCAACCCTACCTCAATATGGCAAGTTCAGATGATTTCTCTCACTTTTTAGTAAGCACATTTTTTGACCAACAAATAAGGATGGCACCAAACTTTTTTGGCATTACACCAGTGGCAATGACTTTCATATCCTAAAGAAAGCAAGGACAATCATTTCTAAATATGACATACCACTCACGCCCTAGCTCCATTGCACGTCCAGTTACCCACAGAAAAATCAGACCATCAGTCTGCAGAGCAGGAACATTGAGGGTACGCATTTCATCATCAGCCATTGTCCCATAGGGCAATTCCATATGAATGTCCCATGGTGGATCAGCCATGATAACTCCAAATTGACCTAGAATATCCATTCTAAATGAGCGTATGTCACAATTGATCCATTGTGCTTCACCAAGCTCTACTTCTGAACAATAGTCAGCCCGTTGAGGCTTCAATGATTTGGCAGGAGGTAATGCCCCTGGTCCCATTGGTGACATATCTGGTGTTGAGTCAAGCTCATAATGCACGTATTTGCAAGTCTGCCATGGATAGTGAGTATCAGTAACATGACAGACATTTCAGGTATCCCATTGTTGGTATTAAGATATAAAGCAAAAATTGAATTCACCTTCATGTGACGACAAGTATCAAGAAAAGAGCAGTCACCCAAGTTAACATCAGTATGCGGAGCAATTATCCTCCGAAAATGAACCTAAAACATCAAGTACCTTTACTTTTAGAAATCCTTCAAACAATATGGAACTTAAGTAGAATCATCTCAACTAGAGCAATATGACAAAAGAATACAAGGAAATAGACTCAAAAGAGTTACCTTTTCACAAGCAATATAAGAACCAGATTGCCGTCGGCAATCTTCCTTTGTCAACGCTGAGCAGTACTCCTTTACTTGGGAACCACCTTTGCTTTTGAACTGAAACAAAATCAAGGCAATCACATAACTCATTAAGGACGCTTAAAAGTCAAGAAAGCAACTTACTTAAGAGCTATTAGGGAGTACTAAAGCCTTGTCACGATCTAAGAAAGAAACTAACCTTTGCAGCCACAGCAGTTTCCCTAGCAGTGGGCCTGTGAATGAGGTCCAAAAGCTCCTCTCCGGTTTTAGACTTCTGCATTTCCCTAAAGCTCTTCTTATTCAACAAAGCCTCAAGATCCTTCATATCATCCTCCTCGGTCCTTGGCTTCAGAGCAATGGCACCCGGGCCGCCCATAGGTCCATTCGACCCCATGGGAGGTCTCTGCATAGGAGGCGGCACGCCAACACCTCTAGGGACCCCCATAATCCCAGCCATCCCTCTCGGACCACCACCCCTCGGCCCCACTCCTCCTCCGGGAGGAAACACGGGTGGCATTCCCGGCCCTCCCATCCACATATCCGGCATTGGCCTCCCCATTCCAAAACCTCCACCACTACTACTGACAAAATCACCCCCATTCCTGGGACCCTCAAGACCTCGACTTTTCTGGTCGGAATTTGAATCGCTCTGCTGCTTACTCTCCGGCAACTCTTTCAACAGGCGAGTCCTATCAATATTCATCACCATAACCCTAGACTTGCCACTGACCACAAACTCCTCCAGGTCCACAACTCCCCCATTCTCCTCGACCATGGAGCGCAAGGCCATCTCCACTGCCAAAATGGCCCCGGACTCGCCTCCGAGGTCCCTGAGTGCGGCCCGCTCAGCGGGCGTGGCAGACTGATCATTCTCGAGCTTCCTCAAAACCGTAGAGGAATCAATCGGGGTAAAGGGCACCCTCTCGAGCAAGCAAACAGCGACCATGGACCTGACGAGGGAGAGGGGCCCACCGGCATCGTCGATGAGAAACTTGTCGGAGTCGGAGTTGGGAGCCTGAGAGAGAGGTGGAATGCGAGGGGGCAATTTGGGAAGGTTGAGGTTGTTAGCGTTAGCGTTAGGGTTGGGAAGGGGGTTGGGAAGGGGAGAAAAGGGGCGGGAGTTGAAGGAAGAGATAGCTTTGAGAGAGAGGTCGAGAGAGGAGACGAGGTCGGGGACTAGGGTTTGGAGAGAGGCGATGAGGTGTAGCTGAGCGTTGTGTAAGGTCTCCACACGGGATTCTAGCTGCTTGCGGACCTGCTTGACGGCAGTCATGGACTCCTCGCTGCTGCCTTCAGATGGCGTCTCCATGTTATGTTTTTTCTTTTCTTTTCTTTTTCTTTCTTCCAATCCTAAGGTGAAATTGCAGTAAAAAAAATGGAGATTGGGCTTAATTAAGGCGTCTCAGTTTGTTTTCTGAGCGATCTGATGGGGTCCTGAGCAATCCTCCCCCTGCAAAGTGCAAGCTTCCAGAGTCCCCCCTCAGCCCTGCAGCTGCTGCTGCCGCCGCCTTTTCCGTGTTTGATAAAACAACAGAGGCAAAAGAAGGGTTAAATACTAAAAAGTCCATGTAATTCACTGAAAGTTCAACTTAGCTCCCTGTAATTTGCATACCATACTATAACTTTCTCTCGATTTTAATTAAATTGAAATTTGGACAAAAACCGTCTAAATTGAGCATGTAAAATGTCACGATTACTCTTTATAAATAATTGGATTAAATACCAATAAATCTTTATGATTTGTCGAATATTCTAGTTAATCCCCAGTAATTTACAAACCTACATATCTAGCTCTCTAATGATAAACAATTTCAATAAATCCTTTAACAACTACATTCTTATCTCTCTGTGGTTCAAAAATTTATATTTCAAACCTTCGTCATAAACAATCTCAATGAGTCATTTAACAACTTCGTAGGCCTATATTCTAGTCCACCGTAATAAACAATTTCAATAAATTCTTTAATAACTATATATTTAACTCTGTATAGTTCAAAAACTTGCAATTTAACACCTTGTGATAACAATTGCAATGAATCCTTTAACAACTACGAGGATGAAGAGAATGCCAATGTGATGAATTTCAATTGTTAGGAGAATCCTTTAACAATTGCTAATGTGACGAATTCAATTTAGTTAAAATTACGAGGAGCTAATATGTAGGTTTTCGAATTATAAAAGGTTAAGTTGAACATTCGACAAACCAAAAGCATTTTGACAATTAATCCTACTATTTTATAAAGGACAATTTTGATGTTTCACGTGCAATTGTTAATTTAAAGGTTTTTTTTGTCTACATTTCAATTTAGTTAAAACCATTGAAAGTTAGAATGTAAGTTTATGAACCATAAGCAGTCAAGTTCAATATTCAACAAATCACAAAGGGCTTTTTGGTATTTAACTTGGCAAAAGAACTAACTTGGTTTAGTGCATGAAATACGCTTTTCATTTCTAATATTTAGTATAATCAATTTTTAAATGACAAAATGGAATAAAATATGTGTAAATTTGACTTAATTATCCTGAAATCTATTATTGAGGATTACATATTTATACATTTATTTTGTTTATTTGCAAAATACTATTTGTTACTTTATACAAGGAACTTTGACTCTTTTTTTTTTGTATATTATGAATAACTTATGTACTTATTAAAATAATTTGATTATTATATTTTATTTATTTTTGAAATATGAATATTAATTTTCACTTTTTGTTTTAAATAACAATATAATTATCAGCTTATTAAAAATTAAATCACATGAAGTTAGACATTCATATTCTCCCTTTATTTTTTTCACTATGTCAAGTGCAAAAAAATGAAATATCTATACGTTTGCACATAAGTTTAAAGAAAAATATCTTAAAATTAGCAAAAAAAAAATTAAAAAATAACTGGAATAGTTTGTAAAAAAAATTAGGGTTAAAAACAAAAAAGCCCCCTGTGATAAACCTAATACACAGAAAAGCCCCCTATGGTTTCAAAATATACAACACGACCCCTCATGCTTTGAACTAAATTGTAAAGGTGACGGAATCCGTTAAACTTAACGGAAATGACATATTGGAACCTAAAAAAAATTTTTTATACCTAATTTTTATCAAATATACCTATTCTACCCCTTAACTCTCAATTCTCTCTACTTAGAAAATAAAATAAATGATTTTTTGAGCTGTTTTTTTGTTGAATTATATCAGGGTATTTTGGTCATTTTGACCATTTCCGTTAAGTTTAACGGATTCCGTCACCTTTACAATTTAGTTCAAAGCATGAGGGGTCGTGTTGTATATTTTGAAACCATGGGGGGCTTTTCTGTGTATTAGGTTTATCACAGGGGGCTTTTTTGTTTTTTACCCAAAAAATTATGGTCAATTATTGATTAAATTAATAAAAAGCCTAGTAGTTGGTAATGGAGTGAAAAAATGTATGAGAGTAAACTTGACACCAATAATTTTAGACATTTCAAGATGAAGGTGAAGGGATAGAGTGTCCAAGAAAAAGTTGAAATGACTCCAACTCAAAACATCCATATAATATGAGAATGAAATGCATAAGTGGGAAAAACCTTTTCATTCCGATTGATTATCGCGTACCAAATGTAGAGTAAGGAAAATTGCGTCGTTTTTCGTCATCACATTTTCCTATTACATTTTTCCTTCACATGCATCAAATCGCTACAGTAATTTTTCCATAGAAAATGACGGAAAATACAATCCAAACAGGGCTTGAGGCTCTGTTTAATAATCTGATTCAGCATTTAAATTTAATAGAATCAGATCTTAACATATTCAGATCTGTTTGATAATAAAAAATTGTACATTTGAATTAATTAAGTGGTACTGAATTTTTTTGGCAAAACTTGTTTCTAAAATTAAGTAATAAGATATTCGCTTATCACTGAATATGATATGCACTCAGATGTATTAGATTTAATTCTTAACAATTTAATAACTTAATGAATTCAAATTTTAGATTCAAATTTCAGATTTCAGTTTTATCAAACACAAACTTAGTAATCAAATCAACACAATCACACTTGGAGCCACTAACCATGAGTAACGACATTGAGCCGGTCCGTATGAAATAGTACTGTGTTACACATATTTGATCATCCCCAAGACTAACCTCTTCAACATTTGATTTATTTTTTGGAAAAGAGGAAAGATGCAGGTGTCGTCTCGAGACTTTCGGCCATTTGACTGAGTTCCTATGGAATGCATCTTGTAATGTTCTTAAGCTATACGGTTTCTAGCAAATTCATTAATACAATTCTAATTTTATTGAACCCAAAAAGAAAAAAAAAATTTTGTTTAATCTCGCAAATCACTCACCTCTGTTTCTAGAATTTAGGCACATCCACCTTTTATCTTGTAGAGCCTCGTTCTATTTTTTTTTTTTTTTTTATCAGACTTTTGAAGTTAGTTAATTAAATCTAATCCCAAATTAAACCCCAAAAGTCTCGTTCTATTTTCTAAAGTCTCTGCAATTGACAGTAACAAATGCTAACCATTACTCCTTTTTAAACAGCTTGACATCTTGGTCTGGTCATTTTCAAGATGAGTTCGAATAAGCTTAGCAAATTAATTTAGTTTTAAGCCTGCGGTGTCGAATTCACGAAACTAACGTTCTGTTTCGTAATTGATGAAAAACGGTGCATTTTGTAAGTCCAGATGATGAATATTCACACACTTTGCTATCGTTCTGTTTTTGACATGATTCTCAAAAACACAGCACAATCCAGCCAGATGATGCAATATTCAAACATCTCCCTGTCATTCTGTAAATTCTCAAAATGCAACATACAGTTCAGTAGTGTTTCCAACTTCGTGTGTTTGCATACAGTCTCGATAGCATGCATGCAATGCAATCCCGACTCCCTTGGCCAACCACCTCTTCCTTACCTCCTCCTTCGTCATTGATCAAGCAACCAAGAATTAGAATAAGACACAATTATATACATACAAGACAAGTAAAATCAGCTTTCTTGATCATTCATCTCAACTAGGAGATCACTGGACAGCCCTCAACCACTATCCCTTTAGCGGTTGGGCAAGTGGCGTAAGGACAACCATCAAGGTCATTTCCCCACCAACTGAGAGTGATGTCTTCCAATCCCAGTGCCATATACAGCAGAACCCCCATAAAGGCCAAACCTGCATCTAATGCACCAGAGAGTACGTAATTGAAGCGTCGCCAAGACTCTGGCCTATATCTGTACCATACATAGCCTGATAAGAACCCAACTATAATCCAGGTGGTGTAGTTAACTGCAGTTGCCGGTGGCATGCTTCCGGTGGCTCCAATCAATACTGGCATGTTTATAAGTTTAATCCAATGTTGATTGGGGAAGGCCCTAGCAGCCAACCACACAAGAAGAGGAGCAATTGCTCCCCCAAGGAAGAACCAATTCACCATTGCGTACGTTCCCAAATCTCCAAAAATTCTACGTGGGCCGATGAGTCCCCAGATTACTGATGCATCATAAAATACACGATCACTTGGACAGGTCCATACTGATTGAGAAGATGTTGTCTCGCATATGTCCGGGATGGTCTCCAGCAACCACCATGCCGTGCCCAAATACACAAAAGCCGCTATTAGAGTTCCAACAACCTGAAAAACAAAACTTACTAATTGTACTTAGGCAGCTTTTAAATTAATAGAGTATTCGTTCGATTAAAGGAATGCTCATCAAGAAACGTACTTAAGCTGTAAGCAATTAATAGAAAGTGATCGAACCTGCGCCATAAACATTGTTCTGGGAGGAATTTTCATGTAATGGCCGAGCTTGAAATCTTGCAAGAAAGTTATGGCCTGAGACATGCTAATGTATCCATACACCTTGAAGCACATGTTTGCCACGGGATATCCCGGATATATGTAGCCGATGATATATTCGGTGATGATGTTCAACCCCGGTGACTATCATTTCAAGGATAAACTTTCAGGAAATCACACAAGTAACTTCTTGTGAGAGAGAGTGAAAAAAAAAATCAATCTTTTTTTTTTATGCATTGCAGTTTTCAAAAGTATGGGTACTAGTCATACTAGCTAGTATGATAAGGAATTACCTGGTTAGTGATGGCAGTGATTATGCCAATAGGCAGAGTGAAGAAAATGGCGATTAAACAAGCTAGTAGGACGCCCCACCATGGCAACTGAAGTTGCTCGTTGTAATATTCACAAACAAAAATTGTAAGCGCAATGTTTGCGACCAAAATGCACCAAAACCACCACTCGGGTACTTGATTGTACTTGCTCATGAGCCTTGTGTGTATGTCCATTTTCTTCTCTTTGAAACTTGATTTGCTCTGCTCCCATATTTCTCTGCATTTAGTTTGAAAGCTGAAATGTATGAGCTTTACACTTGCAACATCTAGTTCATCTCCACGATCAGCATCATTGTAAGATGAAACATCAAATCATAAGAAGCCCATGAAACTAATAGAAATAGGAGCGATGCAAGCAAGGAACATAGCAGCAGTACTCCTATTTAGCATTTAGGGGCGTACCTGCCATGGAAAAGACAAACGTGCGTAATGGTAGCAGTGAGAGCGGCAAAGCCAATGCCGTAAGTCATTGCAAAAAATGTGCTGAGATAAAGGGTTCCCTCTCGCTCATATGCCGCAATATCCAGGTGAAAGTTAGAGTCAATAATGGCGGTGATGTCGTAAACTTGGCCTTGGGCATTGAAGAGCTCATCGGAGAATATGGGGAAAGTCTTGGCTTTGTAAAGGTCGAGCCAGTAGGCTAGAGGAGTCAGCGCATACATGACCAGCACAAATCCTGCAGCAACATTGGCCGTGGCAAACCATGGGCTTGCCAATGGGCTTCCTAGATAGGATGAGATTGTGGACCAGTCAAGCCCCATGGCCCCAATTCCCAGCCCATTCAGGCCGGAACCTAGCTGCTGGGCTAGGATTGATGTAGGAAAGATCCAACACAGCCATGAAAGGGAGGTTAGCATTTGGAAAAGGTAGCCTGGAAATACATAGTAAGCAAAGCTGGAAATGAAGGCAATTAGAAAGAATTGGGTTCGCGTTAGACCCCTTCTGGGCCTTTCTTCCTTCTCATGGAGAGCCCTGTAAAAATTATAAATGCATTAATAATAATAATTTGTTTTTGTTTCTTCTTTTAACAACAATATATCGACATTATTTGAATGTTCAACGAATTTCTGCGGACTGAAAAGTTAAAACCAGTTACTTAGAAAATGGTGAGTTGAGTGCATTTTGATCCATGGAAGTCGCAGCAGCAAGCCAGCAACACTATATATTATCAGTATATACATGGGTATATGTATAGAATTATTTACATGATGCAGGCAGTAGGCAGTAAATTTAGTCGGTCGGTGCAAACCTGAACAAGGAGACTTGGACTAGATTGGCTGGCCACCACATGGCCGCCGGCTCCACCAAATACCTTCTGAAAATACCAGCCCATCCAAACCCCAACACCTACCATTCAAATTAACCATGTATTCACTACTAATCCAATATGATCATCTTCATATGTATGTATGTATGTATGTTTGTATATGTATATATATATATAGGTGCATATACATCCAGCAACCATTCAACTCATTAAGCACAGGCAAGTAGGTAGGATATATATCTAGGAGTTGGCTTACAACGTAGTACTATGTACTAATTACCTGAGTTGTTAAAACAACAATCAAGGACACGAAGAAGGTGATGTGCCGTTTATAGAAAGCCTTGACAACAGTGACTATGTGAATAGCATAAACGGTGCCCGCACCAGAGTTTGCGAATATGGTTATCAACACGTGTTCTTTTACATTGAATGGCCCCGGATTCAGCGAGAATTCCCAGCGGCTCCCTTTGAAGAAGGCCCCTTTGGGGAGCCTGGCAGCCATGAGCTGGCCCAGAGGGACTACGGCTATCTGAGCCGAGATGGCTGTGATGGTCAAGGGTTCGGTTCTGTACCAGAAGAACTGGTTCAGAAAGGACAGCAAGATGCAGGAGAGCGTCCCCAGCACCCACATTCTGAAGGTGAGGACCGGAAGAGAAGGGTCGTCTGTGGTTGGTACCGTAAGTGCCACCTGCGGGATTGGCGAATTTTCTTCTTCTTCTTCTTCGTCGTATACATGGTGGACCTCATTAGATTTGGAGCTCGATAGTGCATAAACATCATCATCATTAATGTCTTCATCTTTCGAGACTGCGCAGATGGAGATTAGTTCATTGTTTTACGACGATGGAGTTGTTGTAAAACAAGAAACAAGGGGTCTTTAACTAGCTATTACTCTGTAGGCTTTGACTTTATCTTAATGCATCTTTATTTACCAAAAAAAAACAGGAGTAAAACAGATGGATCAGTATAACTGGAAACTGTACCTATATCTAGCTAGCTAGCCAGCCCGCTAATACCACTACTAATTAGAGCGTAGAGAGAGCACTTACTTATGAGAGGAGCCCGAATCTCATCTGCTGATGATTCTTCCATTGCTGCTCCCGATAAGCTCTTAATGAAGCTGCTCTTTCTATATATATATATATATACAGTACACACAAACAATATAACGGAGCAGTACTTTCTCGTCACCGCTATTCTGTAGTAAGTATTCTTGATTCGTTAGACTTGTAGGTGGAAGTGATTCTTAACTAAAGAATCTCGTTCCGTGTGCAGGTAGACAAGATAAATTTTAGTTGCTACTACTTATTAATTATGCAGGTGTCATGAACAAAAAAAAGTTTAAGTGAGGGCTGGGATTTTTGAAACTTGAGGACTCTAATTTGTTAGTTGTAAATTTGGAGAATGGTAGCGTGCAAAGTTATATCATATCATATGAGAGGATGAACTCCGCCCTGGGCTGGTGGGTGAGTTGTTGCAGTTGGCGGGCCACGTGGTGCTCTGTTGACTCGCTTTGCCTTTCCCAGTTGAAGTTAATGGTCAACGTATCATTAGGATTTGAGTGAGACTTAAAAAAAAAAATCATTGCTTAATTCCACCCTTCACATCATGGAATGATGGAAATGGAATAATACTTGATGGAAATTCAAGCTTCCTGTCGAAATATAATACTTCTTTTAGCAGTTGCTTAATTACTCCAATAAAACTTGAAAAGTTTATACATATGTAGTATAATAATGTAGCCTCAAGTCGCTGAAATAAACCGAAAGAGAAATATTTCGGCCGTTGCTTGCATTGCGTGGAATTCAGAGAAGTTAAAGATCCTGCCATTTTTTTTTTTCCAATTTAATCACCTCTAGAATTTCTTTATTTCTAGAAATTAGGCGAGAGGTGTTGAATAATGAATATTGGAAACTGGTCTCCTTCAATGCATGGGGTTTAGGGTATGAAAGCAACTTGCCAAGGATCCTGAGAGGGGAGGATGTAGGGTTTTTTGTTTACAAGGAAAAACAAACATTTTTATTAATACTCCCTCCGTCCCACTTTGATAGTCCTGTTTCTTTTTTCACACAGTTTAAGAAAAAGTAGTTAACTTTGTTGGAAAAGTAAATTTAGATTGCTATTTTTCTAAATACCCTCACATTAAATATGGTACAACTTTATGAGAACTTGAATTGATAGTAAAAAAAGAATCAACTCTCATTAAATGGGGTAAGTTTATAGTAACAACTACTTACATTGAATAAGGGTATTTTAAGAAAATTAAAATACAACTACATTCTTCAATTGGAAAGTGGACTACAATTTGGAACAGATGAAAAAGGAATACAGGACTATCAAAGTGGGACGGAGGGAGTATATTATTGGATGACGCGAAGGGGCCATTTTATTAATACTAAGAAATTACAAAAGTTGTAGCCTTAACAGCCAAATTATGAGCCAAATTGACTGTTGATCTGCTAACTTTGACAAAAATAATTTTAGCAAAAAAATTGGTAAAATGCACGAGACATCTCGTAAAAATTGGTAAAATTGGAAGTGTTTCTGGAAATTAATGTGTGTTCTTCCTGCTCAGGTATCATGCTATCAAAGACTAGTTCAGTAAACATGGGTTGACTCTTCAATTATTGCCTTGAAGCCTTCAAGACGGGGTTTTTTTTTTTTTGGGAATGAATCCTGGTTCCATTATGGGGGGGGCCTTGTTTTGAAGGAGCGTTTCGTTATAGTTACATTGATTGATTCTAGTGAATGGATTTGACGATCTGTTTATCTCATAAAAGTGCTTATCAGAAAGCTGTTACAGTGAAATTTTCTTAAAATCAAAAGATCTGAACAATAAACCCAAGATTATGGTATTTACGGGCTCATATTGTGCAAATAGGTCTCAGACGAATGGATGTAGTTTTTAATTTTTAACGAAAATTTTGAAGGGACAAGAACAAATTTTAAAGGAAACTGTCCAACGTATTTGGATTTTTTCAGAAGTGAAAGCTTTGGAAGCATCAATTTTTGGGCCATCCTCCCGGTACCCCATATCCGCCATTGCTCAACAGCATATCACAAAATCTTGGGAGCAATGAATTTTGATCATCCGACAGACAGGTACACATACGCCTGTTGGCCCAAGCAATAATGGTTCAAAAATCATTAAGCTGCACAAGATAAGCTGCAAGATTAGAAAAGGCATCTCCCAAAGCACAAAAACGCTCGAGTATCACCTTCCTCCTCCCCTTAAACTTAAAGAAAGAAAGGGGACAAACACACACACACACACACACACAAAATTATTTTTTGCTCTGTACTTTCTACCCCTTAACAGTGACAATTGAATATCACGTTCTTAAATTTTAAAAAAAAAACACACACACACACACACAATTATGTCGCTTTTTAATTATGATTATTCTCAAATAAAGAGGGAGCTCATGGTTCGCTCGAATGATGTCTTCAGCTTTTACACGAAGAAGAACAGGCAAAAAGAAGACTGGAGCCTTGACGAGGAGGCAATGGCATGTGAAGTAACCTTTTGAGAACAAATTTTGACCATTTAAAGTTGGAGCAAATGATCTTTATTTTTATCAAGCTGTAAACCTTTTTCTTTTTTTATTTATTTACATATACAAGAAAATATGTGCAACTGCAAAAATAAATATGCATCCGGATATTTGAAGGATTGAGGAATGAATCACATAATTGATCAATACTTGATCTGAAAGCATTTGATGCTTCGAATTCATCATCTCGTCGTATTCCGGCTTATCTCAACAATTTTATGTTTCCATTGAATTTGGCAACTAGTCACCCTTCTGTTTTAAGGTTAGGAGTTCCACTAATTAGGCAAAGTATTGTAAGTAACTTTTTCTAATTTAGTAGCTTATTTTTACGGTTTGTAGGTTAGTATTCCTACTATTTCCATCATTTTGCATAGTTAGTGTTGGTTAAAACGAAAATTGAGGAGTTTCGGGTAGCCACAATTGCCACATTAACTGATAAGGTCGAAAGATAAACCAAACTATTTAATCTTTGAACTTGATTCGAGCTCGTCTGAGCTTGATTCGACAATTGGTCAAGTCAAATTTGAACAAAATTTTATATTCGATATCTTTTAATCTCGATAAAAAACCTCGTTCAAGTTCGATTCGAAAATAAACAAACTGAATTTGAACAAGTTTCAAACTGGTTAAAAAAAATTAAAAGATTGAACTTTAGAACGTTCGATTTGATTACACTCATTTAAATCCCTGGTTGCTAAAAGGTCAAGATTAGTACAAAATAAATTATAAAGCTCGCATTACATTACATTATGTATATCGTTTCTAATACTATATGTGGGATCTAAAAAAATTTGTTTTATGCTTACCTTACAATCAAAGTGATATACATTCCAAAAAATTGAGCGTATATTTTATTTTGTTGAATTGAGCGAAACATTTCTGCTTGAACTGCCTTCCCTAAAATGAGTGTAATACTACTGTAATCTTGTATATTTATTTATTTTTTTTAAAAAAATTGACTTTGTCAACTCAGCTAACCTTGAGTTTGATAAGCATATACACATGATTTATATTAAGAATTTTTTTTTTACCGTTGTAATTTTTTTTTTGGGGTCTAATTTAATCAAGTCCTAACAAATTACAGGTACTATATATATATTTTCTGTGGCGCAACTTGTCATCTTCTAATCAAAGAGCTCACCAAACTCCGACAGACCTCAACAGTTCCCAAACCCTCTGAAAACCTCCGCCCCTAACTTCTTCCTCCTCTTTACGCTTAACTTCTCCTTCTCTCTCACGTACGATCCCCCCACAAATTTCAACTGATCCCCGCATAATCATTCCACAATGGTCAGGTTAGATCAAAATTGCATTTATTTCCTTAATTACATGAAGAAACCGAACAAAAAGAGGGAGGAAAGGACCAGCATCTGTTAAAACTCGTAGCTGAAGTTCTTGATTTTCATATTGAAACTTCTTTTAGCTAATGACTTAGTGTTTGCAATTGGGTTTTTCTGTTTATTGTTTGGGTTGTATATTTTTATCAAATATTTCTTGTTTAAACATGTGATTCTGTCGCTATCACTTTCTTCTTGTATTGTCTTTTTTCACTTCTTAATAGCTAATTGTATGTTTTTACTCAATTCATCATGATTGGCTTTTCCTTTGATTGCAATCTAGGTATTGATCACCGTGTTGAGCTGCTGTTTCTTGTTTGACTGTTGTTAGCAGATATCCAGTCAAAGAATTTTGGTTAAAGGTATAGGATTTGGAAGGCTCGCTTGAATTTTGGCAGAAATGTGAGGTCCTTTCTCGCTTGCCTTCCTTCATACTATTGTTGTTATGCATTTCTATGCAAGTTTTGATTTTTATACGTCAGTTTTTTTCTAGCTTGTTTCATTGTTTCCATTGTTTTAGCCATGATGATCTTGATTTACAGCTGCTTCTTTAGTGTCGGTGTTGATCTTGCTCGTCAATGGCTGAGTTGATGGGGCCAAGATTGTACAGTTGCTGTAATTGTAGAAATCAAGTTGCACTTCATGATGATGTCATTTCCAAAGCATTTCAGGTCAATTTTTATCTTTTCGGTGAAATAACTATTGTGTGGACACTAAAAAAAATTTGATCTTCAATCTATTTATTGGGGGTGTTTGAGATTGCTTTATTCAGTAGGGTAGTTTCAGTAAGAGGAACATTCAAATTGAGTATTGGATGCTTACACTTCAGAGGCTGCTCTAAAAACTCCTCTATGCAGTTCTTTTGAAACAAATTTTAGATGCAAAGAGATTTCTGTGCATTTGTAACCTAAAATTGGTGATCAGAAGTCATTCTAAGAAATGATTTGGGGCATTCACACAGTTGCTCAAGAATATGCTTCTTGAATCGAATTCAAATTACAATTCAACTCAAACAAGATAGCTGTCATGATATTTGGCTTTGTTCCTTTGAAATTGTAGCTTCAATCTATACTTCGTTGATCAATGGAAAGATTCAAGTATGACTGTATTGGGAGATGTAAATTATTAGTTAAAGGATATCTCTTGGTATTTGTCCTATAATATTGCTGGCTATTTATGAAATAGGGAAGAAATGGTCGAGCCTTTCTATTCTCCCATGCAATGAATGTTGTTGTGGGGCCTAAAGAGGATAGGCAGCTTATGACCGGCCTCCACACAGTCGCTGATGTCTATTGTAATGATTGCCGTGAGGTGCTGGGTTGGAAATATGAACGAGCTTATGAAGAAACACAGAAGTACAAGGAAGGGAAGTTTATACTTGAAAAGTCAAAAATTGTGAAGGAAAACTGGTAGTGCAGGTTAGCGATTGTCCTCTGTACGAAATATGGGCGCAAGTTTGATAATGGTTGCATATATGTATCGAACAATTTCTCATCAATTCAAAGTGTTGATTCATTGTTTGTTGCTGTGGATATCTTCTGGATTTCCTCTGGACTATTTTGGAGATCATGGGATTCGTACATAAATACGTCATATTCAATATCTCTATCTTTGTGCTCCCTTGATTAGTTGAAATAATAAACTTGTATCCTCCCTTTCAATGGGGAAGCCAGATTTAGTTCATTCTATGGTGATATTCCAAATTTGCATTCTATGCCATGATCATTTCTGTCTTAGCACCTTTCATCTTCCATAATCATAGACTTCTGGCAAAGAGAGTTGTTCAGCCTGGAAATTTTACTTTAAAAATGAGAATTCTACTGCCTCAGATAAAGTTATTCTCATTCGCTAATAGCTAATAGCTGTCTTCGAATTTGCCTAGTAACAGCAAGAATGAAATTTGATGGTCAGGCCCAAACACCCAATACAGATCATCTTCATGGAATGACCCCCTAGAGTTTTTACATCTTAGCATAGGACATATTCTCTCTGTCTGCTGTATTTATACACTTGTCCTGGAGAAGTGGTGAAAACTGGAGATAATAGGAGTGTGTGAATGTAATTTTGTCTTGTTACTAATCAGCTAACTCTTAGATGAGATAATGTCTCAAGTTGAGACAACCTAATGAAGAAGTGTGTAGAGTTGGCAACGAATTGAATCAAGGCATGCCCAAGAGTTGGCAGGCACAGGTTTCAGTTTTGTGGGTCTATTCAAAGCTCTGGCTCCCGTTCTTGAATCCTCAGTAGTAAGTTGCTTCTTTTGCATTATAATATATTGGTCTTAAAAAGCCAAGCATCACAGGATCTCTATCAAGATTGAACTGTTATGGTTAGAGATAAGTTTAATTCTTTCAATTTTGACATGACTCAAAGTCACAGCCGATCACTCTTAATTTGTTTCCTTTTCGGGGGAATTGTTGAAATAAGAACCATTTTGTTGAACCAAACTCGAATATTGAACTAATTTCAGGTTTCACTGAAAATGACAGAAATCATTCCAGTGTTCTCAATTCATGTGCATTGGCTCCTGTTTCTCAGTACCATGGTTGCAAACGTCTTGAGAACGAACAAGTTGCAAATATACGGAGAATCACTCTTGAAAATAAAAGGAGACACCAAAAACAGAGCATGTTTTATTGATCAGATAGATTCCCAGAAGTTTCAGGAAAAGGGAGTTGTTTTTATTTTAATGCCCAAAAACAAAATGTACATAATGCTGTACAAACACAAAAGAAACAAACCCAAAAATGAAAAATAAAGATGTTGCAAAGAAACAATTTCCAAAAGGGAAATTTGCCAAATTGATCCCTAACATTTACCAAAAACACTTTTTTAGTCCCTAACATATAAAATCAGCCAAAATTGTCCTTCACATTTAAATTGTGATCCAATTTGGTCCTAATGCTCGTTTTTGCTCCTTTCTCCGGCTAAAAATAGCACGCCCCTCTCACGTGGTCATATTTTCAAGGGCAAAATTGAAAAACACAAATCCCAGATCCACTGGGGACGATCCCTGACCTCACAATTTTTATCTTGCTTCGACTCTCTAAGGACAGGCTCACCACAACGGTGACTAAGTTCACCTGAACAGAAGCATATTTGGAGGTGATCAGAAGAGGTGCCGCGTGTCGCTGGTGGAGGCGCGAGGAGAGAGAAGAGGGAGTGAAGTGAGGTGAGGTGAGGTACGCGACGCGCGCCAGTGGCGTCGAGCAGCGGCGTCGGCTGCTTCTCATGGATGCGGGCTGCGGCGTCGGGGCAGGCGGAGGATGAAATAGAGCCGCGCAGTGGCGGCGCGCTGAGCAGTGGGGCGGCGTGCGCTGGGGTCGCGGGTGAGCTGGTGGAAGGATCACGCGGGCAGTGCGCAGGGCAGCGGAGTAGAGATCCCGCGACAGTGGAGAGAGGCGGTGGACAAGCGAGGTTGAAGGGGCGGAGGATACGGCAGCGGTGATGAGGGCTCTCGGTCGCGATGGAGAAGAAGAAACAGGGGAAAAGAAGAAAGAAGAAGAAAGCTTTTGTTTTCCAATTTTGCCCTTGAAAATATGACCATGTGAGAGGGGCGTGCTATTTTTAGCCGGAGAAAGGAGCAAAAACGAGCATTAGGACTAAATTGGATCACAATTTAAATGTGAAGGACAATTTTGGCTGATTTTATATGTTAGGGACTAAAAAAGTGTTTTTGGTAAATGTTAGGGACCAATTTGGCAAATTTCCCTTTCCAAAACAAGCATTTTTTTTTATTATTTACAAACACATTTGATCCCAGCCAGATTTCTTTATCTGCCTGAAAAGAATTGTTCTCATTTGTTCAAAGAAGAAACTAAATGCCCATAAAACAGAAATAAAAAAAAAAACCTACAAGTAATATACATCAAGAAACAGGCATCGTCTTGCTTGTGGCCCACCTCTTCTTAGCATTTGCCAGTGCCTCCTCTCTCATCCTTAAAAGTTCATGGCAACACTGGTCGTATTGAACAGCTATTGCATTGAGTTCTAGCTTCAGCTCTAAGCATTGATCTTTTTCTGAGTCTTTTTCATTCAGAGGCGCAGAAGAAAAACTGAAGCACAAATCGTTAGATATTGCACTGCTAGAACCAACAATTGACAACCCTGATTTCTTTGTACATTCACTCATCACAGACTCACTGATATTACCGTCGTAAACCTCAGCGCCATATTTCTTGCAAACAATGCCTAAGTCAGAACTGCACAAAGAATTAGTAAATCCTTGATCGTGCTTTGATAACTTCTCAACTGACTCTTCAGCATCATGTCTGTCAACAAAAATGAATTCGGTAAAAGCATGCGGTTCATTTAAATCATGGCAGGGCATACTATTCGATCCCCGTTCTATGCTGTAGCTTGTTAAGAGGTGACCATTTTGACATATGCCAGACTTCTTGTTTAAGTCGCCTACTCCAGCCAAACTTTCAAATGACGGTTTCCAGTCGGGAACCATTTCTAAAATTAAACAGTCAATCAACTCCGCTATGAGAAAGACATCGTCACTCAATAAACCAAGCTGTTCAACCATCTCGCCAGCTATTGAAATCGCAGTATCAGCATCCAGATAGAACATAAAGTGGATATTCCTTACCCGCCCTGTTGAAAACAAACAAAAGCTTAACTTTTTGGAATAGAGTATTGCTTTTAAGAAGTATTGATACCTTGGCAACAGCTGAGTTCCTCACCATGAAAGTCAGCAATGCGCAATGTCAATGATATGGAACAACTATCACGAATTTCCCCTCGCAATCTAAATTCATTTCTGGTGTTGTATCTGTGCAACATTACGTTATGGGTTTCAATGGTGCTTTCTCCACAGGCATCATATGACACATTTCTGTATGTAGGTTCTATATCCATAGAAAGAGAATCAGCCTTGCAAAAGTTCATTGCTTTGGATGTAATACTAAGCGGTTGCACAAGATTGCACAGTAACTCCTTTGAACTTTCAGATGAAAGAAACGGATCTTTCAAGAGCTCTGCTGCATTCAACCTCTGACCTGCTGGGAGCAAACATTTTTCTATGAGCTGCTTTGCTTGGGGGTCCTTAACATTACCAAGCGCAGCTGGCTTTATCCCCTGGAGCAAAACATATTAGCCTACATTAAAAGAACGATTTAACAAAATATCAAAGATGTGCATGAAGCTACTCCTAGGTTAAAAACACAGAAAAAATTTAAATTATACACATTACATGGAGAAACTTGGCAATTTGGTTAACTTACTGAAGTGACCTTTTTATAGATTTGAGCTTGATTTTTGCATTCACCGTATGGATATTCACAGGTTATCATCTCCAACAAACACATGCCAAAAGAATAGATGTCAACAAGTTGATTATACTCCTCTTCATAGAGCTCAGGAGCCATAAATTCAGGAGTGCCTAGAAGAAAAAGCATTAAAATACTATACTTGCATCACAGTTGCAACATTGTTAATGCAAGTGAAAAGATTACCAATAACACTTCGCACAGTACGCTGCTGCATCATTGTTGCTAAGCCTAAATCTCCAATTTTAACTTCTCCATGATTTCCATTAACAAAGATATTGTCACACTTCAAATCTCTATGAATGATCGGTGGGTCATGATTGTGGAGATAGTGTAAGCCTTGCAGTATCTGTCTAGCCCAGTTCTTAATAGCCTTCAGCTCGACATTTCTGTGCTTCTTGCGGTACCTAAGTTCCCGTAATGAAGCAAATGAATTAGAGAACAAGAAGAAAACTGAGGTTTATATGGGAAAAGAACAACAGTACTCACTGCCTCAAACTTCCTGAAGTGAACAACTCAGTAATCATGTTTATTGTTTTGTTCTCATCATCAACCCAAGAGGTATATAACTTCATGATGTTCTCATGTTTCAATGTTCTCAACAGGTGAACCTCAGAATATAATCTTCGAAGATTTTCTGAAGACTGCAATGCGTCGTCAATGCTTACTTGGTTCCACGCAATTTCAATTCCATCTACTTCATCAAACCCCTTATAACTAGAAAGCAGAAGGAATCCAAAAAAAAAGAAAAAAATCATTTGCAACAGCATGTGGACGTTGAAATTGGTCAAACTGAAACTAAGATCACATCCATAAACTGAGTAATCTGCAAACAAACAGACAGCAGATAGGTCTAGGAACCATACACAATCTTGAATGCTCCTCTCCCCAAGATTTCATTATACTGAAGAAGAAAAACAAAGAAACATGGTGATGGAGTTGCTAAATCAAAAAATAGTAGCTAAAGACGTAACTTAAAAGAACAACACCATGAGAACCAGCAAGTATTTGAGCTCAACAAAAATTTGAAGTTAATACAACACCATAGAGCTTGCAAGTGCTAGCACTTGCATCTTCTACCATCAAATACATTTAAAGTTGAGTTTAATGTGCTGAAGCACAACTTTGTAAAAGGACCTAGGCCTTGTTTGTGTTGACAAGATACCAGGTGTAAGTTAGCTAGACCTCTAACGATCTCTGCAGCCACACAGGCACAGACCACTCACCAAAAAAAGGGTGAAGAATGAGCTTAGCTAAATCACAAGCACAAATTTTTATAGGGTAAACTCTTAACATTCTTGGTTGCTCAAAATTTCCTTCTCGGCAGTAAAGTTTACACAATCAAACTCCTTGAGCCTAAAATGAATTCAAAGTACGCAGACAAGACATCAACAAGGAAAATCAGTCTTCCTTAGCGATTCGCCTACTTAAACAGAGGCTTCGTTCGATTCTCTATCAGAATTGGAACTGGATTCCAATAGGAAATGTATATGATTCACTACAAGCTACAAGATTCCTAAAGAATATGATTAAAATTCCAACTTTCACAGATAAAATAAACAGCCTTAAACTAGTCAGAAGAAAAAATAATGTAAAATTAAAGAAAATCCATAAACTTAAGATGAATATGTTGATGGTGTCAAGTTCCGACACCTGTAGCTCAATAATCCATAGATCCACCAAAATGTTTCAATAAGAAGAGTAAAATGGAAATCACTCTAGCAAAAAATTAACATCAGGATTAAACACCAAACGAAGCAATTAAACATTCAAGAAAAAGAAATAGTTGCAAAAAAAAAAAAAAGTTCTATGTAGCTGAAATTGACACAGAAAAAACCCGAACCGTACCCGAATATATCGTTTATCGGGGGAAACTTCTAAAATAATATCATTCTCACTGGCCTCCAACTTCAGCTTAGCATTTGGCGCTGACAAAAACGAACCTGCCCTAGAATTCATCTCCGTAACAAACCCAATCTACCTTTCCCAAAATCTCTCTCCTTTTGATTTTTTGAAAAGAAAAAAACCAACAACTGAGGAGGAAAGAAAAAATTAAGAACTACAAGAAATCAAAGACGAGGACGACGATGTTCAGAAAATGCCTCGCAGGCAGCTGAAAATGAATCAACGGCAGATACGAAACGATCCGAACACCCATGAAAATTGATTTGCAACGCTGTTAGATTGAAATTCCAAATCGCAATTCGTCCAATTATCCTTGCCATTTTCCAGAAAAGAATTTATGTTTCATATAGCTATCTATTGAGGTATTTATAGCTGAAGGACTGATGGAAAAAGGGCTAAATGAGAGACCTTTTGGGGCACAAATTAGGGCTAAATGACCCTAAAACTTGAGCCCCTGAAATGAAGGAGAGAAAGAGAGAGTGATTGAGGAAAAGACGACCGAAAATAGAAGAGAATTTTGGAGAAGAAATATAAAGTCCCTGAAAATGAAAACGAATTTGTCCAGTGTTAGGATTCTTTTGGAAATAAATTGTGGGGTTATCTCCCTTTTGGGTTAAAGATTTAAAAAAAAAAAAAAAAAAGGAGGACAGGTGATCTTTCTTTTACTCTTTCCATGTGAAGATAATTAATAATATGTAAATAATTAATGGGTTTGGACAGCTCAGTTCCGGTTTGAATTGCCATTTTTAGTAGTTTTCATAAAAAAAAAATATATACTATATCGCATGCAAGGTAAAATGATATTTGAAAATATATATTTATAAAAAATATAAAATTTTTTCTATAAAAAATCACAATCTATTTGCTCGAATAATATTCCGATCACGTTATAAGTACATTTTTTAAATTACATTTTTATATTTTAAATCACCTCTTTATTTTATATATATCATATATCATCATAAAAAGTCTCTGGTGCCAGCCAGCCGGGGTTCAGGGCCGGGCATTGAATTTTAGATCCGATTGGGGTGATGGTCCATTATGGAATGCTTCTAGTGGTTAAGAAAATGGAATGGAATTAGCTCTTTAATTTTCCTCTTTCTTTGATTTGACAAAAAATAGCAGTAGCATATAGTATAATGCCTAGAATTTTTGCTACCATTACACACTTGCTTCTCATACATGATACAACAACTGAATTCTTTACTCGTTAATTGCAATTAATGATTTTTCCAAAATTCTGATGTCGATATATAATATATAATATTTAACTAGGAAAACTTGTAAGTTTCAAATTGTAACATGCCCAAACAATACTTAGTAGGCCATTCTATTATATTGCATTCGGGATAATAATAATTAATATTAGCAAATGAGTACTATAAAAAAGTATAAACACTTAACTGGAGACGTACTTCCTCTTTAGGTTATGAAAGAAACAGGTGAAGCTTGAGCTCAACTTGGTGTTAAAAACCCTCATTCGACGCAGTGGAACTAGAATTGTCCGTAGTACCTTGCCATCGAGGTGTCGTGGTGTAGTTGGTTATCACGTCAGTCTAACACACTGAAGGTCTCCGGTTCAAGTCCGGGCGACGCCATACAATTGCAAAAACACCATTTTTACCATTTTACCTTTTTCTCCCCATGTATTTTTACCATAGTACTAGCAACTTTTTTTTACCAAGTATTTCATTGAGAAATTATCTAGTCGGAGCCTTATTATTATCAGAGTTTATATCAGCAATGTTTTAGTTTAGGTAAGGTTTTACTAATTTTAAAAAAAAAAAGAAATTTACATATTACTCCCCATTTAGAAATGTTTTAGTTAAGTTAAAATTGTAGTAATTTTATTGGATTCAAATTCTATTAGTTTTATTATATAGCCTTTTTTTTTTACCACACTAGTGCCCTTTTTTTCCAAGTATTTTATTAGGAAATTATCTAGTCTACAAATATGAGTCTTCTTATTGTCATAGTTTTTATGTTAGCAGTGTTTTCATTAAGTTAAGACTTTAGAAATTTTTAAAAATAGAAATTTCATATTATTATTTAGAAATGTTATAGTTAAGATTTTAGTAATTTTATTGAATTTAGGTTATCGTAGTTTTATTATATAGGAAATTTGTGATTATAAGATTTGTTTACTAAGTCATACATAGTCTATAACAGCAGTCATTGAAAATAGTGAAATTTTGAAAATATTATCAGTGTTATTGATATTATATTGCTAATACTATTCTTATGATCTCTCCTACATATGTACGTATGTGTGTAAATTGCCTCCCCATATATATTAGATTTATAAAATTTATCCCATATACTTTTTCCATTTTTGGTGAAATTTTTTGGGTTCTGCAAATTTCATAGCGAGTTTGTGAGTTTAGGACAGAAAGGAAAGGATGATGAGAAAACTTAAATTCTGAGAGAAGAGAAGTAATTCTAATGTTGTTTGAGAGTTTTGGAAAGAAATGGAATGATTTTGGATAAATATATCAATAAAATTTCATTCAATAGTTTTGTGAGGATAAAATGGACAATTTAAAAAAGTTTTGTAAGCTTCCGTCAGTTTTCCTTTGCTTTCCGCCCGTTTTGGTCAGCAAAAAATTTTGCACTGTAGCAGCGCTTGACATTCTTTAAAATCCGTTCGTTTCTTTTCTTTTCCGTCTCACTTGGAGGTCCCAAACGTAGGAAAATCCACCTTTCTCTTCCTTCTTTTCGATTCCGTTGTAATCTGAACTCCCAAGCTAGCTAATGTCCGTCTCTCAGAATTCCTGGCCTTCTTTTTTGGGGTCTCTTTGATCCACCTATTGGTTTAAGTTCAAAACAGAAATCAACTCCGAGATGGGTTTTCTCTCACACAAGGTAGAAAGAAGCGACATTGAAGCTGGTGACCACATCTATACTTGGAAAACCGGGTTTAGTTACTCTCACCATGGTAATTGTTTTCCGCTCTCCTTTTCCACTTTCAATCACCATTGTCATCAATATATATACGTTATTAATTTTCTTTTTTCCCCCGTCTTCTCGACGTTATTGCCGGCTTCCACGGCATTGAGTAGTAGCTCTTTTCTTCCATGCGACGACGCGATATTGGAAATTTAACAAAAAGGACAAGTCTTCGTCGAATATAAGATCCATATGGTTGACAGAAAGAGGATTTGCAGTTTCAAGTTGTTACGTACGATCTGAAACAAGATGGGGGAACAGATACTTAAATTAACTAGTACTAGTGTAGTGCAACATCACTTGTAATTAGCCGTTTTCTCTACGTCACTTGTAGAGATTCTAAAGGAATTTTTATGGCCTCAGTCTGCTGTAAACTTATTGGCTTCGAAGGGTGTTTGTTAGATCTGTGTGGTAATTATACTGTTTTATGATTGTGGATTTCTCTTTTCGTATTCCTTGTCGTTTGAGAACTGCCCCACTGTCTTCTGATGGTATTGTTGACCTGTGCGATTCATGCAGTACTGAACACGCAGGCATGAATACTGCCGTCCACTGAAACCACATATAGGTGCAGGTAATTAGACTATCCAGGACATGCGTCCGCCAGTACCCTTGGTTGCAGATTAGGGCTCGGAACAGCCATTCTGTCCGAGATCCTCCTTCAACATTTATATTGCTATTTATCAAAATGCATATGTTTGCCTTGCTTTTGATAATCTTCCTATCAATGCACCATCATTCCTATGCGTATCTCTAAAGGTGTACACTTGTTGAACTTGTGTGACCTCTACTTGTGTTGGTACTTTTTCCATTTGCTGGTTAAACACTAGTCTATCTTCAGAATTCATCAATTGGATATTATTATTAGTGGATCCTTTATCTCCCATTTGCTATTTTGCAGGCATCTACCTTGGTGGAAACAAAGTCGTCCATTTCACTCGTGAAGAAAATAAAGTCTCAACTGGTGGTTTCTCCATCAGCTTTTCAAGTACAGGTGAAGTGTCTTCTCTGTACTCTGCTCCGCGTGCAAAAGAGCTGCCAGCCTGTCTACATATGCCCGACTGTGGATTTCGTCAACCTCAAAGTGGGGTTGTTCTTTCTTGCTTGGATTGCTTCCTTGGTGGCGGATCATTGTGTCGCTTTGAGTACGGAATCAGCCCACTTATTTTTGTTGTGAAACTTCGAGGTGGCACATGTACGGTAGCAAACTCTGATGCACCGAAAACAGTGATTCACAGGGCCATGTATCTCCTTCATAATGGATTTGGAAGCTACAACTTGTTTGAGAATAACTGTGAGGATTTTGCTCTATACTGTAAAACAGGTCTTCTCATTCATGACCAAACAGCTCCTGGAAGGAGTGGTCAGGTGTCTGGTGTCGTATGTGCTCCGCTGGCAGCTGTTCTTTCTTCACCACTTAGGTGGTTCATGTCTAGCCCGATCAGCATAGCAGCAGCTGGAGCTGGATTATACTGTTTGAGCCGATATGCTACGGATATTGGGGTGAGAACTGATGTCATCAAAGCGGAAGTAGAGGATATGGTTTTGTTCCATGGCATCATCGAAGGCCCAAATAAACCTACTAATCATGTTAAATCCCATAAACGGCCCCTTGAGTCTGATCAATCGGATTTTCCTGCTTCTAAGAGGCAATGCTAGTGATAGCGCGTTGAGAGCAGTAACTCACAAACCCTTTCGAACGACCGGGACATAGAATGCCTTATCCTCTGTTTTATAGTACCAGCATGTTAGAAAGATGAAAGATTTAAGTCTGTTGTTTATTTCGAGAAGCTTTATTTAGCCTGGCAACAACTTGCTTTTGCTTTCTTGCTTCTTTCTTCTCAACGTTCAGAACATGGAACGCAGAATTATTGGTTTGAAGTGTCGAAAATAAGGCAGGTAACATCCACGTTTTCCAGTGTACAAAGATGTGCCAATAAAAAAAGTATCAAAGAGTTGTTGGGCATCAACTGAATATCTGTACGGTGAAAACTCAAGCAGAATTCACAAGAAATCACCATCAGAATGTACAAGGATCAATTGTTTACGGAGGTGAGGTCCTTTAATTGGTAAGATGCTTGCCTGTTTACACTTTCAAACATCGAACAACATTTTCCTCAAATTTAACATGCCAGAAAAAAAAAATATTAACATCTCGCATAAATGACAATGCCATTTGATTGCAAAAGTGCCAAATCATGCAGCAAAGGAAACAAGTACAACTAAAATTTTATCCTAAAAGAATTCCATATTGAACTATTTGAACACCAGAAGTTCAATTTTGCCCTCATGAGTTCAACTCCACAAAAAGACTTGCTTGAGGATGTAACCCTGCTTCCTTCAGAGAAAGGGAGAGCTTCTCTGGCCCATATACAGTTCTCGGAAAATTTGAAACAAGGCAGTAACTGCCCATTTCTAAGCAGCCCAAAGAATCGACATAGTCATACAGAGATTGTATTGTTGCAGTACTGTGGAACCTCCTTTCCTTGCGATCTCCAGCTGGAAAGCGTACCAAAACCTAAATGATTGGAAGAACAATTAGGATATAAAATAGATCACTCCCAGCAAGAGATCCAAAAAAAAATCTTGACGGCAGAGAAGCATATTAAATGAGACACAGGAGTAACAAATGGCTACGTATCTTTTTGACTATTAAACAGCAGTCTAATGGAAATAAAATGCTAATTAAGTTTAATACAAATGCCTTTTCCAGGTTAAAATCCATTAACCAGCTGCAATTTCCCAAGCTCATAAATATTTAAAACGGGACAGAGGAAAAAAAGAAGACAGAGAAAAAGAGATGCTCTTAGAGCATAGATCATCACTTAAGCAGTAAAAATGTTCACAGAGCCCAGTGATATTATTGAAAAGTGACCCAATTCTGTTCTCTCAAATTAAGAAAAGATGATAAGAAAAAAAGATTACTTGAGTAACATCAGTTCCCTTCTCTGGTTCAGCACCCAGTGAAAGAGCTTTCTCCTGTCGTAATTTGGCTAATGCAGCTTCTTTTTCGGCAGCTTCTAGTGCTGCTCTCTCACGAGCCTCTTCTTCCTCCTTCCTTTTCCTTTCAGCCTCAGCAGCTTCCCTTTCGAGCCGTTCCTGCTCCTCTCTCCTTTGCCGCTCCCTAGCCTGATAAAAGACAAACAGCCAAAAGGATTAGAGATTTTTTTCCCTACAACATAATTTCAAAAAGAATGGAGGAGCAGATAGATTCAGAAACTCGCTAATAAGCTTACTAAATTAACGACCATCAAAATTAAACATAAATATCCAAAAGCAACATACTTGGTCAGCTTCAAGTGCAGCACGATAAGCCGCATCCTGCTCTTCCCTTAAACGCACAGTATTTCTTCTTTCTTCTGCATCAAGCCTAGCTGATACAAGAACAGGGGCACTTTCTTCAAGCACTCTCTGCAATATATTGATCATTTCCTCAGGAGACTGAGGGCCCTCAATCTGCAAACATTTTCATAAGGATCGGATCAATAAGTCCTAACCAATTAACTTCAATATTTTAAGAAGTCAACTAATAGAGCTAGCATTTTAGCAACAAGGGGCAAGGATATTCAAAGAACCTACATAAGCAAAAGAGGGAAGAAGTAATTGGGACTGAAGCAGGGTCTTATGGCCAAAGATTAAGCTATTGGGATTGACTCTGTACTTTCGAAATTACAAAACCCAAGCCAGCCATTTTTTACTATTTTGGAGTTAGTAACATAAACCTTATATATCCATTCAGCTAAATCCACAGACAGTTAATTCTTAACTCTCACAAGTTACTACATAATTAGCTAAGCCACAGCGGAGCTGTACTCCATTTTCTACAGGTATAAAAACCCAACTGAACATGGTTAACGATAAAAGCAGAGAGACTCAACCAGCAGTAAAAACTCAAGAAAATGATACTAAAACCCATACGTATATTTTGTCCTTACCAAAAGTAGATGAGTCCTAATGGAAACTGCAAAAGAGTTTGTACCAAAAATTGCACAAGGACAGAAATAACAAAAATTTCAAACAAAACAAATTACGCTCTCTGCAGCCGCAACAAGGAATAACTGAAAAACCTTGTAGACAACAAAACAAATGCACCACAGATATATACTCCTAAGAGTTGGAAGCAAAAACAGGCATCATCAACTGACTAAGGAAATGCCTCTACATTCTACCACTTAACCGCTGCCTACTGTGTCAGCACTTTTGAAGGGGTTTGGTGAACAAATTAGGAACTGTCAACATATGTAAATAGTTTTGAAAACAAAGGCTCAGGAAGGGAAGCCAAAACCCCTAGCTAGCTAGAAAAAGGCACTAAATGGAATTTCCAACTCAAAACTAACAAAAGTACAATACTTTTGCTCTAAATAAGTGAAATGACGTCTTATAGATCAGGGACATCATCCTATTGAGTAGCCATAATCTAAATGCACTAAGTACTTAAGATATGAAATATTCAAATTTATACCTGTTGCAGCAATGCAATCCTCTGGTTAGTGGCGGCCATAACAACTGCACAAAAAGGGAATCTTGACGCCTTCAAGCTATTGCTCATCTTGAACCCTTCACTAGCTCTGATACTACCGCCCCAGGCGACAAAATTCTCGTTAATAAAAGCAGCCAAAGCCTCATTACACAACGTTCTATCGCAGAAAACAGGAGTATCCGGATGATCCGGCGAGTGCAAGTAAACAAATAAGAGCTTAAACGCATGCCTAGACCTCTGTAGTGCATCCATAAAACCCTCAGCTACAAAATTCGGTCGCGTCCTACCAAAATCCCTTTCAAACCTCGCGACAAAATCCATAGCCTCCGACACCGCAGCTGAAACAGACACCAACGGGGTCGTTGTCGAAGAATCCCCAACTCGGCCCGAATTGAGACCGATCATCCCCAGCGAATAAGATAGTACTCCGCTGGCGGCCCACATCCCGAGCCCGATCGCTCCCGATACTAATCCTAGACTACGGGAAATGATGGAGAACGGGAGAGTCACAACTTTCCAAGCCAAGCCGGGGGCCCCACCGGTCCAGGCTGCTGTGGCCGGTAAGACTACTGCTGCTTCCTGGGCATTGGAATTGGAGGAGGAGGAGGCGGCGGTGGGCTCGTCAGAGGAGTTAGAGATGGAGGTGAAAGAGGAGATCGCTTTCTCGAGGTCCCAGCCATGAGCGGAGAGGATCTCTGTGCATAAATCGGGGTCGTCGAGGCCTGTAATTGCTTGAAAATAAGCCAATTTATCTGCCACATCCCCCATTCTTGTTAGTTTCGGTCTACAATTTTGGAAGATAGAAGAGAGGAAGAATTTAGGGTTTTGGAAAGAGAGGAGGGATTGATGTAAATTTGATCAACTTAACTGATTTGGTTTTTGTCTTTATTCGAAAATCTACTTCGCTTCGTTCATGCCAATTTGTCAAACCAATGCGTCTATGCTCATTTCCCACACCAAAAAAGCGCCCAAAAACCAAAGGAAAAAATTTATAATGAAGAGGTGGAATTAGATATTTGTCTCCAAACTAATAATGAAAAAAAAAAAAATTTATTAGGTACTCTTTCGAATAGGTTTTGGGCATGATAATGGTTATGTTGATTTTTTCAAAAAAAAAAATTTCTGTGTGGTGGGTATTGGGAAATGTTGTGGAGTATTCTTTTTTTTTTTTTTTAAGCGCAGATTTTTTGTTTCGATTTTTTTTTTTTTTTTTAAAAAAAGCAATCAAACCAAGTAGACCCGTTATTAATGGTAATGGCTTTGTTATGGTGACTGCTTGGCCAAATGTGTGGAGAATCTTTCATTCCAATCCTACTCTCTAATGGTGGGCTGAGACTTGAGAGAATTACTCTAAAAATCATTTAAGTACTGAATTTACTTTGGTCAGTAGAACTGAGATTAGATTCTCTAAATTAAGTATTACACTAAATAAAATTTTTTCTCTCCAAATGATCTTCAATTCAAAGGGAGGGAGCAAAATTTTTTTTTTCTTTTTGATCTTTTTCAATTCATAAAAGAATAACAATTTAATCGGGGTATCTATTTCCTCACTTTGGCAACTCATACCTCTAATGTGTTTCTTTTTTCTTACCCCTTTTCTCCTCTGGTATACATTTAGTCAGATTTAGCTGCTCACATTCTTCCTTCCGGTCCGCAAGGTTTCAGAAAACCAACGGCTGCCCAGAAGAGACGACATCTTATCCACGGCATCATCAGACTATAGTCTGTAACTCAAGCTTTACTACGCAAACAGAAGGTAAATTCCGAAAGTGGCGCTCAAGAGCTCCTTTAACGTTCATTTGTTCACGCAAGCACGCAACTTCAATGAGGTCCTTCCACATTGTATCAAGATCTATTGCAGCCACAAAAGTTAGAAATCCGATGGCTGATGACATGTTTAAAATCAGATAAGCTCGGCAATCTTCTAATGTACAACCAAAATCCGCAAAAATGCGAATCATTTCTCTACTAAACATGGAAGAAGCTGGTATTCCAAATCTACAGAGTTGTAAATCAACTAGCAATTGCAAATACATATACAAGAATAATGTCTTCCAGGGAAAGACGGCCCTGAACTTTTTCCAATTACACCAAATTCTGCCACTAGCTTGTGCTGCTTCCTTTGGATTGACTACACTTGAAACAACTGAAGAGGGCGAACAAGGTAACCAGGACAAATAAAAGAGACTCATCAGAGGTCCGGGAGCTTACTGAAACTCGCAAATCATTGGCTTGTCTTTGGGTTTAGACCCTTCCTCCTTTTTCGAAGAATATCTTCCTCTGGTTATATATGCCATAGCTGAACTCTTCTCTGCCTTCACTATAGCAGCTAGAGAAGACCATGCTTCGTTTGGCTGCTCATTAGCCCAACATTTGATAAAGTAAACCTTTCGCTCAGCCGACTTCAGTTTCGTCTTTATTTTCGACCCTCTTGATTTTCCTGATTTCTCTGACTTGAACTCTTTCTCTGCTGCCTGAATCAGCCTCTGAAGATCACAGAGCAAGCAGACTATTGCAGCACCCCCAAGATAAAGTACACTAGTTACATCGTCCATAAGGTTCAGTGCAAACTGTGACCCACCCATGTGTCTATATGCTGGAGAGCAGGTCTGCTCCGAGCAATATGACAGGGCTTCCAACACGGTCTCTGGCTGCCCGCCTTGGCCCAAAACAGAAGAAATACTCAGAAGAACTTCCACAGATCCTGTGGAATCTGACGACCAATCCCCATTGTAAAGGCGAAGGGTAAAACAGTAACTGTATATGATGTCAACAAGGTGAACTGTCAATAGAGGGGATGGTTCAGTAGCACTAAGCCTTCTAACAGAAGGTAGAGGAGCATCAGGGCCCGGTGGAATGTCATAGACCTGATCGTTTTCAATATTATCGTGGGATGAAGCTAGTTTTCCTGTGTTGTCAAGTGGTTGAACGAGTTGGGTTCCATCCTGGCTGAGACGTGTATAATTAGCAGAACGCTTCAACCACCAAGGCTCCCATGGCTTGAGCAGTTTGCTCAGCTCTCCTGAGGCTATAGCTCTTAGGAAATGCTTCTGCTCTTCCACAGAGAGATCATCAAGGCCTACCTGACTTCCTATACACAGAATGGAAGAATTTCGGATCAGCATAAAAGGGTAGAGTTTCCAACAGGATTCCAAGACAGCAAAGGAAGTTTTTACATACAGACATTATATTATATGAAAATCTCTGTGCACATGTGTCATACCAGATAAAATCTTTCGAACAGTCTCCTCTGCAAAAAGTGACTCTGAGTCTGAATCTGAACCTGATCAAATTCAAATATGTTGCAAATGGGAAGCGGTTGGAAAAGCATAAAGAATAGCATTAGGAAGGGCAGGTGAGAAGTAACATGATAATGCTAAACTATTAATGTCAAAAACAAATAAGGACCAGACAAACATTCCAAAAAGTTCTACTGAATTTGAGGCACACAGATAGATAGCCAAGACCAAATTATCAACTCTAAACAACTAAATTATGATAGTAAGCAGCTTTTCAAGGCTGCCAAAAGGTCATCCTTCCAACAGAATGCAGTCCAATTTAGCACTGTTACATATACTGTTGCAGCCACATATCAAGAATTCCTAAAAATTACTCATTTAATTCACCATAAATTTCAGATCGACTATATAATGATTTCTCATAATATTGTCTACTTTTTAGTCAATGAAAATAACTAAAACCTACCACACCAAGTAAACTGGCGATATAGACTTCAAACACAATTCACTTTAATCTTTACAAAAATAGTCAAGAAGCAACAACAAATTGACTGTACCCTATACTGCTAAAACAACCCAACTGAGACCAGCAAAACATACTTAAGAAGTAAAAATGGTAAATAGCATCAGATACTTAGAGTAAAAAAGCAACAGAGAAAAGTAAATTAGTAGCATTAAGAAACAAAAAACAAGTTAATGACAACAATATATATACCATGCTCATCCATGTAATCCATCTCCTGCTCTTCCGAATGGAATCGCTTAAGGATATGCAGCATTTTTTGTTTACTTTCATCATCAGGCTGCAACTGTCTCAGTTCCTCCTCGACGTTCTCCCTCATAAAGGACTCAGTGCAATGAAGACTGTGAGACTGCAAGAATCAAGTACTTTTACTAACTAAAATCCACAAACACAAAAAGCAGAATAGTTTTGCAGCAATCTATTTAACATTAAAAAAAAAAAAAAAAACTTTTTTCACTAAAGAAAGTGCCTGAAAAATCTCTAGATTTTAACACACCTTGTAACAAGGGAGGGAGCAATACCGAGTATTGCAGCGCGGGCAAGTATACTGTGAATATTGTTTTTGACATCTGCACCACCCAAAATTCAATATTAGCTTATAATAACACGAAGGATCCTTTGGCAGGACGTCATATCTTCTCCATGAGGAAAAAATATTTTCTCCGAAACTTCCAAGAAATTAATTTGTAAGTTTCACTGATTTTTTTGGAGTTTTTTCAGAAGTATTTCCTGCAAAACTAGCATCGCAAGTACTTTATTCAAGCAACAAGAGTACCACCGCAGCACTCCTCAACAAGCACCACAAACAACACCATGACCAACATAAAAATCTTCCAGAAATCAGCCACAGCAAACCCAGAACAGTATTGAAAGAAAGTTGAAGAAGTTGCCGAAGCTCAGTTTCTAGAGTACTATCATTGCGGTCAAAATTCATTCAAGACTATAAGAAGCCTTATCCTGGATTGAAACTATAGAACAAAAATCAACACTTTTCACCTATACTAAAATTTTTCCATATAAAATTAATCAAATTTCTACAAATGAAGGGGAAAACATTTTTATTACAACAAGGGCCTTCAATCCCTAACAAAGAGCAGCGGAAAGACCAAGCAAGGCGACACAATCTGCTTGAGTTAGCCTCTGTGATTTAGCTCAATTCCTCATGTCGGGCCCAGAGGTATCATGTATGCGAGCAGGGAAGAGAGAAGAGGAACCGATACATCGGCGCTCCGCAGGGAAAGAAGGAAAGCAGGAGGAGGATGTTACCAAAATATACCATTTCACACACACAAAAGAAAAAGGCGTACAAGATCATAGAAGTATTTAGTAAGTAGGAATTAAAGTAAAGAGCTTTACACGCGGCAGATTATTCGAGACGAGGAGTTGAATTGGGATGAAGACGAGGGCGTGTCGGAGGTGATTATTGTATCAGGCAGCATTGGGTTGGGAAGAGCAAATGGATTGCGATTGCGGTGGTCGCTTCAGAGTTCAGACGCTTGCACTTGGCGGCATCGGCAGAGAGCACTGCAGATTTTGCTAGAAATTTCCAAACAAACTTTTCCTTAATGTTTGTTGCAAGTCCTAATAGTTATACTCCTACCGGTTAAATTACGGACTATAAGACAACTTTTCCTTCCGCTCTTTTGCCCTTCCAGAGAGTTGCACCAATTCTCTCTCGCATATTATTATTTAATATGAAATTTTAATCCCTTAGAATTTAAATGAGCGATTTTAGTCCCTAACAAATGAAAAGGACTTGCTTTTGGTCCTTTTATCAACTTTCTGGTGAAATTCTGAAAATTGGTCCCTTGTTTGTGGATTATTGGGTTTTAATTTCTAATGGGTCTTGATCTTTAGGATCCTACAAATTATTGGACATAATTTTATGGCAACTTTGTTTGAGTCTTATCTAAAAAATAGAGTACGAAATTTGGAGTTTTGAATTTATCATTTGATCCTTTTGAAATGATTTGAGAACTTGATTGATGCCAAAAGTTGTAAAATTTAATGAAATAACTTTTCCATGAGTTAGGCTGGAAAATCTACAAAACGCAGAGGAAAAGATGATGGGACCTGAAAGAATCCGGTAAAAATTCAACCGGAGAGTTGATTAGAGACCAAAGGTGATGGTTTTATATTTATTAAGAACTAAAATCGTTGATTTTAATTCTGAGGAACTGAAATTTTAATATATGACAGATGATTTGTACAATTTTTTTTGTTATGTTTTTGGGAGATAGGAACTTGGATTCGGGCCTCTCTAGTTCCAATTCTATGCAATTGTATAGTTCGTATAACATTTGATATAAACTAATACAAATTTAGTGTAAGCATGAATTTTTTTTGACTAAATTTGTGCAGAATTCATGGTTACACCAAAAGTTTACTAAGCTTATGCGAAAGTTATATCAATTTACGTAATTAGACAAAACAATGCAGAAATTTGGAACTTCGCTTCGCTAATTGAAAAAGAAAAAAAGGCGTCCCCCCGCCAAGAAGAGAAAGTATCAATTGCAATTTGTTGCGGCAAGTTGGCCATTAAACTATTTCCTTTATACGTTTTTGGCCTGTCAATAATGTATTATCGCAAATAAGACCCTCAACACAAAAAAAAGTATTATGTTTAAGGACTTTCGTCAAATTTAGTCAATGGAACGATAAGTGAAAGTATATGAAAAACCCTTAAACTATTGTCATTATCAAGTTTTGGTCCCTAATTTGTAAAAGCAGCCCCAGAACAATTAAAAGTGTATACTTTTGACCCTTTCGATTGTTTTAGTAGTAAGTGTAGTTTAAACTAAATGGCATTTTGTTCAATCACGTAATATAACCATCGAGACCAAAATCAAAAGAGTTAAGATGAAGAGCACACTTCATTATTCAACGTTGCAAAAGGTTGAATCTAATAATGGTAAAATAAAGTGTATTGTTCTTCTCAACCCTTTTGATTCTGGTCTTGATCTTTTGGTTTCGATTGCACTTATAACTAAAATGGTTGGGAGGGTTGAAAGTATGTATTTTTAATTGTTTAAGGGCTACTCTGAAACAGGTTTAAATTAGGAGTTAAAACTTGACAATAAAAATAGTTTAAAGACTCTCTATTAAGAAATTCTTGTATTCGGTGAATTTTATCCCTCCTTTCATCAGAGCTAAATTTGACCAAAGTCCTTAATCATGACACTTTTTTTGTTGAAGGGCTTATTTATAATAATATATTATTGACGAGATAAAAGAATGCAATGAGAACAGTTTAGGGGCTGGACGAATAGTTTCTTGGCTGCCTTGTTTCTTCCACAAAGAATGGAGGTGACTTTTTGGCTGCCTGTCTGGCATGTGAAAAAGAAGCTGTTTTCGTTTTTCATGGTGTGACAGTGAGAGCAACCAAAACTGTAAAGACGGAAGAAATTGAACGATGAAAAATTGTTTATACTGAGTACATCATAACAGGAGATGCAAAGCATCAAAACAGAAGCACCCCTCAAAAAAGAAAAGAACCCAACTTTGAAGGTCTGTCACTATACATGGCGAAGTTCGAAGCAGTGAGTTATGGTGGTGGATAGCAACACATCCCACGATGGCGACGACTGCAGCAACGTATTGCAAATTAATGAAGCAAAACAACCGCATTATTCTTCCATAACTTTCCTGCCTCCGCTCTCTTAATGCATTTAGCCAGTGGGTTATGCTTAGCAATTTTATTTTATTTTTCTCGTTTGCTTGAAAATTTCTATGCCATTGTTGTTTGATTATTTTCATGAACCTGGTGTACTCGATTGATTTTAATGAGAAGGAACTTCCACTCCATGGAATCCTGTGAAATTTTGTAACTTTAGCCTGCATCCTAGTCCGTTGTATTACATCTATTGCCTTGGACATTTACCCGAGAAAACCTAAAGCAAAATTACCAGTCCAACCCAACGAAGAAAACAACGATACCTTGGGCAATACAATATCATCCTTGCAAGTTCGGATCTTGCAGAAGCTAAAGGGACTGTTTCCGTTAATCTGTTCCTTTAGCTAATAGAAACAGATGCAAAATAGGGTACAACATTTCAGCTTAGAAGTGCTAATCGTTGCCATGAGTAATATTTTCAGTTTCCTCTTGCGAATATTATCAAATCTTGTTAGCGACAAATCTCCATATTCTTGGATTCTTAAAACAGGAAAAAGTTTAGAACAGAATGCATTTCACACGTAGAAGTCATATTGCCTCCTTTATGTACCAGTTTATACCAATGATAAGATCTTTTAGAGTTTTGAGTTGGACTACCTAAAAGAAAGATCCTTTGATCAATTAGTACCGGAATGGTTTAGAGTTTGCATCAAGTACAATTGCTGTTGTCAAATTAATAGGATAATCCCAACATGGAGATCAAATTGGAAACAATGTGTTGTGTAGATGTACTCCCTGAACCTGGTGTCGCATGTTAACTGAAGTTCTATTATGCTCATTGACAGAAATATATATATATATATATATATATATATATATCATCAGGAGATGGGCTGATTTAGCACAGGAATTTCTGGCCTAGCGTTCAATTCGCTGCAGCCTTTACCCCATTTTATACATTCTAAGTGAAGAATTACTGCTAACAAACAATTAGATAAAACTCAGACGCTCTGAAGGGTCTTCATTGTCTTTTCATCGTTTAGTTGTTCAGATACAGTTTTGTTGTTTTGTTCATTCTGTTTTGGTTTGTCATCAGGAGCAGGCTTGAACTTAGCCTTGTTAGCTAGCTCTTCAACTGCATCAACAATGGCTTCGACGCGTGTTGGAATCTCAATTAATAAGGAAGTAAATGTTACCAATGGTATGACTTCCACAAGAGGTATGGTGTTAGTTGTCAGAAGCGGTTCCATTATTGCCGTTTCAGATGATTTTGTCTCTGAAGTTGTTGGCGTAAGGACTAAACCAGGGAGGGACTTCAGGTAGTTTTTAACTTCTTGAACTGAGTTGTTCATTTCTTCAATTGAGATATCCATTTTGGAGGTTTTCTTAAAAGTCTCAAGGTTGATTGCGAGTTCCCTTAGAATGCTCCCCGAACTGGAATTCACTTTGAGGCAGATATCACTTAGATGCTTCTTCATGGATTTGGAAGCCTGCATCGAACGGAATCAATATTACCTGAATGAGTTAATTTGAAGTGCTAGCTCCTAGAGAGAATGTTGCAGTTTGATTAAGCTAATTAAAGGACTTGTCTATAATATACACAGAACAGTCGGATTATACGAGATTGTACCAAATTGAGGATACCTGTTTTTTATTACTGATGCAACTATTTAGTGCCTCAATGCAGTATGCACAGTCACGCATGGCTGCAGCAATCTTAAGGTATTGTTTCCATGGATGCTGGAAGTTGAAGCTACCGTGAGCAGGCTCCCATGCAGCAAAATTGGCCTACAGAAATTCCAATCACCATATTCAGCCAGCCTGTATTTATAGAGGTAAGGCAATTGCTGGAAAACAAGCAGGCTAATACCCTATAACCTACCATTGATTCTTCAGTAGCCTTGGAATTCAATACACACTTGTAAGCCTGTAGATTTTGCACCGGGACACTAGTGGTTTTCTGACCATCATCAAAATATTCAGCTACACAACCTAGAAAAAAATTGGAGAATCACCATTTTGAGAACGTTGATTTTGCATATTAAACTACTGTGCTCTAATAGAACAAGAAAACTCACATTCTAAAGATGTGGCTAATTTTTCCATGTTTTTTATGATCAAACAATGAAGCTCCTGACCAGCCCAAATAGGGGAAACCAGAATGCTTGTCAGAATGCACAACGAAGTCCCGATAATGATGGTTGATAGCCTTTGCTTGGCCATATCAAATAATTTTTCCACCCGATAACCAGATACAGATACCAGACTGAAGGTGAGAATAAAGATCACAGTGCCGTAATCAAACTTTTTCTTCACCGCCGGCACAAATCTGGAGAAGGTCGCTGCAGAAGCTGGAGGATGAAGAGAATAGTTATTATGTACAGAGTCATATGCAGGAGTTTCCTCCATGCTAAGTTTAACACTTTTAACGAGTTAAAAAGCTTTTGTACCTAAAAGGAAGAGGGATCCTCCCACAATAACAGGCTCAAGTTTGTTCCCTGATTTACTGGCGACATAATGGATTCCTACAGCGAGTAATCCAGCTAGACAAGTTCCAATAGCTCTGTTCAGGCTTTTTGAGATGGTTGCACCTGCAAATATCATGAACAGGGTTAATTACCAACAGTAGTATAAACTACCGCCTTGAAACTTGAGTTCCAATTAAGCATCTTGATATATGTTTAGTGGTTGGTACCTACCAACAGTATTTTCAAAGACCACGACCACTGTCATAACTGCCCACATGGCAGTTCCTCCAACACCGTCATACAGAGGTCTCATGTAGTAAAACAAGGAGACGACACTGAGAGCTATTCCCACCTTGAGACAGTGGAACACTTTCCTAGGGTCATCCACTCCCAAATGCCATGCCTTCTTTAAAAACCTCAGCAGTCTCATGGAAAACTTATTTGCAACCAGGCACTTGAAAACACGACAGAAACCATTTGCAGGACCTGGTTCTGTTTCCAAAACCTGATCGGACGAGCCGTCTTTTTCATCCACCCTTATCCTCCATTCAACTCTCCCAGCATCTTCCTTGATGTTAGTCATCTTTGCGATGATATGTAGATTAAGTTAATAAACAATGCAGCGGAAGTCGGATGAGGCTAAGGGTCGTTGGGATTGTACAAGAGGTATCAATGAATCCTACGAGAACCCAATGCTTTTCATTTAGCACTACGGATCAAAGGGCTAAGCTTATAACGCACGCATGGGATAATCAATCCAATTGACCGTTTGATGATTTTATACAGAGGCCTGAGTGCTGACGGATGAAGATTTCAACTCACTTTGTAGGACAAGTATTTTTTTATTTTTTTTTAGGAAAAAAAAGGGAACTGAATTCCCTAAAGCATTTTATCTTTTTTGAGGCCACCGAATTCTTTTGTAATCTCGTTAGGTCAGGCTTTGGAGTGCTTTTGTTGCGTACATCACTGAATCTCTCTCTCTCTCTCTCTCTCTCTCTCTCATAACACGCTGGCATTGATGATATATGCAATGTCAAGCACCACGATGTATGTAGGATAGTAGCATTTCTAGTACATGGAAATATGAACGTGAAAGAGATCAGGATTGGCAAACTACTAGTTGGGAGTTGGGAGTTGGGACACAAGGCATGGAGGAGGGAAACAATTTTTGTTGCTCAAATTTTTTTACAACAGAGAATAAGAACTTTTCTTGTTTTCTATTTCCAGCTAAGTTACGGGCACAGGGTTATTAACATTCTCAAGTTGATAATGAGATATGATATGAAAAGGTTGGTTACAAGACGTCAATTGAAACTATCATCTGCAGTGCTCCCGCCGGGGGGTTTGTGGCAGAAAAGTCTTGCTGACATAAAATTATCCCACCCCCCACCCACCCCAAAAAGCTTATACATTCAGAAATCATCCAAACATTTTCCTTCTCTTCAAACATCATCAACATTTCGCTACACTTCAGTCTGCCTTTCTAACGAGTGGATGTCTTCATCTGTCCCCTTGAGTCGTTAAATCAGAATGTTTGGAAAAGCGGACTCCTTCACTATCTCTTGATATATCTGCTACAATATTTAACCCAATACGTTTTTTTTTTTTTTTGCTACAAAATTTTGAGCACCACTAATTCTAAACCATTGATTAACCTGGAAAGTAAATAATCCTTAAAACCATGCTGTCTGTCCTTGTCGTGGATGGTTACTGCAATCAGATAATACACTACAGGCTTGCGATTTGAGTAATCAAAAACTTTCATCTCATTCCAAGTTCTGAAAGCAAATTTAGGTCATGAATGGACAGCCCTTTATTTTATTTTATTTTTTAAGGTCTGGGGCTATTAGCATTTGGATACAGGGTGGTATTAGGTTTTCAATGTGGTTTGATTGGTTGCTTCAAGCTTTACGCTGCCTGAATGGGAAGAGCACTTATCTCAATGTGATAAAGAGCATGCCAGAGTGCACTGATTTGAAAAGCAAGCTCAACTATCAAAAGTTCTCTTTGGTAAATGAACCATCAAACGTTGTTTTCTACCTTTTTTTCTTCACATCCTCCTGGAAATTGCTACTGTTTGTCTCATTCACAAACTCAATACTGTGTTGTTTTTTGATTGGACTACCACTACACCACCAAAAGCATGTTTATGGAGTCCTCCTGAATTAGGAATCATATTGAATTCAGTTCCATGTTTAGATGAGGAAGGTGATTTAACATAAAGCATGTTTATTAGCTGGTCAGATTTGGATGGAAAATTTATTCTGGCATTTGTACAATCTACCAGCCGGGTAGAAATTGTATTACTTCCACAGTACTACAAGATCATGATAGACTGCATCATGTGAGATCGACAGCGTATAGGATTTGGCTTCCACAGTACTACCATTGCCCGTTGCCTGAAGCATTTTCATCACGACATATTGATACTTTTGCCATTTCTTCTCCCTTTTTTTTATTTCTTTCCAAAGCTGAAACCCTATGAGAAGGTAGGTCGGGTGGCAAACATCTCATGTGCTTCCTGGTTTAAGAATCCAAACCACGGCATACAATTCTTTTAAGACGCGGGGGACAAAACCACGGGCGAAAGCCAAATTAGATAGGGAAAAACACACATCTCTTCTTCCGTATAGCAACATACAACCAAACCAAATTGTCGTTGGTTGTCGTGATTTACCGTTTAATCTATCAACCTCTCTGTTACATATGCAGCCTGATAGGGGTCTAGATATCACCCCCACCCTGCTCAGGGAAAATTGGAAAACAAAGAATCACTAATCTAGAATCCCTCTTCTCCCACGACCTGAAATGCAGGTCCAAAATGGATACAGCGGATTGGGAAAACTTAAATTCTTCTAAAGCTTCTATAGCAAGTAATGCTAATTTTTAAGGATGTATTCCAAAAGCATTTGAAGAAGGCATGTCCATTTCAAGGAAGCTGTTGGTCACTGGGGGCAAAATCAGCATCATTCTAGTGCATGCACTTCTAATTTGACATTCCATCTTCAGTTTCTCGAACACCAGACGAGAAAAACTAATTGCAGATGCCTGCCTCCATTGTGGAAATAAGGTTCAAATTTAAGCATCAACCTGTGCTGATACGAGTTGTAGAGCAGATTGTTGGCAACTTTTCAAGAAAGCGGCTCCTCCATCCATAACATTGTCAAGCTGGTCACTTTCACGGATCCTGGTTGAACCCGTCAATTGTAGAAGCTGAACAAGTGAGGAAAAGATCTCATGCCTGGTAACATGCAGCCGATTTTCCTGCAAGACATTGGAACCAAACCTGATTAGTAGACCAAAAGAAAGCTACACAAAACTATATGGTCTTATTTGTTACTTGTTAGTCATATTTAGTTCAATATTACCTCAGCCTCAACATTGAATCGCGCCCATATTTTGGTCTCACGAACTTCCATCACTCCCTTCAAAACGGTCAAGCCAAAGCCACGAATTATGTCCACTATTTCCAGGAAAAAACCCTGCTCTTCACATAGGATCTGCAGGACAGATGAATATTTTTTAGATTCATATATCCCAAAGTACTTGATCATACATACTTCTGTACTGTCTGTAACATATGCAGGAAACACAATATACAAGTGGAATTGTTTTTCACTTGCCTCGATAAGCATCTGGCCAGGAATGCTAAGGTCCTCAACTATCAATGGACAAAACATCGTTTGATCTCCAACTTCACATGCCCATGTAACCCCATTGCCACTGTTAGGGTATCCATTCCCAACCGTTCCACTCTGTCGACAAAATACACAGAAATCCCATAGTTTTGTACCACGTGAGACTTAAAATTAAGATGGAAACTCCATTTCTTAGAATCAAAACTAGTACAAGATGATGACACAAAAAAAACTACCAACAAGCTTTTTACCTTTAGCTCATCAGTCTGTACAAATCTTTTGGCATGTCTTGTGACACATTGCAAGAAAAGCAAGTGTTTTATAGTCAGATGCAGCAACCGATCAATGCTCATCTGTTACATCAACCAACAAACATACAAATCAAACTTATTGCATACTACCGACTTTGCAATTAGAGCATTAAATGCGACCTATGATATTAGAATATAAACAGAAAAAATATGTTTCCTTTCTTACAAGGAGGAAAAGGAGCTCTTTTATCAGACAGAAAATGCAAACAAGTCTTCTATTTCTCTCTTTTATTAAAAAAATAAAATTTGAGATCTACATACCTTTTCACCATTAGGGATCAAATCTCTCAATTCTAAAAGACGGTCATGAATTTGCTGTCGATCTCTTGGCCTAGGTTTAGTCCCTGGTTTGGCCTTCTTTTTTATCGTTTTTGCAGGCGGCTCAAGCTTCTTGGGTGACAAAACAGTGTCTTCTGCAATAATACTGCAATTGTCATCATTGCATGAACCAGCTTCTTTTTTTCTGATAACCTTGTCTTTCGATTCGAAATTGCTTGTGCTGTTTAGATGATGTACTGGCTGCAATGAATTTACAGTTCCAACAAATTCAGGAAGACAACTCACTTCATTACTAGAAAGCAAGGGACTCTCAATCTTCCTTCTTTTCGCTGTTGAAGACCACTCATCTCTAAAATCAGAGTTAGCAACTGAACAAGATCCTCTACCAATTGCATCCAACCTCTGATAAAGTCCTAATTGGGAGAACAATGTGTTTGAGGTCCTAAGCTTGGACTCAAGGTATTGCTCCGACATGCAGTCTGAACTGGAAGCACAAAAATGCAAGTGTCCACTGATATCCATTGACCTCATTACATCTTCCCAATCTCCAGGGTTTTTTGACCCCATATCCACTCTAGGACAATCAGATCTCATATCATTGCCAAAAATACCTGAACCTTTCTCTTTTTCAGCCGAATTTATGGCATTAGTGACTGAACTTTGTACCGAGGTGGATGGCTGGTTGTCCAAGATGAGATTAGTAGGAACATGATGTCCTTTGGAATTTGAAGATAATGAAATAACTTCTGATGTGCCTGATGGGTCACTTTTTAGTTTTGCTTCCATGATGTCATTGTTCTCGTCTGTCATGGGAGAAAACCATTGGAAAAGGTCATCATTCATACAATGCTTGGAGACAGACTTTGCAAATTCAATTTCTGGCAGCAACTCTTCAAATGTGCAAAGGTTACTTGGCCTCTGAAGTTGATCTTCAGCTGAGTGGAACCACAGACCATGATTCTGATTGCTCATCTTGTTTTCACAGAGCTGTTGAGAGGTCTTCGGCATGTCAATAAACGACTCCAAGTTACACATTAAATTGAATATTGAGCTCTCTTGAATATCATAATCAGTCCATGAACAGTTAAAAGGACCTTGAGAAGCTGAGTGCTCAAACAAGCTACACGACTCCATAAGTGACTGTTGTGGAGAAACATTAGATTTATTGCCATTGCTGTCAACATGAGCTACTGTACTAGGAAATCTTAGTCTATTGTCACATAGTGATGATGCAGTGGCAAGAGGGCCTGTTGTCTCACAGTCTGAAGTGGAAGGAAATGACGGTGTGATATTCTCTAGCAAACAATCTTTTTCAATTAAATCTGCACAGCTATCACCATGTTGAAATGCAGGAGTTGCAGAATGTGGACTCTGACATGAAATTAGTGAAGCAAACAACCCACTTGCTTCCCAAGCATCATTTTGCAAAGACAAAGGTTCAATTTCCGACAAAGCAAGCCCCTGAAGTATTTCGATGCTTTGAAAAAGTTCTCTTGTTTGAGTAACAAACTCCAATCTCTCAGCAAGCTGCAGAACCAAAAAATATATATATATATATTTGTCACATTGCTAAAAAAAATACTAATCAAGGATACCTAAAACCCCGTTTTGAACTGCCATGAATAAGTTGAAATCCAAGGAAAAATATAGATTTCAGGATATTTGCCAAAACAAATGTCTACTAGAGAATTTGAGGATGATCGGCAAGCAGAAGTAAGAACAATGAGCTTATGTTGGTTCACTTGAAATAGGTAAGGAGCCTAAAGCTGACCTTTTGAGTAGATCCAAATTGAACCACGCCCAGCGGTTCCACTGAGATAACAACAATTGTCTGCAAAACAAGAAATTTACAATATTGGCCATGACTAACAACATAGAAAAAGCTACAGAAAAGACTAAACAAATAAAAGTTAAACAACTCACCTTTATCCCATTGGAAAATTGGCAATGAAACGCAGAATAATCCTGCGGAACAAGCAAATGATTAATTTATAAATTTAAGGGAATCAAGAAAGATTTTGACGAATGGGATTATGCTTGCATGCTATAGAGAAAGAACTACTACACTGAGAGTACCAACATGATAGTCGATAGGATGCGAGCTGCTCAACAGTATCTAAAGCAAGACGAAACTCAATTACCTGGAGGGCATCAGAATTCTGAAGTGATCCTGAGGGACTCAGTTTTCCAGAATGAGAATCAGAAATCATCCATCTGTGGTTCTTGGTAAAAGCAGATTGGCCAATGACCCTACATGAATCAAAAAAGGAATCTTAACCTTGTCAAAATTCTCCCTGATGCATTCACTGCAAGTTGGGTAAAGAGGAATTTGTCCTCCATACCACACTCGATTGAGAAGAATGTACATTGAGAGGTTGGCATACCCTTGGCCCAGCATGTGAACTTGTACGAGCATGTCGTCAATAACAACTCCCAAGTGTTCTTCACAGTACACGTCTTGCAATGTCAATAATCTGCAATTTGAAACATTTAATTGGCCTTAAGAAGAACAGCACAAGTATAATGAAATTAACCCCTAGTCTGCCAATCTATTATGAAAATCAGAAAAGTTCACTTCCTTTTAAAACTCAAAAAAAAAAAAAGGTGGGGGGAAACAAACATTATTAATTTGAACAGACTGAAAATCCGTACATATTATCCTTTCTGATATCCTTTCTCCGCGATCAAGTATATACAAGCACTAATAAATTCTCCTCTAATTTACCATATTAACCAGGTGAAATTTACTACCAACAAGAACTTGTACACAATAGGGCAAATAATTGTAACACTACATCAAAGAAAAGAAAATTTCAAAAGAGCAGTTCGATTTCATTTTGTCGTATGTACTGCCCTCTTGTCAAAGATATAATTAACACAGAGTGATAAAGTGGTTAAGGGAGTATATATACTCAAAAAAGGAAACAGTTCTGATTTCGACAAGTAAATCAAGAAACGGGCAAGTAAAAGAAATCAAATGGTAGTACACTAAAAGATCAAAACCTTTTGACTTCACAATTTTACAACTCAAGATTAGAGGGGTCAAAAAAAAAGCAGATTAATTTTTTGCATTAGCCAAAGAAAAGGGTGGTTTTGGCAACCGTTAAAAAAAAAAGAAAAAAAAAGGAGAGACACCGAAATTAAAATCATGCATAATATGACATGCATACATGAGAGAGAGAAACGAGAAAAAAGACAAAGCTTACAAAGAATTTTTCTGATCAAAACCCCAGAAAGCACCATAAGACCATCCGTTGTTGCAAGAAAGGCTCTCCAGAGTCTCTTTTACTATAGAATCACCCATTAACTCTGTAAGCGTTTCGAAAATGGATTTCAAAATGCAGCCTAGCCTTTTTATATATACTAAACAAAACCAGGACGAAGCAAGCCCAAGTCCAAGTCAACCCCAAATCTTTCCAAGATTTAATCTTTTCATTAAACCAACTTCTGGGTTTTGCAACAGCCCAAATCAGAATTGAAGAGAAGCAAACAGCCAGCAGAAAAAAAAAAGAATATTTTCTTGCTGAGGTTAAGAAGCTTCAGTAAACAGAAGTAAAAGGCAGCAGTTTATTTGTGTGTGGAAAACAATGAAGAGTTCTGAGAGGGTCCTTAAGCTAGCAAACGTAGTACCGCAACAAAACCAAAGAGATGACGGATGGATTTCAGAAACCAATGGCGGAAGCTAAAAAGCAGTTCTTAATCCAATAGAAAAACTGTTGAGGGGGCTCAAGATGGGGATAGTAGACCACTTAAGCACTCAAAACACACAAATAGCAATATAATCTATGAAGTGGCCCGGTGAGAGAAGGCAAGAGGATTTGAAGTGGATTTAATGTTTAGATATGGTTACAGATATCGCTAGGAGCATAATGATGCAACTGCACCTCCATTTTTGATTATATATCAAGAATAGATCAAATGAAAAGCTTTTATTAAAAAAAATACTAGTTTATAAGAAAACGGTAGAAATTAGGCGAATCAGGAATATAACAAAGTTTTGTTTTTTGTATTTTAAAAAAAAATGGGATGTAAAGGATTCAGCTGATATTTTCCTGTGTGGAGTGGTTGGGAGGCAAGGCGGGTCATTTATTTTCCACGTAGAAAGTAAACTAGTATTAGATCAAAGTACGAAAGTGGAAGGGAACAGAGATTTTCCTCATTTATGCTGTGCATTTATGATCATTCTTGTCTTTCTTTTTTTTTTGGTATCTATTTTTGCGTATAACGTCTTCGAGGAAGATTTTCAGCTGAAGGTCCCCTTTGGTTATTCTTCCGCCATTGCATATGTCTACCGGCTATTCGTGATGCTTGATAAAATTTACTGTATTTTGCATAAGAATTAATTACTATAGCTTGTGATTAAATACTGAAATACAGTGTGATTTACAGTATGATTATAGGCAAATTACATAAGTTTGTAATCAAAGTTTCCTCCTTATATCATAGAGGCTTATGATATTTCATGTGCACTAGAATCAAAGAAAATTAAGCAGTACATTGTACGCTGGTCATTGATTGAGAGATCAATAAAAGAGAGAGAGATAAAAAAAAATAGAATGAGAACTTCTCCTTTTTCACTTGGTATGTGTACAATGTCAAATATTCACATATTGTGTTTAGTGTCATTAGCCCTTCTTGAGTAACTTGATTGATTACGTACCCTCTTCAGGAAGCATTGTCCATCTCCCCCACCAGGATTTGAGTCTCAGGTTAACGTGTCCGAGAGGATGGGGTCTCTCCTCTCGGGTTGCAGGAGAATTAGTCGGATCGAAGGCTCGGATATCCCCTGCATCTGGAAAAAAAAAAAAAAAGTATTTAGTGTCATTAGTGCAGCTTTATTTAAGCAAAATTATGTTGTTTGTCAAGAAGTAAAGTAAGCCTTGGATAATTTTGCAGACAAATATACAGTGGATTAGACGTGATTAGATGAGATAAATAAATCATTTGGATTCAGATTAGTATGATTACTCCAATGGTGAGTCGTAATCGGCAAGTATGAGCGTCGGGATTTAACGTTTAACTGGCAATCATTTGTTTTACTTGACCGACGGAAAAGAAAAACGACAAATGAGGTTTATCCTAAACTAAACGGGGACTCTTGGAAAATTACCAGAACAATAAGGTAGATGAGTTGCAATATGAATTCCATACTGAAGAAAAGATTCAAAGGTATTCTTTTCCATGACCTTAGAAATTGATGCATTTAGAGATGGATTCTCTTGTGCTTGATATCAATAATATTATTGCACGATTACTTGCAAATCGTACGTATTCACCAATTCCATTTGGTCAGCTGAGAGAGTCCTAAATACTACAATTAAAAGCAATTATGCGACCAACAAAGTATGATGAGAACAACCCATAATGAAAAGAAAGACAAAAAAGAATTGATACTCATGATGTTTAACGTTTGACCTTTCAGGAGAAGCCCCTGGAAAACAAAAAACCAAACACCTTTACTTTACTATTACTAGAAGACCACCAAAAAGCCGGAAACCATAAAAACCTTGCGTCCCTTTCAGCAAGAGGCCTGCAAAGATTTCTGTAGTGGCCAAAGAAATTATGACCATGTCCATCACTAATTATTACACTACTCAAATTGTACATACACTAATCAATAGTTTTAGTTCCAGTTGTTAGCCCAAACACCTTTACCACAACACCCTATGGGAATGGGATGCCGCGACAGATTTGCACTCTTTTTCAGGTTAATCACATAGTAAAATAAAGGATAAATATTACAATTCTGGTCTCCAAAATTTGGTGTAGGCGCGATTTTGATCCCCCCAAAATATGGGCCACAGCAAATGTGGTCCGTAATGTTTTAAATTTGAAGCACATTTAGGACAAATGATCGATTTTTTTTTCAATTCCTATTGGAATGGAATCACATAACCCTTGCCTAAAATTTAATAAATAAATAAATTATGATACTAAGCATTAATTGCTTACATAACCACACACGTGAAACTCAAAGAAAAATAATTACTAAAAATACAAAGATATACTTTTGGACATCCCAAATTTAATTTCAATCCCGATTTCATCCCCCCCCCCCCCCCCCCCGGCCTCCTTCTCTAAAAGAAAATCTAAGACCAAAATCAATCAAAATTTTTTTAATATTTCTTGTGAATATTTTTAATTACTTTTTTACCTTTACTTTTATAAAAAAAATTTACTTTTTTATCTCATATACATCACATCCTACAAAAATCACTATATTTTTTCCAAAATATACAATTCAAACGGCCTCTTATCCTGTTGCTACAAACTTGTCATTGGTAAATTATCCGTAAGAAACTATTGTAAAAATCCGATGGGGAATCATAATATAATGTACAAACCTTAAAAGGGTTAGCCTACACTATTTACAAGCTTTTATTATTTCTTAAAAAAGCGAGAGAGAGAGAGAGAGAGAGAAGCAGTGTGCTTTACGCTTGAATAAACTTTAAAAAAATCAAACTAACAAGTTAAAGAGATTTTTTTTTTTTTTTTGGGTAGGCTAACAAGTTAAGAGATCAACATTAAAAAAGACCTAGTGGCTATGTTCAAATTTGCAGCCTTATGCTAGGGCGGTGCGACTTTGAATATGCTACTAATCTACCACACTTTCGAGCACGTCCTAGAAGACCAACTCTAGGAATTAAAGATACCTAATGTGTTTAATTTTTGACGTGGTAAATATGCGATGCAAATGATAACAGATTCTAGACATAAATGTCGCAGCCGAGAATTAGTGCTGAATATTCTAAATATGACAGCATGGTATTAATCCATCATTATCATATCTCGATTTCTCCGTTAAGTTCAGGGTTTGAATTCATAAGATTCGAATTTGAATCAGATCGTGAGAAAACTCTAAGACCCTTCTCTGACTACTAGGACAATCCCAGTAATTATTTGAATATCTGTATGTTTGGGTAGAAAATTATTTAGAATAATTATTTAAAATAACAATGTAACAATTTTTGTGATTTGCTTTACTTGAGATGAAAAATGGTTACAAAGATTAAAACATAATTAGAAAATACATTTTTAATGCAAGTAAAACAATATTTACAAAATAATAGATGTCCAAGCAAGCATGCCTCACCGCTTGAATTTAGACACAATATGTGAGAGGACAACAGCCACACAACTTCAATTAATCCTTATTCTAGAATCCTCACTTACATAATCATTGGTGGATCGAGTAAATTCTCAAAGGGTAAGAGTATTTTAAACAAATATGAAAAAAGTGATTAGTTTTTTTAAATTTTTTTAAAGGGTGAAAAAATATATTTACTGAATATAACGTTTAGCAAAAGTTGCATTGTTTAAATTGTCTAGGTATTTTACTCCTTAAATACACTTTTTAAAGAGCGCATTCATTGACTATATGTTATATCAAAATTCTCGTTATTTAGGAACTTTTTTCAAAAAAACTTGATTTGATTTTTGGAATTTTCTCTTACCGGATGCCTTCTGTAAGTTTGTGTGAATGTATTACACTCCATTCTTCGAATATATTTATTGACTGAATGTATATTTTTGGCCCCCAAAGAAAAAAAGTGTGCTTGTTATTGGCAATTGGGCGACACGGTCCAAAGGAGGGCGTGAGGCTGGAAAAGGGGTAGCAGCACTAGGCTGCAAGAAGCGTCGCATCGTCGGGAGCTATCACTTGAGCCGGAGAATATTCCGGGCGGAGGCAAAACTGAACTGAAGAAAGAGGTCCACCTCGGAAACTGTTGAGGTTTACCATCAATTACGACTGACAAGTGACAAGGTGTGGTGGTGGGCCCAAAACTGTAAATTTCTCTTGTGGGGTTTGTAGGGATCATCTTCTGAAGCCCCCTTCTGCTAGAGTGCTCTCTTGTCTATTCCCCAACCAAAACCTCGGTCCTAGAGAAAACCTTGACGGCTGAATTACCTCTGTAATTGCAGTTCCCTCCGACCTCAACAACTCCCCTCCCAGTCCCTGCTGCTTCTGCTGCTGCTACTACTACACTTCCCTTCTTTTCAAGCTCCGTACTCTCTCTCTCTCCTTTTTTGTACTACTGAGATTCCTCTTATTCCTACGCTTATCCCAATCATCCAGATTTTTAACGCTGATGGGCAGTTGAATAGGTTAACAATTTAAGAATTGAGCCCATTTAGATTACTATTTTTTAAAATTTTAAAATTTGATGTGAAAGATAAAAAATAATTAAAAAAATAATCATAAAGATATATTTTACCATATTTTTGATGATTTTTTTTATTATTGTAGTGATTTTCTGCATCCTTTTTTATTTCAGTAAAACTCTCAAACGGCAGAAACACCTAGCTTTCTCTTAAATTTTTTTTTAAAATTTTTTGCCAAATCTCATCTCTTAAACTGGCTGTTAGACAAAATGTTTACCTCCTGAAGAAAAAAAAAATTTGGAAAAACAAAATGAAAAGCAGCTGATGGCTCTATGGTATAGTCAATATGTGGACTTTATGAAGTGAAGGCAAGAGCCATTTTCGTAGACTTAAGGCAATATAGCATCGTTTCATTTTCTCTGATGTACATGTCAAATAATGAAGAAAACAGTAGTGTGCATCAAGTTAATCAAGCTTTATTTGGCTTGATCAATTCAGCAAATTCAAGACCATATACATATATTCTGCTAAATTTGCTCAAGAATCGTAGGTTGGATGTTGTAGTTGCCTACGCGCAGGTGTACGTACTTGACATGGATGCACGAATCGAAATTGAATTGACTGGACGGTATCATTGGTCATTGTGAAAGATTTACCGATTATTACTAACTGTTATGATGCAGAAGATTGACTTAGCACAGTATTACGATCGTGCTTTTGCTCAAAAGAAAATGAAGAAGAAGAAAATCTAAGAGGTTTGTCAACGCCATTTCAACATTTGAGACCGTAGGACCAGAAATTTTACATTTATTTTTCTAGCTGCTAAAAGACACAGGTTACAGTGCAATCATATGAACTTTGTTTCTTTTTCTTTTTTTTTTTCTTTGGAAAAAAAACAAACTCCCAGAAAGGTGCCAAGAAGTTTGAAAAGAATGAAAGGACGTGAAAAGTGCAAATTGAGTCACCCGATAATCTTAGCAAGATTTTGCAATCTTGTTCGATAAGTTAGTAGAGTAGTACTCAGGTCAGGATGAGTACTGCGCATCGGAAGTTGTTGGATGAGTCAGATTGCGAATTTTTGGATGGTGAAATCTGAAGCGATTGAATTTGGGTAACACAAACTTACGAATAAATGATGAGAAATATGATCCGGTTTTAGATAGGATGACGGCCGGCCACAGACAAGACATCTCGCTTACATGTTTGATAAAAGCTGTCGGAGAGATGATGATCATCATCGGATGAATGCCTTAATTTGGATTTTCATTTGCCAAAAGTTAAAGATCATAAACTAAATTTTGACTTGTCAATGCATTCCAAAATCCAAATACTACGTACATAAATACAGCAACTACAGAAGCAACGATCCAATTTCCATCAGCAGATAGATGAGAGGTATAAACCGCTGACTCATGTTCCTCGATAAACCTTCTTCATGATCATATACGTTTGAATCGGGCATTGGCAATTGCCTGGTGAGATTTTTATGCACTAATACATCCAAGCATGTGTGCATGTTCTTCCTAGCTAGGAGCATAATATGCCTGTTGAAATCTGAGAGTCAATCAGGGTTACAGCTAATTGCAAGAAAGCTGTCAAGAGTGGCCGCCGCTGCGTGCAGCTCTGTTTCCTTGCGGATCGGGGCGAAGGGCACTGATCCAAGAAGGTCCAACGTCTAAAACCTTAGGGGAACATCCATAATTTGTCATGATAGAAGAAGGGGAATGTTGTACATACAGCACCAAACAATATAAGCTTCCAAGAGATTTGGGTCCCCATCTAGGCCATATCCCAAATCTCCATCCAGTCTGACAATCTTGACTTGAGCACTCCCTTACCAACACCAACACCTTAAGCCTCGAATCCTTTCTTTTCACGTCCCGTACACGCAATTTAGTTTCTTTGTTTTTTTTTGATCCAACGGCGACATTATTTTACTCCTATTCCTATTCTAACCTCTTTGAGAGGGAGGTTCAATTGAATCAAATGAAAGAATCGATAGGTGTTGAATCACCAGCGAATCAGATAAGTGCACCACTTACTCGTACGAATTTTTGAAGAAGTCACCTATAGTGTCACAATAATACGTGGCAAAATTGAAACCCTTAAACTTCCACCCATGGCATCCATCCGTATATGCAATTTAGTTAATTGGAACATGCTTGTGATTTGCATTACGACTCATCATAGCATCACTTTTTTACTTAATTTCTCTCTCTCTGCCAATCTCACCCCTTTGATAGATTGTCAAAATTGATGTTCTAATATATTGATGACTATAAGATATCCAATAATCCCAACTTTTGGGGCCACCACCAACCGATCATGATCTTTTGTTAACACCAATGATCAATATGCTCTGATCAATGCAGGTTAAACAACAGACCTGAAACTTTGCTGCTTCTTCATTGCCATAGACATGTAAATTACTCCAGTTGTTAGCGCCAGTCATGGCTATGCTAAGGAGAGGCAATAGGGGGCCTTACACAGTAAGTAACCAACTGAAGTTAATTATTGGGCAGGGGAAGATGATTAGAAAAAGCTCCCAGAAACAAAATTCAGACCCACAACTGACTGCAGACTTAAAGCTGCTCCTCTTAGCATCACCACTGGTCACCACTGCCCTTTTTATTTCACGTATTGGCTATCGAAAAAAGAGAATAATGTATATAATTATGTCTCCTACAAACACCACACGCGTCATCATGACCGTCAAGAACCAAGTCAACGGCGTCCCAAAAGTTCTCTCCGTTTAACTTTTCTCCTTCAATTTCATTCCCATGCATGGTTGAAAGATTGAGCTTTTGTTTTGTAATGTTACATAGAGATTCTTTCTCCGTCTTTCTCAGATATCAAATTAATTGAATGAACCCAGGCTCCAGAAAGATACAAAACTTTATGCTTCGGAGTGAATTTAGTTTAAGTTGCTGAAGATGCACAGTACTTCCCTTTTCCTAGTGTTGAAATGGTTCTTAATTGTTGCGTACCAAAAGCTAAACGGTTGCGGAACTTTAGCTGATTTCAAAAGAAGGGAGCAACTAGTATATAATTTGAAAGCTGTAAAGATACAGCAAAATCCATCCGCACATCTCTGTTTACTCTTATTAATTGGAGCCGTGTTGAAGGCTGCGGCAAAGTGAAAAAGAAAATAATAATAGTTTTTTTAACCCAGGCTCGGTACTTAAATCACACGTTTGATGTTTCCATGTTGGTCAAGATTTAAGTAACAATCACTCAAAGATTAGTTTGAAGAAAAGGAATAGATGGAGAAATTAAAAATTAAAGCAAAAATTTATAAAATGTGATAGGTGACAAATGCAATATTTCTAAAGTTCCGGGGCGACTGCGACTTCTGGTCACCGCATCCTTCCGCCATTGTTGGCTAGTGGGCCGGTGGCTCCAAACAACAAAGAAAAAGAAAAAGAAAAGAATTGCTCTAAGTCAAGACAGACGGACGGAAATATAATTCCTCAAAATGAAATACAGACGTACTTCAATAATGTCTTTTGATTCCACTAAAACGCATAAATGACCAAATCCTTAAGGGTCCATTTTTACCTTCTTTTCGGTTGAAATATAGGCTTTATTAATTCCCCTTTTTCTTGCACCGCAAATGGTACTTATGATCTGCTCGGGATTACTTCTCTTTGAACTCTTTTTTTTTGTTTTTTTACAAGTTCTTTTAGTACATATTTCAATTAGTTTTCTATTGTACTTTGCATGTAGTATTTTTGTCGTAAAGTTTTTTTTTATCAAATAGCTAAAGTTTAGATTCCATAACTTTGAGGCTCTGAACTCTAATTCTTTTTTCCTGTCCTTACTTCTTAAATTTCACGTCAAAAAGTTTTTAAAAAAAATGCATGTAGTATAATGCAATTTTCTTTAAATAAGGTAGTACAGTACTAGTAATGGTTTTGGTCGCATTTTAATTAGCAAAAGTTGGGTAGCCTTTGCAATCTCTTCATGGAAGGACGGCAACTCCTTAGGTCGGCCCATTCAACGTCCTGCAAAACAAAGTGGACCCCAGCCGTGGAGATTAGTGTCAGCAGAGAAGCCCACGCTGCTTTTATCTTTTATTTTTTTCTTTTCATAAAGGGCAGGCATAATAAAATAACGGTGACGTGCTGGACAGCATAGGGTGCAAGTTTTACTTAAAAAAAAAAAAAAAAAAAGTTGGCTCAAAATATTTACCCAAAATTGAAAAAAATTGGCTCAAAATGAGATTTTTTCCATGGAGTCAAAATCGATTATGACTGAAATGAACAGTTTGTGTCTAGTAGGGGCACCAAGTGTTCCTGTTTTGGGATGGTGTCACGAATTAGGTAAGCCTTTAATTAATGTATCTAAACACTACTATAGTCCCAATTGGAGCCAGGTCCATTACTAGAGACCGGCTACCCTACTACATTATTATTTTCCTTTTTTTTTTTTTTACTTTGTGCATGGGTATAGGACAAGCTCGCAAAATATTGGAGTGGGCATTATAAATTTCAAATGATAGTAAATTATTTAGAATGATCTACTGTATGCGATACAAAAATGTGATTAGGAACATAAGAAAATTGATTGAAAAATTTGTTTGTAATACAACTAAATACTATTTTTTTATAAATAATGTCAATCACCTTTATTCACTGTTGAATTGAGGAAACTTTGCTTCAATGAAAGAAAAAGTTAAACTTTTGTAAATAATTAACCACCTCATCCCATCACTTATAATGAATTATTCGAATTGTCTAGGAATTAGGAGAGGGTCTTAGAGTTTACTTTGCTGTCAGATCAAATCCTATGTGCAACAGTTACAAATAAAAAGGCTCTGGGTGAGGTGGAAGGGAAAAGGGGGCCCCCGGGGTTAGAGTTGGTGGTAGTAGTCCAGTTGGGTGAGTATCACCACCAAGGTTCAAATCTCGGGTACCGCTGTCAGTAATGCTGGGCAAGCCTCTCCCGACCCCAGGAAATTAGTCGGATCGTACGGTAACCGTTCCATAGGCTCGGATACCCATGAGTAGACCAAAAAAAAAAAAAAGGTGGAAGGGAAAAGGACGTGGAGAGGGTGAGAGGTAAAAACAAAAGATGCCCAATAGAAGAATTTTTTATTTTTTATTTTTTATTTTTTGCTAATATCCTACTATGTTATTTTTTTTTCTTTTGTCCGGCTACGTTGTGTCATGTCGCTGTCTCAAAATAAATGTGGAAATCCAGCGCACCGCCACTGCCGGGAAGAGTTGGGTAAATGCCTAAATGGAGGGGAATGGCGGGCGGCAATTTCGACAAGTGAATAGTTGTCAGTGATAAGATAGGCAACTACGGCGCGCCGGGAGCGGGGGAGGGGTCCTAATCTAGGGCTGCCACCTACGTCTCATAGGTGTCTGAATATGCCATTTTATTGGTAGGAATCACAAAAGGTTCATTGTTGTTGCTGCTTTGGCACTTGAGTTATCTTGTGGATATTTTGGTCCACTTCATCTGTTTGCACTTTGGAGTATTAATTTCTGCATTTGGGCTTGGACTGTGAGCGCCTTAGCTTGGTTCAAGTCCTTCTTACACTGGCTCATTGTTTGCTGCCCTTCATAGTACCATGGGCCAAAGTTCCTTTTCAACCCCTGTCTAAGTATGCTGCCATCCTTAGTAACATGGGCCAAATCTTATACTAACCGCCAACCTGGGCTCCACACCACCCAGGTTTGGAGAAAATTGTCCTATGTTGTTTTTTAATACATGATTTGTCAACTCCTCTGCTAGGGCTATCAATAGGGCTGGATCGGCCCAAACTTAGCCTGTTCACCTCAAAAGAAAAAGGGGCTGAGCCGAACTTAAGGCCCAATAAAAATGTAAGCTGAACTTGGGCCTCTATTATAAGATCAACCCGAATGAAACGTGATCTAATATTATATATTATTATTATTTATATATTTGATATGTAATTTGATATGTTATATATATTTCGAATGTATTAAGTATGAATTTCACGTATATTAGTCCAAAACTCAAGACCCGAAACCTGAATATCTTACTAACTAGGTGAGTTAAACTTGGGCTTGTTCAAGCCCGGTTCAGGTGGCCTGATTAACAACTCTACTCTTATTTTAACTCATACTAGATGAGGATCCAAGAAATAGTGGAGAGAGAAAAGATTTCAGCTCTAAACCAAAAGGGTGTATAATTATATATCATTTAAAATTGACTACAGGTGCATAAGTCTGCATCTTTCCCTCTAGAGACAACAGTTATCTTATTGTTTGGATTGCTATTATCTGGAGTTTTTTTTGTAGAAAAATATATTATAATAATTTGATATACGTGAGATAAAAAAGTGATCGGAAAATGTATTCATGGGAAATGACGTATTTTTTTTTTAAATGACTTTCTAAACAAGGCCAAATCGATTGATAGTATTAATCAAACCATGTTGAAAAAACCCAATCCATCGTAAATGTTGAACAATTACCTAGTTCATGGCTTATGCCTAGGCATGAGTTATATAACTTACTCTATAAATAAATATTAACAACATGTAGCATAACTTGAGAGGATTAGTTACCAAAATCTCTCATAATGTCTCTACTGCCTCTAGGAGTTATGACCCAAGAGAGTTTAGCAGGCTCTCTACCCTTGAGTTAGAAAAGTGTTTAAGTACTTTCACATCAATCAGAAGCAGCCCAAAAGAAGGTCTTAAGGCTGAAAGAAAGGAAATCCTAACCAGTCTACATTAATGTCACGTCCTCCACTTTATCGTGCTTTTCTCATATATGCCCTTGTTTTTTTTTTTTGGTGTACTGAGGAACTTAATCATTCATCAAAAAATGCGGTACACTCATTTCTCAATTTCTCATGCTTATACCTATTTCATCAAGCACATACATTGCAAGACACAACTATTGATTACCGTTCAATATGTCTCTTCTTTTTGGGTTAATTACGCTTAATTTTCTTTCTACACCTCAACATCATGAAAAGATTAATGGAAATTATTATTAAGTGCTAAATACGAGATTTAGATCGTACGTAATGACTTCCACTTGCAAGTTGCGGTTTTTTAATTTTTTTTGGGTGGGTGGTGGGGTTTAAATCACTTTCTAAGTATCAAGCTCCATAGCGTACTGTAGTCGGTTCAGTAGTGTTCAGGAGAGAGTTAGTACTGTCACAACTGTAACTGAGACGGACATTTGAACACAGGCACGTGCACTCTGCAACTTGAGCAAGTTGAGGTTTATAATGCCTTTGCCACTTTTGACTTTACTTCGCGCCCACCTTATCTGTTGCTTATCCACTGGGAGAACTTCGTAGGGTACACTTCATATTACTTTTGGTACTTGGTTTAATTTTTCTCCATAAACCAACAAGATGAATTCTCTCTCCACCGTGTGGTTATTTTAATTGAATTGACCTTTGGTGATTTGGTGGAGCATCAGCATTCGAACACCTTGTGGAGTTTCCCAAACATGTAGCCTTTTAGGTGCTCAAGATCCAATCAGATTCAAGGGCTGCTATACTGATGATGAATCATTCCTGGCCTATAATTGGAATGTTGTCTCCCCATCCCATAAAACACATCACATCTACTAGTACAATGTTGCTGCCAGCCAAATTGCTGGGACTTTTTTTCATCTTTTTCTTTTTTGGGGTTAACATGGAATGGAAGGATGGTTTTGTCATGTTGTAAATTTTGAACTATCCTCTCTATCGTATTTTCCTGTGCACAGCTCGTCACTGAAAACAGAGTACATTCCCCGAACCCTAGTCCCTTTTCTGCTTAATTTGATTGATTTTTTATTTGACAGGGTGATGTGAGCTGACCCTTTGTAATTCAATGATAGGAAAGCAAACCCTTTCAGTGTCCTGCTTAGAAGTTGAGGGGTTCTTGATTCTTTGTCGTCGGTGATTTGAAGAGGAGATAGTTTGAGGTGAGGATCGTGTCAGTATTATTTTTTGCTTTCCCGAAGGATATTATCTGATTAATTTTGCTTAATTTGAGATAAATTTTCCTAATTAGAACAAGTTTAAATAGTTGCGGTTTTTTATTTTTATTTATTTTTATGTGCGCTTAGTTCTGCTGATTCCCTAGTAATCTGTATTCATTTGTTGAAGCTACTCATTTGCTGCATTATTGAGACTCAAGAGCTTTGTTTTGATTTAGCTCCTCCCCCAAAGTATTCAAACACCAGCGCAGAAGAGAAAAACATCCCTGGGAGGGAACTCCTTTCATCAGTCATCGTTGTCCATTTGCATACTTTCAAATTTTTCCATTTCTCTTCTGTTTTTGTTTTTCCCTGATTTATTGCCTCCTTGGACTTGGTTAGCTGGAGATGTAGTTGGGATAAATGCCTTGATCCCGGGGCCTTTCCCATACCAACCTTGGCTCTACTGTGTCAATATTCGCGTTGAGTTTATGTCGGTCATAGTTTAGTTTGCATTTTATAGTTGTAAAACACAGAGCACTCGAAGTAGACTGACAAGTTTCCACACCTTAGTGGTTGTGCTTTCTGAATTTTCCTTCCTTTTGAAGCTTCTCTGTGATGTTTCATCATTATACTTCTCTAATCCCTGCTTAGGGTTGCATGATTCAGTGTCTGTGCTTATACAAGCACTGTCATTATGTTAGATAGTGTTAGAATTGCTGATCGGTTCATGACTGAAGAATATTGCTCTGATATACAGTATGCTTAGATTTCCTTTTCTAAGAATTTGCTTAGATTTGCTGTGATCAATTCAAACATCATTAACTTTTGGCCTTCTCTTCTTTGAGCTGCCCAGCAATAGCAGCATTAGATGCTACTAAAGCATTACTTATTCTTTTCATTAACTGTTAATTTTACATTTCCAGAAATCAAGTGATACTAAAATGGTCCTTTAGGATACCATATTGAGAGTGGGAAGGAAAGGAAACTGCTGCAACGCAACAATAGTATGCCTTTGGAAACAATTTGCTTTTCTTTTCCACTTCTTTCACAAACACAATTTATTGCCCTCACTTAAAGGTCTGAATCTGGACGGACACTGATTCCATGCTGCCAAATTGACCCTGAATATCTTTTTGATGCATTTTGACTTATGAACTGTCTTTGTCTTAGATTCCAATTGAAAAAACAAGCTGACATTATGAAACTTTGTGCCCCATGCTTTAAGTCGGCCATAGGGTTAAGTTTTTTGGCATAATTTTTAAATTGCTGGACGATGGTTTAGACGTCAGGAGTTAAATCCACAAAAGTAGACTCTGTATTTGCTCAAACGAGACTTTGGGGGCTGGGGGTTACCTTCCAGGTTTAGCTATTCCTGTCAAGGACTTTTAGCTCCAGATCTCTAGTTTCATTCTAAAATCCTTCTTCATCTTCTATTTTTTTTGGGGGGTATATATAGTCATTTGGTATAAGTAGATTCTGTAATTTTGACGTATCAAATACCTTTCTTCATATCTAGTTTTTAAAGTTCTCTTTCCCTGCCAATTGCCATCATTGGTCATTGAGATTCATGGGTGGCGATTTAAATTGGTGTATAGGTATTTAACCCCATTTCCCCCCTTTCAAACAAATGGAGATCATTTAAGTTTTTCTTGTTCAGAACTGTGTTAGGACTGGCATTTACTTGTTAGCCAAGTTTGATCTGCAATCATTCCTTTTGTTAGAGGAATCAATTTATTACTTCTTGTACATCTCAAGAACTTGGACTCTTGGATCATGATTTTGGCTTAAGCAATGAAGCCTGAGCATATAACAGAAAATTTGATTCATTAGTGGACTCTTCCACTAATCTGATCTTAAAATACCCTCAATTTGTCTGAATAGTCTTAGTAGTCGCCTATTTTTGCTCCATCTGATAATTTATCCAAGGATGAAAATGGCGCTACTGTTGAATTTGTGAGCTCCTATTTGAAATCTTTGCAAGTTATTTTACTTTTATGTTGTGTAAACAAGTTTTGGTGGAAGCTTCATCTCTAGTAGTTCAGCTTTAAATTTGGTGCTGTCTTCCTCCCTCGACTGACTAAGGAGTTTATACTTGATATATATTGATTATTCTGCTTTCTACATTCAATTAAATTTCTTTTCCTTCTTATTTTCATTGACCTTCTTACCTGCTACAGTTCAGTACTGGTATGGACACAGTGGCGTAAAGATGCCATTTGCTCTGCTCCTGCAACGCTTATGGGTGAGCACGCATGGAGCTACTCATTTAAGCTTGGCGACCAAAGCACTTGTGATGTCATCATATGCCTGAGAAACAAGGAAGGCAGGCACGAAGCTTTCCATGCACATTCCTCCATTTTAAAAAACAAAAGCAAATTTTTCGCAAACAAGCTCTCCCAACCAAATTCCAGTGCCCAGATAGAGATCCAGTGCACAGAGTCTGATTATGATCATTATGTTGAACTTGTGAAGCGTCTTTATTGTCCCAGAGATTTACTTTTGGACTCGTGGGATTCTGTTCGATCTGTTATTGGGGTCCTTCAGGTGGCTGTTTTACTGAACTGCGAAGAGATCACGGAGAGCTGCATCCAGTACCTGGAGGCTGTTCCTTGGGAAGACAAGGAAGAGGAAGAGATTGTTAAAATAGCACTAAAGCTAGGCCCACTAGCAATGCCAATTTTGGCCAGGATTGAACCGGTAGATGTCAATGCAACGAAGAAGGTGTTCATCTCCGCCGTTCGCTTTGCCACTTCTACTGCTGGCCCTTGTCCTCCGCTGTTCGGAGATGAGCTCAAGACCTCTGCCCAAGAACAAATTGATTACATGCTAGGTGATGATGAGGGTGTGCCCTTAATTACAGGTGATGATGAGGTGAAAGTGGAAGCCAGAAGCGGTCTGTCCAAGCTTTGTTCTTATTTCAAGAGCAACGTGTCTTCGCTGCTTCTGGAGTCTGAAACCACATACGAGTCAGCAGAGAAAAGAGTAATGCAAAGTCTGTCCGATCTAGAGTGGATGTTCAATGTGCTTCCCAAGATGGATTTGATGAAAGATTTTGTTGGTAACTGGGTAGACATATCAGATAATATACTGGTCGTCGTTGAAGATAAGAAGCTTGATTCTGCATTCTGGGGTCTGAAAGTGAAGCTAATAGAAGTCACGGCAAAAGTATTGGAAGCAGTCGGATATGGAAACGTGATTCTTCCAGCACAATGTCGGGTACATTTGCTAAAGACATGGCTTCCGTACATACGGAAGATGAAGGCCCTTTTAGATTCCATGGCCGACAAGGAGACCGAGTTCCCATACAAGTTGGATGAAGATCTGTGCCAGAGCATTGAGGGAGCCATGGTCTCATTGATTTTGGCATTGCCATCAAGTGATCAAGCTGACATCCTTGTGGACTGGATGAGCGCTGAGCAGTTAAGGTATCCTGATCTGAGCGAGGCTTTTGAGGTCTGGTGTTATCGAACCAAGTCAGCAAAGAGAAGATTGGTGGAGGGCTTGGGCAATGTTGGCAAAACCACCCTCAGCCTTTAAGTTTAACTCATCTAAGCCTAAATTTTTTGTTGCATGATTAGATTAAATTTTGATGTAGGTGGTGGAAAAGAAGCCTCCACTTTATGCATTTTTTGGTTGATGCATGGTTTCATAGATGGATTTTTTTTTTTTTTTTTGCTGGTTGGGCTTCATGTCTTACTTTCTGGAAAAATTCCAGTGGTAAGTTTTGATATAACAAATTTGTTTTCAGTTCCTGGTAATTTCCTGCAATGCATGATGATGCCTTCTAAGTTCCACCCAATGCGAGGAAAAGAAGGGGCCAAAAAAACCAAAAAAAAAAAATGAGGCAAATTTCTTTGAATATTGTTAAAAAGAAGAAAGAAAAGTCGAAAAAGTGTGGCTGAATAAGGACCTTCATCTGCCCTCACGTGAATGGGCTGGTGGTTGGCGCCTCCTCCTCGGGAACGTCAGGTCCTGGGGTCGAACCTCCGCAGTAACATCAGTTCCGCCGTGCATTTAACGTGCTAGGTCTGATTGGGGCGTCGGGCCGGGCCGGAGTGGGATTAGTCGGGCCGCCTTTACGGAATTGACCCGGACACCCACTTCGTCGACAAAAAAAAAAAAAATAAGGACCTTCATCTGAATGAATAAATGAGAACAGGGGGCTACAATTTTTTTCCTTTTTTTAAATCTAAGGCACCCTCATTTCTCCTTTTTGCACAATAGTCCCTACCAAGTTAGAGGTGTCAAATAAAACCATTTAACTAATTTTACCCATACCCGCCCATTAATAATTGAATATGGGTATATTAAATTTTTATATATGGATATAAATGGGTTACCCAATTATACCCATTTATTAAATGGGTATAATTGGGTAACCCATCTAACCCATTTAACCCATTTAACTTACATTCCCAAACCTTTTGTATTTCTCGGGGTGAAAAAGAGCTGGCACCACCTCACCCAACCCCAACTTCCAGACTTTTTCTTTGACCGACAATTAACCCCGTCAAATCACCCATTTCCTTCCCTTCATTTCGTCTTTTCTACTTAACCAAATGCTTCTTAACTTTGACAAAAAAAAAAAAGCTTCTTAACCATGGGGAAAAAAAAAAGGCTGTCAAAAATTATTTAATTTTTTTCTTTTTTTTTATAAAGAAAAGGTATTGAATTTAAAACTTCCTACTCATAATCTCTTCCTATGTTCCAATCAAATCCTCCCTGCCCTGTTCAAAATTATTTGCATTTGGAGTTGGATTGCATGTTTGTTGCTAGTCTAGCATAGATCATTGCGGACTGTTTTTCCTTTGAATTTCGGGGATCAGGTTAGAAACTTGCACCACTTACATTATATGTCCACTTCAACTTTCATCGAAAACAAGTAAGTAATATTATTGAAAGTGTGTCCAAAAAATAAAAATCACAAATACTAGGGGTTCAAAGTTTTGGATTAAATTTTTTTGTTAACTTTCATATTATTTAGTCCAAAATTTTAGATTCTCATTGTTCAATTATTAAATAATATGTAATTTTGCGACATGGCATGCGGATGGAAAAAAAATTGATAATTAGACTTATTTGGCATAATAAGTAAATATTTAAAATTAATGATGGGTGTAAAATGGTATAAATTGATAATTTAGTTTAAAAATGAATTTATATGAGCTTGTAAAAATTTAGAATAAATGGGTTATAAATGGATAATTGGGTTACCCAACTCATTTTTTGACTTACCCATTTATACCCATCTAATTAAATGGATATAAATGGGTTGACTCACTTATACCCATTACCCATTTTACCCAACCCAAACCCGCCCAAATCACCCATCTTGCCACCTCTACTACCAAGTACCAAGTACCACCACATGCACATGCAGGGACCGATTAGCAAAAGGTAATTGCTTAGTGGAAGACAATTGTACTATATAATTGTTGTTTCAGAAATCCAATCCTCATTAGTTTTTGTTTCATTTACCTTCGCGGGTACCTATTCTAACTATTTAAAAAAGTTAAAACCTTGCGACCCGGTTTGACCCATTATTATCAGAAGAATAAATAAATAATTTAAATTATAAAACTAATGTACTACTTAGAGTTTAGGGTTTAAATTTAAGTAAATATGATGGGTATCTAATTTATATTACAAGAATACGAAATAAGATTGTAGCGTAAGGGTAAAATGAATTTTTTTTTATGTATTATAGATAATTGTTATACCTTTTTTATTTTTTTAAAAAAAGTAGCACAAAAAAATGAGCACATAATTTATTAAATTAAATTAAATATGTTAAGAAGATAACAAACTAATTTATTAGCGAACAATAACGTAATTATCGATCTCTGCATCTTTTACCCTCAAAATTATTTTGAGGTGTGGTGGAGCAGCAAAATTTCTTCTAATTAGTAGTAGGACAATAAAAGGTGAGCAACCAAATGGCGAGAAGTATAAGAAATATTTCATGGCATCCTCCAGCCGGTGGCGCGTCTGCTAATTTGGCGGAAGGCTGCGTCTCTTGTTTGTTTTAGCGCTCATTGCTCCCGCGACGAAGACTATGATTCTGTAGTTGTTGCAGTAGTACAAGTCATAAGATTAAAGTACAGGCTGTCCTGTCACCGTTAGGCCACCGACCGGGATGGACGCCGCCTCAACTACGGAGCTCCCGGACCAGGAATGAGGCTTGAGGTTTAAGGGAGCCATATTTGTCTGTGTTATTTCACTTTATTTACACACATTGATTTGCTTGCATCATTAAGACATTTTTCAACCACCTTTTTATTTCACATACATCATATCAAAAAAGTACTATAATATTTTTTCATAAAATTATTTCAAATAATTTACGATCCAAACACAATCATGTCATAAAGTGAGGAAGGAAGCAGCCGAGGTAGGTAACAACTGGGTACGCCATTCATCATTTCTGCCAAATCCAATCTTTTTGACCAACAACATTAATATTATTATTGTCTTAGGTACTTGATACACCTTTGGTCCGTTACAAACAATCGGTTGGCACCGCGTGGATTTTTTTTTATTTATAATTTTGGGTGGTTTAGGGTAGAGGTGGCAAATCAACCCACTTAATTAAATTTACCCATACCCGTCCATGAATAGATGGGTATGGGTATCTTAAATTTTTATATATGGGTATAAATGGGTTACTCAATAATACCCATTTAATAAATGGGTTATTAAATGGGTTACTTAATAAATGGGTATTATTGGGTAACCCATCAAACCCAATTAACCCATTTAGAATTCTCTTCCCCCCAATCTCTTCTTTTCCCCCACCCATTTTTTTTTCAAATTTTTTATTTTGTCATGATGTTAACTACTTTTTTTTTCATTATTTTCATTATTATTATTATTATTATTTGTTGGTTTTATCTTATTATTTTATTTTCTGTTAGTTTGTTAACTTGCTCATTTTTCAGCATTACTCATTTATGATAAATTTTAGCCTATTTTCTTATCTTTCTAAAATGAAATTTTAAATTTATATATGAAAAAAATGTTAGGGGTTCAAAATTTTTGGATTAAGTTTTTATATTAATTTTTATAGTACTTAGTTTAAAATTTTATATTCTTATTATTCAATTATTAAATAATAGGTAATTTTGTGACATAGAGTATAAATGAAAAAAAATTGGTAATTAAGTTTATTGAACATTATAAATAAATATTTAAAACTAATGATGGGTACAAAGAGTGGTATAAATTGATAACTTAGTTTGCAAAAATGAATTTAAATGAGTTTACAAAAAGTTAAAATAAATGAGTTATAAATGGGTAATTGGGTTACCCAATTCATTTTTTGACTTACCCATTTATATCCATCTAATTAAATGGGTATAAATGAGTTGACTCACTTATACCCATTACCCATTTTACCCAACCCAAACCCGCCCAAGTCACTCATTTTTTGACACCTCTAGTTTAGGGTATGACATGACAATGGTGGCATATTTAAATCTTACCATTTGTCCCCAAAAAAAAAATTACAAATTTTTTTCTAAAAACTACAATCTTATTGAGTTTTGTTATGCATGTTTTGATTCGGTTAGTAAAATGTTTTATATTTTCGAGTAGTATATCTTTTCAAACAACTGCTCCTCAAACTTTTATGCTTCATAGTTTTCTTCATTTACTATATATTTTTTCTTTATTTCTTTTTCTTGGTCTTCATTTGATTGAAAGTAGATTGCCTTATTTTTCTTTTTTGGGATAAGGAAAAGAGAAAGGGTAACATAAAATAGTCTGGCTGGCCGGGTCCATTGCTAACAAACCAGAATATGCCTTTTTGCCTCCCAAACGCATTGATGATTTTTCTTTCCTTTCCTGCTTTTCCTTCTCCGTCCCTTTTATCCTTCTTCATCGGTACAGATTTAACCACCAGATAGCCTTAGTCCTTTCCTTGGGTATCGTCATTATTATATCTGTTATACGCAGCAGCAAAATCTGGGCTCATAAAGATATACTCCCTACTGGGTTCTTATCATATAGCCCCACAAATTTATGCATATTGAAGAAAACAGTTTTTCATTTGTCGTCATTGATAAAAGATTATAGAGGGGAGCTCAGGAGGAAAAGGTTGTTTGAAAATTAAATTGAAGGGTTGCTCAATAAGTCGGACTACTGGCACAGAGGAATAGTACTGGGAGAAGATGGCAAATTTGTACGTGAAAGCTGTGCCCCCGACGGATCTGAACAGGAATACGGAGTGGTTCACGTATCCAGGGGTGTGGACCACTTATATATTGATCCTATTCTTCTCTTGGTTGATGGTTCTCTCCGTCTTCGGCTGTTCTCCCGGCATCGCCTGGTCTGTTGTCCACCTTTCCCATTCCCTCGTAAGCCGCCCATTTTCCATTACCTCTTTCTCTTGTTTTTCTCATTTCTCCTTTTTTATTTTCCCCTTATTGTCATTTTTTCTTTTCAGGGACACGTTTCTGAGTTTGGATGCTTTAATTGATCTGATTTATATTTTAGTATCCCCCCCCTCCCCCCGGCCCGGGGGGGCGGCCACTTTGTTTTGTTGCTGAATATGTTAAAGACTTAATTTTTTATCCTTGGTATTTCTTGGTTCTAGTCTGGTTATGGATTGTAACTAGAGGGCTAAACTTGGTTAGTCACAAAGATGAGATTTTGTTGGGGGGCTTCCAAAGGATAATATTTCTATTGGTTGGTCCACCTTGGTTTTAGATACATAAGCTGAATATTTGCCAGGGCAATATGATTATGGTTTGGATATTTGCATTTAAAGATTTTTCAACCTGTTGCATTTGATTTTAGTTTTGTGGAAATGGAGTTTTTTTTTTTCAAGGTATGTGATGAATTCTTTGCTCCTGTTGTTAACCAATTGCAACTGGTAGCAAGAGGGTAGGGTTAGTCAGAGGCCAAAATCAGTACCTACCTTATTCTTTGTTGGTTCGGAAGTTTTTAGCTTATTGCATTAAAGTTCTAACCCATCTCGAATACCAGGTGTATCAGTTGAATATGACCATATGACTTTTTGTCCTCAATTATTCGTGGCCTGGTATGAGGTTACCCCAGACTATCTGCTTTTATTCTTAATCAATTTAAAATGGATTCAATAATATGAACTTGGAAAATATTTGAATTCTATTTCTAATCGAATGTGCTAAGTAATGGATGAATCATGATGCCAATTCAACTTTGTATGTGACTATTACAAACTGCAATAGCAAATACAATATATTCTCTGCGGTTACTAGTTTAGGACCAATATCAGCGGCACGTGATCTTCCTGAAGTCCTACCTTGATAACTGGCTCAAATTTTTGTTTTCCTGAAGACCATGTATTTATTGCTTAGAACTTGTACCACATCACCTTTTACCTGATAGGATCTCTACCATTAGCATATGCTGACCTCATGTTATTGCACTTAAACTCAATAGCATGATTTCAACCTATCAGTTTGCTTGCCCATGCCTCTGTTACTATACAACTTGTCAGACTTGTCTAATTCACTTTGTAAATTATGTAGATGTATTTGTTCTCTTTTTCAGAAGCATCTTCTATGAGTGAAAAAAATGGAACTTCATCATAGGCTCACTTGTAAGGCGGCCGCCTATTGTGATGGAAGTTTGTAAATGCATCTGACACGATACCAGTATTGTTAGCTGAATGGTCCTTTAAAGTTTGATATTGCAGTGTCCACACACGTGTTGAGAATGCATTTGACAAGATAAGTGTTTTAAGTCACTGTTTTTTGTCTTGTGCAGATTACATATCACTGCTTTCATTGGAAGAAAGGAACACCATTTTCTGATGATCAGGGTATCTACAACAGGTTGACGTGGTGGGAGCAAATAGACAGTGGCAAGCAACTGACTCGCAATAGGAAATTCCTAACTGTTGTTCCCGTTGTATTGTAAGTAGTTTTCTTCCTTCATATTTTTCAGGTCATGTATCATTTAGATGATATATAATACCCTGAGCAAGCCATTTCTTTTTTTAGCAAGTCAAACTATTCTGTCATTCTCCAATACAATTACATTTATTTCAGAGGGAAATTAGAATGAGTGGCATTATTGTATACGTAATATAAGTCTTTTTTTTTTTTTTGTCTCAAGAGTCAAGGATGTTTCTGCCTAGCTTAATGAGTGGCATATATCACAATCTTGAAGCATGCAAACTCTTCTACTATTATGCTATTTAGGGGATCTAATTTCTGTATTATGCATCTCAGGCAATAAACGTTGTTAAAGTAAATTTAAGACTCTTGTTTTATTCTTGCTCAAGGTTCAATTCTTTCTGTTTAGAGCAGTTTGTGGCTAATTTGGGTAGTTCTTTTAGGCGGCACTGGCTAAATTTAGCTTTGATCTAGTAAACATTCCAACATGAAGGATTTTGCTTTCTGGTAATTTGGCAGAATCTGGGTGTCCACAATCCGTGGATGGATGTCTGGTATTAGTTTTTTCAGTTTCTAGATCCAGTACCAGGTTACTAGTGTTTGTTCTAGGCTTTATGTTTGGTACTTCCTTCCAGAGTTCGTTTTAATTTATTGAATGTTCTCCATTTGCATGCAACAGGTTGAGACTTGTTTGAATAGCTGTTCAGGGTCATAATTGTGGCCAGCCCTTTTTATGGAATCTTTGAAAACGTGAATGTTAAGCTAAATGACATTCTTATTGATTGCATGATGGATGATGCCCAAAACTTCTGCTCCTATTCCAATTTTTCTACTGAGAGTGCGGTGGGAAAGACCGAGTAATACTTCGAACAAGTCAAGCAGGCTTTTTCTTTTTTCCATTAGGCCATAATAGTCTATGTGCATAGGCAAGAAGCTTGTTAGAAACCTTATGCAGTGTGTTTCCACGAACTTTATTATTTCTCATGTCCTAAACCTTCGGTCAACTGCCCCCCTGGTGCCCCTCTCCATTCTTTTCTCAATCACGAATTTGTGCTAGGAATCTGATCGGGCTATGAAGAAGTCATTATTGAACAGTGGTTTACTGAAAATTTTACACTTCCACTTGCATGAGAATCGTGGTGGAGTTTATGCAATGAGATTCATTAGTTTTTAGTTTTCCAGCTTTTTCACCGTTTCCCTCTCCTGTAGCTAAATGGGAGGAATATGCTTTCTTGGCGTCGGTTGCTTAACATGTAGTGACTGTGTTTGCTGATGAGGCGAATTAAATTTGTTACGGTGGCAGGTACTTAATAGCTTCGCACACCACAGATTACCAACATCCAATGCTCTTATTCAACACGGTGGCAGTTTTCGTTCTGGTTGTTGCCAAGTTCCCCCATATGCACAAGGTTCGCATTTTTGGGATCAATGCTGATCAGTGACGATGAAAGAATGCCGTGCAAGTTCTTTTTTCAGTCGCAACGTTCTTGATTTTCGCATTCATTTAGCAGTAGTATATGTATAATGAACTTGTACAGCTCAAGTACGGGCAATGCTATCATACTTGGTGAAAGTTGGGACTTCTTCCTGGGGGATATTTGATAGTAGTGTTTTGATATTGATTTTTTTAACAAGCCAACTTGCTGAAATTTTTTCAGCTATGATAGTCTTTTCTGTATCCTTTTGTTAGAGGGGAGATATATAAATTCAATTCTGAGAGAGAGCTGAATGGTTAAAGGGTTTTTTTATTTATGCAGAGGGCGTCTGAAGTAATTGGATGGAGGTTGTTCGCAAAGATTCACTTCTTCCTCTGCTGTTGAATTGAAAGATTAGTTTAGATTTATCTTTTCTTCTTCTGTGTCTTCTTTCGCTGATGATACTTGGTAGACATGACAGGTGGTCAGAAGGAGTGGTTGTGCGGTTGTCAACTTGGCTGGCCCTTGTCGTCAGATTATATTAACTCCCGTGTACTGTACGCTCGTCACTTGTGAATTTTAAGGTGCATTTTGCTTTGGCAATTTTCCGCTTTGTGTTTGGCCGGAAGTAGAATATCACAACTGTATAGTTGTCAGAGCATCTTCTTGCATTTAAGTTTTATCATGTACACAACAACGTTAAAAAAAAAAAAAAAAAAAAATGTACACAACAACGTTAAAGAGTGGAGCTCCGACTTTTACACATTTCCGTGCTGCTGGCCAATGTTTAAAAGGAACTATGAGTTGTATATTTTGACTGGTCAAAAACAAACGGAGCTGCATTTATCAATTGTTGCACAAATTACCCGAAACAAAACATTAAAACCAAAAAAAAAAAAAGAGAAGAAGAGAAGAAGTAGAAGAGAGCTTTAAATAAATTTGCATAGGCAATAAATAATGGCTTTGGAACTTCCCAAACGGATTAAGAAAGAGAGAGCAAATGCTGGGAAGAATATGCAAAGGCAATTAATTATCTTCTAATTATTATTATTGTTTTTTTTTTTTGAAAACAATAAAAGGAAAGGAATTCCTATAATTCCTATAGGAATTATATAATTCCTATAATTCAAAACTTCACTTCACTTCTTTTTTTTTTTTTGTCGATACGATAGAATTCCTATAACCTAAACTAGCCTATTCTGGAAGGGAGGGAGGAGGAGACTCGACGCTGGTCAATGAAGACCGTCACATATTATTACAACTTTTTGTGAGAGACAAGATTCGAACCCTTGACCTCCCGCACCACCAAGCCTAAGAGGGCTTGGAATGACTTCAGAGTCTCCACCTCCATTGAGTAGTCAATATGGCGGTGCATGCGAAGAGAGAGAGAGAGAGAGAGCATTGGACATCAGCGGCGTGTGATTTAAGGAAAGTGGGAGGCAACAGCAAACAACAAAAAATAAATGGCCCCCATTCGCATTACCCCAAAACAAAAAAATTAGTATACATTTATGACAATTAGTACTCCTCTCTATCGATTAATTAATTTATTTATATTCAAACAATTATACAGCTCACTTCATTCACTAGTAGGTAGGGTAGGAGTAATCAATTGGATTTAATTTATTTATTGGATGGACGTTTTAGACTAGAGAGTCTGACTGTACTAGTATTAGATTAGATCTGGTCGATGGATTAAGGATTAAGTAGTAATTAAGTAGGATTAGTAGTAGTAGTAGTAGTGAGTGGGAAAGAGACTATTATTATTGTTATTATTAAAGTATTGTTGTTAGTATTAGAATAGGGGGCTATGATTATTCGCTTGCACACTGGCCGAGGGGAATGTTTGTGGGGGCTGGCCGCATGACTGAGTCGAGAAAAAGTGGGGAGTTAGTAGTAAGTAGGCTTCGTCGGATCTTTCTAAATCTTTCAAAGTTGAAAGAGAATATGACGACAGACACCGATGAATATGATCCTCCATTCATTCCAACCATTTTTTTTTTCTTTTTTTTGCTTCTCAATCTCAATGCGGCCAATGCACTCACTGGTATCAATTTCAAATCCTCCTTACCAGCTAAGTAAGATAACCATTGCCGACAAAACTGTTTTTGGGATTTACATATGCAACTTATATACTAGTAGGTGAACTTTTTACCTGCTGGTATACTGCGGATTACAGTACTACAAGTAGAAGAATGAGGATTAATTTCATAGTTTTGAAATGAATTACAGCTAAAGTGAAGAAATCATAATACTCCTACTGCCAATTCTTGATCTCAAAATTAGCCGTTGAATTAATAATCAATGGTTTCATATCTCTTAAATAATAGTAGCACTACTTAAAGGATGGATACATTTAAAATTACATTATTGTACTACTAATAAACTTTGGACTTCAGAAGTTTCGATTCAAGCAGTACAACAGATGCCAACCAAGATGAATAGTTAGTACGAAAAGGTGTGAAACTCCCATATATTTGTTCCCGAAAGTTTAAACAAATATACATGCCAAACACGGAACAAATAAAAGTAATGAAGAGCAAACCATATCTTCAATCCACAGATTCAGAAATTAATGCAAACTTGCAAGTTATACAGTAGTGTGTTATTTGCGAATTAAGCAAATGACTATCTTACACTGACTGCGTATCCTTTGCCTTTTTTCCTGGCTGGATGCATCAGATATTCGCAGACTCCTGACATCAATGAATGGCATCCTTGCATGCAGCTTCCCACTACATTTTGCCCCTTCTAAAATCTGGGCCGCCTAACTTTTCCATCTGTCATCAATGATCTTGCAGGTTAATTACCTTAATTGAACTAGTCTCAATTCTGAAGCCAACCTAAATATGAGCTCCAAATTCACACCACCACTCATTCAACAGTAAGGAGATAAATTCAAGGAGAGACTAAAGAAAGAAAGAACCCTTGTATTGTATGAGTTAGCTTTGAAGAATTCCAGAGAAATCAACCCACCACTAGATAGATACTTAACCAAAATCCCGAAAGTATTCAAACAAAATTTTCCAGAAAAAAGTGAAAGGAGGAGCTAGGGAAGGGGGGGGGGGGGTGTTCTGATTCCTTTCTCTCTTTCATCTTCTTTAATTACCAAGATCCTCCCCCTCCTCCTAGTACTCCAGTCCAATATCCAGTTGAATCAGCATGCTGTTCCCTATTTTGCTGATCGACGTCAGTTGAAGTAGTGCCTGAAACCTGTTTCAGATCTTCAAAAGGAAATAAAGGCCTCCCCCCACTTGACTCTTGCACACCGTGGAGGTTCACATAGCCCCCGCTACTTCCCAGCCCATCCAAAGAAAAGCTTAGAGATGGTTTAAATTCTGGCAGCTGAAACCCTCCGGAAGAAGAATAGACTACAGTGGGATCAGTTGTAATTGGCATTGGCACGAAGGAACTTAATCCCCTTATTGGTGTAATCCCAGTCAACAGCTCTAATGCTGAAAGGTGACATGAAGTCGTAGTTGAATTGCTAGAGGAAGAAGTCAAGTTTTCCTTGTTATTGTTATCAAAGTTGGGAACTTGGATGAGCTCAGTGATGGTCTTGAAGTCATGGGTGGATGAAAATCCCAAGTTGAGATCTTGGCCCTCATGGATCTTAGGGTTTTGATGTGAGGATGGTGGGATCAGATCAGGAAGCTTCTTCGATGATGACACTGATGAAGAAGAAGATGATGATGATCTTTTGTTCTTTCTTGAACCTCCTCCAACCGGGATGTTTCTCAAAGATCCACCTTCAGTCCAATATCTTCTACAGGTCTTGCAAAAGTATCTTGGCTGCGAAAGACTGTAGTTGTTGTAGTAACAGAACTTGGTGTTGGTTGAATTGCATCTCGGACAGTTCATAGCTTGCTCTTTTTGAGGCCTAACTTTCCTCTCTAGAGAAGAACCGGGCTTTGAGCATGATGTAGTACTACCATTAGGTACTACTATCTCTTCCATTGGTTTCACCACTATCTCCTGAAAAAAGAGAACAGGAAAGTGAAGAAAAAGACGTAAAGAATCCGACCATGTATAATATTTCCAACTACAAGGATTGATTAGATGAACATATCAGTACAGCAAGTAAAGTTTTTTTTTTTTCGAGTAAGAAGAAAGAAGATACAAACAGGAGACAAGAATACAATATGAGTCAGGAGCTTTATACTTCAAAAATCACAAAGATACAAATATGATCAGTAAGTATAGGGGGATTCAACCTGTGTTTCAACTTTTCTCATCAGGCAAAGGAAAAGTGCAAAACAAGCAAAAGCTTTGAAAGGACTTGATGAACAAGTGGGGACTTTTGCACTATCTTTCAACACCATCATCAAACATCAACCTTTGGAAAAGTTGTTACCATCCAATTAAAGGAGTTGCTTAACACATACTATTTTACAAGGACTAAACCAACACAGACAATAAACATGGAAGTAAGATCATAAAGATGCTCAGTGGAAGTAGCAGTAAAACAATTTTGATCTCTCTACCTGCGGCCATTGAGCAGTATCCATGGATGGATGAAAGGAGAATTAGGCAGAGAAGAAAGAGAGGAGGCAGTAGTTATTTTTCGGAGGAGGAAATCACCTGCTTTCTGGCAAGTTGATAGAAAAGCAGGAAAAGGAGTGTTTGAGATGTTTTGTGGACGTTCTGTGTGGGACTAGAGTGTAGACAGAGGTAATGGAGGGCCTTGTCAACATTCTTTTTCTATGTTTTGTAGTAGTTTTTATGACATTTTTATTTTGTCAGTGGAAGAATTTTCTGTTTCATGATACCATTAATTATAGTTTAATCGTGGGTAGTAGTGTTTAAACAGATATCCTGAGGTGGCCCTATCTTTCCTGACTGTAGTACTTGTGGGAAGTGGGAACTGGTGCTCGAGAAGGATAAATCAACTCTTAACCCAAAAAGAGGGAAGTTCATTAGAATTTTCTCATCTACCCTTTGATTGTGCTTGTCAAGTGGTATGATTTCTTCATTCTGTTTCAAGTTCTCATTTTTGGAGCACCACATAGGGAAAGTTCTTCTGGTATTAATCTACAGTCACTACATAATCATAACACAGGTCCCCTTGCATTATCATGAAGAAAAGAAGAATTCCTCAAATTAAATATGCCCAATTGGTTTGTTTAGTAACGAGCAACGATTAATTGTAGAACGTGATCCCTCATACAGCTTATATCTTGCCTTCTTTCTAGCTACTACCCAAACTATGTTCCCACACCTTGAATCGATTGACCTCATTGCACAAGAGTTTACTTAAAAACTCGTATCAAGTTAGGGTTGCATCATTCAAATCAATCCTCACATGTCACAATAGGGATGCATGAAAAAGAGAACAAAAGAGAAGATTAATAGAAAATGGCATAAGGAGGCACTAATTAGTAGGTTAGGGTTCGATTCAAGATGTTGCTCAAAAGGGAATGAAGGGTTTGTCTGAAACAGTTTTTACACGCTAACTTCTCTTGAAAGAATTATTAAATTATAATAAAGCGATATAGATTTCAAAAATGAAACAAACATTAATTGTTGTCAAAATAGGTTTTGGCTTGGCAGGTAATGAGTTCATTCCAAATTAATTTTGTTCACCAATTAAGTCGACTTTTGGTATGTGTTAACGTTCAATAATTTTCACTTGATAAACACAAAAAATATTAATCTACCACTACTCATGTGTATTGAGAAAAGCTAATTAATCTGACTTAGACGTTTGACAAGCCAGTGCAACCACATAAAAGTTCATCAAGGTTTCAAACCAAGTTGGCTGTGCTTATGTGATCTTCCCCTCCCCTTAATGTATTTGCTTGTGTCATCTACTCACGAGTAACAAAATTTTTTTTAAAAAAAATAATAATAAAAAAATTTAAAAAAAAGCACGAGTAACGAGTTTTGATCGATCCCCTGTCAACTGTAAAAGTGTTAATATGATCTTGAAACGATAAAGTAAACTACACATATCTGGTTTGGCTTCTTTCGCTACTGCTTTTACAGAAATAAAAAGGGATTTCTTGGCTTCTTCGCTTTAGGCTTTCGCCTTTCTTCTGCCCCAGCTATGACGACAGAGAATAGCATTAGCATTGTGCATGCATATAATTGACTAATATGATGGTAGTATATATATATACTTTCTCTGGTTGAATGAATTTTAACTCTTTCTTTCAGAAAGACTTGAGAGCAGCTTGTCTTCTCATCCTTTTCTATGATGTTCAAGGAGTTGATCTTTCGCAAAAAGACCAACCAGGTGTTTGCTTTCTCATATCTTTTCCTGCTTTTTTCTTTTTCTTTCAACTTTTAGGTCAGCAGGCACAGCACTCATTTATATCACTTTCACCTTTGTCTATGTTTGTTTTCCAGCGCCAACCAAAAAAAAAAAGATGAAGAAACGACAACATGTTGTGGTTCTGTTATCTTTGTTGCTAGTTGATAGTTGATCATACCACGTCTAACCCTGATTGCATAAGTTTATATATTTGTTTCTGAAATTAATTGGAGAATCATTATTATTATTGAGATCGAAGATGTTATAGTTGTGTTGAACTAGTTTTTTCCTCTGTATATATCTGTCGCTAATTAAAATTCTAAATCTCTTGTTCAAGTTAACGCGCATCGTGGAGTTCAAACATATATAATCAAATCATGAATTATCAATCGTCGCTCTTGCTACAAACTTTTGTTCTTTGTATTTATCTCCATCGGCAAGTAATTGCTTATGATATTTTCTCACTCATTACACTGTTATATAAAGTAGCTTTTTTACTAACTGCTTAAGGTAATTCATCATGTCTCAAGCAACAACAGTCTTTATTTTTTAATTACTAACTTCGCCCTTTGTCTCATTTTAGTTTTTTATGTTGAGTCAAAAAATCTGATTGAGGTATACCTAAACTTACAGAATATTATCCTACAAAGACAAATATAAAATGATGTAGACAAATTCGCAATTATAAAAATCTAATAAGAACTAGGGCAACTAAATAATATTCAATTTTGAACACGTACACAAAAAAAATATCTAAAAATGAAGATTAGATGTACGTCTAAAATTAAACTTCAAAAGTCTTCAAAAAATTTTATGTTTCCAAGTGCATGGCACTTGTTTTTAATTTTGAAACATGTAATCAATTTTTGACAGCATGACTTGAAGACTTGTACTTGTGAAGAGACAAAACGTATCGAGAAAAAGAAAATTCAAAGTTTTTGGAGGGGGCAATTAATATGCAGAGAAAATATATATATATATATATATATATGTGTGTATATAGACACACACAGTCTCCAGCTGCACCGCAAAAACTGATTGCTTTGAAACATTTGGCTAGTCCCCCACTTTGGATCCCCGCCCAGGCGTGTATACCATACAGCATTAGCAGACTTATAACATGGTCAGCTTTTTCCTCCAACCTGGAAATGTCGCACTCTAAATAGCCAGATGTCAGATCAGAGTAATTCCTTGAATACGAAATAAAGCGGAGCAAACTCTTGGAAAACAAGCACAGCAAATTATCAAACTTGGCTCTGTTTGCATTCCTCAATTTTTTAAAAATAAGTTTTTCATATACAATATTACAGTAATATACAAATAAAAATAATTTCAAAAACATCACATTCATATAATATATCAAAAATAACTCCAAATAAAAAAAAAATACACCATTATCACCACTATCCATCTATCACTCCCCACCACCACCACTGCTATTTTACCGCCACCACCCCCACGCCGACGATCTTTCCTCCTCTCTACTCTCTCTTTTCCCCCTCCCCCTCTCATCTTTTCTCCCTCATTCCTCCTTCTCCTCTTTTCTTCTTCCTCCTCTCTCTCCTCCTCCTTCCTTCCTTGTCCCTTCCCTTTCCCTACCCCCTAATTCCCCCTCCCCTCCACGGACCGCAACTGCGGCTTTTGGTCGCGACCTTCCTGATCGTGACCAAAACTGCGACTCATGGCTTTGGTCACGACCTTTTGGATAGCAACCAAGAAGGTCGCGGCTAGAGTGGTAGTTAAAGTCGCAACCACCACCCGCGAGTGAGAGAGAGGCTTGGGATTGGGCCAAAGAAGGCGGGGAAGGGGAGAGGAAAGAGAGAGGAGAAGGAGGAGGAGAGGGAGAGAAAAGAAAAGGAGGGAGAGGGGTGGTGTAGAATTTTAAAAAAAAACCCAAAAAAGCTGTAAATTATAAAATATCTCAAAATATATTTTAAAAATATCTTTAAAAATAATCCAAAAATATATATATATATAGTAAAAGTTTTTTCATGTACATAGTTGCACAGTAAAGTTTTTGAATGAAATTAGAAAGGAAAGTCTCTTGTGTTCGTAATTCCACACACTCGCATGCTCGCCAAACCGATCGAGTCAACTACATGTCATTAACATGGTTGAATAATGAACGTGCGGGAGCTAGTACTCTTTCCTGTTTGTGGAAAAAAGTTACTACTACAAAATTAATGAAAACAATTGGAGGGTGTTGATGACCGGGTAAAAAAGCATCCAAACTGTTTGAGAATACGTTGAAGATAGTAACCAAATGGGTCCCATGAAAAATTTATCATCACTTATGTTAGCATAACATGAATATAGGTATTAGCATAGAAATCCGTCTAACAAGTTATTCGTTTTACAACAAAATTAGTTCGACTGCCATCGCACAATTGTTCCGTTCACGTTTCTTTACGTATTTCCCCTCCCTTCAATACTACTACTAATCATCGCAGAAGGGCTGTCTCAAAAGCTACGTACCAGCTGGACTCGTCAAACGTTTCGTTTATAGATTTTTAGTGATGGTAGATTTTATTAGGAGAAAATATTAACAGCAACGTACGGGAAAGAGTCCCAATAACGGAGCTAAGGGGGGTTGATGGGCCATGGCCTCTAAGCTTTGAAAATTTTAATTTATAGCGTATAAATATCTATATAAAACAAAATTGGTCCCCCCAAATTGTTTACAATTTTAGTTTATATATATATTTATAATTAAAGTTAATATTTAATTTTTTTAGATGTCATATATTTAAATGGATGGAAATTATTTTGAACATAGCGTATTAAGAAAATTTTGGCCCCCCTAGAAAAAAAATCCTGGCTCCGTCACTAGGAAAGACTAATCCTTTCTTCTTCTTTTTTTTTTCTTTTTTGGTGCTAGAATTTTTGCTTCTTCTTCACCTTTTCTCCTAAAATTTTTGGGTAAATGTTGCCAGCGTGGTTGTGTCGACATCTCTCGCGTTTGAGAATATCGCTTAGACTTTTAGAGTAGCATTTTCATATTCAATATGTATATATATAGATATATATATATATATATGTATGTATAGTCAAGTAATCCATACTATTTTGATAAAATTCGGAAAAGGTCACGATTGGATTTGGAACCCAAAACGCACGATGCATTCTTAATTGGTATTTGCGACCCCTAATTGCAAAAATAGATAAATAAAAGACTAAAAAAATTGAGACAACGTATTTCACCATTTAAAAGATCTCCGGCACTATCACTGCGTTAATTTTTTTTTTTTCTTTCGGAAAGTATATCTATGAACACATACAAGTGACTACATTTGTCGCGAATGAGTCATGCATCAAATTAATACATATGAGATTATGAAGGGTAAAAGATATTCTCTTTTTTTTCCCTTTTATAATGGATAACAGATACTGTGTTTGTTATATGAAGCTCAAATTTTAAAAAAGATCAGCACCCTTAATTACTGCCAGTTGGGCAGCCCCTTTTTGGATTTGGGACAGAGAAAGTTGAATTTTTTTCGTGCGATTATTATACATTATACGTGATTTGGCATAGATCAATATTACTTTGTCATATACAGGCTTAGATTTTATACATATATGATTACCAAGTTAAAATGCACGAGTGTAACAACAACAATGTCTGTCTGTAAATCAAGTTGTGAGAAAACTGCCAAAAGCGAACTGCAGTTGCCCCAATCCCGCTTTCCTTAACCAACTGCCTGGAGCCCCGAGGACTATCAGTCTATGATAGTGTCTGATCGGCCGGCCGCCATACCTGATCGCATCTAAGTATCTGCTCCCTTCCTTATAGAATGAAGGAAAGAATTTAGTCGTTTTTCGTTGAAATCCTTTTCTAAGCATATGATGCCAAATCCGCTTTACGATTTTCTAACATGACCGACTACACGGGTGGGTTCTCCCCAAAAAAAAAAGTAATCTCTTCAGATTATGCTTTTGGATCCTCTTATGGGTGATGAGGGGCGGCTAAGGGTGGAGAATCTGTGGACTTCCGAGTAGAGATGTGTGTCACGATCAGTCAATCTCAGAAAGCTCTGGCTGGCTATATCTTCAAGAATTGCGAGATGTGGATGGTGGGTGGGTGGATCTAATACGTGTATCCGATTTCCAACGATTTTGGTTGAGTTCGACTTAAGAAGAATCACGCAACAGTAAATACAACGCTGACATTAACAATTTTAATACTCTTTCTACCTTCTTTTTTTTTTTTTTTGGAAAATCCAGACTCAAAAAGGGCTGAAAGAATAAGGATCAAGCATTATTAATGGTTCGAGTCACATTCTAGCTAGGCAAAATTTTGTAAAAGCGGCACGGCAAAGTCCCGGAATGATTGGGAATTTGGGACGATGAAACATGCCTAAAAGAAGAACCGTGTGGTTAGTTATGCATACTTTAACAATTTCACTTAAAGCAAAATAAATCCATAACCCCCTGGGGTAAGAAAATGAAATGGATTTTCTCTTTTGTTGGCTATATGCACGTGGGCATTTCCTTGGCATGCATGCATGCTTCGTAAAGGTGGCAAAATGAATTTCTAAAAAAAAAAAAAATGAGGAAGGAGAAGTTTTCAGGCTAGGAAATTGACAAAACTTTTCAACGACAAAGTTCAGCGTGCAACATGCGTATACAAATTGATTAATAAAGTCCGATATTCTTTGACGAGAGGTCCTAAATATTTCGATTCAAAAATTGTACTTGCTAATCATTTGAGTTGTTAGCCATCACCAATAACTTAAAGTTTTGGTGCGATAAAAGATTAATAATTCGAATTTTACCTTTTATTACTTTACCATTATATGTGACTTTCTCAAATCCATGTGAATGTAAAAAACTATAATTGCCTGATTCGATAGTAGTTTAATTCTTGTCGATTCTCTAATGAGATCAGTTGGATCTTTCTTAAAAATAAATTAGAGTAGGAGCAGAGCCAATGGCGATGCTCGTTAAAAAAAAAAAAAAGATTTGCTAATCATTTGAAAATTGTCACGAGTAAATGAAACTTGCAGGAAAGAATAAATGTCACGTTCCGGTTTGTAGTTGTAACACATGCATTACTCCTCGAAAGAACTGCACGATGGTAAGAGGTGAAATAAAGAAGTCAGTCGAAGGGACGTGAAAATGTTGGTTGGGCTGAGTGTTCATTTGTTAAGAAGTGTGAGACATATTTAATAATTCAATTCATCACTTAAATTTAATGGATTCAGATTTTAATATATTCAGATCATTTGATAACCAAAAATTGAACATCTGATTTAATTAAGTGGCACTGAATTTTCTAAGTAAAACTTGTTCTTAAAATTAAGTGATAAACTATTCACTTATGTGATATGCATTCAAATATATTAGATTTAATATTTAACAATTCAATAATTTAATGAATTCATACCTCAGTTTTCAAATTTTAATTTTATGAAGCGCACCCTAAATGTTACTAGTATACTGTTAGCAACTGTTTTTTCATCGAACTGGAGGGTAATGACAAGTAAGATTGTAATTTTCGTACAATCATGCAGTTGTTTTTTTTTTTGCACAACACGGTATGTGTTTATATAATTACTCTTGATGTAAATATAAATTTTATACGTGCATATTAAATCAGAATATAAACATAATTGCATCTATAAACAGACATCAAATTGTAGATGAAATATATTAACCGTACTTAACTGTATCCAATCCAACCGAACCTGCTCCATCTCCTAATTTAATACCTGCTGCAGTTTAAATGCGATGAGAATAGTTTGCGGTAAGGCGTGACAAGAACAATGAAAAGAGTCAAAGACTGGTAAGGTAGAAGGAGCCATTTTGGGATGGGGATAGTTCTATTCATACGGGAATGGGAATAAATGGATGGCCAGGATTGGCGGCGAATCAAATCCGTCAGAGGTGGCGGGCAAAGTGGGATCCACAAGGTAGGGAACAGAACAGGTGTTCTTCCATAAGAACCGAAACGTTGTCTGTCCCACATTTGATGTTGACCCTACAGTAAAAAGCCAGAGAGGGAGGGATGATAATTAGCATCATAGAATACAAAGGCAGCGTGATTGAAAAGTGTTGTTTGGGCGGTGCTGATTGACTCTTGCCTTAGTGGATTGTGGGTTCCCACCGTCATATGCGCGTGCAAATTTCTCAGTTTTATGGCGACCCTAGCAGCGCGCCATACCCGGGGGGGGGGGGGGTGGCGGATCATGGAGTGGATTGGAAGAGTATTTGACTTGCGATCAATCGATTTGACCGGTTCGGCCCGGTTCAAAAGTTGAATTATTTTTTTTAAAAAAATTATTTTGCAATGAAATATTTGAATTATGAATAAAGTTGAAATATTTGTTTAAAAAAATTAGTAAACCCTAATTCAATCTCTAGGTGTTTATCGATTATCGATCCAATCAAATTTTGACCCATTCGATTGAACTTTTGAATTAATAATTGAATTAGACCGGAAATATGATTGATTTTTGAATCGATCGATCCAATCTGATTTTTAAAACATTGGGTGTTATTGGATTTCTACAACCCACAAACTTGAACAGAGTAAAGCATTGGTAAAGCATTTTTTAAAAAAACTTTTTGGTAATAAAAGAAGATAAATATAATAAAGATGCTAGTTAAACATTACAATTCATATCATCGTCTACTATAGTATATAGATAAAGGTTACAAAAGATACAAGTAAAGCATGATAGATTGTTACGAGAACAAATTCAGTTGTTAATCAGTAAGGTGACGGTGAATACGAAAATTCCTGATTAATTTTCAAATCCTCTATTTTCTCCTATTTGAATTTTTGTTCTTGAATAAAAAAATCATTATAGATTTCGCCTATAATTCTTTCTCCTTCTCTCTTATAAGATTTGGAACTTTTTTCCTTAAATTAAATAAAAAAGCATTGTAGATTTCTACTGTAATTTGATTGGTCTCATTTATATATGTTAGAGGATATTGAATATAGATCGTAATGAGATGTATGTCATCGGAATTTTTATCGTAACATGGGCGTATCACTTCCTACGTGGAAGTCCACATAGGAAATGCCACATGTTAATAAATTTTGCTCAAATTTAAGTAATGTACTTTTAAATTTTAAAAATTTTTAATTCAAAAGAATCTCAAAATTTATCGCGTTTCTTAATGCACGTGTAGAAAGTTTTATTTTTTTTTGTAAAGAAAAATTGCTAGACCGATTATGGTTCTCCAGTAAGGTAATACCATTGACAATTACGCATCACTATTAAGACACTAAAATATTTCAGTAAGGCTCATGCAATTGGAATGCAGCAGACTTTTTGGGTAAAATTTGGTTCCGATTGGGACTCGACCTCCATACTTTTCACATCTTCTGTGGAAACCGCTACTGAGCTAGATTCCGTTTGTACGCCGCCCAAGTATCTAAGCTAATCTAAAATAGTAAATCCAATCCGGACAAGCCCTGGCCCCTGGCTAGGCAGTCCCTTTCGTTTCCATAATCAACCAACCAACCAAAGGAATAACAATCAACACCCACCCGGTCCTCCTTTGTAGTAGAATAATAATTAGACATTTATGCCCTTCCATCTAAAATTCGTGTCATGCAATTAACTGTTATCGTTTTGGAAAAAAAAAAAATAACTTTGGCTCTTTATAATAATATAATATAATATAATGGTGACATCACATGATCGGCTTCTTTCTTACTACGTGGCTGGCTGCGCGACGAGGGATTTGTGTCCTGACTCTGAGTCCAGCTCTCCACACTGCAAGGTGCGTTTTCGCCTCAGCATTTTGTCGTCTGCCTAAAAGTTAATATATATATATATATATATATATATGTGTGTGTGTGTAAATACTGAAACTTCGTACTACCACCAATAAAATATACTGCCAACGTTTTCAGAAAAATTTACGAATTGCATTACTCCATATCCATTACATTGCTTATGATTAGGGCTGTAATCGAGTCGAGTCGAGTCGAACTCGAGTATCGCCATACTCGAGTTCGACTCGACATACAAGAAAGGTACTCGAACTCGAACGAGTAGTATTATTGGAGCTCGAGCTCGAGCTCGAAACTTGCTCGCAATACTCGAGCTCGATTCGCATGGGCTCGAATCAATCGAGCCTGATCGAGCTCGAGTTACTAAATTTCATTTTCTTGATAATTTTTGTGTGAAAGGCATTATTGCCCTTTTAAAATTTTTATACGATTTGAAACATTTCATAAATTCAACAACTCTTTTGGATATAAAAATAATTTTATAATAATAATATATTAAATAATTAAAATTAAAAAACTCCATAAGGCTCGACGAGCCTTCGAGCATCACTTTTGGATGCTCAAACTCAACTCGTTTAGCTTATCGAGCCGTTCGAGCTCTACTCGAGCTCGGTCAACTCAAACTTTTGACCAAACTGCTCACGATCCCTACTTATGATACAATCACTGAGCCCAAAAATTCAAACTCCAGCAAGTCAAGTCCCTCTTTAGGTTGCAAATCAAGGTTCGAATTTCATCTACAGTAAAAAAAATTTTAAAAAGGTGTGAGAGTAACCATTTGATCTAATCAAGTTCTTATATCTATTAACTCCTTATACACAGTCTCTTTAAACTCCTCTCCCTCAAGATTAAGATAAATTATGTTATAAAAATATTATCATTAGCGTAAAAAAAAAACTTCATTGCTTATAATACTCCGTGGCATTTTACTCAGTGAGTGAGGACCACACTAGTCTTCTTTTTTTTTTGAGTGAATTTAACTCTAATCACCATATGCACCATTCTAGAAATAATAATGCTATATTTAGACTAGGGCTAGGCAAACGGAAATTAAAGTTCATTATTAGAAGTCGTTGATGGACATGAGCTTTCCGCTATCGATAATAATTCAAGGGTGAAGACAATCATCATATGTGTATGTGTGTGTATATATATATACACACACACACACCACCAACAGAGAGAGTTCCAATTAATTTGTCCGCACACGGCATGGCCGAACCCGAACCTTCACAAGAAGTAGTGCGCAAGTGTTGGTGTCGGCAGATGTGTAGTCTGTGCTTTGATACTGTACAGTTGGAGAGGATGCACATTCGTATCTTTTTGCAGTCAGTTGGCGGGCAAGGAATAAGGATAGAAAAGCTTGGAGTATTTCCATACCGTCTATTCCTTCCACTGCCATTAATTGACCCATTTTATACTCGGGGAAAAGCAGAAGCTTCAAAGATTCACAATTCATTGGATTATCAAATGGAAGCCATTCATCAAATATATATATACGTATATGTATATATATTAAAAGAAATGCGTTAGCTTTCAAACTGTACAGTTGAACATTCATTTGAATTGCCGTCTGAGATGATAGTATAAAAAGCTCCCCTAACTAAGCTAAGTATTGCACTCATTGGCCACAAGAAGTTGCCCTGTCTTTGCCTCTGGATCTCAAGCTTTACGGACATGCATGGTTTATTATTCAGGGGTTAAAAGTAAGACAGATCGCTCCAACAAAAATCAAAATAAAATAAAATCAAAAAGTGAGTATATAGCAGATCAAGTCACTTCAAGTCTGATCTTCCTATTCGTATCCTATCCAGCATTAGGGTATGTGACGTGACTGGCGAGCTGCAAAATTCATCAGGTTATGAGCCTATGTGCATAACCGAATTGGTTAGAGTTATGACACTGGACTGAAACCAGAGTCAGGCCCAATCTTAACGGAAACTCTGTACATTTTGGTCCATTTTTGCTCCGCGGGATTGCTTCCGGATTGAAGGTTTTTTACCATATATTTAAGAGGTCCAAGAAATCATGGGTTTGCTCGTTTTGATTACAGTCCTTTTTTCTCCTCCTGCAAAAACAAAAACGAAAAACAAAAAAGGAGCAAAGACTAGGAATATGGTACGATTTAACTCTGTAGCATGTTTTGGTCCCAGTATAGAGCAAGCCCTACCTGATGAACAGTTTGGGCGGAGATCACGGTTTCTGGATTTGATCCCTGTTGGGTTTTCTTTAGAAAGAATAAGCAAGTGGTTTCCATTTGATCTAAATTGGGAAATATCAGAATGTCGTGTCTGGTAATGCACAGTTCAATAGATTGCCACCCCAAAAATTACATCATAGTTACTAGATATTTTTGCTATTTGTATTTTAAAAGTGGGATATTCATCGTTTCAAGTGGGGTTCTCGTACTCGGGCAAAAGTTTTAAAATGAACAGAGACCGTGTGCGTTGTAATTTGCTACACAAATGGCTTAAATACTGCTTGGTTTGCTTAGACACCACCTGTGAAGAGAAGATGGTCTTGTTCTGTTTTTCTTCTTAGACGAAAGCTCTTTATTCTTCTGGTGAGAGACGATGGCGGAAGTGACCAGCAGATTAGCTCCTTGTAAAATACATAATTCCAATCTTATTATTTCTTTTTGCTTTGGAAAGGATTCTGATATTCTACTTTGGACTGGAAATTCCATTAACGCTACCATCAAAAAGGCAAAATGCGACATTTTGGATATTCCAGTTCCAAATGCGACATTTTTTTTTCTAGCAGAAAAATGCTGAATTTTAAGAAATGCGAAAGTATATTCCACTCCATGAATTTGGATAGAACTTTAGAACTTTCAAGTTTTGAAATTGACTGCAATTACAACGAACCTCTTCAGAGGTGATTGTCATCCGTGGTAGATTATTATATGTGGGCTTACTCGCAATTTGTCAAAGCTATTGCAGATACTTTGTAAATTTAAAACAAAAGTTGGTGAAGCAGCTTGACGGCTTTTCCATAGAGCCGTGCGTTGCCCGTGGGTTGTGGATAATAATTGACAGTCCACGTGCCACGCACAATTCCATTCTATCCCACAACTTCAATAGAGAAATCCTTTTTTTTTAAAATAGAATTAAATCTAGAAAATCTATATGCAAAAGAAGGCCAAGAGTTAGCTCGGATGGCTGCAGGCTAATAATCACGATTTGAGCCCCCTTCTATCAGTTATGCATTCTTCCGGGCGGAGTGCACAGTCATAGGAGAATTAGTCCATCGTATGCTAGAATACCCCTTGTGTTGATAAAAAAAAACAAAATGCAAAAGGGGAAACTAGACATGTAAACTTATGACTATTTTTCAAAAATTAATTTTTTAAACATAATACTATAGTAATACACAAACGAAAATAACACTAAAAACATCTTCTACCTATCTATATAATAGAGTAAATCTTATATACACAACAATATATATACTAATACGATTGGATGCATAACATGTGTGTAAAATTTATATTTCAAATTCAATTTTGAATTATGTGTTATGTATCTAACGGTGAAATTATATATAGTGTGAGTGTATAGAATATTAATCTTATACAATATCTACACAAAAACACCATCCACCTATCATCATCACTTACCACCATCATCATTCCCACCCACCACTACCATTAGCCCTCCCTCCTCCCCTCATTACTCCATGAGAAAATTGCAATTTTGGTATACAAACTTTAACACATAAGAGATTTGGGTACCCAATTTTTCAACTTTTGAATACATTTAGTAGTATTGATAAATTTTTTCTAAATTGCTATCCAAAAAAGGTCACGTAATAATCACATATCTGGCATCTATTATATAAAAAAATGTCAAAAATGTGTAAAATACCCTCCTGACACTAAGTACTAAGTTTAAGTGATAATAATTTTATCAAAATCATATTTTATATTTTTTTGGCATTTTTAGCATTTTTTATATAATAGTTGTTGGATATATGGTTATTATGTGACTTTTTTTTATAGTAATTTGGCAAAAAATCGTCAAAAGTATTAAATATGTTTTAAAGTTGAAAGTTTGAATATCAAATTTGAATTTAGGGACTACAACTCCTCGTGTATCAAAGTGCATTTTCTCTTACTCCACCAATCAATGAGCACAAACTGGATAAGAGCGTGGATGACATCATGACATTGGTGCTTTCTTTTCAAGCGGTAGTTGACCGCCTTTGACTACAGGGTTTTGGCCTAACCAATATTTGGAGTTTGGACATGGACTAGAACAACGTAACTTTTATTTATTTATTTTTCGTTTGCATTGCACCTTTTGTGCAAATTTTTTCGTGGAGATTTTGAGAAGAATTCCCTCTCAACCACTTTTTACTTTATATACGTTACATTTTTAGATTATATTTTTTTACTTTACATACATACATTTTTTAAAAAATGCTACATTATTTTTATCTATAAATACTCTCAAATATTCCTATGAAACGACAATCCAAATGAATAGTTTTCCTTTTACCTGATATTTTTTCTCTTCTATGAAGATTAGTTGCCAGTGCTCAAAGAACATTAACAAAACGAGATATTCTTTAAAGTAAAGATAAATACACTCTCTTAAGAATTCTTTAAGCTTTTCTAAATCACTTGGGGCATGTGAGTGTGATTTTCTTTGAATTATATATTTTTCTAAAAGTTCGTTTGGATTAGAGTTTTTGAAGATTCTCTTAACAAATAAAAAAAAAAACTATAACTTGTGGTACATGTACATATATATATATATATATAAGAAAAAGATAATTGAAAATATTCTAAAAATCTTTGACGGGACTGTAAAATTCAAACTAAAACTATTTTTTATTTTTCATTACAAGGCCTACTATTGTAGAAGTTTAACAACCACGACAAGTGAAAGGTCAAAAGTAGCATATGAAATATAGACGACGAAATATATATAATTGTCCAATTGTGCTAACAATTCAATGATTTGACCATGGTCTGGCACGTAACCTCCCGGGATGTCGTCGGTAGACTAATTCGCGAATTGAGGATTTGAAACCCCTTTTCCAGAAAAGGATTTGAAACCCAGCGCAGTCAAAGTCAACTTTCCACGTTTAACGCGGTTGAATTGGAACAGAATAGAATATGGCATTGCCATTTCTTGATGGATTTACCAAAAAATCCCTGCAGGAGTACAGCCTCTCGTTTTCAAATTCCAACCAGTCTTTTTCTATTCAACCTTCCACACCAATAAGCTAATCAAGGAATCGAGCCTTTTTTTTTTTTTTTTTGGTCAACACAGGGGTGTCCGGGTCAAGACCCGAAGGCGGCCCGACTAATCCCCTGCGCCTGGAGTACAGCGCCACCCCAACCGCACCCAGGCGTTAGGTGAGGTTCGATCCCACGACCTTGCGAGTGGTTTTCCAGCCGCAGACCGGGTGATCTAACCCCGGGGGGCGGAATCGAGCCTTACTTCTTGTCATTTTTCGATTTGTAAGCAGCGTCAACAGTTGAATGAAAGAGACTTAAAAAGCTTTGTCACAAATTTCATTTTATTTGTATGATAAATACATTTTTTTAAATCATTTTTCATATTTTCAAGAAAGAAACTCGTGAATCAATTGTTTGACAAGTGAATTATGAATGAAAAAGCAATATATGGGGTGGATTATTCAGTTTCGAGAAATTTTGAAGCCACTTCAATATCACATGAAAGTTAAGTGTAATTATTTAGTTCTTGATTTTTTACCTAAAAAAAAAAAGAGAAGAGAAATAATATCTACAATCAAGCAGCACTGATATATATACTTTCAAATTTACTGACCAAATAAAAGAATGAAAACAAAACATGTATATCTACCCAGATAAAAATGCATCGACTTCAATACCAGTTATCCATGTTATCCATGGGCATTACTGGTAACTAACTATTTGGAAAAATATTTCAAATTATCTTTTCGCGTAAATATTGCAAGAAAAGATTCAAAACGCAACACGTTCTCTTTCTTTAAGCCTCTTTCAGCGCAACAGATCTTCTGTCCCACACTCTGTGTCATTCTCTGTCCCATTTTTTATTATATTGCTATTTCTCCTTCATAAATATCATGTTTTAGTTCTTTTTGTTTACTTATGATTCAATAATTATTAATTCAGTAAAAAATAAATACAACAGCTTCAAAAAAGCAATATATAATAGAAAATTAAAAAATACAGCAGAAAATGCATAAAAAATCTCATTTTTTATGCATTTTGATTTTTTGAATTTGTTAAATTTTGTGTATTACTGAATTAATAGTTATTGGATCTTAAGGAAACAAAAAAGAACTAAAACATGATGTTTATGAAAGAGAAATAGCAATATAATAAAAAGTGGGACAGAGAATGACACAGAGTGTGGGACAGAAGATCCGTTGCGCTCTTTCAGCTTTCACAACATGACAAAGATCTACATTCATTCATCTCTGGGCATGTCTTATTTATGAATATCTCGATCTAGTTTGGCATCCCTGCATTTATGATTATTCAAGATTATTACTGGCGCAGTAAAATGACCAAATTGGTCCGCTGAAACTTGAAATCTAATTTGCTAACTAATTAAAATCAACCCCAATGTAAATTTATTGAAATATTAAAATCAGTTCAAACTTGTCTTCAAAGTATCTTATCTCACCGGCTATGAATTAATGGCATTTTTTTGCCCCCCAATCTCATCAATGTATACCACCTAATGCCCTACAAAAAACACCTTTTACCTTTTTTAATTTAGTTTTCAACTAGCCCAAAATCCCTTTTTATTCCTCCCGCCACCCTTAAGATAATACTTTAATAACTTACTAAAACATCAATGACTTATAATATGCACATATACAAGATGCATTAATATACGTAGAGAGATTTAATTGTCCTTAAATAAGTGATTTTTTTTACTCTTAAATATGAATCGAGGTAATGATAATAAAAAAGAACTATTGAATTTTCCATAATTCAGGGTCTAACTGGATTTATTGGGGAACCAACGATAACTGAATCACCATTGGATCAGACGCTATAATCGTCACTTGTCTAAGCTATATTTACTCCTACTCTAACATATTCTAAGGAGGAGGGTCCAACCGGACCACTGTCGGATCAGATAGGTATACTACGCACCCATATAGGTTTATTGGAAAATCGACGAGAACTAAATTATCATCGGATCAGACAAGTGCACTACTTACCCATATAAATTTAAATCACTTAAAGTAGCAAATGATAAAAGAAAAGATTTGAATCCTTAACTTTTTACCCCACCAAACCTTAAAGACCTTGATGGTGGCCTTTGGGCTGTTGGTTGTAACTTGTAATCCTCATAGTTTTTTTTTTTTTTTTTCGAGAAACGAAAAAAATTGTAATCCTCATAGTCAAATTGTCAATTTTTTATGTTGAAGGGCAAACCCGTCAAAGAATCGTTCCCTCCATGGTGTGGACTTCAGAGTTAGTTAGCTTCCCTGTCAATTGAAAGGGAAAGGCACAGAACGAAGACCCGCCCTAGGGCCGAGACTAGTCCACCCACGCGCTTGTCAAAATACCAAACTGCACAGCCCACCTCAATTTCCACCTTCTTCCTGAATTATTCTTTTCCTTCCATCAGAAATCTTGTTCTTGGTTTGTTCAATTTTACTGTTCATTTCTGTTAGCTTTCCTTTCACTGCTCCAATATTAATTTATTTCCACAAATAATAAAATCTTTTCTTCGACTTAATTTCTTTACATACGAGACGATGTGGTACTCCGGAATTGAAATTTAGCCTCATTCTTATGGTTCTCCGGTTTTGAACAACAATTTTGTGACAGCCCAGGTGAGAAAAATGTCAACTCTTTCAACTCAAAGTAGTAAAGTTCATATTTTTACATGTTTATGATTTGGTGTAACCATGATGGATGACTACAATTTGAGCAATTTGGCTACAAAAACTGTAGTAAAAGAAAAAAAAATAGAAAAAGAGTTTTCAGATAGGTTTTCAGCAATGCCCTTATTGAGTTGTTAGTGATTATTTCCTGGAATATTTATGGGATTCTCTTAGTGGATTTTGATAGTGAATTGTGGAGGGGAAGATGAGATCTTGATATTTTTGATAGGATCTTTGTTAGAATTTAGCTACAGGATGTTGTTTACATTTCAGAATTTCTTTTTGACGTCATCCCTCTTTTTTTTTTTTTGCGTTTAATTTGCTATAGATCCGCATGGGTTTAAGTTGAAAGAAAGATGGATAGTTACAGAGAAAGCGAAGATCAGTTTTTTGATAGCAAAGACGAGTCTGATTCAAGTTCAGATTGCTCCGAATTATGTTCTAGTTCTGGGCGTGCAGAATTTGATTTTGGATATGAGTTTTGGAATAGGATTCCGGAAAGTGTAATTGGACGGCGTACTCAATTTTTGAAGTGGATGGGTGTGGAGTTAGATTGGTCTAAGGGCAATAGGGAAGAAGTAGAGGATGCAATTGGTGATGGTTTTGTAGAAGGCCTTGGCAGGCTGAGGGATAATAGTGGAGCTGTATTGGCAAACTCAGATTCTGAGGATGGGTTTTCATCAGCTAAGTCTTTTCTGTCTTTCCAATCAAATGAAAGTGTGGGATCAGTTGAAGAAGTAGCTGTAGAGGAAACTCATTCTTGGAAGATTAGGAATTTGGATGATGGAACTGAATTTGTAGCTGATAAATTCGGTGAGGATGGCATGCTTAGCCTATTACGTGAAGTTGGTTCTAATAAAACAATTACAATTGAGGAGCTCCAAAGGAGTCTTGGCTCATCATCCTTGGTTCAACAGTATTTCCGCAAAATGTCCAACGCTATTGATCTGAAAAAGAAAGTGAAAAAGGGTTGGCTACAGAGATTAAGCGCTATAACTCGCAGCACAGAGTGGGCAAAGGGAGTTAATTTGAAGCTGCGTAAGACCAATTCAAGTACAGGAAATAATACTCAGATAGTGCGGTCCCATTCATACAGAAAGCGATCAAAAGAATTGTCATTGCTGCAGGTAGGGCAAGATTTTCCTGCACATAAAGGCTCAATCTTGACAATGAAATTCAGTCCTGATGGCCAACATCTGGCTAGTGCTGGGGAAGATGGTGTTGTACGTGTTTGGAAGGTGATGGAGGATGAGTATCCCAATGGAATTAATGTTGAAGATACTGATTCTTCTTGTATATATTTCTCCATAGATGAATTCTCCAAGTTAGCTCCTCTCAGTTTTGACAAGGAGAAGGTTGCTCAGATGAAAAACTTGAGAAAGTTGTCAGAATCTACTTGTGCCATTCTCCCGCGCAAGGTTTTTCGCATTTTGGAGAAACCGCTGCATGAGTTCCGTGGGCACAAGGGTGATGTCTTGGCTCTCTCGTGGTCTAAGAATGGGGTTAGTATCACTGCGCCCTTGTTCCTGTTGCACGGGTTTTCAAATTGACATGCCCCATTCTAATTTGTGCTTACGCAATTTCCATGCTACACCTGCAGTATCTTGTATCATCATCTGTTGATAAAACAGCACGTCTGTGGCTAGTGGGACTTGATAAATGCCTTGGAGTTTATGCACATAACAATTATGGTGAGTCTTTGGCTACTAGATTGTTATTTTCCTAAGATTTAATATGAATTTCTACAACCTTGAATGTTCATAGGCCTCCTTATCTAATGTTGTATACTGAAGTATATGAGCATGCTTTGCAGTGACTTGTGTAGATTTCAATCCAGTTGACGATAATTATTTTATAAGCGGTTCGATTGATGGGAAATTACGCATCTGGAAAGTGCATGATTTTCGAGTTGCTGATTGGACGGATACGAGAGAAATTGTCACAGCTGTCTGTTACTCTCCAGATGGGAAGGTCTGATGGAATATATTCCTAATGGTCTAGCTTTTGAAATGCTCATTCAGCTTTTATACATAGAATTGCATTTACATTGTTCTTACTTGAGCAGGGAGGCATTGTGGGCTCCATGGATGGCAATTGTCGTTTTTATGATGTAGTAGGTATGCATCTGTTTCCAACTGTTTGTTGTCTGATTCTATATTTCCTGCATATTTCTCTTAACTAGCCAAAGTAGAGGGATGGATTACTGACAGTTCTTTGAAGTTAACAAATTTTGATTATTGATCAGGCTTTGTTTGATCTAAGCTTGAGATGCCTGTCAGCATGTGATTAAACAATATAATACACACTTATGTAGCATTCATGTGTTTTTTCCCGTAAGGATGGTATACCTTGTTTTGGGCTATGCTGAAGAAGATTAAATGTGCAGTCTTTAACATGAACAAGCTGCTAAAGTTCATTGTGACAAAAGTAGGTCATCATGGCAAACACTGTTGGTAGACTGGATTAGGGAATACAATACAGTAATTATTGACACATCGATACATCACGTGTCATGATGTTACACAATAAAACTCAGTGAATGGATTATTTACAAGTGTCTGATGGATATCCTAAGTCAGTAAACATGAATGGGAGATTGTAATACTAATACTTCTGAAGCTTAAATGGACATGATGGTTGATGAAGATTAAATATGGAATATTTCAGGGGGTCTGCTTTGCTCAAATATATGCACATGATTATGCATATTTGCATTTGGTTGCTATTTAATGGATACTCTTACATCAGTTAAGTTAGTTGTTTATATTAAGTTAGGGTTAGATCTGGCTTGTTCTATTTAAAGGAGATAACTTTGTGCTTTCCATTGTTGTTTGCTTTTGTTTTTGGTTACAGTAGTTGTTAAATGCTTAGGCATTGAATTTGTTTGGTTGAGCTGTTTTCCTGTCAGGTAAATTCTATGCAAAGTTTGCAAGGATCAGATATCTGGATTCTACCTATTCTTTTGTAAGAGTAGCTATACCTGTCCTTTACATGAAGGTTGACCTTGGCATTGCTTGTTTCTGTTGGTTCAGATAATCAGTTGCAGTTAGGTGCTCAAATTTGCTTGCAAGGGAAGAAGAAATCGGCTGGGAAGAGAATAACTGGATTTCAGGTTATGTTTTGTACTTCTCACAAAGTGTTTCTCAATGATGTCCATGCCTAACAAATCTTATCCTTTGTTAATCCAGTTTTGCCCAGCCGATGTTAGCAAAGTAATGGTTAGTTCTGCTGATTCACAAGTTCGAATACTTTCTGGGCCCAACGTCATCTGCAAATTTAAGGGTGCGTATTATTCTCTGCCTACCAACACTTCTGTTTATGTGCAAGTGCAAAAGGCGCTTGGTTTACCAAAACTTCATCATAAAATGTTTGCAAAAATCATGTGGACTGACAATTGTTTGATGTCTCTGAATTCGTGGAGGCTATGGAAACTAGCCAAATGGGCATGTGCTTGAAATTTCATTATACTAGTTTTGGTATTTTGTGTTGGAATTTCTACCATTATCGTAATAGATTTTGCCTCAGTCTCACACTATTTCATGCTTGCCTGAAGTTGTACTTTTTGGCTTTGAAACTGAAGTGCCTTTTTCTTTTGTTCTGAACTTCTTTTCACCTACTTTAGGCATGAAAAATTCAGGAAGCCAAGCGTCTGCATCTTTCACATCTGATGGAAACCACGTTGTGTCCATCACAGAGGATTCTAATATCTACCTGTGGAATTACACCAACCAAGATCAGACATCTGCAGAGGTAAAGAACATCTCAGCGCATGAGAGTTTCTTGTCCCACAATGCTGCAATAGCTATACCTTGGGGTGGCTTGAAAACCAAGCCTGGAGCACTACATGGAGGTATCCTAGAAAATGGGCATTTTGAGGATGATTTGCTCCCACAAGTGCCCTCTGCTTTACCTGATTGTTTTTCTTTAGGGCGGGGGTTCTTTTTGGATTCTTTATATAAGGGATCTGCAACGTGGCCGGAAGAGAAACTGGCCAAATCAAGTCCAGCAGCAGTTTCACCTTCAGCATACAAATCCGAGTTCAAGTCTTTGAAGAGTGCTCTGCAGAGTGTGCTGAGCTCCCCTCACTTGTGGGGTCTTGTGATTGTAACAGCAGGTTGGGATGGGTGCATTAAGACATTTCTCAATTATGGGTTGCCAATTCGGTTTTGAAGCCATCCTTTTTCCAAACGACGATAGAAGAAATTCTACACCTTGTCTAAACTCTCGGGGACTTGAGCAGCTCCAGTCCAGTGAATTCCCCAAATTTGATGGTGCTACAATGCATCTACTATAACTCTCCTCAGCCATGGATGGCCAATGCGGATGAGGAACCACTCTTTGGAGCATCAGGCTAAATGCATCTCTTTTTTAGCAGCAATATAAAGGACTGGCGGGCTTCTGTTTGTTTAGGGATCCCTGCCTCTGTGACAAGGGTTTGACAGATTGGAATGGTTGATGGCGATTGTGTAGATTAGGTATAGTAGATGCTGCCTGGAGGCATGAATCCGTGAAATTTCTCCGCGTGATCGAGCCAAATGTGAATTGAAATGGCTGGTTGTTTCTCATGTGGGGTTATTGCGTGCAAGTCAGGAGTTATAATTTATTCTTTCATTTGTGGATTTTGAGATTTTCTGGCTCTCAATTCAATCAGAAACACGGAGGTTTCAGTGGTGACGAGCCAGTTATAGATGTACGTGTTAGATCACACAGAAAAAGGGCAAATGAATAGAGAAGAGCAATACGGTTTGTCTTTGATTTTATGTGGTGGTTTGTGCTTACAAAGCTACACAGCCAAGGACTAAGTAAGAGAGGCCCAATAATCAATTTAAGTAGCCAGTCGGTCGGAGGAATAGTCTGGCGCTGCTGTGTCTGAAGGGAACACACGAGTACCAATCAGGCATGGGCTTTATTTATTTATTTATTTTTTGGGCGGTCGATGTTGGTTCCGGACCGATAACAAATGATAATCATTGGGGTTGGACAGATTGAGGTAGTGTTTGGATTTGGAATTTAGTACGGTAAAGAGTAGCTTCATGATTCATCCGCATGTGAGACTGGTAGTTATTAGTATTATGGACTTGATAAAGTGATCCCAGATTCTTGGCCTGGTGGTTACTTGCTAATACTGTAACCCCAGTCTCATTCTACTGCCAATCATGTCGTTTCACATTGACATTAGTACATTACCTCGGAAGGACAGAGAGGGACATCGTCCATTTACTTGCTCTGGACACCCGCGCCAGTGAATGGTGGTGGCGCGGATGTTTCTTCCACACAGGCGGGATTCGGGAAGGTAAGGAGTATGTATAAGCAATTGATTCATTGTTAAGCAACTTATAAATTCATTGTTAGGTAATGTAGAGAAGTCCATTTGTCGTCTCAAAATTAATTGTCATATTAGAGAAGTCAATGCTTTTCCTCTTTCTTTTTTTTTCCGATAATATGAAATTTTATTTTTACCTTTCATTCATTGACCCATAACTTATTTTTCATAATTATCAATATTATCAAAAATAAAGGAGTAAATTAGCCCGGTTGGACTGGAGGGGGAGCTGGACAAATTGAACACAATCTCCAGCAAAAATCCCCAATGATTTCATTCGTAGCAGACATCACGTTTTCAAATGTTAGCACATACTCGTATGATATGATATGCAAAGAAAAATGAATTACTCGCTTCAGACTCCAAAAAAAAAAAAAAAAAAAACTCGCTTCACAAAAAACGTGCAACTCTATATCTTTGCCTTTTCTTTTGGTCTCTCTCACCCGTAAATCAAAACATTCCACCATATCAAACAAACTAGTACTACTCCTTTCCAGACATTCGTTGTTTTACTCGAATTTTAGGCTTCAATTGGATGGCTGCCCTCTTTTCTTTTTTAAATATTACCATAATTTTTAAAACCAAAAAAAAAAAAAAAAAACATTGCAGTCATAGAGCACATTTCAGACTATTTTTATTGTAGATTTTCTTTTCAAACACCGTAAAACCAAATACACACACCCACACAAAAACTGACAGCTGTCACCATATTATTAAATGAGCTCTCCCCATGAAAAAAGGGAGAAGCATGAAACTCATGGAAAATAATTATTTTATATCTCTGGATACAATCACATGCAGACACCAAAGCTCGCCCTGTCTAAACTAGCATTATTTATGGCTGTGGCAAGTTATAAGTTGTTTGTGCTCTGGAATTAAGAGAAGAGGCCTGGCTCCTATAGTCACCGTCATTTCCTCCTTTGATCATTATTTCCCACATTTCTTTTTTACTCCTCTGTAGTAAGCAGACTTATTGATCAGTTGATAATTCTTATAGGAGGCAATTGTCGAAAAATGGGAAGAGCCCCTTGTTGTTCTAAAGTGGGATTGCAGAGAGGTCCTTGGTCTCCGAAGGAAGACAAGTTGCTCACTGATTATGTTCAAGCCAATGGTGAAGGCCAATGGAGATCTTTGCCCAAAAAAGCTGGTAATCATTAATATTAAATTTCTCTAATGGCACGGCACGTTGATTAATTCGTTTATACTCTCTCTGGTTATTAGTACTATATATTGTGCAACCAACCCTTCAACAGAAGGTTGTCCATGTGCTTTTGCATTTAGCCTTGACTGATTCAAAATTGATCATGTAGTTTTTTTTTTTCCTTTCCCTTTTGGTGTTTTTTTTTTTTTTTTGGGTGGGGCGTGACATGTAAAGGGCTGCTCAGATGTGGCAAGAGTTGCAGATTAAGATGGATGAATTATCTTCGGCCGGGTATCAAGAGAGGAGACATCACAGCAGCTGAGGAGGACCTCATTATTCGACTCCAATCCCTGCTAGGCAATCGCTGGTCACTCATAGCTGCAAGGTTGCCCGGCCGAACTGACAATGAAATAAAGAACCATTGGAACACTCGTCTACTTAAGCGACTCCACAAAGGAGGAATCCAGCCCCAAAAATCCTCTACATCTCTGTCCAAGAAGAGCAGCAAACAGCCCACCAAAAAGAAGTCGAACAAGAAGCTGCCCGATCATTTTCATAACACCACTGCCACCAGTAGCACAGAAGATGTTCTTCACCGAGAGGAGTTTAGTGGTAACGATAATGCCACTATCAATATGGCACAAGTGTACCGGCCAAAACCCATCAAAATATGCTCCGACTTTGCGAAGAGTAACAGTTTTGGAAGTGTAGCTAGCGGTAGCACTAATAAATCATCATCAAATCAAGAAGAAGGTGAAGAAGTAGTTGACAAGCTGGAAGAGGAAGCAAAAACGTCCCAAGTCTCAGATATTTCTTGGTCTTCATTTGAGCTTGATGATCAAAGTTACGAGCGAATATTTGAGATTTCTGATGAGAATCAGATCCTCTTTTATGATGATGATGATTGCGATCTGTCATTACAAGCAGCTCCGGTGAGTGATATTAATCTGCTGGACAAGGTTTATGATGAATACCTTCGACTTCTTTAATTAGCTGCCTGAGTCCCGCAATGTTCATGATGAGTTTTTTTTTTTAAATTTAATCTTATCTTAATGTTCATGATTAGTTTTACCTCCTTTTCCTTTTCACTTATTTTCAGAACATTTCTGTTGGTATTGTGATCAGTGGGGCCTGTGCTTTATAAATTTATTTTCAGATGGTACTGTAAAGCGATTGATTTTGTTATTTAATAAAGGGTTGTGGTCCTTGTGGAATGATTAATCAGACGAGTTCTTGTGTTCCACGTGCTAATGAACCGGCGTACACCTTCCCAGGGAAAAGACATCAGCATAGTACAACAAACATTTTGTTCACTTCTAACCCAAAAAAAAAACAAAAAGCTATAGCCAAACATATCAACTTCTACGTCAACCACTGGGCCAATGGCTCAGTGGCCACCAAAGAGAAGCTTAAGTCTCTTCTTGGGACCAAAGAGAAGCTTAAGTCTCTTCTTGGGTTGTAAGTGAGAGTTCAAATCTCACTTGTAGCGAAAAAAATCTAAGGGTTGTGCTATAGCACTTCTTTGGTCTAGTTGGGTCTGTATACTCACTAACCTCCTAAGACTCCTACTATACTCTAGATTATGATAGAGTATTTTATATAAATGTATCATTACTGATAAAAAAAAAAAAACTTCTACATCGAGAACAAGTTGAGCATAACAAAATATTGAAATAGTAATACAAGCAGGATTATGGTACACCTTGAAAAAAGGGGAGGGGGGGTACAACTGCGCCCCCGTTGCATTTTGTCCCCTGCCCCATCCCCGCCCTGTTGCATTTTAATTCCTCCCGCCCCCGTCCCGCCCCGCTTCCCCCGCGGGGGAAGTACTAAAATTAAATTTCATTAAATTTTATTATATAATTTCATTATAATTAAATTTGAGCAAATAATCAAGTACTAAAATGTTAACACATCACCAAATTATTATTCATTATAACTTTACTATTGAAACTCATAAAAATAATTAAACAAAGGTTATTTGAATGCAATATAATATGATAAAACAAATATAACTAAAATAATCAAGTTTTCACTTTTGATACAAATACAATCACTAAATTATTATTGTATTTTTTTTAGAAAAAAGTGTTATTGTATTAAGTGTAGTTAGGAATTTAACATAAATATATTAATAAATTTAGTATAAATAATTAATAATTTTTATTAATAGGCATGTATAATTAGTAGTATAATTAAAAATATCATTATATATATAATTATGTACATATATATATATAGTTTTTCAAATTGGTGGTGGGGCGGGGCCCCCGCCCCCCGTCCTATTTCTAAACGGGGGGAAAAAATTCCCTCCCACCCCCCGCTCCAACCCCCGCCCCAATGACCCCCCGCGGGTGCTCGCCCTCGTTGCCATCCCTACATTTGGAGAAGGTTCCTTTTTGAGAGTGAGTGCATTTGGTGAAGATCCTTTGTCAGTTCAAAGCTATGATAGGAAGGAATTTTTTTGTCAAATGTTTCAACTTTTGGTAATGATACTTACCAAAATTAGGCTGTTAAATTTTAGACTTATTTGGTAGTAAATAATCTATGAGATATGGTGAAGACAAAATTTGTTTTACCACTATTTGAAGAAGAATTAATAGATACACAAATTAAAGGCCACAGAGTTACAATTAGACAGAGATCGAAGGCTAGCATTCACATATCATTTTTTTTAATGATGCCGTTTTCACAAGGATATTGGCTTATAATTTGATTCAGAATGAAATATTATCAATTAAAATGAACTAAGGTGCTAATTGATCAATGAATAGTAAAGTATTTTTTTTTCTTTTTTGCAACACTAACTAAAGTGTGGTTTATGATGGGGGTGAGAGATGGGTTGGATGGTTGGAAGGAAAGGAAGTACAAGTGAAAGGCTTTAGATTTGAGCCCTCTGGCTTATTCTTCTTTTTTTTTTTTTTTTCTAAATGTGTTATTTCTTAATTTATACCTTAAAAAACTAACAAACTTTAAAACAAAGTAGTCGAATACCTATATTTTTCAATTGAATTGAGTTCGAGTAGGTAATACTCAAGTTCGACTCGATTTGATTAGATCCTCCCCCACTAAAAATTAGGTCCTCCATCCTCCTCTGAATTGGCTGGCTGGTCACTGGGATCCATGCTACTTTTTCAAAAGGCAGCTTAGCTTGATATATATATCTATATATATATATATATATGCATGCACATGTGATCTGCCTTGTTTAATTTATTCAGCAAAAATCAATTAAAAAAGAATAAAAAATAATTTATCAAAGCGCCATTATTGTGAACTGTGCAGGCGGCTCCTGAGCCGTCCTCAGTGATCAACCTAAGAAAATGCTTTTCTTTATAATTACGGTGCGGTGGACTATGTATTAATCATTTTTCATGACATCGCCGTGAGAGACAAATGAGGGAAACATGCAGTGGTGTTCCGGATTGTCAAGGGCCACTTGATTCCTCCATCCCATTAGATATTTATACATAGAACAAAAAAAATAACTACTAGTCTGCTACTCCATCTGAGTCCTAATACTAACAAAATAATAAATGAATGATAACAAGCTACAAAGGTCCACATTGGATCGCCTATGTCAGACCATTGTCCATAAAATATTTTAGTATATTGTATCGTCGCTGTTTCATGATTTTATTATTGATATAAAATTGTGACCGCTGTACCTTTGCTTCCTCGTTAATGTCATCATGGGTTTATTAAAAAAACACACAAAAAAAGGCGAAGTCATAAGGAGCAAGATTCGCAAGATTGATATTGCACATCTAATCTAATAAAGAGAAGGTTAAGTAATTTTTGTAAAACAAGTTTCGTCCAATTATTAGTCTAATCGTCCAATTATTAGTCTAATAAATATCGTTGCGCCCCCGGAGGGCGGGGGGGGGGGGGCATGGTAAATAATACAGTGCTGCCGATTTTGGTCTGCTCTTTCCAATGTGCATGCATGACTTTAATGAATTAACGTATGTGTTGTGTTGTATACATCTTCAAACATGGCATATTATTAATTAATCTAAGCATTTCCGTCAAATACAAACAATTAATACAAACTACAGAGTACGTAATTCAGCGACAGATCCGTAAGATCACAATTACCATCACACACACACACACACACTAATGAATGAATGAATATTGTCGCAAGTACGTACGCAGGGTACGATTCCAGTCTGGCCAAATAAGTACCAACCGTGGTCACAAGAACAATAATAAAATATTCCCGATGGAAAGACGGGAAATAAGGACACTCCCCAATAAAAAGAAACCAGATTAAAAAAAAAAAAGAAAATTAAAGGAAACCAGCGAGCGAGTGAATGAAGAAAGGTCATAAAATTTAAGAGGCCAGTGGTACTGATACATCAAGTTACCCCATCACTCACTCGTATTCATTGTCCGATCCTTGAGAGTTCTTTTTTTTTTTTTTTGTCGACACAGGATGTCTGGATCAATCCTTACGGGGCCCGACTAATCTCCTGCGACCCGGACCCGGCGCCCCAACCTGGCCCGAACACGTTAAGTGCGCGGAGAAATCCAGCGGAGCGGAGACTCGAACTTATGATCTCAAGATTCACTGGTGAGAGGCGCTGCCGCTGGACCATTCACGCGGGGGTGCGATCCTTGAGAGTTCTTGGGCGTCCAATAATGATATTGGACTTTGATTTCAGGTGATACCCAAAAAAAAAAAGAATCCTAGTACAAGTTTTCTGTACAATAGTTCTTCTTTGGATCAGGGAGATCAGGCATACGAAACTTTGATACACAGTACATTTTCTTTTAGCTCAACGCCTGATCACCATCATACAACACGAATTACTTTACATCTACATCTACGAGAGAAAATAATAATAATAATAATTTATATATATTCCCAAAAACTTGATACCATTTCAAAATGGCCACAAATCTCCCCAGAGGGATCTTCGTGCCTGATGGTGCAGCGTTGGGTTTTTACTCTGTGTAACAACAACGTGATCGAATGAGCCTTCAGTACCATCCCGATTGATTGCCCGGCAGACATCCATCTCAACCCGCTTCCCTCTCCTGATTGGAGAATAAATGATTCTTCCCCAGCCGCTACCAACATCAGCACGGCCTCTTTCTTCTGCTTCTTCCCCACTATCATCATCATCATCATCAGTAATGGCATCAGTTTCTGTAACGTCAGAATTGTAGGAAACGAGATCTTGTTCCTGCTCATCATCGTCAACTTCCGACTCAATTTGGTCCTCTGCAATACGAGATTAGGCCTTTTAAAAAGAGTTCATGGCTAAGCTAGCCAGTAAAAAGAACAAAAGGTTGTAGCACAAACGCAATATGATCGGAGGTTTTACATTCTTCCGTACTCTTGTTCTATTCATAGTACAAAATTCTCTAAACAGAATTTTGAATATTAATAAAGTTGAAGATTAACACAGGAGGAGACAAAAGTACCATAATCAATCTCTAAATCCTCAGGACTTCTTTTAGCATGTTGCTCCTTCAACGTGTCAAATTTCATACCATCCAGCGGCCAGGGTTCTCTGCTTCAGAAATTATGAGCTTACATAAGCTCGCAAAGAGACATTTTAAGCGGAAGAGAGAGAGAGAGAGAGAGGGGGGGGGGAGGGGAGATAGGGAGAGAGATGAATATTAGGTACAACACAGAAGTTTTCCGCAGGAAAAAAGACATCCAAAAGTCGTCCAATACGTGGGCTTCTAAAGGGCAGGTTTTGAAAAACTGCTATCATGTAAAATTACTCTCCCTATCAATGGCAGTAAAATGAGAAGCTGTATCTGTTCAACAAGACTGGGTATATCAAAATATGCATATGCTTCTAATGTTCTGGAAAGTTACATGTATAAAATCACCCAAGCAAGTTGTAGTTACCGAATAACTACAAAAATTATTGAGATCCTCCTACGACTGACTGAATTACCAATTCAAAAAGTATGGATGACACAAACTAAAAACAGAACGCCAATGACCTTTGAGTGCTTCTTGATGATTTAAACTATGAGACTAGGAATTGACTGACGGATTCTCCTCTTTAGTTTACTCTCACTTGTATTTGAGGTTTCTTAACTATTGTTATATGATCCCCTCATCAATAATAAGATTGCAATAGTGCTTACCTTGGTCGTCGTCCTCTTCTGAAAGCAACATAACTGAATTTCTCATCTTCATAACCACGCAAAGGCTTGCCCCTGGATCTCTAAAAGATCAACCACACGAAGGTAAGGAGAGTGGACCACCTCTATGTTACTAATACTGAGATAGCTTCTAGATAAAGAAAGAAGAGGTCCACAATGATGAAATGAAATGAAAAAGAAACGGCATCTACAGATATTCAATTAGTACTTTTTTTTTTTGAAACTAATGCTCGGTGAATTAAGTAAGAAAAATATAGAAGCAGAAAGCAAAAGTTGTAAGCAGCTGATAAAGCATCCATTGGTGGCTAATGGCAAACAAGACTAGGGGTCAAAATCTAAGATTTTTAGTCACTCACACTTAATAGCTAGACTTAGTAGAAAAGTGCTTCTGAACTTCAAAAGCAATCTTCTTCGACCGAAGACCAAACAAGATATGGAATTGCATGTAAAACAAAATCTAAACAAATTTCTACACCTATTGGAAACTGAATTAGTTACCAATACGAGATTAATAAGGACCTGATTTACAATTGTCAGAAAAATTCCTCATCCTATGTCATAACAAGAGCTGGAAACATATACTAAAAAGTTATATTGGCAGTATATTAGAAGTGGATACAGAACATTGTAGACTCAAGAAACTATAGTGCTCATGCAAGCTATAATGAGAAGTAGATTCTTAACACAGTCCAATTTTTTTCGAAACAAGGATATGAAACAGAATTAGAAGAAAGTGCCTATGATTCTAAAGTCCAACGAATGCAAACAAATTGCATGATCGAAGAAGTTGTAGGAAATTCAAGAGTTCATCAGATGGCAAAATGATTATCTATTAGACGTCACAGAATGATGAAACCCGGTTCCCTTGATACATTAATGGATCAAGAGATACAGCATGAACCTAGAAGAACTACAGCAACATGATCAACATGTTTTTCAATAATTCGTCCAAGTTAAACCCACTTTTGAGACAAGTCATGAAGGCACGGTGAACCAAGTTTAGAGAACAACCTTGTAAGCTCGCTGTGATGTTGTTCTCTCCAACCGTTGCACAAAATGACAATATTTTCCTGTATTATATAGTGGGCAACGCCCATCATGTGGACACTGCAGTAACAACACAAGTAATGAACAAGACAGGTACTTAAAAAATTTACTCTCAAACAGCATCACTAACGCGATAGAAAATCTCCCAGGAAATATAGAAAGGATATCAGTATCTAACTCACAGGAGCAACGATGAATGCACCACTTTTCATCGTTATCAAGCTCTTAGATGATTTATGAGATGCAGATTCCAACTTGCGGATCTTCTGTGAAAGTTATTTGACAAAACTATATGTGAGTCGGGATAAAACAGTTGTGCCAATAAGAAGCCTAAAGCAGTATCAATCAAAAGCACTCTCACCCTGCTTTCCATCCATAAAATATGAGATCGCATTTGGGATATGATATTAGATCCCTCTGGTGTTCCAGGTTCAATAAGAATCTGTTCCAAAGCAAATATGTTAACTTTCTGACAAGGAGCATCTACTTCAACCTATCTTGGGAAGCATAAATTGCTAGACCAACTAAGTTGGCTTGAACAGCATAATATCCACATATAGCTTGTTAAACTCAATCACTTGGTACCCAAAAACAGCCCAACTGTTTGCAATTTCTTTTGTTCCCCAGAAGGAAAAGATCCCAAATACTCGAGTCAATCTACAAAAACTTGGCTCCTTACTAGATAACAAAGCTTCAATTTCACAGTTCAGGGTAAAGTAAACTCCATGAGTTACTTAATTCAACTAGTATTCCACTGTCATTTCTGGCTTGATAGAAACATGTGACGATGGCACCTAAAAATGAACTCAGATATACTAAGTCCATTTGGAATTTTATGCCAATATCATCTGCTATGTGCATGAAAAGATGACCCTAGATATGTCTTTCTATCCTCAGAGATCATGCATTGAAAAGATATCTAATCACCATGGCTCTCAGGAAGTTCTGAAAGCAATCATAGTTCCTAAGAGTGCTATATACCCTTGCTAAACCGGTATGCACATACATGGATCTGAATAAACTTACCAGGACATCCCCAGTAAGATCCCAGAGTTGACGTACAACAGTAATTCTGTCCTTTAGAGATGGTATCTCGCCGAGCACATATGACTACACCCAACAATAGAGAACAACAGACACTGATTAGGCAGTAGCGCTTATGAAATCCACAAAGACTTCTAGCACAATATACTATCTGAGATAGACATTGAACTGAAAATACTGTACTCAGCGCTGAAATCAAGAGTCCCTCGTAGGGCTGTTTTTTGCAACATTTTAAGACTATATAGGGAGGTTAAACTTCAAAATGCCAGAAACTATATATGGTAGCTGGTGTTAGATGGCCTTTTGGGAGATTTCTCTTAGAAAGCCCATATGCAGCAAGGAAACATGTTATATTTGACAAATACATCTAACAATAAGGGTAATGAGGATACTTACAGCAATTACAAGATCATTCTGTCTATCAGACTTACTGATACTCTGAGTCAGTGCTTGAATGCTGCCATAACTTTGAATAAACGGCAAATCTTTTAGATCTACAATAATCATAGAATATTACCGATATCTCATACCAAAACCATCGGAAATCCTTCCATAATAACTTTCCAATGAGAAAACAAGAGAAACATAGAAAATTGAGCCTAAAATCAACAATAATTCTCAAAGCATATGAAGCTCCCCGTTATTTTGCAAGGCTGTCTGCTTAGTAACTCTAAATGCCTAAGAACACTTAATTCGACATACTGCTCATCTACATTGGAATTCAAGAAATTAGGTTGGAATTTGTTTCAGTTAAAAGGTACAGCAATCAATACATCCAGTTGCTGTATTGTGGTATCCATGTTCAAAGAAAACAATAATCTAATTTCTTTACCTAAACTTAATTTCACTTTTTTCCTTTTTGGGCTTATTGAATTGTACAAAAATAATCTTTAGCAATTAAACTGAAGGTACTTCAAGCATCTGTACTAACAACGTGAAATAGGAGTGGAAAAAGGGAACCTTTATAAGACTCCATGCGTAAACATTTTATAAGACTCGATAAGACTCCATACGTAAACAGCTAAAGGAAGAAGTTAGACGAGTGAGAACGTAAGGATTGTTCGAACTCAAGCAATGCAGCAAATATTTACCTTTTATAAGCCTCTGCCCCGCCCGCTGCATACACTGTGATGGCTCTATCAAATTGATCTTTTCCATCGACTTCGGCCAAACCTCTCTCAGAGCCCTTCACAGCAACAAAGTTCAACCATCAATGCCATTACACACACACACCCCACCTCCCCCCTCCTAGCAAATTACTCACCACATTGCAGAACCAGTCCCAGCCCCAAAATCCAACACCTTAGCAGGAGAAAAATCCGGCAATCTCCTCTTCACCTTAAAATTTGCAACAAAAAACAGAGAGAAAAAAAACAACTTTACATTTCTCATTGTGGGGCTTTACATTTCTAACTATACCCAACAACTGAAATATTCAAATGGGCTCGCTTTAGTTTATAAATTGCGTTACCTCGCTGAGGACTCTGTAGCAAGCTGCATAGACGGCCGGCATCCGAGATGCCACGTAGGCAATAGTCTCATCATCTCTATACTTGAGGCCAATGTCCCCATAAGCACTCTTAATCTTCCATCTTTTTGAGCTTTGCATGCTCTTCAGGGGATCTTCCACTAGCTCCTTTGAAGTCGACGTCGGCAGCAGCAGATTCACTTCCTTGACTTCGTGAAAGGATTCAGACAAGCTCAACACTTTCCTTTTCATATGTGGGTCCTCTTTTTCTACAACAAAACAATGATCAAGAAAATGTTCAATCACAAACCTTTTAAGATCAATTCACCTTGTGTGCAGCGAGAGATGGGAATACATGTGTACCACGGATGTATTTTTTGATGGCCCGGCGGAGGCCGACGGGGACCACGTGGCAGCCTTGGGAGAGTTTGGCGGCGGAGCGGAGAGTGTCGGCCGTGAATCTTGGGACGATCGTCCCCGAGACCGAGGACGCCATTTCTGGGTGGCCTGGTGGAGCTAGGCAGTGCAGTTCTGATCAGGGGTTTTAAGGTCCAGAGGGTTTAAGAAATGGATCGGAGTTCTGGGAAGTCCTCACTGTAATTGCAATTTCGGGTCTGTTTAAAGTGGGCTTTATGAAACCCAAAGGCCCAAAGCTTTATATATTTGCAAAACTCTTAAATTGATTCTGAAATTTGGGGATCAAAAGGCTTTGTACTTTTAATATTCTTCCGCTTTTAAAATGGTATATATAGTTATCCAAAAGTCACAAATTTCAATGCACAAATATATTCAGCATGAAAAAAATAAAAATCATATCCATTATGATCAAGAGATTTACGACCATTAAGTAACGGGTTTTGCGATTTCGATATTTAAAGTTAGTGCTGTGCAGTTGTAGTTCAATTTTATCCTGCAGTAATGAAATAGCATGGATATAATGCATTATTATCTTAGAAGTAGAATCAAAAGGTTTTTTACTTCACATGTAGTATGTAGTAATTTTCACCGAAAAGAACACAAGAAAGAAGGATACTTAGGTCCTGCTAGACAATCCAATTCAGCGTTTAAACTTAATGAATTCATATCTTAATAAGTTAAGACGTGCTTGATAATAAAAAATAAAACATCTTAATTAATTAAGTGGTTTTGAATTATTTAGACAAAATTTATTCAAAACATAAGTGATAAATTATTCAGTTATCATTTAATGCAGAATATTTTCAAATGTTAAGTTTTGAGTGGTTAACGATTCAGTAATTTAATAAATTCAAATTTTAGACTTCATTTTCTTGAAACACACCCTTATGAGTTATAGTTAACTTATGACTTGAGAATGGGAACCAATATATTGGTACTACTACGCTAGCTATATAAAAGGCACCGTTCTTGACTTCATACGTAAATATGTAAGCATTACTCTAAAAGGTCATCAAACAGCAAATAGAACCAATACAACTATACGAAATTTGTTTGATATGTCGTAGTTCGTTGAAGTTTGTCTATAATGTATGGCATCTTGGTGTTTTTAAAGATTATTAATCGTGAAACTACTGTTTATGCATTGCTGCCTGTCGAAGATTACGTTTTGATGAGTTATATGCGTGTGAGATTTCTATTGAGTTATATGCGTGCGGCATTATAAATATGGTTCAGACTGAATTGGGCTAATATATATACTTCTTCTCCACATGTAAGGGGGTAGAATCGTTGTCACTGATTTTTCTTAATATTTTTGAGAGTTGAGACCGTCTCCATAAAGTGGCAAGTTCATTAGCAGAGTAAGAAATGTGGTTGTGCATGAGTTAAAGGTCATTAGCACAGTTAATTATGACATGAGCAGCTTTGACAAATAGAAGCCTAGGTTGGCAGGGGATTATGCAGATAAATTTCTTCTCTTCTCCATAATTTCTCCTAGACGATGAACATTAATGGAGGTCTGAAAGGCAGTAGTAGTAAATGAGGCGCCATAGAGATGGCAAATCCACCTCAAGTTGCTATCCGATGCAGAAAGCAGACCGTGGTGGGCAAAGGATAAAGCGACACAAATAAATGGTGTATGGGGGCATGCAGCAATGTGTAGCTTAAGCACTTTTCTCTTGTAGCAGACCAACATCTGCGAACGAGTGTCGTCAAGTCGATGGCCTGAAAGTCGGTAGTTTGGTCCACCATTCTTGGGATAAAGTGACACCAAAAGAAGGCTACCCAGTTTTCCATGGATACTGTGTAATTAGGCATTTAAGATGTCAGAAAGCAAGAGTGACAGTGACTTATCGTCAAGTAACTATAAAATAGCAAAATTTTGGATGAAAAGTAAAGATTTTTCTTCGTTCTTTAATTAATATGCGTCCAAGCTAGCAATAAACCAAGAAACTATTGCTAACTCCTAGAATGACGCCAGATTATGTATGTGCCAGGGTTTTGAACTTTTTTCAACTTATAAATGTTCAAAGCTCAATCTTCTTTCAACTTTTTATCATGACTTTAGTTAGTTACAGGGTAATTGATTTTAGAGAGTGGATGGAAACTAGAAGTGCATATCTTTTGTTGTGGTGATCAATGTGAAACCTAATTAACTTGAGGTATCTATGGCTGGTTCTAAGAACTACAAGTGCTTGAAAGTTGGAATCTTTAAGACCATATTGGCTCCTTCCTTCTTAATTACCCATTTAACCCAAAAAAGGAAGAAGAAAAAAAGGCCAAATTGTCACTGATTTTTCTTATAATATTTTAAAGAGTTAAGACTGTCTCCATAAAGTGGTAAGTTCATTAGCAGTAAGAAATGTTCTTGTGCATGAGTTAAGCTCATTAGCAACATATGCAACACAACACGTAGAAAAGAAGTACTCCGATCCATATCATTTTGTTTGTTGTAGCAGCCAATAGGCGATCAAGTCAAGCTGCATGCAACTCAACAACCAGAAAAGAGAAAACTAAAATGGAGGAGGAGCCGAGGAGGAGGACACATTCATATTCCCACGGCACGACCCTTGTAGTTGGGGGTTTATCTGATGATGCCATGTTAGTAGGCCCCAAAAGATGCTCCCAAAAAATTAAAAAAATAAAAATAAAAATTCCAACCGCTCACATGGAACCATATATATATCCATTTTGCTCTAGCATTACAATTAACTACATCCTGTAATTATGAATTAACTAGTACATAATTTTCTTATACAAGTAACCACTATACATGTATATACTGTACGTCTTTTCTTGATATATAATATGTGCTACAATACCATTTGTACAGTCTAATTAATGTTGAAGAAAGCCATTAATTATTAATTAAATACGGATCCTTGGAAATCATGGTTTCGGAGGCAGACCAAATCCGTGCAGCTTCCGACGAGTTGGATGCCAACTTTGAGGCTGGAGCTTCATTGCAGTCTGCGAAATATTTTCCGGTCACCTTTAAGAGTCTCGGATGAGTTGCCACATAGCAAGTCGTTGCAGCAGCCTGAATAATTAGTCCGTATGTATTAGTTTAATTAGAGATTCATTTTTACACACATTAATTGTCGTTGCAGCTGCTCTTGTCTTTTGGTTCGTTTGGATTTAATTATGAAAGTTTGTTTGAGTCTCACTCATTCATTATGAGAATAATAATAATAATAATAATAATGCACTTTTTGCATCTTAATTACTGTTTCGATTAATTTTTTACTTGACATCATAATTAATTTCTCTCAACATATAATAAATAATTTATTGCATATGGCAATGGAATGAATGAAATTAGCACACGAGTGCCTAATTCACCCTGTTCGAGATGTCACATATATATATATATATACACAGACACTTACTTAAATGCAAGAGACATGAGATGCAGATAAAAATAAATGCGCCCTCAGTCGAGCTATGCTATATATGTATACATAGTGCTGTACGTACTTCAAGAATAGGTAAATTGTTGGTTTAAAGGAGGCGTGTCACTGTCACCCCTCAACTATTCTATTTGAAGTTTGAACCCCCAAGGCCAAGGGAGTTAGTGTAGTTGGCTGTGTAATGCATTGCATACATGAAAAAAAAGAAAGTAAAAAGTGGTAGTAATTATTAATTTAACCTAACCTGAGGGATGGTTTTGAGGAGCTTGGAAGCCAAAAAGAACACCAGATCTGCACGGCCACATGTGTATATGTTTGTAAATTGTATCTGGATCCTGTTAGTTAAAGACACCAGACTAGGCATATCCTAGAAAAAAAAAATACGCAAACGCATGCATGCATACACAGTTAATTCCTTGAAGTGATGATGAATGAATTGGGGTACCGACCGGTAATGAGACCGTCTCGTTCTCGAGTAAGTCTAGTTCTCACAATCCCTGGATGTACACAATTCACTGTCACATTTGCCTCCATCTCCTGCCACATTCACCCACCAATTACTCTGTACTGTAGTAGTCTGTACTATATATATAGTATAGACTCTTCACCATATATTATTATTAATTAAATAAATAAAAAAAAATTCACTGCGGAGTTTCGATGATCAGTAAACTTACTTGGAGTCTCTGAGCAAGTTCCTTGGTGTGCAAAACGTTAGCCAGCTTCGACAGAGCATATGCACGTGTTGCATCGTAATGACTGTCCAGCCCCAACACAAATAATAATCTCTTTAAGCATCATTAATTTATTTCCATTTCATTAACCAACAACCAAAGGCAAAAGATAAAACAAAAGCTACCTCCACAAATTCTTAATTTCTGTACGTAATTAATTAAGGAGGGATTTGCATGTTTTAAAGCATTGATACTTCTTAGTTTAGTTGTCACTATATACATATATTTATATATATTCTCACAAATTGAAATTAAGTGCCACGTATCATGTACTCTTGTCTGTCCTAATATTGCTTGCGAGATACAGGACTAATAAAGAAGTGAAGCCTGCCCTTTTTTAATTCTTTTTTTTTTTTTTTTTGGGGGTCTTCTCACCCGGCCTGCTGCTTCTGTTGTTTTTGCAGCTGCATTTACTTCGGTATCAGGTTGCGATCCCTGTCTTTAATGATTGTGATTTGTTGCATTAATCAAACTGCTCACCTTCTGCTTCTGGTTATGGAACTCAGATAACTGATCGGGTCACCGGAGAACCAGCTGTGGATGCTCGAAGACACGTTCACTATTCTTCCCTCAACGCCGGTTGACTTGGCAGTCTCCACCATCTTGGTTACCAACAGCTTTGTCAACAAGAAGTGACCTGTTTTTTTTTTTTAAAAAAATAAAAATAAAAAGCACACAATTGCATACCTGTTATATATTCACATACATCTATCATATATGCATGGCCGTGCTAGTTTGTCTGTTTATTCTATTCCCTTTCTTTCTTATTGGAAACATTACCTAAATAGTTGGTAGCAAAGGTCATCTCGATTCCATCCTCAGAAATGGCATGCTCGTGTGTGAATTTTCCGGCGTTGTTTCTGTTACAGATTTAGTGAGACACTTGATTAAGGAAACACGTTACGCAATTTTCAAGAAGGAGTAGTTGAAAAATTCTGCATCTTCAGTTGAAGATACCTACACATAAAATAAACAAATAGTAACTCTTAACATTTAACCAAAACGTACTAACATCTGCAATTTATTCCCCTCTGTCCTGTCTTCTACCAAATGAAGGAATAAACCCCGTAACCGTAGTACCATCTCCAGAAAATATTTTATAGAAAAAAAATTACACATATACTAAAAAATTGCAGTACTCGGATGGAACGTCATACTACTTTTGTTATCTTATGAAAAACAGTTAACAAGCATTTCTGCTGCTAATGCATATTTTTGTAAAATACAACGAAAAGAGTAATCCAAGAGGAAAAAGGGGGAAAAACGAGGGGTTTTTTGGAAGTGTGATCAATAATGGGTACTTACATGAGGAGATGAAGGGGTAAATTAAGAGAGCGGAAGTCTGCAACGAACTTTCTAACGGAGAAGAAAGAGCTAAGATCAAGAGGCATGACAATAATGTCGGACTCTGGAAACTCGGACAAAATTCGAGCCTTGCTATCCTCGGCGGCTTTGAGGCTCCTGGCAGGGAGGACCAGCCTGGCTCCCCGCTTAGCCAACACCCTAGCTGTTTCAGCACCGATCCCCGACGTCGCACCTATATATATATATATATATTAATACGACAATATACTAAACAACCATAAAAATATAACAGTCATAGTATAACTGTCTAAGAGAAACCGTAACCAAGCTAGGCAGGGGTGGGAGGTGACAGGATGGATTGTGGATGGAGCGAGGGAGGGAGAATGGAACCCTTTGATGGTGTGGCTATTTTTCCTTTGGGATATTATTTACCTGTGATGATGGCGGTGATGGAGCGGAGATCAGGGCAGTAGTCGGTGACTTGTTCGGCGGTGGACTTGGAGCCAAAGCCGCTTGGACCGGCAGAGCCAAGCAGGTACTTGACAGTTTCCAGCATTTGCACTTGATGATGGAGAATTATAAAGTAGTAGTATATAAAAGCAGCAGCGTTTAATTCTGTACTACGAGTATTTAGTCGGTGGCTTGGGACCTGTAACTTATACTACTAGGGAATGAGCTAAGCTAAGTGGTAGCAAGAAGAAGCTACCATACCATCACTTTTCGGGGTCCATGCATATACATCGAGCAATGAATTGACGACTGCCACTGTAGGTGATGGAAGGTGCTGTGTAATGCAGAAAGATGTAGTAGAAAATACTTTTGCGTAGAGTCGGCAAACAGGGAATAGTGCAGGAGGAATAGTGCTTGCAATTTACGTAAGCAGTAATGGTTACTGCTGGACTGCTAGTACTTGTGGATGTGATGGTGGACGTAGACTTTTGATTTTGCTCTTGTCAATTAATTTATATCTGTTGTGCGGGCTGAGACAAAGAGAATTGCTGGTGTCTGTTAGTCGCTGAAGGCTGCAACTCACGGAGCGCAGACAATAGAATACTACTAAATGAACTCTTTCTTTTGGAGGAGGAGGAGGAGGATGGATAGATGGCTTGGCTGGTGATCAAAGATGATACAAGAAAAGAAGGAAAAGGAGGAGATGGGATTTTTATAATGACAGGACTTAGGAGGGAGAAAGGGAGGGATTAGGGAATCCATTATTAGGAGAGTTGGCGCGTATTATATCTTTGTCATTTGATTGATCCATATTTTAATTGATTTTCCATTTTTTTTGGGTACCAGTAAAGCTTTAACTCTTTCTTTAATTTCAAATTCAACCAGTCTCTTAACTAACTACCTTGACCGCCACTGTCTACCTTTTCTTCTTTTTTCATTTCTTGTTTTTTCCGGTTATCTTTTCTTGTTTTGTGTGATTTTGCCTTCTTTCTTACCAGATTCACCATTTTAGACCGTCCTTTTTATTATACAAGTAATACGTTGCCGTAAGTTTTTTCTGTACCAATAAAATGTACTACTACAAATGATAATGTATTAAAATGCCATCAACTAACTTTCCTTAGATGAGTTGACTATCAAGTGAAATATAAGGTATCCGTTTGACTGCAAGTCAGGGGTGCAGTTGAAACTTTTACACTTATAATAAATCCAAAGGGTATTTGGATTTTTTGATCTAGAAATAAGATCCTCTTCCTTTGATTCCTTAAGTTCGAATAGGAGTAAGAGTTGTTGAAAGATACAGTAGTGTATCCGTGTGATCTAAAGGTGGGATCTTCTCCTTCTAATCGCTTAGGTTAGAGTAGGAGTAAAAGTTATTGATTGACTAAAAATTTTTTTTTTAAAAGAAATAAAATGCCATCAAAATAATCATAACTTTTTTTTGGTGTAAGATCTCTCACTTACACACTCTCTCCTTATCATCCAACCTATGGCTTCCCCCAAAACAATCACAACCTTATCATTGTTGTATGTCTCGATTTATGAACAAATTTGCATATAGCATTTTTTTTTTTGTAAATTATGCAGAAGAATCAAAGTATCCATTAAATATTGGTTGAATTTAGACATGTAGAAACTATCATGTGAAAATTAAATGACCTAGACGTTTTACCCTTAACTTTTTCTTACATGGTTGTCACGCCAGGGAATGGGAAAACTTAAATGGCATTCAATTTAAAGATCAGGGAATGGGAAAAATAGCATTCAATTCAAAAGTTGTACCTAGAATACCAAGATCATCGTGCAATGGAAAATGTTGATCATCTTACGGATACAGAAGTAGGCACAAGCTAAACTAAGGTATTTCGATCGTCAAAGAAAATAAAGTCAACTGTTTGCTGGTTTGGCATTGTAAAACTGTGATTGGTTAGAGGCAACGGTCGGTGATTAATTAAACACCAATTGCACCAACACAATAGGCCACAATCCACACAAAGGCTAACCCAATACGGGAAAAATTTTCAAAAATGAAAAACTCAGAAAGAAATCATGAAATCTGAGTATAGTTATAAGAAGGGGGAAAGGGGAGGAATGGGAGGGGTAACACGAGAAAGAAAGGCAGGGTAAGTGAGAGATTTCAAATTCGAGATCTAATACATACGTTACATTACATGACATGAGGGGGGGGGGGTAAAAATTGAAATCAAGAGTGGGATAAAATTCAAGGTTGCACAAGGGCAGTCTTGATAGTTTTCCTTGATAATCAATAGTTAAAGAGGGATCGCACGTGAGGGTAGGGAGACGAGTCAATCTACGGCCTCGAATCTGTCATTTGCTCTCTTAATCTGTCTCTATCTAGGGATACATAACAGAAATTACTGGTCAATCATTCGCAAATGACCTAAACCCTCCCAACCCTTCAATGAAGAAACCCGCCTGATTATCTTGAATGTGCCAACACATGCAATTGTATTACTATCATGGGACGCCACAAATGCCACTTTTCAATGTCAAAGTATATCACGTATCCATCCATCCTTTGTTTCTCTTCCCTTCCAAGGCATCTTTTCTGTTATTTATCACTAAAACTAGGACTTCTTGATTCCTACACTTGTCAGAAATTTCATTTTTTGGAACCCATACCATAATATACAAACAAAGCGTGGAGTACTTGATTCCCATATTATCTTGATTAAAATAGCTGATCACTTTCTGATCAGGAATCTTACGAATAAGGATTCCAGTTACGGTACGACGTAAATGACGCGTAATCTGGTAACTATGCTACAGTCCAAATATGGTGAACTTCTGTTATGATCTCATAATTGCCGAATCAATGCTTAGTTCTTTCTTAGTTAATTCTTAAAGATGAAGGAGAAGTAGAGGAAAATATGATGATTCCTCGAGCCACCCTTCTGTGACGGGAAAAAGGAGAAAAGGTGGGTAGGGCCTTCAATGGTTGTTTATTTATTTATTTTTCCTTTATGAGCCAAGAAAGGTTGCATAACAAAAGGAAAAGAAGTCACTAAAATTCAGCTTTTTGAAGCACTTCTTCAGCTCCCGTGCCTTCAATCCATGCGCGGACCCAGACGCCCCCGCCACCACTCGCCTCTTTTATCTTATTGTTGCTTAACATATATAGTAGTAAGTGTTTTTTTTTTTTTTTAAATCTTGCAAAATGCAGCTTTTTCCTATGGTGATAATATGCCTATTTCATTTCTTGAGAGTTGAGTATGTACTAATTAATTAGACCAGTATTCACCATTGTCTCTCATTCACAAGTCACAACACAAGTATATATATATATATATGACCTTGCCACATGCTCACATTAGTCACGACAATTATATTATATGCTTGAGTTGTGCATGGCAATTATTAGCACAGCCGATAATCGTTGACCGGAGATGGTGTACGTACCTATATACATCTACATGTAGATACTGATGATGTAAATGAATCCCATGAACCTAGCTGGCAGCCCTAATGCAAAAGTTATACTACTGCTGCTTAAATTGTCAAGTTAAGTATCTTTCGAGCCTCTCTGTTCTTCAATTTCTGGAGGAGAAAACGAAGCCACGCAATTACCGGAGCTACTTCAACAAGTACGCGGTCAGACTAAAGTTTAAGCAAAAGATAGAAGGTCAACTAAAACGTCTGCGGAAGGAAAAAGAAGGGAAGAGTACTTATTTCGATTAAGCTGCTAGTCTTCCAAAGCGGAAATATTAAAGCCAATGCTAGATTTTTGTATCAGCATTAGCACATGGGGAAGAAATTTTGAGATTCAAAACGAAACAGCGAACTGCTCGATGCAAGTACCTACGTTCGAAATTCGCAACCCTTCCAGAGCCTTTAGAATCAAAGCTATGAGTCGACCATCGCCTTCACATTCCCCACCTAACCTAACCATTTTTAAATATTTATTAAAACCTTCTTTTTGCCTATAATTTTCCACCTTCATCATATCCCCTTCACTCTTCCTGTATAGAGTGCTACGTGTTGTTTGAGAACACATTTGTTTATGGTTTTTTTTTTTCCAAACGATTTGTTTATGGTTGATAGCCAGCTAACTCTTCTTAAGTCTAATCCACTTCAACGGTTTTTGTAATGGACCAGTCTAATTCTTATATATAGGGACTGGATGTCAGAAATAGGGGAAGAAAAGGTTAAAGCTAGGCACTTTTCTCATCCTCCTGGAGGATATTCAAGCCTGGAGCATAGTAGCTTTGGCAGGGTTGAGCGAATTATATGCAACCATGGGCTTTGTTTATTCAGATCCCCAAAGCAAACCTAAAGTTTGGCTTTTGATTTAAATTAACCATTCTATTCATACTCATGTAGCTGGGATTCAGGGATACGGCAAGCAAAAAATAATTATTGTATTTGACTAAGTACTATGGCCAATAGCGACCGTGTAAGACAACTATTAATTCATGCACGGTCCTTTACTTGCATTGGAAGGTATGAAACATGTACGATGTACGATAATCGGGAGCCAGAAAATGTACAGTAATGTCGTGTTCATTGATGGGGGTATGCATGCATTATTGAGATTCCTCCTGCGGGCAATCTTTCTTGAAAGTTCAATGAATGAAAAGTATGTTTTGACGCTTGAGGAAACTGGCGTACATGCATGTATTGCAACTCTGACAAAAATGTTTTGTCCGACTAATTCGTTCTGTATTGTCAGTAGGTGATACCTAATTAGTGCAGGAAATCGATACAAATTTGTTCGTGGAATTAAGATGGCGTTCAACCCTTCCTCCCAATTAAAAGGATTGATTAGAAGGGTGTTGCAATTAAAAGTAGTTTGTTCCTACTTTACCTTTAAGCATCTTTCAGTTTTGTCATGGAAGGACCTATAAATAAGCAAGATCTCTCCTCTACAGTCGGTTTCTTTCAGATTTGTCTGGTCATCGTTCGGATGCAGTGTGCCCTCCAATCCAAATCAAGCGCCTCACATAAATGTGTTTGGGTTTGATTTCTCTTTCTTTCTTTAATTATTAATTAGGATAACAAGTTTTGTTGGCCAACTCCAATTTGACTAGTATTATTAGTATAACCTTGGATCGAGACGAGGGAGTCCGGATCATAAATACACTAATTTAATTAATGATACTCCAATCGTGGTGCTGCTGATTAAATATATCATCCCACTACAATCAGTACTACTACATCTATATAATTTATTCAATGAATGATTTCCTTGAAGTAGAATTACTACTCAATGAATCAACAGATTGGTGTTTTATGTGTCAAAGGGAAGACCTGCGCTGGATAGACTCATCAATGAATGAACACGACTATTCTTCTTCAATGATTGCCACTATATATTGTTTCCGCGGGAGCCTCGAATCTTGAAGGGACCCCTCCTTCTTACTTCTTAGTAGGATATCGTGTTTCCTACATTATGACTAGAGGTGTCAAAATGGGTGACTTGGGCGGGTTTGGGTTGGGTAAAATGGATAATGGGTATAAGTGAGTCAACTCATTTATACCTATTTAATTAGATGGGTATGAATGGGTAAGTCAAAAAATGAATTGGGTAACCCAATTACCCATTTATAACCCATTTATTTTAATTTTTTGTAAATTCATTTAAATTTATTTTTGCAAACTAAGTTATCAATTTATACGACTCTTTGTACCCATCATTAGTTTTAAATATTTATTTATAATGTTCAATAAACCTAATTACCAATTTTTTTCATTTATACTCTATTTCACAAAATTACATATTATTTAACAATTGAATAATAAGAATATAAAAATTTGAACTAAGTACTATAAAAGTTAATATAATAATTTAATCCAAAAATTTTGAATCCCTAACATTTTTTTCATATATAAATTTAAAATTTCATTTTAGAAAGATAAGAAAAGAGGCTCAAATTTATCATAAATTGGTAATGCCGAAAAATGAGCAAGTTAACAAACTAAAAGAAAATAAAATAATAAAATAAAACCAACAAATAATAATAATAATAATGAAACAAAAGTAGTTAACATCATGACAAAATGAAAAATTTGAAAAAAAAAAATGGGTGGGGAAAAAAAAGAGATTTAGGGGAGGAGAATTCTAAATGGATTAATTGGGTTTGATGGGTTACTCAATAATACCCATTTATTAAATGAGTATTATTGGGTAACCCATTTATACCCATATATAAAAATTTAAGATACCCATACCCATCTATTCATGGGCGGATATGGGTAAATTTAGTTAAGTGGGTTGATTTGCCACCTCTAATTATGACCAACAATCTTTTCCTCTGCCCCTCTTAAGTATACAATCTTGACTTGATCACCCACTAATTTGTTTCTTGTTTTCTTTTTTTTATCAATTATTAATTGGTTGATCTCCTTTTGAAAAACAACTCTAGTACCACCCTCCTTAAATAAGCACTCAAGGTCTGTGATAAACTAAAAGCAACTTTTACCTAATACTTGCCCCAAAACAAACTACTATAAGTACTAACGCATCAAACTCCCCAAAATCGAAGCTTCCCACCTTCCTTGCCTATCATATGGACGCATATATAGTTCTTGTTACCTATTGTCAATCTACAAATGTGGCCACCGGCCCCAAGTATGAACATTAATTAAAAAAGCATGCAGTTGGTGAAAAGAACGATCATGTAAAGTTGAGGGTAAAATACTCGCACTGTCAATCGTGGGATAAATACTGAACTTCAAAGTGCAAAACGAAACATATAAGTATGCAAACTGTCCCTCTTCTCGAAGAACCTACTACTTTGCTTCATGTGAACTCCTGATTTGCCATCAAGGCATCTGAAGTATACAAATTGAACTTAATTTTCTCATCCTTATCTATATTCCAATCAAATTGCCTTATTCATATTTCATTTTATAACACTTTTGTGATTAGATAACACCCTTAAGTTTAGATTATGTGCCAAAATTAGCTGAAGTTTATCAACCCTAAGATAACTAGTAATAGTTCACGTTCTTCGTACGTGATTATATTAACTAAAATATAACATCTTTTAGGTATACATTTTTAGTGAAATTTAATTTTTTTTTATCTCGTAATAGAATATTTTATATTTTTAATTTCTTTAACCAATGATTGTTACAAAGATCAATGAGATTCAAACTTTTTGATTTATTGATTTTTAAATTTATTTTGAGCTTTTTAGTAAATTATGGATTCAATTTTGACAAGCAATTATTAATATGGTCATGTTCTGCCGAAATTGTTATATAATCGCAATATTTGTACCATTAAATCATGATATTGAATTTTTCAATGTCGTACAAAAGATGTTAAATTGAAAATATATGTACACATGTTAAGTGTGAGCCTAGGAAATAGAATTCATAATTAAATAAAGATTTAAATTGTAAAATCAATTTTAGAGAAGTATTAGAGTAAATGAATTGGCTTATTAGATTTTGTCATTTTAATTATTTTCACCACACTTGCTCTTTCTTTTACTCCTTGACAAGATCATTTACCAGCCACGGTTTAGAGGTGCTTTTTGACTTGTGAAAAAAAAAAATCCTTGGTTAAGTTTCCAATGAAATCAACAATTTTTAATAAATGAAAACAAAATTTGTATCAACATTTTGAAAATGTTTTTTGCTAAGACAAACAAAATGCAATTGTACAATTAAAATGAATTAATTAATTATAAATAAAATATGTGAATTGTGCTCATATCCAACTTTGCATGAACCTTTTATTATTCTACCTTATATCTTTCTAGATGAACTTTTCAATTTTTTATGAATTTGAATTGAATAATGTGAGACGCATAATTGAATTTGGATCATTCATATTGCGTCTAAGTGTTATTGATGTTAATAAAGAATGTAAATGATCTATACTGCTCAATTATCTTAGATTGGCTATCTAGTTGTCAAATAAAATTCAATTGATAAAAATAGTTGAATTTTTTAATTTATTTTTTTTGTATTTCTTCATATTGATAAATAGCACATAATCATGCATCTGTCCTGTGATATTCCTATCAAGATTCTCAAATTGAATATGGACTCTATCTGTTCTTCTTATACATTTCCCTTTCATTCTAAACGCATTTATTTATTTTTTGATACTAATGTTTTTTTACTCCTAGAATTGTGGCTAATGCAATTGATCACACTATTTCAAGCAAGAAATTGCTTCGGTTAATAAACTTTGACACTCATAAGAATTGGAGGTGGACTGCAAAGGTAGCTAAATAGTTTTAATAGGGAGCTTTTCATTTTAATCACCAGCATTTATTGAGATTTTATCATTTGGAATGTTTCATATTTTTAATTAGTACCACAATTAACATGCAATAGCGTTGATTGAAAGACGGGAGGGCAATATAGGTACAACGAAAACTAAAATTAAAAAAAAAAAAAATGCTTACACTCTACAACGCTAAGAGTCATCATACTTTTAATATATTAATAATAATAGATGGATAGATAGACAGATAAGGTTAATTATTGTTAATAGAAGCAGTAAGCAATTTGATTAGAGATGATGGGAAATTGAGTTCAAGTTTGATGCTTTAGATATCAGGAGTTTAGGTAATAGAGTACAAATTCTGATCATCAAAAGAGGAACTGGAAAAGTTTGAACGAACGGAGTAATTTTTAGCTTTGCATAATATGGCAAGACAATTAGTATCAATTATTATGGTCTTCTTGGCAGCAAGCTATGAAGTTAGGAAATCACGGGCAGCCTATTAAATATTAATCAGGATCAACTTTGATCCGTCTCTTTCCTGATTGCTACAGAAATTGAGAATGCTGGAGTTTGGGCCTCTGTACCATTTGCATGATTGTGACTAAAACAACACACGTTTTCTGGCTAATCTCCAACAAATTAGGCTTTTTGGAATAGATTATGGTTTCTCATCATGAAAGAAATCTATCGAGCGATGACCCACCATCACCACCCCAACTAAGTAGGCCCCAAACCATATGCGGATGATCATCTTCTCCTGCTGCGTCATGCACCACCCACCACCACCACCAAATTAAGCTAGAATTTGAGTTCGGAGATTAGCATTATGATCCCTTGATCAGTCTCATTGGTTGCTTGTTACCCTTTTGTCGTCTACAATATTTAATAATAATTCCAGTTTGGCAACGAAAAAGAACATATATTACAAATCAACAGGCAACTAAGTACTCCTCCTAGGTCCCAACCACTAGCCTCGTAATTGGTGGTGCTTAGCAGTGACAATAATAATATCTTTCCTAATCCCTGCTTCAATTAACCGATCACAAGTACAGGGAAGTTTTAAGCGTCGAATCAAGACCCCCCCCCCTTTTTTTTTTAAGGTTAATGAGTACAGGTAAATTAATTAGAGGGCGCTTTTTCTTAATAGATTGATTAGGGGTTGAGAAGGTTTCGATAAGAATAAAAAGTTTCGAGTTCAAAACTCTCTTCCGCTTCTCGTTTTTTAAATCCCATCCTTCCGCTTCTCGTTTTTAGATGTATAGAAGATAGAACGCTCTACCACCTGTGATTTTTGAGATGCAAATATAGAAGTTGGCAGGGCAGAAGCCTGCCAGCTTGTGGCGAAAATGGGGTTTGCTATCAAACCCTCTACCACTTGTGCGAAAATTAGTGCGCGGGCCGGCATGTTAAAAAGCAAAGATAGAATAGCACAAACCAGAAGCCACAGATAGGGCAGGGGAGGGAGATTTAGACACTGTGGGAAAAGGATGAATTACGCACTTGAACATCCAGTTTTGCATCATGGGACCAATTCAAACCTTGTTTTCTTTTCTTTTTTTTCCTCCTTTTTTGGGGGGTACAGAAGGATTATCAGACGGCATGGCACAATGCAGGAAGATTTAGTATCTGTACTACACCAAAACTTAATATTCTTCATAAGCTCGCACCGTTATTTATTAGTAGATAATAGTAGTGTATTTGCATAGATAACTCTTGCTGCCTTGCACACAAAACTAAACAGCGAGGGAAAAAAAAATAAAAAAAACAAGAACAGTGAATTGATTCTGCTTTATTAGACAAGGACAATTTATATCAATGACACATTTCAACTCCAGTTACAGGCTAAGAGGTAATGAATTGCCAGCTGCGACTTTTAAAGATGACAGAATCTTCAAATTTTACCGACAAGTATTATAGGTAATGCAGCCTACATCTTTTTCGCCACAGTATCGCAGGGTTATATGTTTCTTTATGTCCTTGCTCACTGGCAACCCACCTTCACGTCTGCTGGCCATCCAAATTCCTCTAAAAATGCCAATACAACTCCATTTGACCATCCAAAACCTGTCTGCGTTGAACCACACCAAGTTTCAGGTAAAATTCCATAAACAGTAATCATTCTAGTGCCTGGTTAGCAATAGATGGAATATAATCTTAGGATAAGAAATTGAGTAGCTCACAGGAAAGCAAAGGAATTCCTTTGGATGAATAGACCATAATTCTAAGCATCAGAAGTACAATACAAAAGCTTGTATTTGGGGCGTGTAAAACTTACTTGAGGCTTATATTCACCGCCACCTCCGAATTCTCCACATTTTTCAACATCGTACTTCTCATGCATTGCCCCTGTTTCCTGGTAAGCAACATAATTGGTTCTAATCCATCTCAATGCAATGTCTTTGGCTAATGAATTTGCTTCCTCCGACCCATATCTCACCAATCCCTCAACAATTAGGTGTTGAAGAGGTGCCCAACCATTTGGAAAGTCCCTGTTTGAAACTCAGTCTAGGTTATCACTTCACGCAGTAGTTTAATCTATCAGCTTAATACAAGTGTGTATCAACATAACAGAAATTGTGTACCATTGTTGTCCTGTGTTTGTCAAAGAAGTTGCGATCCCTGCAGGACGAAGCAAGCCTGAAGTTTGGAAACTTTGAATGACTTTCTCCATCATCGTTGCGTCTTCAATTACCCAGGGAAGAGAATCGCTATTAGTATACTTAACCCAAATGGGAAATTTCAACTTCAGTTTTCATGTTAAAAAAGTAAATGAGTATGTCCCCAGCAAAGTAACATAACTAGAGATATTTAAGGGGTTTACTAGATAGTTGAATTTTTACCAGAAATTTTTGGGATTACTAAAATATTTCTATCAAGACAATGTGGTGGAGCTCAGACTAATTATGCAAATCCAATTATGGCTTCACCTCACAGCTCACGTCCAGCTCAGACTAAATATGCAAACCCAATTACGTCTTCACCTCACAGCTCATGTCTAACGCAAGCGTTTCAATGCAGAGAGATGGCATACGGGAAAGAAAAGAGAGACAGTATAGCAGAAACCTGAATGAAACAAGTTGACCCACAAGGGAATGAAGTTTGATGCAAATGATTTCTGATTCTGGTTTGAAGCTTCCCAGGTATATGCATCCTGCAGCCGACGATCATTCCTCAGAACTTGTATTGTTGTCAGATAAGTCATAAAATGTCCTCAAATTTGCATAAGCATGTCACCTTGGAAGTATTGGTCTCAGTAAGCCAGTAATCAAACCACTGCCCCTTCTCTGCATTCCAAAGTATTGCGTTCATTGCCTTTTTCCTAGCTTCGGAAGCTTCTGTAAATCTTGCAGCTATGCTACTCTCTCCAGTAACATTTGCCAAAAGGGCTATGTCAAGTTCCATCTGGACACCGACCATAAAATTTACTTGCTAAATTTAAAGAAAATAACTTTCCACTACATCATTCATAAGGAATGAGCTGATATATCACCTTCAGAATGAATGAATTCAAATCCACAGGAACTATGTATGTTGTAGACAATGTTGTAAGATCAGATGCATTCCTGAACCAAGCCATGAAAATGGTCAGACTCTCTTACAGAAGCAGAGGCTAGAATACTTCCTTTATGTGTTTTTAATGAAGGCTCACATTTTGCCCTCAGTTAGGTTCAAGATTCAGGGTATCTGCTATGTTGCGGGGAAGGGAGAGAGGAATTTTTTAGTCTCATCAGTCAGCCAATTAGAATGTCACGAGTATATGCATCAAACTGCAATCAATTGAACTCTTCGGCGACACCAGCATGAGCAAAAATTTGAGTTGCTTTGGTCCAAGATGCACATTTGAGGAACAAATAGCATTCATAAACAAATTCTGTAAGGTAAGACCTTAAAAGAAGCTAGCATGTGCAGACACTCAAGTTGCCATAATCCATGATGCACATTCATGGGGGAAAAATCCGTCAGGAAACATATTACCATACAAGACTATTAGTTATTGAAAAAAGATACTTGAACAAAGATTACTAAACCTCAAAGGATATTATACCTCATACTTAAAACAAAAAAGAAATGGTATCAAACCTCATCCATCTAGTACTGAAATCCCATCCAGATTCAGCTGCTGATGCCAGTTCACGGTACAGCTGTGTTTTCTCACAAACATTTGAAAGCCTTGAAGCTGTTTCTTGGTCCTGCGAAATCAAAAGTTGTCATGAGCACAAATTATAACAAACTATAATTAACTCGATAAATGCATTTTTAACTGATTAGACAAGAGGACTTCAACAGCTCATACAATTGATGAAGATTCAGGCCTAGGAGTATTCCACATTGCATAGTACCGACTTAAATTGTGGATCTCTCCTTGAGCATCTTTAATGGACACCTTATGTATTCCTGTAGTTACAAAAGCAGAGAAAAGGGGATATTAATCATATAAAATCAGAGAAAAGAGCTTTCAAAAGAATTAAATACATATAAACAGAACATGAAGCAGAAAGGTGGATAAACTGAAAAGTCAGAGCACCCAGAGAAAATACAAAAATGAAAAAGGAGATTGAAGAGCTTCATGGTACCTGAATTCCAAAACTCATACTCCTTAAGCAGCGCAGGAAGGGAACTTTTGATAAATTCCTCATCTCCTGTTTGATTGTATATGTTAAAGATCATAGAACTCAGGAGTGGGGGCTGGCTGCAAAGGTCATTCATGTAGCTTTATTTCATCTTCGCCATAGAGAACATAATGAAAAAACTCAATATAGTGCTCCAACTTAAGAAATAATAAATGCATGAGTGCAGGTGCCAAGAGGAGAAAGGCCAAGCTAGACAGAAACTTTAATTAGTCTACGAATTGCTCATTAGCAACAGTTTCTATTGTTCAATGAAGTCCGTAGCACCAGAAATGAGCAATTAGCGTGTCTGACTCCAAAACTGTAGGCATTTTCATCAAGTTCAATTCTAATTATTTTCTATAATTTGAAAAATGTTTCATTATAAGACAAAATATCAGAACAAATAGTTCCAAAATTTTGAACTTTGACTCCAATTAGCTACCTTAGAATATGATACTCTTCGCAGAGGCGGCAAAAAAATGTGCAGCACATTGTGGAATTGTCTATGAGCATTACGAAACAAGTATGAATGATTCACGAGAAAAGATTGATTCTTGTCAACCCATCATCTAAAGAAATCATGAATTTGCAGGTTCAGATTGGTAAAACCTAGCAATTCAGCTAGACAAAAAAGAAAGTGTCCACGGATTCCTTGACTACAACCTGAAAATCATCTTCTAGGTTTGCAGAAGAAAATCAGCATAAAGAAAACTAATAAAAATGCTTACCTCCTGTTAGTGTAATATGCCCTTGCACCATTAAGTACATAACCGAATTCATCAATTAAGGAAATAAGGTTGGTCACAATTCCTTTTGCCGTGACATACATTTTACTGGCCAGCAAGCCCCTGCTCGGCACAAAAAATTTCCCATAAAATTATGTTCCAAAATGAAGTTGTACCAAACAGGCAAACACCCACGTCAATGAATCAAAAAATTTAAAGGGAAATTTGGTAAAGAATCAAGACTCACGGCCAAGTCAGAAATGACATTCATGAGTTTGACAACTTACCCGCATTTCAGTTTTCACCAAGGCAAGATCAGGATGATTGGATTTTTAAACAAGTAATTTTTGTTACGGTGTAAATCAAGCATAGTGGTTACTTGAAATTACCAATGACTGTGACCAGACATTGGCAAGCATCGAGGCAACTAAGTAAAAGACCTGCAAGAAATTAAGTTTGAGGAAACGAGGAAAGCAGCTAGCATACTAGGACAGTTACTCTCAGAGCTAGCATAGCTCACAACAACCTGTCCTGCTGCCTTTCTTAAGGTACATTTGTACATTACTCCCCACCCAGAATTGGCACAGTTCCTGTACTTCTAATCCCATAGAATTTGCCTTAATCTTGAAATAAATGATGCACTAGGGACCTTAGAAATTAGAGCTATGAGGACTGCCTTTGACGCATTTAGATACACACTAATAGCCTAAATCTAGTGAGCGAATTGATTATAACCTAATGGTTAGAGGACTTTCTATATTAGAAAGAGCGTTTCATTCTAACTTCTCTTCTCCTTGTCTTTCACGACATCCTGCCCCCCTTTAAAGAATCTGAGAATGAATGGATCTTCCATGTCAAAATACAAGAAAAAATATTCGAATGCAGAGGCTTGACTGTGGCCTAAACTCTGTATTAAACCATTGGCATCACAGCTTGAAATCCAAGATAACAAAAACTAATCTTGATTACCAGCCTACCCATACTTCTTTCATAATTTCTGAGAGAACCAAGAACCAATAGGGAGCTAGCAAAATCCCAATCTCCAACTGTATTAATTCCTTCTACCCTGGATAGTTGACACAACAATCTCAAGAGAGCAAAACAAACAAGATTGTAGCTTGATGAATAAATGGAACAGGGAATTTACAAATTAGACTGACCTGATTACCCAGTAAGAATCCCAGTAATAAACCTCTCGAAACCTGGATCCTGGAATAATAACAGGCTTAGGCAATGGCAGCAAAGTATGCAATTCAGGCTTCTCCAGAACCGTGTCAGAAACTTTCCTGCTCAAATTCTTCCAGAGGGAATGGACTTCCAATGCCCAAGCTCTCATCTCAGGGTTCTCCACATTGGGTAGAAAATCTCGAGGCTCAGCAGCAAAGTCCACTGGCTCAGCATACACCAAATCCTCATCAGCACCCTCCAAATATTGGCCTAAAAAATCATTCAAGTCGCTAACAGAAACCGACCCGTTATCAGCAATTGAAAGCTTATTAAAAGCCTCCACGGTAGTATTAAGATTGTATTTCAAGGACATGTCGACGTAAAGCTTGGGATCAAAGTTTTTGTGCCCAAACGTTTTGAGGGACGTTTGTTGAACAGTCTCAAGAAAGGAAACTAAAGGCGTGGTCTTCACAACAGGGCCTGAATCAGTTGGTTTACATGAATCCAAAGCATCAGTAGAAGCCATAATAGACGAGAATGAAATCAAGAAAGCGAAGATTATGATCAAGAGCGCTTCTTGCCGGTTAACGGCTGTCTTCGCGTAAGCCATGATTGTGTTGCTGATGACATGGCCCTACTGTTGGGTGTCTGCGTTCAATATATACTGTTCGTTGGGGAAGGGGGTCTGAAAAGTCGGAGGAGAGGAAGAAGGTGACGGAAGAACGGCCGGCAGTTGGAATTTACGCAGTAACTTAGGTTCAACATCAAAGTTGAAAATCAACACGCAGCTCCTGACTAGATTTGTTTCGATAAGCACAATGCTTCAATGTCAGCTAGTGAGGATCCTCGTATCCTGAAATCTTGCATCAAATATCAATCTTGGCTTCACTATTATTTTTCGGACATATTCCAATTACCAAGCCGACAAAGGAAGAATTCTAGATTCGAACCTTTTTCTTCTTTTTAATGTAAGTGAAGCGCTCTGTACCTCTCACTTATACTATCTTCTCAAACCACTCAAACCATATCTCCCATTTTTCTTCTTTTTAATGTAAGTGAAGTGCTCGGTACCTCTCACTTACACTATCTTCTCAAACCACTCAACCCATATCTCCCATCCTAAATGGGAACCTATATATGCAACTCAAGTACATGTTTGTCGTGGAAAGAAGATCAGAAGTAAGGTGATACTATGATGAACATACGACATTAACATCCGAGCTGGATGAAAAACGATCAAAGCCAAACTTATAATCTCAACTGAGGGGCCGTTTTTGCCATTTTCTTCAACTTTTGTACAATGCTTATATACATGTCTGAGGAGCAGCAATAAAAGAATTTATTCTTTTTGCCAAAGCTGAATACATAAGGGCAACGAGAAACTTTTAATTGGGTAGATATTTCACAATGATAGTCAATTGACAATTAGACTGAAGTTGTTGGTATCCTCTTTTGGTCAAGGCTCTCAAGTATCTTAAGCTATGATTGGTTCTTTGTCAAGATTGGCTGTCGACACCACGATTTCATTGAACGCCAATCCCAATCATAATAAGAGGCCACGCACTATTAAATCCACATTTTGGTTGCAAAGCATGATGCCCCCTGATTGACTGATTTTCATCCACGTTCACTGTTAAATTCTTGTTTGCTTGACTTGAGACGCAGTTTCAACTTTAGAAAGTGCAAATCCAGCTTGGCTCTTTGACAGCGCATGCACTCAATTGCTTTTCCACTCACTGGCTCTCTGCTAAAACATGTGCTGGCGTTCAAGCTGTAGAAACATTCGAGCAACGATTAAGATATTGACTTGTTTTATCAACAGAACAAGTGATGAAAGAGCCGAAAGAGATAGAATCGCTCTTAAATTATCTTTTGACTGATCCAACCATCCCAATTCAAGGGTTGGTTACTCGAGAAATCACGGGTTATTTAGACAGCGGACAAAATTAAGCATTTCAACCTACAAAGAAAAAGACACACTACTTAATGTTGTAAACTTAATTATACTTCGTCCTCATCCATTTGATTCCTTCCTCATCATCCAGCAACCAGTATTTGGACACCTAGGAGAACAAACTATCGCATCATACTTTATTTCCTTTACTCTTTTTTAGCATCTGGACACCAGAACAGTAAAACCAAAACCAAAGCCACCCTCTTGGCTACTCCAAATTGATACAATTTGGACAAAAGAAAGCAAGAAGTTGACAAGTTATCCACAAAGACAATAATGGCAATATGTGACTAACACAATTCATAAATGCGTTCCTCCGTCTTATTGAGAAATTACAGCCCAGCAGATCTGCCTCGTTCCACAAGTTCAGTAGTCCATCGTAGCAGAAGAAAGTCTTGATTATACCGCGATTACTGCTTGCTATTCACATTACAGTTTTCGATTAAGCAAGGACATGAGGAGCAAAAGGCCATATTAGATGCCCTCCATCATTTCCATAATTTGCACCACCTATGATCCTCCATTAGCCAAAGTAAACAACACAAGAAAAAAAAAAAAAAAAGAAAACAGTGAAACAATGGTGGACAGAAAACTAAAAGAAACTAGAGAGAGAGAGAGATTTTTGCAGCATGCTATCAGAAATAGTAAAATTCACAACTTTCGACTGACTCCAATACTTAAAGCAATGCAAGTAGCGACCAAAGGAAAAATGTTAAGCCAGCTCCTCAGCTGTCCCTTCTGTTCTACATGTAGCTCTAGAAATATGACAGAGCTTCAGCAATTGGAACGACAACTAAAGCTGACTAACTTCATCACTGGAGCTTCAAGCCAAAAAAAGTTAAATGTAGCCAACAACTCTATATGCTCCACACACCGACTCAAAAACAGTGAACACCCTGGAAAAGCAAAGTTGAAATAGAACTTGCAAAAAAAAAAAAATGTACAAGTAAATTAATAAAAGTTGGAAGGCAAAGATACTTCATTCCATAGCTATTTCTCTCCTTCCTGGATTCCCTATCTGACTGAAACTTGAATTGAGCTATGTTGAATGAATTCACAAATATACAAGGGAAATATATTGCTAGCATGTTACTGGTATTACAAAATATTGCCAAGGTTGTTAATAGCTACATCAGGGAAGAGTGAGACCATGGGCAAAGTAAGAGTAACGCGGGAAGAAAGTTTTTAAACACAAATCTGTACCTTGATAGCAAGAAAAGCAACCTAACTTTATAGACACACAGCTTGGTTGACAATATCTTGATTGATGTAGAATAGGACCTAATCCTCCTGAAGTCAGGTTTGAACTCTTGAATAAAAAGCTTTGTGATTTAAAAGGCAATAGCTGCATGGTATACCTTAACCTAGAACATTGGTAACCAAACTGGTCAACACATGGAATCAGGAGGAATGAACCAGGATATCAGGAAATCCCAATATAAAATCAGCAATAAGCAAGAAACAAGACCCTGGTACGCAGCCAAAAGTCCAGCGGGAACTAATCTTCAAGATTCCCATAATGTGAGGAAAGAAGTCAAAGAAACTGAAACAGTTTTCAGTTGCTGCTAGAGAAGTTTATAAATTATAACAGCAGAGAACTTTAACTCCCTCAAAAACAATGCACTGGACATCGCTGTGAAGGAAGAAAGCCAGCGGGAATCCATATCCATTGAAGCCTATGGTTCTTCCAGGAATAGGCAGGCTGGAAACTGGACTAGAAGATGCAAGAGTTTAAAAGAGCATAGAGCAAGGCTGTACATAGTCCGCTGATGTGCCTACCCTTCTACGTTGATGGAGGTAACGCATAGGAAAGGAAATTTGATACTATTTTCTAATACGCAACCATGCCCCTAGTGCTCCTCTTAGATCACCAGAAACTATTGCTATTGACAAACATAGGAGTATGCTGTCCAAAGCTCAACAGGAGAGGAGTTCTTATGCACTCACCACAATTTTTCCAGTGGTGAACAGTTCAGGACAGAGAAAATGTGCAGAAGAAACAATTCATTGTGTCAACAAATTACTTTGAATTTTAATTGTAATGTATTTCCGTATGAGTTATCACTATAGGGATGGAAATATACGAAACCAAATTGTAGCATAAATTGCAATACGGATGCAAATGGTGCTAATTAAATTCTGCAGGTGATTTAAGTGAAAACATTTGCAGGATGCATCAATACAAGAAAACACATCTCCATTGCACCAAAAATTCAATGTGGCTTAGCAAAGGATTCCCCATTTCAAAATGGGCTATGTTGCAATACAGGACAACAACACAAACAGCATCAAGTCCTCTTAGCTCAAGTTAAAGGTCAGAAATTTTCCTCCTGCAATTGCAGTCACATTGATTAAATAACATTTACCTTTCAAGATGAAAGGGTATGCAGTGAAGCTTGCATTTCTTTTTCTTTTCTTTTTTTTTAAAAAAAGGCTGATAATATAGCTGATAACCAATCATTTCAAACTGCTATCCAAAGTTCATCAAAAACACATGGAGTAACAAATGAGTCAAAGCAATATATGAGACAGGGGTGGTTAATTCTCATATGTGAAAACCCACAAGAACAAAAAGGTACATATGTTACAGATAACAGGGCATCAAAAAAAACCCACAAGCGGATGCTTGTAAGAGAAACAGACCAATCTAATAAGCAGAAACGGGAAACGGATTGCAGAAACTTCTTCAAGTTAATCAACAATTATCTATGTGACCACAAGCTCTAAGCGTGCTGGATTTGTGAGTGTATATAAAATTTGCGATTCCAAACATCAGATGCAACTTAAAGAGAAGACTAAAAACCCAAAAGAAGTAATACTACTAAAATCATTGACAAGCTTCATAAAATATCATATCATCTACCAAAAGAAAAAATGATCGATAAACTTCATAACATAGCATCTACCATGAGAAATTAATAACCAACTTTCAGATACACATCAGGTCAGCTCCAGTCTCTTCTACAATAAAGCATAAACTCTCGCACCGCCACCGCCCATCGCTTTACTATGAACTGCCCACCGGCCTCGTACTCGCCAATAATAGGTTGCATCACTGATTATTTCATTTACTTGTTCAAGCAAGATTTGGAGGTTCAAGTTACCAACGTCGCGCATCTGGTGTAGTGGTATCATAGTACCCTCCCACGGTACTGACCGGGGTTCGATTCCCCGGATGCGCATTGCCTTTCTTTAAGGATACAAGATGCAGGGAAAATGCAATTTTGGTTGATTTTAGTCCCAAAACAAACATGGCTCCTAATGTTTCAAATTTGAAATTGACTAATTTTTTTTCATTTCTTATGCGTGTAGTATTGTAACACTTACCTAAAATTTTAAAAAATAATAATAATACTAAGGATTAATTACTCACACAACTACACTTGTGTAACTTAAAAAAAAAAGAAACAAAAATTATTAAACATAAAAAGATATTCATCCAACATCCTAAATTTAATTTCAGTCTTGACCTCTATTCTCTCTCTCTCTCCCTTCCTTTAAAAGAAAATGTAAGACCAAAATTTCTGACAAAGGTCACACAACCCCATCCCAGTGAAAATTGAAAACAAAAAATCACCCAATGATCCTCCTATATGTGCTTCAAGCTGGAAATATTAGGGAACAAATTTGCTTTGGCGCAAACTTTGAAGATTAGAATAGCTCTTGCTTGTCATCTTTGGATAGTTTCCCCTTTCCGTTTGTCTTTCATGTTTTTAAACACTTCAAAACCTCTTCACGATGTCCATACGAAATAACACCTGGCTCTTTCCAAGATTGAAACTTCTAGAATCTCAAGAGCAACAAGAAAATTTGTTGTCAACGTATTTCACAGTAAAAACGTTTTCAATATCTCAACTGCTGTTCTGAAGACCGGAAGTTGCGAGCAATGCAAAGAAGGACGTCTTTTTTTTTTTTTTCCGGAGACGATAATAATTGTATAACCTATTCTATCCCAAACTATAAAGAAGGGGAAACCTAAAAAAACTTGTGTTAGAGACTAGCAAGTACACAGACCTTACTAGACCAAAAAATTGCTTTGGCACCACCCTTGAATTTTTTTGTGCTGCTGATGAAATTTGAACCCCCACCTACAGCCCAAGGGTGGCCATTGAGCCAGCTCAGTGGTTGCAAAGAAGGATGTCAATGTAGGCTAAATATTGCCTCGGTTGACAACCTGTCAAATCTCATGACGAAAACACTAATGCATCATTCATTATATGGAGCAGCAGTGCGATCAACAAGAGCATAAAGAAAGCTTTAAAGAACACAAATCTGTGTCACATGACCAACAATGTAATATCATGCTTTCAGCATAAAGCATCGGTTACTGAGGTACTATGTAATCAATAAATGAAGGCACTTAATAATTCTGTGCCATGATTTTCCCAAAATTGATGAGAGGAGCTGTGGCAAATTCACGAGATCACTTCCTCGTTTAAATAGATCTTACTCCTTTTAGTAGCCCTTGAGTGTGTTGACAGATATAATAACGACTCTCTCTCCCTTCCTGTGTGTGTTGTCCAGAGGTTCTACATTCAGCAAACGGATCACATCACTTTCACTCTGTCAAAAACTTTCTAGCCACAACCTAACTATGATGATTGTAGAATTTTCTTGTAATCCTGGAATGTCCCGCCGAAAGGTGAGACCCTGCCTTCAGATACAACCCAAAGCTGCTCGACGCTTCCAGAAATTAGGTGCTCATCATGGCTCACCTAAAGCAGTAATAGCAACCAGCAAATTTTAAATTACAGAAATATTTGTGCTTTTAATTATTTCCTACTTTCAAACACAAGTATTCATGTGGAGTTCCACGTACCATCAGAACGCCACCTTGGAATAGAACAAGGCCTTGAATTAAAGCTTCAACAGCATCCAGATCCTAAATTATCAGAACAAATGAACAAAAAATTTTAAGTTCCAGAAGAAAGGTATAAACTAGTCAAAAACCCCCTTTTTATAGAAGAATAAGACATTGAAAGAAAGAATAATGACAGGGACATAGTTGAAAATACCAGGAAAAAGAATTAACCATCTACAGCGTGGCTGTACTTTGTAGAACTTAGGTACCATGTATTTATTTAAAGAAGCACCAAACAAAGATTACAACTCAAAACTTTGAAAGTAATCAGAACCGGAAGAAGTATGACAAACTGGATTTTCAAGCATCACAAATCTCAATTCCAGAGAAGTGATATGGTCCTTGAACAAGATTGTATAACTGGTAAATCTTTGATTAAAGCAGGAAAAAATTAAACTATCATTTACAGTATGTAATTTATCTGTAGTCACTTAAGTACCACATATTTCACTAAAGCAGCGCCAAACAAAGAGTACAAATCAAACTTAGAAAGTATCAGAACTGAACAGAATATCAAAAGTAGATGCTCAAGCATCCTAAATCTCAAGTCCAGAAAAGTGATGTGGTTCTTAAAAAATTGTATCACAGGTAAATCTTTGATTGCAAGGACAAAGCAGCAAAAGCATAGACATTTCACATACTTCATTCAGTATATACCAAGAACACCAAGAAAGTAGAGAACTTATGATTTCCAACCCAATGAGCCAGCGCACTTAGCAAATCTCCCATTGTTTCATAAGACACAATCCATGTCTCTTAATTGCCATGTAAAACATTAATACCCCTTCACAATGTCACAGCCCAAATACCAATCATATGCATACAACTAAGTCAACAACTGGGTCATCTATGGGCCAACTTGTTTAGATGTATGTTGATAATTAATATCCCCAAGGGTACTGAAAATATTTTCTCCAGCTTCCCTAACCACCCAGTGCCTGATGGAAAGAAGGCACTGCTAGGGAAGCAAGGGCCAAATATAAATTGCCAAATTTGTTTACAAATCATAAAAATCACCTGTAATTCTAGGTTGAAATCCCAAATCAATACATTCTGCACTGATTGCATGTAACAACTTGTTTTCAATTACTCCTATTTGATTAGTAAACTAAAAGAATGGTGAACCACATGACCATACAACCATACAATTTGAAATGAAAGATGCATCAAAAGATTTACAAGTTACTGATACAGAATATAGATTTAAAATGCAATAAATAACTTACAAGATGGTTAGACGGCTCATCTAGTAGTAAGATATGAGGTTTTTTGAAAGTAATCTTGGAAAACGCAACTCTGCTTTTCTGACCACCTGAGTTCACATGATTCATGCAATTAAATGGATTTCTAGAGAGACCTCCAAGTCATAATGTCTCTGGACAACTGCTAAAAAATGCTTTGTTGATGCAATACTCAAGAATGTATCTGATGGTTTAACGACCAGAATGAAAATTGATATACGCCTAGCCTTTTTTTCCCATTTTTTTCAACTCATTTTAAACTGAGAAGAGAAGCATACCGGACAAAGTATACATTGGCTGAAGAGCAAGATTTCCAGTTATACCAAAAGAACCCAAGTGTGCTCGCAGCTTCTGTTCTGGCACGCCCTGAGATACACAAAAAGACCATGTCAGACATCCTACCTGTGCACATTATTTAACATCTTTCTATATAACTAAGGGTCCCATGGATACCATTCACAAGGCAAAGGAATATAATACCTAAAACATAGTAAAACTTACAGGGAAGCAGCGCATCATGTAGAGAAGAGGATTTGATGAAAGGTCTAGACCATCAACGTGATGCTGACTGAAGACGGCAATCCGAACCTACAGGGTATAGAGTAAAATTATCATACCCATCATATCAATTCACAATAGAAGAGACCAAAAATACCAAAATAGATCCACATATCACATATTAGATTCACATATTAAAATATCTTGAAGAGAGATATTTTCATGTCCCAAATGAAGATGCTAGGCAACATAATTCCACCAAATATGGAAGTAAATGGATGAATTAGTATGTGCCAAGTAAAACAATAAAGACCACTTAGCAATTTTTAATAGGCTACATGCAGTAGCTGAAGCAGGGAAGGATATGTTAAACTGAAAAAGCAATAACCATGAAAGCCTGAGAAAACAGGACCTTAGTATTCAAAATCTCTATATCCCACTGGATTGACTGGTGTAAGATTTAAGCAGGAGAAAAAATATAAAGGTGAATGACCTGCACAACATAATACACAAAACAATAACAGATACCTTGGCTGAACGGAAAACAGTCCCCGAGGTAGGTTGAAGCTCACCCGCAATCAATTTAAGTATGGTCGATTTTCCAATGCCATTTGGACCGACCACTGTCAGATAAATTAGTACACCCAGATTAGAAACCAACTGAAAAATGCAAAATAGTGCATAGAGCATACAAAGGCTGATCTTGTTCAAAAATCTAAAGTAATTCCACACCCACAGACCCCTACCAGGAAACAGAGAGAGAAGGGGGATTTTCCCCTTTTTTTTGGTTAAAGAAAATGTAGATTCTATGTTGTTGCATTACAATTACATAGGTACTAAACTTCCTTCAACACAAACTCAATTCATGTTACTGCACTTCAGAATAAATATAACAGGATCTGATAACGCATAGGAGAAGATGGAAGATGATAACTTTCAAAACATAATATGAAGTTGGAAATTATCATTATTCAGAAAGGTCTTACTAGCTATGCGGCTATCCAGATCTATTCCAAAATTCAAATTCTTGAACAGTAATGAGCCACCAGGATATCCAAATGATGCATCACTGCAACCATGACAAATTGTCAATCCACATATGTAAGAAAAGATACTAGACGACACCTAAAAAATTTTTGAGAATGTTGGATGCCAACCTGAAACTTATAATCGGTGGGCCAGGTCTATCATCAGGAGAAGGGAACTCAAACTTGTAGCTGCATTTTTTTTTAAAAAGATAATTAGCTCAGCAGTCAAAGAAACTTAAGCCGAGTTTCCAGGTTAAAATATAAAGAGAATAAATGAATGAAAACATACTCAGGGTCATTGATGACTTCATCTACATGTGCCATCCTTTCTAGTGCCTGGTAAATTCAGGAACAAGATAGAAGGTTGGAGATCAATTCTCAACCAGAAACGTGAAATCAAATAAGCTTGAAGTGTAAGACAGAAATAAACTCCTCTCAACCTCAAGAAAATCAAATTTTCACCTTTTTGGGAAGGGGCAACTTTTTAGGTAACAGGTGGAAATATGGGATACTTGAAATTAATGCAGCCAAAAACGGAGAACCAAAATTTTGAGGTAGAGGTAGAAATATCAAATTTGTTATACTTTACCAAGCAAGGTGCAGCTAAAGATAGAGAAAAAATTTTTATCTTATGAAAATCCTCAAAATCAAACAGGTTTTGACAGTTCCCCCAAACAAGAAGGACAAAGACAACAAATGGAGAAAAACTAAAATATAAAAAGAAGAAGAAAGAACACATCATAAAAAAAGAAATTTTCAGCATCCATCGAAAAACATTGAAGTTATACAAAAGACAAAAAGTACCTTGATCCTCGACTGAACAAGAGATGCACGCTTCGCATTATAGCGGAATTTGTCAATGAAGGTCTGCCAATATACAATGCAAATCCATTATTGTCCAAATGATGTGTGACTGCAACAGTAGACCAACAAAAAGGGAGGGGGAGACATATACCTGCATATGAGCCCTTGAACGTTCATTTGACTCAAATGCTTTCTGTTGATTCTTAAGCTGTTCCTCTCGCGTTCTTTCAAATGTATCATAATCCCCTCTGTATGTAGTTAGTTGTTGCCCTTGCAAATGGATAATATCTGTGACAACCTGAAACGAGGAAAGGTAAAAATATGATAGTACAAATATGGCAAAGAAAAACAACCCATACACATGCACAATAATATTATTCTATTGAAACAGTACAAAGGAGGAAAGCTTACAGTATTCAAGAACTCTCTAGCATGAGAGACAACAATAAATGTCTTCGGCCATTTCACCAAGTACAATTCCAGCCACAGGACAGCATGAAGGTCAAGATGATTCTGCCACAAAGGAATAAAGTAAGAATCTGTTCAAGATCTGTATGCTTTCAGAATGGCAAAATTACTAAAAACCTACGGTGGGTTCATCAAGTAGCAATATGTCAGGCTCAATAAATAATGCACGTGCAAGAGCTATTCTCATCCTCCATCCTCCAGAAAATCTTTTCGTAGCTCTCTTTTGCATTTCTGAAGAAAAACTGAGACCCTGAATGAAAGATGTGCCCAAGTTACAAATTTCACTAATAATGAAGAGGCCCAACCAGATTCTACATTCAAATTAACATAAAAGTTCAAGAACTAACAGCAAGAATAGATGCTGCACGCGATTCTGCGGCATCAGCATCAATCAATTCAAGACGTTTGTATATCTCTTCTAGCCTTTGTGCAATGGCATTTTTATCCACTCCACTATCTAACTTCTCATCAGTCTTACCATCTTCACCTTCTATGTCGACTTGTCTCTACCAAACAAAAAGATCAGATAAAGAATTAACACTGGCAGCAAATTAATGCATTTCAAACCAAAAAGAGGGAAAAAGTAAAAAACAAACACAAATGTTCCACCTGTAATTCAAGGAGATGAGCTTCTTCCTCCAAAAGCTGGGTTCTTTCAATATCAGTGTTCAGAACACATTGCAAAACTGATGTATCATCGCCAACCACTTCTTGTTCCACATGCAGTATCTGACAGTTATTTGGAATGCCATCAATGGCATGCATAGCCATGTAGCGCAGGAAAGTAGTTTTCCCTGTACCATTCCTTCCAACAAGGCCTGTTTTCATGCAAAAGTATCTGACTTTGCGGTGACCAATCACATAAGAGAAAGAACTTCACTTTTTTTTTCGCAATCATAATATTCCTATAACCTAATATATTCTATTCTTTTGGAGTCATTATGATCACTATCTAAACTCTGCAGCTAAGCTTGATCCAATACAGATGAATCATTGAGGTAACACAAAACTGAAACAGGCGTTTAGACACTTCCTAGCTACTTGCAACTGCCATTTAACCATTCAGTCATGTTAAAGATATCCCTTATGAAAGAGCGCATAGCAGCCATGATCAAGACATGATTCCGTTCACACTGTGTCCAGCACTAATAAGAGGACACAAGTGTAATTCTGAAAATTAATAAACTAGACAAGGTTAAGATGAATCCAACTCACCATAGTGCCTTCCATAAGAAAGTGTTACTGAACCATCAACAATTAGATCGCGTCCACCGACTGATACAGTGAAGTTCTCCATGTGGATATCCTTGACAGCTGCTCCATCACCCTGGTCATGATTGACACATACAACTGGCATTCCCTCTTTTACTGCTTCCATTTCTTTTAAGTGCATTTGGTATTGTGCCTACAAAGACCAGAAAAGCAACCAGTAGGAACAATAAAGGCCCTCTGAAGGAACATGAAGAATGAAAATCTTTGCTGTTTCCGCCTGGTTTATCAAGGTTTATGATCTAACTGAGAGAAAGTGTTCGTAAAGGTCATCTAGCAAAATGATCTACATGATTAGTGGAAAACACAATGCCATAACTTAAGGCCCAACTAGTTGGACAATCTCCATAAACAGATATAAATCAATTTCTTTTCAGGTTAAACTAGTTCAACCACTGCACACACTGAAAATCATGCTATAATTTCAAATGCAAGTGAACAAGGTGTTACAAATACAAATTCTAGTAGGGTAATTTACCCTCTGATCAAACAAATACACTCCCTGGTCCGTTGTTACACATTACCTCTCTCTGGCGTTCTTCTTTCCTCTTTCTCCTTTCAAGCTTCATCTTGTCACGTTCAGTCAGCAAAGGACCATCGACAGGCTCAGGCTTCTTTTTTGGAGCTTCCTCTTCATCCATTCCATCAAACATCCTTAATGGTGCTGTAAGACTTCTCACAGTTGGTTTTGCCTTGACCAACCCATGCTTCCCAAATTTCTCTGATAGTTTGCTACAAGCCTGTGATTGAATTGCCAAAAATTATTGCCATTTTCACACCAACAGGACTATTTAGCAGAGCCCTCCCCCATTTCAGTTTTTTGTTTGTCAAAAAGATTATAAGCTTACCATTTAATTTCTTTTTAGCTGCTTAAAAACTATTGAGATAAATAGCATTCCACTGCTTTTTTTTTTTTTTTTGGTTTGGTAGTATTATCCAGATTAGAATTACCCAACACCAAATTGAGGAGTGAAATTGATAAAATACGAGAGTGGCTATTAACTATCACTTCAATACCTGAATTTCAGCTATTTTTGACAAAAATAGTGCGATGTTCCAAAAAACTATCATTCTAAAATGAACAAAAATAGCTGAAATGAATATTCAGTTTCAGGATAATTATCAACCTAATAATCACTAAGTCTAGCTGAAAAATATACTAAAGAAGCAGGCATTTTTCAGTCTAATTAAGCAAAATTCTTTTGATATCAAAGGTATGAAGTAGAATACCAAACGGCATTCAGAGAAGTCGGGAACCCAGCCAGAGTCGACGAGGAGTTCGCCGAGGGCTTCGAAAACGCCTTCGCCATCGGCGCCGAAATCGAAGTCTTCGTCAGCGAGGACGTTTATTACATAGTCGACGATTGGTTGATCGACGTCGTGAGCTCTTCTGCCCAAAACTTCGTGTACAACTGAGCTCGCCACTTCCGTCATCTTCTTCTTCTCTCCCCCTTCCTCCCTCCTCCCTACTCAAATCAGACAATTTGCAAATGCGAGCGGCTGGACTACTTGTGTGCATCGTCAAATCTATGTTAGGATGCGTCGTCGTTTCCTGGTGAAGACTGATTTTTTAAAATTTTTCAACTTTTTTTTTGGTCTTTTGAAAGTTTTTTTATTTTTTATTTTTGGACGAGCAGTTGACAATTAATAATAAGGGAGGTAAGTGAGATTATAAAAAAATTAGGAGTACTAAGTGATATTATTACAAACCTCAGGGAGGTTTCTGAAATTATCCCAAAATGGTAGCGTGGCAAAGGCGAGAGACCGTCCAACAAGTTAGGATTTCCGTCCGTCCAACACGCACTCTCGAGCGTCCGGTCTCAACTCTCAGCTAAGCCCAGACTTATGGCCAGAAATTTTTATTACCGCCAATCTCACGGCCACACCACCTCGCTTTCATCTTCCTTCTCCTCCGCCAAACCATATTCCTCTCTCTCTCTCTCTACTCTCTTCTACAGGGTCCTCGTCTACTTTTTTATCCAAACCTCTTCCTACTACTGATGTGAATGTTATCTTCTACTACACTACAATTCAAGGTTCTTATTCATTTTCCTACTGCCTATTTTATTGTTAGATATTTTTCATAGATTTTACATTCTTATGCTCTTTCATGATTTTGATGAAGTTTTGCTTGTCTTTTTTTTTTCTTTTCTTTTGGTTATGGAAAGCATCCTGTTGTCAATCCGCGATATAGGCTATTGTATTGGTGTTATTGAACATATAAAAGTATTCGTTAAGAATGTAACTGAGTTTCAGTTTCCGTTGATTCCCGTTTGTTGTTGTGTTTTTTTTTTGACGGCAGTATCATTGAACAATCAGCCATGCTTTTGGCATTAGTATAATTCAGCATCACTTCCTGCTATTTAGTTCAACCCAAAGCATAATTCGACTTTATGTTGCTACACTTTAGTTTAGTTTGGATGTGAGAAATCAGGTATGTATATCAATGCCATGGTTGTACTGAGTAGAATTGATTGGATGTCCGGCTACTTTTGCATTCTAGCAAAATAATTTTGAGTGTCTTAATTCCGTTTTCTACTCTGTGTGGTTCTAATAAATAAAATTTTCTAAGAACAGGGTGTTGCTACTCTTTTTCTTTTTCCCCCAAAAAATTTTAATGGGTATGGAGATTAATTAGTTCTTTAAATTAGAAACCCGTACACCGTTAGCAGCTGTTTTGAATCGTGCAAGTTATTTGACCTTGAAGCTCTTATTGCAAATTCTGTTTCATTGTACAACTTTTTGGACTGATCACTTCGGAAGGTTATTGCTATTGAAAATGTTTTTTCAGAATTATCTTTTCTTTACAGAATTTAATGGTAGTTGATTGAGGTGCAGTTATTCCACCAACAACTGTGACTAATCATTTGGATTAGAACAATGATTTATTCTTCTAACTGATTAGTCTCCTTTGTTAGGGAATTTGACTCTCAATTGATTGACATTTAACTTAATGCATGAATTGCTTAGGTTCCTAAATTGAGACGATCTTGCTACCCTTTTTGCTTCAGCAATTGGGAAGAGGAGTTGTATCTATAACGCTAATGATTCCTGGGATGGGAGTTATATATTCTCATTCTAAATTTTTAGACTCATATTTGGTTACTTTTGTGTTATTGACATATTGAACTATGCTAAAACTAATTCTAATCTTATAGTTTTGCGGCTCCCATTGGAAGCTATCTGTTCTGATACAGCCCAGAAGAAAAAACTATTTTTTTTTTTTTAACCATTTCAAGATTAAATTTTTTTTCTTTTTCTAAACACATTTTTGGGGCCATTTGTAGCCTTCAGAGTTGTCATCTACAGCCTTTGGAGTTATTGCATGGATGGATCCTCAAAAAAGGTGAAACCCAGAAGATTATTGAATGGTTGGATTGAATTATTCACCGGCATCAATTGAAACAAGTAGTTAGCAGTATCTTTTGGTGTGTGGACAAGAATTTGAGTTGATAAGGCCAAAAAAGAGGAGAATTGGCAAAAAGTGAGGCACACAATAAAAAGATGAGATTGATAAAAGTGGTGACGTGTAATCTGAATCAATGGGCTATGGATTTTGATTGCAATATGAAAAATATTAAGGAATCTATTTCTAGGGCTAAAGAAGCTGGAGCTGTAATCAGGCTTGGACCAGAGCTGGAAATCACTGGCTATGGTTGTGAAGACCATTTCTTGGAAATGGATACTGTCCATCATGCGTAAGCTCCTCTCGGTCTGTCTTTTATTTTTTTTGTTGAATCTTTCAGGCAAAAAGAATCCAACTTTACTAGAAAAAACAATATTACAGTTTTACGTGCAATTGTGTGAAGGGTGATTCTAGTTTATAATACTGGTACTTCTTGAAGTGTAATCGCAAGTTTATAGGAGAATCAGATATACTTGCTAGGTAGCAGTTATGGGTCTTTGTTTGCTTGGGTCAATTCGCATTGTCTCCATTTCCGCTTCATTTTCTTGAGCCTTCTTTTTTCATGCCTCCCTGCTAAAAAGTTTTTTGTCTTCAAAATAATATTTTGCAGGTTTATTTAAGCATGGTCTCAGAAATAGATAATGTGCTTCTAGGTAGTAGTAGGCAATGGGTAATTAGATTTCCATTATAATGTTTACTTTTCCTTGTTGGAAAAATGAAGGAAATTGAGCTGGAGGAAGCTATTGGATGAGTGCTTGTAACTGTTATTGTTTTGTATCTTTTGTTAGGAGCAAAATTTGGTCATGAAATTTTAAAGTTCGTTTGCAGGTGGGAGTGCTTAACTGAGCTTTTGCGTGGTGATTGGACAGATGGCATATTATGCGGCTTTGGTATGCCTGTTATGAAGGGCTCAGAGCGTTACAACTGTCAAATTTTATGTTTGAACAGAAAAATAGTAATGATACGTCCTAAGATGTGGCTAGCAAATGATGGCAATTATAGGGAACTCAGGTGGTTTACAGCATGGAAGCAAAAGGATTATCTCGAGGACTTTTTACTACCTATTGCAGTCTCTGATGCATTGTCGCAGACAACAGTACCATTTGGCTATGGTTATGTTCAGTTTCTTGACACGTATGTTAAAGAACATTGCTAAAATATTTTCTCATGCGTAAATTGGATTATGACATTTGCCTCAATAACTGGCATCGACAAATCGAGGTAAATGAACAAGAAGACGACTATGCATCCTATTGTATCGAAAAAAAAAAGAACAAGAAGACGACTATGCATATATGGCCTAGCTCTGACTAAACATGCACTAATACAGGGAAATCTTGTTGCTGCACTTTTCTAGATGATTTTACTAGGTAGTGCTTTGTCTTGATGAGAGCACTGGGGAGGAATGTTTAAAGAGATTAGTCAAGCAAAAATCCATGAACACCCACTTTTTGGGCATTCACTGTTCAAATTTCATTTCAGGAGCTCATCTTTAATTTCCTTAATTGCATATCTGACATTTAGTCATTGGATCACTTTTGTCGTGCTATTCATAAACTTGATTTTATAGTGCGGCCTCCCATGTGGCATGTTGTATCAGTGCAACTCATTCTGAATTTTGTCTTTAATACCATGACCAAACTACTTTGGTAAAATGCTTAGCTTGGATATTTATTTGTCATACAAATCTGCTGACCTTTTCCTACAAGTTGCTCACAGAGTAATGCTATAAATTGTTTGATCCTTAGAGCTGTTGCAGCTGAAGTTTGTGAGGAGCTTTTTACTCCCATGCCTCCTCATGCTGAGCTTGCATTGAATGGAGTTGAAGTATTTATGAATGCCAGTGGAAGTCACCATCAATTGCGAAAACTTGATATTCGGCTTCGTGCATTTATAGGTGCTACACATTCTCGTGGAGGAGTTTACATGTATAGTAATCACCAAGGATGTGATGGTGGTCGCCTCTATTACGGTAGGCAGTGATGTGTTCCTTATTGTTTCTAGTATTCTTTTAGTAGAAACATCAACTCTTAATATTTGCTTTTCTTATCTTTGTGTACTAATATTCTAGTGATTACTATTAGTGTTTGTTTGAGTGCATGTTTTCTGGGTAGGATATTAGTCAGTGCGCATTTTCAAAATGACTTCCTGGATCTTTTGGATAATTAGTTATTCTTTGTTCTGCAGATGGTTGTTCTTGTGTTGTTGTTAATGGAGATGTGGTTGCCCAAGGATCACAATTTTCGATCAAGGATGTGGAATTGGTAGTTGCTCAAATAGATTTAGATGCGGTATGATGATTATTTTGTCTCATTGTAGATGCTCTTTTGTTTTGTTGTTGATCTTCTCTTTGAACTATTGATTGCGTGTTTTTCTGATGGAAGAAGGTCTAAGCAAATTATAAACGTGTGATTGCAATATGAAATTTTCATTTGTGAATTAGTTGTGTACTCCTGCTTTCTGATTATTTTGTTCTTTCCTTATACTGGTCATTGCAAAAAATGTTTAACTGAAATATGCGTGAAAATATAAGATGGTCAACCCATAAAATGTCTTGTTTATTGGAACTTAATGTGCCCAAAAATAAATTCTGATAAATGAGTCGGCAGCACATATTACATATTTGTTGCCATGATAATGAATCAGTTTTGGATACTGCTAACAACGGGCATATCACTAGTTGTCAAGCTGAATGTAATTGTTGTTCTATGAGTTCGTATCATTTTTAATCTCTTCATTGTAGATTGTTCTGTTGGTTATTCATCTTGTATGTGCTGATATTCACGTTTTGCTTTATGCTTTTTGTTCTATTAATAATTAGTTGTTGCACATAGTTTACTTTTATTATGCATAATTTGCTCTTATGTGCTATAATATTTCTTCCAACTTCTGCTTTTTGGCAGGTTGCTAGTCTTAGAGGATCTATAAGCAGTTTTCAAGAGCAAGCTAGCTGTAAAAAGAAAATTTCCTCAGTACTAGTACCTTTCAAACTTTGCCAATCTTTCAACCTCCAAATGTCACTATCAAGTCCACTTAAGGTGAGCTCTAATCAGCCGCATTTATCAAAATCAGAAGCATGTGAAGAGTGATGACTTGACTGTCTAGCTTTTTGCTTAATGCTAGCCTGAGGATCTAACAATGTCATTCAAGTTAGTTATTAAGAAATTTTAGTGTTCATTTGTTTCACATTTGGTGTCCCTGCACTTCACTCAATGTCATTTTAGATATCAATTCTTTGTTCATTCTCATAGATTAGATACCACTCTCCTGAGGAGGAAATTGCTTTTGGGCCGGCTTGCTGGTTGTGGGATTATTTGAGGAGAAGTGGAGCTTCTGGATTTTTGCTTCCACTTTCTGGTGGAGCTGACAGTTCTTCTGTTGCAGCTATAGTTGGTTGCATGTGCCAGCTGGCAGTGAGAGGTCAGCTTTTGGCTACAATATAGTTTTCTTGGTTTCCAGGATTTTTGAGCGAGTTCTAAGTCTTCAATTGCATTATAATCTGCCAGCTGTCAATTTGATCATTGCAAACTGGAGTTTACTCTCTTTTGCAGCTTGATGCAATATGTATGTATGTACACACACACACACCCCCACATATACATATAGATCTATAAGTTGGAAATAGCATAATATGAAGCATCAAATCCTCACTTGTAAGAATTTTAATAGGTCAGGAATCAAGACAGCATGAAGTGTGCTTAGCACAACAAATATTCAACTATTCTTCTATATGATCAGCATTGTGCATTTGCTTAAATCATTCTAGAATCCAAATGGTAGTTCATTTGGATGTTTTAACCCTTCTGGAGTAAACTTAATTCTGGACAAAAGAAGATATAGAGTAATCCGAATCTCTTGATATTGAATACCACTGTAGCTGTCATGAACTGTTGGGATAGTGTTGTTTACCTGAGACTTTTAGGCTGCTACTTGAATTATATGCACATTAACTGACACTTCTACTAAGTGAAGCCGTAGAAGTGGATTAAAATTGTTTTTTTCTGGAACTTTGTATTCTCTTGTTTGTTACACCTAAAAGATTAACAAATACAGTAGAAAGAAACAGAATTGCTTGAAGATTATTGGTGTTTGTGTCATGCTATATTTGTGCTTGGAGGCTGAATACACTTATTTAATCAGAAATTGAGAACGGTGATGAACAAGTCAAAGCTGATGCGATACGAATTGGCCATTACACTGATGGACAGTTTCCGACTAACAGCAAGGAATTTGCAAAACGGATATTCTATACAGTATTCATGGGTTCTGAGAATAGGTAAGTAAATACGTAAAAAGATGATTGTTTTTATTTTACTCTAAGCTTACACATTAAAAATTGACCTCATATGTATAGAAAGCAAGGCCGTGTAGGTTGCAGTTACCAAATTTTCCCAAGGAAATGTCTGGACTCATTTTTCACCTACTCCTTTTCCTTGTCCATTTCCCGTCTGATGGACCTGAAAGGATTTTTTCCAAAAAAAATAAATATAAGAGAGAAAGAGAGAGAGAGAGAATATGAAGCTACATGGTATACGGACATATGCGTAACGTAGCCATGCATGAATATTTTACTTGAGTAGAAGCACAGAATTTTATATTTCTTCTGACACGTTTCATCAATTTGCATTGGGCGCTTAACAAACTGTCATATCAACTACCAATCTAAATTGTCCTAATTTCACATATTGAGCTTTTTGTCTGTTTCTGGATATAAAAGAGAATTTATCTGCACAATCTATCTTTTCTTTGTTTGAACAAATGTGGCCTTGCACATCATTTTAATGACTTTGAGGAAAACTTTTTCTGAGAGACAAATTCCAAGTTTCAAATTGGAATTGAATCATGTAGCACTTATCTAGAGCAATAGGGTCATTAACTTTTTTTCCCTTTTTCCTTAAAGCGAATCTGCTGCATTCAGAATGCAATTGCTTTCATTTATACTCCTGAAGGTCCCAAAGTTATGCCTGCTATGTTCATCTTGCAATGCTCTCATGACATGCATTCATCTTTAATTTCCCCTTTAATTTTATATCTTAAGACTCAGCATAAGAGCAATTAGCAAAGAGCTTCATCTTGTGCAGTTCTGAAGCCACGAAAACACGGGCCAAAGTGCTGGCAGATGAAATTGGATCATGGCATCTTGATGTTTCTATAGACGGGGTGGTCTCTGCACTACTTTCTTTGTTTCAAACTTTAACCGGAAAACGACCACATTACAAGGTTGATTGAATAAGAAACCAAAACTTCCCATCTTTATGTTGTGCCCCATTATTCTATTTTTGTTACATGTCATAAAAAAATTCAACCAACTCGTTAGGTTAGCTGCATTTCTTCATATTTTTCGATTGGGTAGAGTTTTACTTTGATCATTGAATGAAGTGATTCATGATGGAAGGCATTAATATGGTCCTTTCCACACAGGTAGATGGAGGATCAAACATTGAAAACTTAGGCCTGCAAAACATTCAAGCTCGAATCAGAATGGTCCTAGCATTCATGTTGGCATCACTCTTACCTTGGGTTCATAGCAAACCGGGTTTCTATCTGGTTTTGGGAAGCTCCAATGTTGATGAAGGATTGCGTGGTTATCTGACAAAGGTACTGTTCAATGGTCGAATTCCTTAATATCTATGGGCATTTGGCTAGCTTAAATAGCAACTATAGTGATATTCAAGCTCTTCTTATAACTATACGCGCTTAAAGTAGTATTGTTTTAGCTTTTTAAATTGCTTGACGTCAAAATCAGATATAAATGCCTGAAACCTTTGAGTCAACATGGTGAGCATTTTGGGTTTTTGCTTTGATTGGTTAACTAGCATGTATTATCCAACTGTTGGCTTGTTCACTGCACTCCTGCAGTATGTTGACCCAAAAAAAAAAAAGTAGGTTCCCCATGGCCGCAAGAATTTAAATGAATGGCTTTACTTAGCATTTTGGGCTGGAAAGGATGTCGCGTCTGCTGTATAATAGTTCTTTTAGCACTATTATTAATTGATTTTGTAGTTTTGATATAGGATTTGTTTGTTATTAAGTTTCATTTTGGTGTAGTTTCTTGGAAAAAATGAGGGGATTATTCGAATAAAATTTTATGACTTAAGCTTTGTATGTATTATCCATATTTTTTTTTAAGAAAGCTTTGTTAAGAAGTTGTCTTAGAAGGACAAGTTTTTGCTAAATCAGCCTCTGTTCAAAGTGTTCTCAGGTTTTAATCTAAATATGTACATTTTGATCAGGAACCAAAGCACAATACTTTGGTTTTCATATACAGGCCTGCACCACTTCTAATAGCATACAAACTCTTTTTTTTTTTTTGTGCAGTACGATTGCAGTTCAGCAGATATAAATCCAATTGGGAGTATCAGTAAGATAGATCTTCGAGCATTTCTAAAATGGGCTGCCATTCATCTTGGTTTTCCATCACTTGCAGAAGTTGAGGCTGCTCCCCCTACTGCTGAATTGGAGCCAATACGGACCAATTACAGTCAGGTATTTATTTTTCACATGCCTCTTGTACTTTTAGTTTTTGCAGTATTCCTGGTAATCTGGATTCTGACTTCAACATGGTATCCAAATGTCTCAGCTCTCTCGTTTTAACTAACTGAACTTACATAGCATGATTTTTTTTAATTGTTCTTTAAGCACAATACTTGTGAAAGTGAGTAGCCACGAGCTGAAATTTGATGGATTCTTTTTTGTGAATCAGTTGGATGAAGTGGATATGGGAATGACATATGAGGAACTGTCAGTATATGGAAGGTTGCGCAAGATCTTCCGGTGCGGTCCTGTGTCCATGTTTAAGGTACAACTTAAAATTTTTCATGTTGTCTCTGAGTCTTGAATGTAGCGTAGCGTCTTGGATGTCCCCATCATCTCCTTCCTCCCCCTACTCATTTGAGAAAGTTGTTCTATTGGCTATAGCAGACAGTCTTAATTTTTCTAGATTAATAAAGGAAATCAGTCAGATAACCTAGCTTAAATGACTGATTGGATAGCTGAATGAAAATATATTGGCATGGAAATCAGAAGGCTCTGCAACTTCTCTAATTTCTTTTAGTGATATCACTTTTGTTTCCTCAGACATATATTGGTACCATAGCCATTATCTATATACTATATTAAAAGAGAAAGTTGGATTTGTGGATTTGATGTTTTAGTTTTCACTTTCCAATAATAGCTTTAATATAGAATATCATATTATGAATCCAAATTTGATTGCCATTTTTTAATGTTTGAGGGTATATGTTTATTTTGAGAAGAGAATTTGGAGTACAATTAGATTCCCCTGGACAGGCTCCTACAATCGGGCATTTTAAGTCAGGTCCACACGGACCTTTGCTGAGCATTACCTGACTTAACAATTGTAGAACTGAATAAAGCCACCTAGTAACACTTAGATTGTTAAGAATGTAAGAATGTCAAATATCATATCAACCGTGTGGGTTACTTGGAATCTGATATTGAGTTTGAATTCAAGAATCTCTGACATGGCAACCTCTTTTTCCAGTTTCATTTCCATAACCAGTTTGATGGTGCAGAACAAGGATGTGGGAGTTCATACATGGTTAATCAAAGACTACTAACAGTTCAGCTGTTGGTTGTTTTTTCCCCCAATAAAATCTGCAATCGAAGCTTTTCTTCTTTTCTTTTCCCCCTAGTTCAGAGTGTTACGAAGTGCTTTGACATTTTTAAGGAATCACAATGACATGCTGCTCTAATTCAAACCTTGGTTTTAGTATCTAACTCTTGGCAGCAAAATTTAAATTTTGATTATTCTTTCTAATTCATTTGCTTCAGAATCTGTGTTATAAATGGGGTGGAAACCGAACTCCACTAGAGGCGGCCGAGAAAGTGAAGCATTTCTTCAAATACTATTCCATTAACAGGCACAAAATGACTGTATTGACACCATCTTATCATGCCGAGGTACTTGGAATTGTTGGAAGAAATTTCAAAGGATAACAAGTTTTCATCCTTGATATTCTTGAAGTGTAAATGTTATGACATCGGCTTTTTTTTTTTTTTTTTTTTTGTGCAGAGCTATTCACCAGAGGATAATAGATTTGATCTTCGCCAATTCTTATATAATGCAAGATGGCCTTACCAATTTCGCAAAATTGATGAACTTGCACGTGATCTTGATGGTGATAAAGTTGCAATTACGAAATCAACAGACCAGGAAAAAGTAGGTGTAAGTGTAACAACAGATGGGTGTATGGGTGTTGTGGCAGCAGGATCAGGAGATCCAAGAGCTGGCTTTTAGTATGTGGTTTATCTTGAACAAGCTGGGTCGACATTCTTGCTCCAGATCCTTGGTGTTTTTCACCATTTCCTGCTTGTATATTGCTTAACCTGATATCCAACCTGAAGTTCCGAATAATGTTTGATTGGACTTAAAAGTGCGATTTACCAATTGACAATCATTTTAGTGTATGGTGCGCTGGTATTTTTTATTGAAAGACAATTCACTTCCTCAGTTAGAGTTTTTCAACAAAATGTTTTGTAATTTGTAGCGTTCATGTTTCCTTCCCAAAAGCTCGTGCTACATTATGTTCATGTCCAGGCCATGCTTGGAATGGGTGACAGTTAACCCCGTCGGGCAATTGTCTACACCAGTGCACAGGTACAACCGTTCGTGCAACGCTACTATCTTCAATGGGGAGCTATGCCATGTTGAGCTCGTCCGCCCCCTCCCCCCTAAAAAAAAAAAAAGCTTTTCTGCATCGCTTATCATTGTTGGTATGCGCCTTCGATTTAAGCTTCTAAAATATTGATAGAGAAGGAAAGGAGGAAGAAAAAACGGAAAATTCAGAATCCTCCCCAGAAGTAGGTGTAAATGATTATCGAGCGACACAAGCCCAGTCACATTTTTTGGTCGTCTTCTTGCGAGTCCACTGGGCAGTGAACATTGTTTAAGTTTTTAGCAGGATTCAGAAGAACTCAAAATGTTAAGAACATATTTCCTCGCAAGTATCTTCACCTCAACAAAAACAAGCGAAGAAGGGAATTCTCTCCCCTAAGCTTCAATCACCAGAAAATTACACTAACTCTCTTCCCTAGTCTACATCCCGACTTCTTGCTGCCACGTCTTTTTCATCAGTGGTGAACTTGGATGCTAAGAGTCGCCTACAGTTCATCATGAGAATCATCATCCTCTGATGCGCCACCGGGAGCGCCACCTGATCTTTGGTAGACAGCTGTAATGATTGGGTTACAAACAGCTTCTACTTCTTTCAACTTCTCTTCATAGTCCTCTTTCTCAGCAGACTGGTTATCGTCTAACCACTCAAGAGCCTCCTTCACAGCTGCCTCAATCTTCTCCTTCTCATCAGACTCAAGCTTGTCAGCAAGCTTGTCCTTGTCATTGATCTGGTTCTTCATGTTGTACACGTATGTCTCGAGACCGTTCCGAGCATCAATCCTCTCTTTCACCTTCTTGTCTTCCTCTGCAAACTCTTCAGCCTCACGAACCATTCGTTCAATCTCCTCTTGACTCAGGCGACCTTTGTCATTAGTGATTGTGATCTTCTCTGATTTACCAGTACCTTTGTCTTCTGCCTTGACATTCAAGATACCATTGGCATCAACTTCAAAAGTGACTTCAATTTGTGGGGTGCCCCTGTTTAGATTCAAACGGAGGTGCATTAGCTCGCCAATAATAATAAGCTGCAAACAAATCTTTCAACAACTTCCTGAAAGCAATGTAGCAATACCTTGGAGCTGGAGGAATTCCAGTGAGATCAAACTTTCCAAGCAGCCTGCAGTCCTTTGTCAGGCTCCTTTCACCTTCAAATACCTTCCATTAACATGTAAGTTGTAACACTACTCAGCTGACAATGAAATGAATTCACAAGTACCAATCACTTATTTTATGTAACTCCATGCGTAGTCTGGCTTGGACTACAGTACCTGAATGGAGACAGTGGTCTGCTGGTCTTGGTAAGTTGTAAAGACTTGGGATTTCTTGGTAGGGATAACTGTATTCCTGGGAATCAACTTGGTCATTACCCCACCAACAGTTTCAATACCAAGAGTGAGAGGAGCCACATCCAAAAGTAGAATATCTGCATTACCAAGTCATACAGAATGTCAGATCTGTCAACTCTCTTGAAACAATCAAGTTGCATCATAAATTTGTAAAGTATGACGTACTACATGTCTATTAATTTTAAAAAGTACCTTTGGTTTCATCACCACCCTCCCCACTTAGAATACCTCCTTGAACAGCAGCACCATAAGCCACTGCCTCATCTGGGTTTACACCCTTGTTGGGTTCCTTTCCATCAAAGTAGTCCCTGAGTAGTTGTTGGACTTTTGGGATCCTGGTACTCCCACCAACAAGAACAATCTCATCTATCTGGTGCTTCTCCAACCCAGCATCCTCCATGGCCTTCTTGACAGGTCCCATGGTTTTCCTAAAGAGGTCATTGTTCAACTCCTCAAATCGAGCACGAGTCAATGGCTCAGAGAAATCGATACCATCAAAAAGAGATTCAATCTCAACCCTAACTTGGTGCTGGCTGCTTAAAGCTCTTTTGGCACGTTCAGCTTCCCTCCTCAGCTTTCCCAGTGCTCTGTTGTCCTTGCTGATGTCCTTTCCATGCTTCTTCTTAATCAACTTGATGAAATATTCCATAATCCTTTGATCAAAGTCCTCGCCTACAACAAAACAAAGCAATCAGAACCATACGAAAGCTTTCATAAAAAATGCAAAGTAATAAAAATTATACAGGAAATTGGTTGCTTTAATCATTGTTCCATATTTTGCAAAATCAATGGCCAATTAACCATGTATTTAGATGAACTCATTCAATTTGTAGTTAACCCAACATTAAATATTAACTGCTGTGTGTCCCACAAGACAAGAAATGTCAGCAATAGGAACATTATGCTACACCAATCACTACCCAAGCACATCCACAAATATCTGTCTAGAAAAAGGCAGTCCAAGGGGGGGAGGGGGGAAGTCCTCAACAAGCAATCCAACCCAAAAGATGAACAACAAAAACATAAACAGAGTTATCTACATATGTGATGTGCAAAAGTGCAATCACATGTATATACCAAATTCCTGCTATCCTCCATCACGAATCTTACCAAACCTAATAGTTGCCCGTGTTGTGCCCAGATATTTGCATAAAAATGGACTCAGATATATGCATGCAAATGGATTGTCATATTGGTGATCAGAATCATATGGTAAAGGTACTGCCCATAACTATCCATACTAAGTTTGCATTATCCATAAGATGATAGTACAAAGGATCATGGAATATCACCAACTCATCAAAATCATTATCAGTATTACATAATTATGGCATATAAGAGCTATATAACTAAGAAAAAAAACTGAACAAGATATCCTCACCTCCAAGATGGGTGTCTCCATTTGTAGCAAGAACCTCAAAGACGCCATTATCAATTGTCAGAACGCTGACATCGAATGTTCCACCACCAAGGTCAAAAACAAGAATGTTCTTCTCTCCACCTTTCTTGTCTAACCCATAGGCAATTGCTGCTGCTGTGGGTTCATTGATAATCCTAGCAACATTCAGCCCAGCAATAATACCTGCATCCTTTGTTGCCTGCCTCTGGGCATCGTTGAAGTAAGCTGCATATTGCAGAACAGAAGGAAACCATTAGATATGATTTAGTGAATGTGCTTATAGGGCATAAAATATTATTCAATGAGTGACTCTAGAAATTGAACTATACCGGGAACAGTTACCACAGCATCCTTAATTTTCTTTCCAAGGAAAGCTTCAGCTGTCTCTTTCATCTTAGTCAGAACCATAGCACTAATTTCCTCAGGACTGAAGACCTTAACCTCACCATCCTTAATTTTCACCTGGATATAAGGTTTTCCATCCTTGTTGACAATCTTATAAGGAACAAGCTTCATATCCCTCTGAACTTCCTTATCCTCAAACCTGTTATACAACAGTTAAGACTTCAATGAGTACATGTATACACACCAAAATGTTCTGCAAAAATGAAAATACACAAGAGTATGCCTTACTTTCGTCCAATAAGCCTCTTGACATCAAAGATAGTCCTCTCAGGATTAACAGCTGCCTGGTTCTTTGCAGCCTCACCAATCAGTCTTTCACTATCAGTAAATGCAACCCATGATGGCGTAATACGATTTCCTTGGTCATTTGCTATAATTTCGACATGACCATTTTTGTAAACACCAACACATGAATAGGTAGTTCCAAGATCTATTCCTATGACTGTTCCCAATTTTGTGGCTTCTTCTTTGGCGATGGAAATTGCAGATAGACAGCCTGTTGCACCCAAAAGTATTATTGGAAAAAGTAAAACTAGTGTTATTCACAAAATTCATCTGCTACCATTATGAAAGGGCAAATTCAAAAAAGAGCAGAAAACTAGATACAATGGAGAGATGGAAAGAAAATCAGATGAAATGGGACGTGAAAAACAAGTTTAAATGGGAGAACTGAATGCAGTAAACAACACATCAGATTGTAAAATCCAAGTCATTGCAGCACAATTTTGGAACATAAGTTTTAAAAGGCCAGCCTCAGCCTTCAAATTTCTATCTGCTGACAGCATCAGAAGGATCAAATTAATTGACATGCAGATGGTTTCCCGTCACAAGATAGCGGTCAGTTTTTCAACAAAGCAACCCCACGCTCCTATGTTCTTTGGTAGAAAAAGACATACTACTAAAGGCAAATTTAAACCATCAAAAGGAAAAAATATGACAACTTAACATAGGGCCTTCAGATTCGGACTTAATACATGGAATTGGAAACGGCAACTGAACAAAAGTAAAATGAACGCAAAACTAAAGGTTGGCGCATATAAGCAAATCCTACTTACTACCATCATAACAATAATCACATGAGAATGTCCAAAAACGACCTTTCAATGACAACTAAGGACGCATAAGTAGGCTATTAGAACCAGTACCAAATAATCGACATCAATAAAATCAGGTTTCACTACTAGTTCTTTTTGCATTATCAGTAAAACTTAACTGCTGGCAGAAACATTTGAATAATGATGAATTATAAAACTGGTTCTTCCAGTGATGCCCCATATACAAATATATACCCACATATATACATATCGGAAACGAAAAGCGATCTTACAATCCACGATTATATTTGCCAAAATACCAGCTGAAAACACTTTAGCTTGAACAAACAAGACTGGACAAAGCATAACGGATCTAGATCTACCTCAGGTATTATGAAAACAGACACACAATGACGAATAAAAAGGAGAAAACATAAAGGAAAGCGATTATCGGAATAGAACAGATCTAACGGTCCAAATACAGTAGAAAACTAACCGAAGAAGACAATTGCTAACGCAATAAAAGAACCGCTTCTCCTCCAGGAGACAGCCATAGCTCCAAACACACAGTCACACACTCGTTCTCTCAACTTTCTCGCTCTACAACTATCGTCCGAAATGTGTACAATTCGTTAAAAGAATTTTTGTGAAAGGTGGTTTTTTGTGTCAGTGGCAAATTGACAACACACTTTAACTACCGCTCCTATTTAAATGTGAATTGCGGTTCCGAATATAAGTGTATATGTACATATATATACACCCACGCATATATATATATATATAGTCCTCTACTGGAAGAAAGGCGTTTCCTTTGGTGTCCTATCATTTCCGCAAGTCGCGATTTTAACGAGTTAGTTCATTCGTTGATGACACAACCATGTCATTCTTGGTGACGTGGACCAATAATATTGGTGCTCGGATTTGCTCAGCCAATTGCGATGGTTCTTGTGCTGGGACGATCAATGCCGTCCAATTAGATCATGGGTAGTACGTGTCAGTTTGCTTTGGGGTATTACATTTTTCTTTCTTTCCCTTTAGTTGGGACATATGAATTGTCTTTCATTTTTTATTTTTTTGAAGTAGCTAATTCTAGCACCAAATGTAGTAACTAGTGTTCCAGGCATGTACTAATACACGTGAAACTAATAACAAAATATCATTAATTCGTTTTGAGTATATTTATTGAAATTATTTTTGGGATAATTGGTTTTATATTTTTGACAATATAAATAATTCTGAATTCAACAAAATAAAGTATACAAATAGACACTTAGTATTTAGAGCAATCCATTATCACAACTGGTAGTTGCTAGTAAAAAATATAATATACTAAATAATTTGAAAATAAAATAAAAAGAAATGCATGGTACTACTTGATAATATGTAATATTGGTAAACCCCCTTCCCATTTATACATACATATATACATATATATATTATAGAATTAACTTTTTATGCACTAAGTGTCATGATTTTTTATACTTTAGTATTGAATATATGCCACATATACATAATATGAATTTCAAATTTAAATTTATATTGTGCGACATGATCTAAATCAATTGGTGTAAAAAAAATTATACATGAATAACATATAAAAAAAAGTTATCTTATATTATATATACTATGTATTAATGTAGTAATTCCACTTCGCATCCTCTAAATTATATATTATTTTCACTTTGTATTTTAAATTTCAGTTTTAGACACGTTATACCCTGTAATCTTCAATCTTTCCCGTTTGACTGTTCATTACCACCGCGTTCAGTAAATATACCAAAAGTAGTGAGCACGAACACACGCATGCTTGTAGCAATTGCAAGTCATTAGAAGGATTAATTTCATTTTGTACCTCTTAACTTGTATACGGGTTTTACTTCGTACTCTAAGATTTAATATCAGACAAATTGCACGCTAGGCTCTTGGATCCATCCAGTTTGAGTCCACACCCTCAACTTTGTTTATGAGAGTACCTAAAATTGATTCTCCTTTAGTTCAATATGGATTTGCATACCTGAATAGACCAATCTATACTTAAAAAATGCATGTATATTAATTAAAGAAAAATTAAAAGAAGAAAATTTTCATTGCAAAACAATAGAGATGCACTAAGAAAAAACTATCGTACAGTAAGGAGAAAAAAACTAGAAAATAATGCAATAAATTTTGTATGATAAGCAAGTCAAATCTATAGATGATGTGCAGTGAATTTATCTTGAATGTGTTTTTTGCACAAAAAGAGTAAATTTGCCAATGTTATAATGAAAGAAAAGATATAATTATCATTGGAATAAAAAGCAAAAAATAAGAGATATCGAATTTAAAAAAAGAAAAAAGAAAGATATCATTTTCTTAAATTAATTCCAATAGATAAAACAATAAGCTAATTTATCGCACTTATTGTGGAACAAAATCATATACATATTAAGATGTTTTGCTTACGATGTTAACAATTAGATTCAACTGGAACGCATTCAAAAATTCAGAATAGGATAGAATTTGATAATCATATACAAATTAAGGACTGCAAAGTGAAATTTGTCATCTTAATGATATGTAATTGTAAGCTCTTTAGCTCCGCTAATTACTTAGTTTTGCTTACAGAATTAATGACTATAAGATCGGAACAAGTCTAATAGGATCACCACTAGGAGTTGACTAACTCAACCTATGCATTTAAATGGCCCAATGAATCTTATTATAAGCCAAGTAACCATCATCAATTCAATCGAATTCAAGAATCAGTTACAAGAGTTATAGTATTTATAGCCTAACACGGGACTGCACATTTGTTTGCTTCTCTATAATTATGGTGAAAACATACTTTCTGGAATGTAGTCAATAGCTCCCTGCAATCAAGAATAATAGGTGCAAGTTCATGAGAAATAAGATTATTTGACTTACACAGAGAGAATATAAAGGCAGAGTCCATCTCCACTTCGAGAGAGTGGATGTTGAGTTTTTTTGCAAGTTGTAAGCCTTCTCTAAGAGCCCAACATTCAGCAGAAGGAACTGAACAGAAGCCTAAATTTCTTGCAAAGCCCGCAATCCATATCCCATTTGAGTCACGAATTATGCCGCCAGCTCCTGCCTGGTTTGTTGGTCCAGAGACTGAACCATCAGTGTTGAGCTTGGCGAAACCTATAGCAGGGGGGATCCATCCAAATTGAAATTCAAATGCCAAATGAAATGATGAGTTGTGAGTTTTGTTGGCTAGAATTAAAATAATATCAGTAATCACCTACAAAAATTTGAAAGGGAAATTTAACATTCAAAACAATATATTGTTGCAATATTTTACAACTAAAATGAAGTAACTCAAAAACTTGTTGAATTTAATCGAGGTCAATCAAGTTTTACGTATATATGTTTTTAATTTTTTATTTAATAATATGAAATATCTATTTTATTTTTTATTTAAAAATATATAAAATATAAACTTAATTGAACTTGAATGAATCTTGATTGGATTCAATGAGAACAAGTTCAAGTTCAAACTCGAACTCGATTAATTAAAAACAAATTTAAATTTGAACTTGAGTTCAATGAATTTGGACTTGAGATCGAATCCAAATATTTTAATTCAAGTCAAACTCGACTCAATTCGATTGCATTTTTATCTCTGTCATATTTGTATAGTTTTCAGCACAATGCATGACACAAATTCATAGAAATGCATCACAAATTTGTTTTGGTGATGAATTGACTCCTGATATTATTTTCACTCATCAAATTACGTGAAATGAGTGTGACATGTCTATAAACACGAAGAAAAACGGGATCCAAAACGCATTTATATAACTTTTTCACTTCCATATTCACTGACTAAGTAATTGGAAAATTTTATTTTTGAATTTTATTTTATTTTCCAAACACTTTCTTTCACCACATTTTTATTTTTTTTAACTTTTTTTTTTTAAAAAAAATATCTTACATAACAAATTTACAGACGCCGTCATCTTTCTCCCTCACACACACACACACACACTCGTACTCGCTCACTGTGGCAGTCGTACTGGTGCTCGTTAACTGACTGAAAGGATTGAAACATATTTACATACACCGGATACGTACAATCCTCATCATCTGAAAACCCTAACCCTCACCACCAATGGCGATCGCATCGCCATCGGCACCGAGTTTCTCAGCCTCCTTCTGCTGCTCTCGGACCGACTTCTTAACTCCCTCCCTCCGATTTTCCTCAATTCGGTTCCGAACTCGGCCATCCGCTCACCCACTCACCCTCAGCTCTCGCCTCAACGCATCCTCTTCCTCCTCCACACCTTCCAATGGCTTCGAGTTCGACGGTGATCTCCAATATGAGCTCCAGCACGGCGTGTCCTCGCCATACCACCGCCGCCGGGGCTCGCCGGTTTTTGTCACGCTGCCGCTCGACGTCGTTAGCTCCTCCTCCGGGAAGATGAAGAGGAGTAAAGCTATGGCGCAGTCATTTCGTGCCCTTGCTGCCGCCGGAGTGGAGGGGGTGGTCATGGAAGTCTGGTGGGGGCTGGTGGAAAGAGATTTCCCTACGGTTTACAACTGGCAAGGCTATTTGGAAATTGTGCTTTTGGCTAAACGTTTTGGTCTCAAGGTTAAAGCTGTTATGGCATTTCATCAATGTGGAACTGGGCCCGGCGACCCCTTCTGGTTGGTAAAATTCCAATGCTGTTACATTTTTTTTCATATTGTTGATTTGACTAGAATTTATCCATCTACTTATGTACTTAGTTTTAAGATTGTGAGTTGTTTAATGTGATAAAAATTAAGAAATGCCGATGCTTGTACACTGCATCCATCGGTCTTCTAAATTTGTCCGTGGCAATAATATCTGCACTACCTACTATATGTAGTTTGTACTTGAGCACTTGCCTGCCCATTAGCATGGCATTGAGTGTTTGTGTATTTTTCAGGCTTGGTGATTGTGAGTTTTGTAGGCTTATATTTTTATGTTTAATTTGGTGCATGTGCAATCATTAATGCGCTGATAAGCATCTTTCCAATGTAAGGTAACTTTCTGATGTTTACATATTCAGTTTGACTATTTTGGGATTTTTTTGAATTGTTGCACCTTGAGGGGGTGTTTAGGGGAGATGATGAGCATTTTCTACACCGCAGAGTTACTTGACAAATACTTGATTGGATAAGTTCAATGCTATAAGATGATCACAGATGTAAGCTCTTCCTACTAGACTAGGACAATATTAACTTCAATGATCTCTGGCTGTGAGAAAAGGCTCTACACTTTAGGGTCTTCTTAAGATCCTGAGAGATTAGGTTCGTCTACTTCAGTCAATGGTCTTTCCCGAGTAGAGATTTCTAGGAATGTGATTACTTTGCAGTGGTGAATTGTCACCTACTTTTTATCTGCTTGCATTGGAGTGAGATACATCTAATGGAAGGTTGGTGATTGGTCAAGCAGTTGAATCTTATATTTTCCCTCAAAAGGAAGAAATCCAAGCTGTCTGAAGCGTCGAGGAGGTTGGAAGATGTAAGTATGTTGCTATGTTGTCCGAAATATATATTTTAGATGCATTTTAGGAAATTATGTAATTTTATCCCAGTTTTTCTGCTATGCTTGGGAGGAGTGAGATGGGAAGAAGAGAACGGTACGGAATGCAGAGAACATGTTTTTTCGTTCCTGGGAATTTTAAAGGTAAATAAAAAAAAAACAAGTGAGAGAAGATATACAACTAAAAGCCTCCTTAAAGTTTCTCACATTAGTAAGTAGAGATGGTCCGAAGATAAAGTTGATTGTTGAAAATACATATTTTCTGAAATTTGCCCTCATCAAATTAATGGAAAGGACTTATCATCAGAAGTAATTGAGCTTTTCGTCTTGTTTTCTTCTGAAATTCCAAGCAAAAGGGAGAAAGCTTCTTGGCCTCTCTCTTTAAGTTTTCGAAGAACATGTCTTTTTTTTCTCCTCGTAAAAGTTCTGGCTCTTTTTATTTTCTATCCAATTACAACTAGGCATCAACCAAGTTTATTAAATTCTAATTTTATTATGTATATTCATTACAAATTTTAAATCCCCAATATTTGTGCTCACACCAGAAGTTTGTAATTTTAGAAGGAATTTTGTATGCACAAAGTAGACCTAGTTTTTTTTTTCACCAATATGTTTGCTTATTTAAAGTACCAAAGGAACAGATATAAGTACCTTGAGTGGGCAACCGATATAGCAAAACAAAAATGGAGGAAGTGATGGGTGCACTTGCTTCCTTGGAGCTGCTGAGCCAAGCACATTACAGAAAATGAGAGAATGTAAGTGCTTGAAGCATTCAAGAGTTTGGGATGTGGAATTGATTTCTGGAAACTCCATAGACAGCTAAGTTTACTGTCATTCATGATCTATTAATTTTAAATGCCTCATTTATTACTCAGGTCATTTCTTACACTAGAACTAGGTTTGCTGCACATGTAAGTGAGGAAAACCCTAGCTTCATTTATGAATTTTGATGGTTTTAGTTCCAAAGTAGTTAATAAAATAGTAAATGATGTGGTCAAACATGCCATCAGGGACTAGCCCACGGCACCCGTGGGATCATATATGTCTTGGAATTATGTCTGCATTTCATTTCCTGTGCATGTGCCATGGTTTCTAGTTCTTAATAAGCTTCCCCTTTTTCTTCATTTGGTGCTCTTGCTCCGACATCAAGATTCATTCATCAATGTCAAGATTCTAGATTGATTAATCATGATAGTATTGCTGTTATTGCTAAATAGATTGGGAGCTTAAACCCAGGTGATCGTTCAAAGAATTTTCGTTAATTATATGTCGATGAACCAAGTTTAGACTTTGTGTGGCTGCATTTAATTTCATTTATTAATTTAGTTGCTCACACTACATGAGTAGCTAAGATAGGGGAGTAGCCGCTGACTCATAAAGTTTCTGATCTATGTAGAGTGTTGCAAGACAATTCGTAGATTTATACAGAATATGTATTTCAAATTACCTGAATCTCTGTTTCCCTGCTGTAATTTTTTTCCCATCTCATCAGTTTTCTCTATCTTTGGAATTATTATCTATAAGTCGATGAAAATCCAGATATCTGAAAAGGTAAAAACAACTCACAGACTGTTTGGTTAATCCTTTGGATGTGGAACTGGGAGAATATGAATGACAAACTCATTAATCAGAATGGATTCTATCAAACCTCCAACATCTTCAGTTCAGAAGAGGAATTTGTAGCATTAATAATTGAAGTTAGGTGTAAGTGGAGATGGTTTAAAGACTCAAATATTCTTTTCTTCTTCTCCTCCTCCTCCTTGTTCTTGTTCTTCCTTCTCTTTGTACAAGCAACCTAAACTGCCTCCAACCATTGGCAGACTGCTGGCTGCCACCACCACTTGCCAGCAGACAATTCCAAATGAGAACACATCTAACTACCCACTTTTTGCATAGAATTTAGACATAGCCTCAAAATCACCAAAACCCAACTTAGAAGCCTTAGTTGACCAATACTTATGTAACACTGTATTAATTAGATTTGGTCAACAATTACTACCAGCATTACCACCTGTCTTATTTCCCAACCTTCATAAAAAGAGACAAAAATGATATACTCATCACCATTAACCTCACGGCAAGTGTAGATTTGTCTAACTAACTGAGAAACGTCTGATAGGACTTTGAAATGAAAAAGGGTTCTAGTTATGGTTAATAGTCTTTATTATTATTATTGTTTCTTCCTGGTTTTAGACCTGGGAAAATGAGAGTAATGACAAATCACATGTTTTATTATTTATTGATCCGGATTATGTATTTTCATTTTTGCCCTTTTCGAAACAAAATTTCCTGTTGTCAATACTCAGACACCCTAGTTGGATGTTGATTCTCTCTAATGATACACCTTTATAGCTTTTTGTTGCTGTTAGCCTGTCCCTAAGTAATGAATGGCAGCTCCACATTGAGAATGAGGGGTTATCTAAGGTAGAATGAGTTAAAATTTTTTCATATACATAAAGAAAGTTATGAATAGGTAGCACTTCAATGCTTACGTATAAGCTTAAATTGTCAGACATCCTTAACAAGCTTCATTTGTGATTCGCAGTATGACCTTGAAGAGAATGATATGGAGTTATTGCGTAATAGAGAAAACGTGGTACCGGCCATGAGATAGACTGTAATTTAACATGTATCATTTTCCCTTTCAGCCATCCTTCTTTTCACCAATCCCTCAAATTATGGTGATATAGTCTGGAGATGCGATAAAACAGCTATATATATATCGTGCGTATGTATGTACATGTGTGATAGGGTGTATACAAATACATCCATGCATAGTTTAAAATGCTGTGTTAGAAGGGGCTGGTAGTTTTAAGATGCAGATTTTTGGTTTGAAGGTTATACATGTTTAAATCTAAGTTGCATTCAAGTTTGTTGAACATATGTTTTTCCTGTAACCTTAATGCTGGAATGATTGTAGTTTTAGCTTTCTGAGCATTCGATAGCCATTTTCTCTCTCAGATATACCTGTCTATCTGTTACTGGAACTGAAACTTCTGTTTTCTGTGCCTAGGATTTCTCTTCCTCAATGGGTGCTTGAAGAAATGGATAAAAAACCAGATTTAGCTTATTCCGACAGATTTGGTCGAAGGAACATGGAATATATTTCGCTAGGATGTGATGTTCTTCCTATTCTTTATGGACGATCACCAATTCAAGCATATGCTGATTTCATGAGGAACTTCCGAGACACCTTCAGACCATTCCTTGGCAGCATCATTACTGTAAGTTGACTGGCTTAATGATTTATTATATCTATGCATAGCTTTATACACCTTGTGGTTTTCGTTTTATTAGCTGTTCCATTTGCAGGGAATTCAAGTTGGAATGGGTCCTGCTGGTGAACTAAGATATCCTTCGTGCCCAACTCAGAAGCTAACGTGGGCATGGCGCTCTCGCGAGCTCGGTGAATTCCAATGCTATGACAAGGTAAGCTCTAAATAGAGGTCACTTTCATTTGAGGGGAGTTACCTCACCATGTTTTTACTGTTTTCCCTTGTCACTTCAATATCCCATGCCTATCTTTCATGTTTCCAAGTTTTGATAATTTTCTTCTTTCAATTTGCCAGTATATGCTTGCATCTCTAAATGCGTGTGCCTGGGAAAGAGGAGTACGCGAGTGGGCAAATGGGGGCCCTATTGGTGCTGGTAATTTGATGCATGATCCAGAAAGTACAGAATTTTTTAGAAGCAATGGTTCATGGAGCACACCATATGGGGAGTTCTTCCTTGAATGGTACTCAGGGTTGCTAATTCTGCATGGGGAGAGGATTTGCAGGGAAGCAGAGTCTATTTTTCGTGGCATTGAAGTCAACATGTCAGGAAAAGTGGCAGGCATCCATTGGCACTATGGCACTCGATCCCATCCATCAGAGTTAACAGCCGGTTACTACAATACTTCAATTCGAGATGGATATCTGCCTATTGCTCGCGTATTTGGTAGGTATGGTTTTACTATGTGTTGTACTTGCTTTGAAATGCAAGATGCAGAAGAGCAGCAAGTGAACCCATTGAGCAGTCCTGAAGGATTGCTTAAACAACTTCTACTTGTGGCAAGGGTTTGTGATATTCCCCTGGAGGGAGAAAATTCAGCATCTAATTTGGATGATGATTCATTTCAGCAGGTGTTGAAGATGTCAAAATTCTATTCAGATGGTTTAGAAAGGCCATCTTTTTCTTTCAACTTTAATAGAATGGACAAAAATTTATTTGAATATCATAATTGGGTTAGTTTTACTCGATTTGTCAGACATATGTCAGGTTTCAACACTTTTCGGGCCAAGCTAGATTTTGGTGGAGGTGATTCGTGCCATTCTTCAGCTGCTGCTGCTAGTACTGGAGCTGTTCTTGCATATTAAAAGTCTGCATCCTTGTACACGTTCAGCAGTCAATTAGATATTTGACCACCACCTACAGATCTGTGTATACCCAACAGCGGCTGCTAATCTATTGTTGTTAATTGTGTAATATTGCTCTGATTTTATTTTTTATCTTTTATCTTTCTTAAACAAAATTTTGTCATTGGAGAGCGCCAACCAAATATTTTCAAAAGGTTGGCTTCAGTTACAGTAAAAAAAAGTATGCTAGTAATCGCCACTGTAATTCTGTTTTTGCTTTATCCACATCCATGATGATGATATCTGTTTTGCTTTTAAAAGCATACAGCCCTTTTCTTTCTTTCTTTTTTTTTTTTTTTTTTCTGTTTTGGGTGTTATAGATCCTTCTAACTTGGTTTTTGGTTTTTATTGCACAATAGAGCCAGGTTGGTTCAATTGCTGCTCGAGAAGTTTATACCAATTTTGATACCGTCAAATCCATTACTGAGGATCACTGGCCTGGGCCCTTTTTCCTCTCAACTACTAGGTTGGTGATGAATGTAATCAATAGCAAAACTCTAAAATTCGGTTTCCATACAACGAATTCTCCACTTTTTGGGTTTTTGTGTTTGGGGAGAAAAGGGGTCTGGCTACCGGAAGGTGAAGAACGGAGAAACAACTTGAATTTGTGTGCCGAGTAGCTGCCTTCTTCCATCTGTAAATGCTTTGTGATTGTCATTGGCCTGAAAAGTAAAAAGGAGAAAGATGAAGAATTGATCTAGGAAGAGCACAAGGGAAGGGGAGTATGATGGTGGGCACTGTAGGGCAGGCGGTCACACTTGAGAACTAATTAAGCTCTGTTTGCTCCACCGCAGGTGTAATTCTTGACCTCGTAAGAGTGGACGAATTCTATCAACAACGTTCGCTGACTTCATAAGATGATAACAGTACACCCCCCCAACCCCCAAGTGTGCATCTGTCCTGCTCAAGTATAAACATGATGACTGAAAATTTACGAAGATGACCGGTCGAAGAAATGGGAAGTGATGCAATCGGAGGTGGAGAGTCAGCTCAGCTGGGTTGAAAGTGGTGAAACTTTTTTATGATTTGACTGCTACCAAATTCATTTGCATTTATCATGGTGGTTGTCGTTCTATGTTAAATGAAGTGACTCTGGCAAGACCACGCAGCAACAGCCGACAAAGGCAGGCATGCTTGCTATACCATTGTGAGAGAAGAAAAAAAAAAAAAAAAAAAACTCTGGGGGCAAAAGGCATGTTAACGGAGGTGACAGCGAATTGCGCACCATCGCTAGTGCATGTCGCAATATCAACATCCTCTCTTGTTTTTGCTTATGCTATCGCTGTTCACTGCTCTGCTCTGTTCTGTTCTGCGTGGGGAGAGAGAGAGGGGGAGGTTGAATTGAATGTGGTATGTATGCACTTTGTATGAATCTGTCTGTCTTCAACTTTAGTGCCTGACACCTAACGAAACTCAGTCAAACGTTCAAAATTTGTAATCTTAATTTTACCCGCATTATTTAAAAAAAAGAAATCAATTGCGGTTTAAAAGTGGGAATTTAATACTCTTTATCATTTCATATTATCTTCACAAGTCGATACAAAAATACTTATGTTAATGAACGGCCGAATCACACGGTATATAAGTAACAAGTCTATAGACCAAACTCGCTTGTGCGTTTTAATTCCCATACGCATAGAATTCATCGTTGACGTTACTAACATTATTGTGAACTAATCTTTCTGCCCACAAAGTTCTCTACATCACTTGATTGTCTTCCTACAACCACAAAGTGGCCATCCCTATTGACCAAAACACTCCAGCTGTGCCTCTGGAACTGAATCAGCCAAAAAAAGTAGACCTGGTCAAGGATATGGATTAGAGATTTAATACACCATGAGCCGTTTGCCCAAGTGATAGTACTAAAAAAAAAAATGCTAAGAGTGTGGAAAACGGAACCGTAACTTGCAATGAAGACTGAAGAGTAGATGTTTGTAAGTATTTCAATTTCTTGAAGATGGTTGCTGTCAGTCTAACTATGCATTCGCACTTTTCGTTGTGGATTGTGAACCGGCTAAATCTAATTAGTAATTTGCCACAAACTAATACGACAAACACTTGATCAAGACACAAGCAAAAAGATATGCTTGTCAGCTACTGGAATTACTTACCGACCCTTCCCACCCCTTGGCCCCCCACAATAACCAAAAAAAAAAAAAAAAAAATTCATAATGAGTGGATCCTTGTGAACTTTGGTTAGCCGGTACGTAATACTACGTATGACAACAAAGCTAGCCGACAGAAATGCATGTAGACTAATCTTGATAAAGCATATGCCCTCAAGAGCTAAAATCCAATCACTGAGATTTGGCCCAAAAACTCAAAAAAGTCCCTTAGGTCAGATGTTCAAATCCTATATACAGTGAAAAAAATTTAAAAGAGATGATAGAACATCCTTTTGATCTAAGTCAGATAGCTACCTAAGCCTCTTTAGACTCTCCATTTTTATAAAATATGATAGATTAAATTATACAAATGCTATCGTTACCTGAAAAAAAAAACTAAAATTCATTTACCAATTAAGTTGTAGCTGTTTGGGTACGAAATTTGTGAATTGTATTTGTAACGGAAGGGGAAAAATTTAGATAAAATATTATTTGTTTTTCCTTCATTTTTCTTTTCCGCTCTAAGTTCATTGGACTCAAGCAGTGGATGGTAGATACCGACGGCATACAAAGTTTGGATCTCAATAAGAGTTCGTAAATCGCGTCTCCCGAGAGAGAGAGAGAGAGAGAGAGAGAGAGAGGCACTAGGCACAGTGAAGAGGACTGAACACTAGTTGCTTGAAAAGGAGATGGAAGAGTTGACTTTGGGTGATAAAGAGTGAAACTGTGAATTGGGATCCAGGATTTATTTTCAAGAAAGCTATTGAGTGAGTGAAGGGAACTATGACCACCGAAAAAAGAAGACAACCACAACAATGAACCTATGTTTTCAGAACCGGATCGGATAGCGACTCGGCCGAGGTCAGGATCAGGGGTCAATGGGTTCGACCGGGAGTCGATAGGGGATCGAACCGGATGACATCATAAATAAAAATTATTTAAAAATTAAAATATTATATATATAATATCTAATAATATATTGATATTAATAAAGGTATATCCATATATATTTGATGTTTCAAATATATTTAACAAGAAAATACAAAGAAATTAGAACAATCAAGTAGCAATTTATATTATTTAATAAATATTAACAAGTTTAGAATTAAAATTATGAATTTAATTGAAAAATAACATCAAATTTTAGGACAATATTTATAAAGTATCAAATATTTGAGGTATATCAATAAGTTTTAACAATTTAGGGGGTCAAAACATAATATTAAAAAGTTTGAATTTTTTTTAAAAAAATTACTGTTGAACCGGAAAAAACCGATTTTTTCCGGTCAAATCCGATTTTTGACCGGCTTTGGCCGAGTTTTAAATTTCCGGTTTTTTAATGTGACTCGGACCGGCTATCTGGCCGGTTCCCGATTCGACCGGCCGGTCCGATCCGAGTTTGAAAACAGAGCAATGAACCGCACACCCCTTCCAGTCTAGTCTTGGGCTCTATAAAACTTTATACTTACAATATATAGTAGTAGTTCATTCAACTGAAAGTTATTCCAAGTAGGGTAACGGGTAACCAGGCACCGGAGCAGCTGCTGCAAGACCAGCAAGCATGCAACCAGCTCCCATGAAGACTTACCAATATCTCATCCTCCTCCTCCTCCTAATTCTTCTTGTTCCCTCCTTTTCAGGTAAGCACTCATCATTATACATGTGCACATTATTTTTCACAAAAATCCCCCCAAGAATTCGAGTGTTTGGATAGAAAAAAATGCTGTAACATTTCTTTAATGGGATGCATGTGAGATAAAAAAATAAAAAAATGGATAGAAAATGTTTTGATTATGAAAATAAATAAAAAAATTTTTGCAACAAAACCACTATCCAAACAAGTTTTATAATAAATAAGTTCTGATCCACTTCTCTCTGCCCCGCCCAGCGCCCATCTTTCTTTTGCAAATTATTTCTGTTTACGTGTAGGAAGCTATGGAAGTGATGGAAACACGAAAGCTGTAAATCTGAAGATCAGCCCGCATTTCAAGGTACTGGTGATCATGATGATGCGTGAGTCTCATGACCCTCATGCATGCATGGTCGCATATATGTATATGATGGAATTATTTTTATGATGAAGCCAGATTAAAATATACATATGTATAATACATATGTATATTTTAATCTGGCTTCAATATACCTGCAACTATCGAGCTTAATAGATTGGTGTTACTTGTTTTTGCGGTCAACGCTGAGTAGTGATATAAGCAGGCAAGCCTTCGCCAGCCCACCGTGATTCTCAACCTCCAATTTCTTCTTCTTCCTTGTTTCTTTTAGACAAAAATAAATAAAGTGAAGAACAGTTATAGTTATTTTATTACTTACACCATTCTCAATAATCATCTTCATTCCGGAATACGCTATTAGTTAAGGGTTTTTGGGTCGCTTCCTGCATCTTTATAAGTATAGAATGTTAGACATAAGAAGCAGGATATTTAGTATGATTTGTAAATTAAAATTAAAAAATAAATTCTAAATTAACATACCTTGAGATATTGAAGACATTTTGGAGAAGAATTTCACAGCCTTTTTAGCAAGCCTTCCGATCACCAAGGTTGTAAACTGTAAACCTTTACTGCCTAGCCTTCTCTCACCTAACTCTCTCTTATGTTATTTTAGTGATGGGTAAAAATAACGTATGTCAGAGTGGTGAGAGGGACCAGGAGCCCTAGAATATTAATAGAGTCACAATCCCTCCCATCATAGGATACTGATAGACTCTAATATTCTTATCGTACTTTATTTGTTAATCATAATGATAAGTTACAGTTTAATAATTACTATAATTATCAGATAAAGTACCACAATAAATATCATATAATATGTCCACATATAACGAATACGAGACTCCCTACTTTCTCCGGTCATCTATTCTCATTAGAATTCTGTAATTAGTTATTCATACAGTTATTTATCCTTCTAATTAACGGGAATTATCTTAATAATATCATATGTGGTCATGTAGGCCACATAAATATTCTAACATAGAAGAGCATCATTAGAAGATTATATATATATATATATTAGAGAGTCTTCTGCAGGATAAGTAGACAGTAGTGTTTTCTAGACACTGCAGACCACCAGTAGGTAATTAAGGGGGATGACCGACTGATAAATGCTGCTACTGCTCCATATATATGACGATGATGTTGTGTTGTTGCAGGTGAGAAAACTTGGTGGTGTATATGTTCTTGATTACCATGAAGCTGGGCCCAATCCTTCACATGACCCTGGAAAAGGCAAAGGCGGCTCTAGGCCCTGAGGTCGGTCCAGTCGTCCAATCCAAACTTTTGGAGGTCCAAACTATATATATATATATATATATCTATGTGTGTACGATAATCCTTTGAGCAGCAATAAAATAAATTAGTAGTAGTACGTAAAAGTTTCAGAGAGTGGAAGGCAAGTAATACAAGCGGTTGCATTTATGAGTGAGTGAGTGTGTGTTTTTCTTTTTTAGATTGTTGCTGTTGTTGTAGTTAACTTTACTTAAATAAATTTTAATTAATTAATAAAATGGAATGTTGTAGTCTTCCTTGGTTGGTATTAAAATTAAAATGCGACTGTTGTGTTCTGCAACTATTGAATTGATTGACACTGACCAATGAATGCCACTCTTTTTATTACCATCAATTAATTAATTTAGCAAGAAAGAAATAGTTAGTAGTAGTAAGGGCCGTAGCAGTGGCCTGCCAGTAGTGGGTAAGAAAGTGGACGGCTCTGAAATCATCAACCCATTAAATTAAAGCCCATCCTACACCCAAATGCTCTCTAGTCTCTATTTGCATTCCCCCAGCCCGCCATTGCCAATTCTTTTGAAATAGTTTTTTTTACAGTAGTGTAATCTTTATCTATTTTTCAGATTCATAATATGTACTCTTCATAGTATAGTATGCGTGCATGTTTGACGATGTAATTTTTTACTACTAGTACATATTTTAATAAAAGTATGATGCTTTATATATAAAAAAAAAAATAAGTGCAAGGCGAACCGTATTTTATTATTTTCCCAATCACCTTCTCAATTAGGGGACTGTACTGTAGTGGCGTAATCAACAATAATGTATCATCCCTGTTCGCTATTCTACCACCATAAAGGCCAAAAAAGATACTACAGTAGTAAACATTCACGAAAGAGACTACTTGAAACATCTGTTTGTTGATTAATTAACGATAATAACTTATTATAAGTTCTAACAACCGGCAGGCATGATTAGATTCCGAAACCGATCCAGAAATTCATTATGTACGGAGTCCACTAAATAGTTGTCTATTAGCACATGCATCATCATCGATTCTTTCATCCATGGTCTAACCACCATAATTCTCATTCTCATGGGAGGTTCCTGAAATTATCCCTAATATTAAGGGTTAATTCCACTTTGTCCCCCCAAACTTTGGACGATTACCTATTTTAGTCCCTAAACTTTAAAATGGAACACTTAAATTCCTAAACTTATAAATACCTCCCACTTAAGTCCCTAAACTTATAAAATGGGACACTTAAATCGCTAAACCCTTATAAAATGGGACATTTCGACCACCAACGGCATTCAGGATTTGTTAACAATTTTCCTTAAATGGAAGGTATCTATAAGTTTAGGGACTTAAATGCCCCATTTTGAAGTTTAGGGACTGAAATGGGTAATCGTCCAAAGTTTGGAGGGATAAAATGGTATTAACCCTAATATTTGGTTGAAGTCTATTCAGCAGCATGAGAAAGACCGCCTCAAATTCCTTATGTCGCTGAAAGTTACGTGTGCGCGCGCGCGTGTATATAAGAAAAAAAAAATTAGAACTCATAACCTACAAATAATAAAATGCGAGACTTGAAACAAATATATCTAATATTAGACCGTTGACAGGATTATTGTGAAGATTAAGGGCCTTGATTATTGTTTCGAAACCACCATAGAAATAAAAAGGTTAAATTGTAGATAAAAAGATCTTATATCTACCTGAAAAAAGATCTTAGATGTTAAGAAATTTAAGAAAAAACTTGAATGGTTAAGAAGTTACACCCCTGGGCCTGGATGTGTAGTTTCCTACTTTTGATTAGTGCTGATCAATCAAGTTAAGCCCGATCAATTTATTCTTTTGTCGTAACCAAAAAAGAATTGTCATATGTTTTTGTCAAAAGGACGAGGGAAAAAAGGCCGCGGGCAAAAGAAAATGAAAAATGGACTTGGGTGGAATTCGATGAAGCTTCTTCCGACGACAACTAACGGAAAAACACAGAGGGACAGTTTCCGAGTCACGACTCAGAACTGAAACCCCATGAGAGTCTACGTTTGGCTTTTGACCACAGTCTCCATTGAGCCGTAGGATTGGGATACGTCAGCACCATTTCGATATGATATCCAACGCGTCCCCGAGCTTGCGCTCCTCACAAGGAAAGAATCAACGCTTTAATCCGTGCAATCATACATCATCATCATGCTCAAGGTTTGTAAAATCGGGATCCTACGTAGGATCGATTTTAGTTTCACAGGATCGGATCGTAGGATGGGATCGTAGAATCGTAAGATCCTACCAAAAGCTCTTAATTGCAATTAAAGGTTGCAATTCTTTGATAAATTACAAATATACCACAAATATTTTCATTTATTTGCAAAATGGAGCTCCGTATTTCACAAATTTACAAAAAAATGTAGGATCGTACGATCCTACGATCCTACGATCCTACACGATCCTGCACGATCCTGTTACGATTCTATGCGATCCTGCAAAAATTAATATGATTTGCGACTCTGCATACGATCCGGATCGATTTTGGTTACCCGGATCGTAGGATCGTACGATCCTACGATCCGGATCGCGATTTTGACAACTATGATCATGCTCTCTCAACTTCACTACCCTCAATTGTCAACAAATCCCAATACAGGTTAATTGCAATCACCTCTCATGAATTTTGGTACAATTACAAAGACCTCATTCCTAATTTTTAGAATTCCCCAACTAACTCCTACTAGCCTTTTTTTTTCTTCTTTTTTAAGTCCTTTGCTCAAATTATTTTTCTTGAGCTACACAATCTTCTTCCAAGTAACCCATCCGAGCTAACTTTTACCCATAAATTGAAAGCATTTTTTTTTCTCAAGAAGACAAGTTTCTTGTCCAAATAATTGGGAAGAGTTAGTCATGCAGTTTATGATATTGGTGAGAAAATAAGTACTTTCAATCTGATACTAAAATTAAATTGTTAATTAAATTAACAAAAATATGCTACAAATTAAGGGCCATCACATAATGACTTTGCTTGAAAATTATATGCTTCTTATATACATGTATGGTACTGTATTTAACTTGTTGATTAAAAACGAAAAAAATAGACAAATGATATATATATATATATATAACTCACTTCTCTCTACTAAAGAAGCAAGCAGTTGGGCCATATTTAAGATACAAGGAGGAATGCCTAGACATAGGATAGATAGAAGATGATAAGAGAAAAAATCAAAAAGCATTTTTTTGTTTTTTTAAAGAGGTGTCGTGTTTAATAGGTGAATGACGTTTGGAGAATGGCTAACTAGAACAAATCAGTAGACTTTACTAGGTCAAGAATTAAAGTTATTTTGTTACTGTTGACAGCCAAACTTTCAAAAAATTAGAGAATTTGTCACATAATTGGTGTCATGGTGGTGCAATAAGCATTATAATACAAAATTAAAAGACATTTAATGGACTTAAAAAGCAACAAATATGAATGAGTGAAATTTAATTTTTTAGACAATACTAGAATTTGTTATTATCATCCTTCAATTGAGTATTTAAACATCAAATTACCCGAAAATAAAGAAGAGGCTGCTTTGACCTAGTTTTGGAATACTGCACTTCCATTTTTTTTTAACATGCCGTTGGCTAATATACGACTATAATTGGGTTGGCCTCTGTTAATTTTGCAAACACAAGGGAGATTTCTCCAATTATAATCAAAGAATTGTCCTGTTTACCAAATAAAAGAAAAAATTGTCCTGACTACAATCAGTCTGTCACCACCTAACTGGCTGCTCCAACCATGTCATCAAGACAATAGACCCCATTCTCACCACCGGGCCGCACTTTACCTGGACGCCTCTTAATCCACCCCAATCCACTGCATACATAATTATTATTCCTTCCTTCCTTCTTTCCTTTCTCTGATCCTTTCCTCGCTCGCCAGTCACCACCGCTTTCTCTCTCTCTTCTCAGTTCTCAGTCGCAACCAACAAAAACAAAATGGTAGCCCGTTTCAATCCCCCATCCTTACTTTTAATGCCATTTAATTAACTCCTAATCCATTTTTATTCACTCTAATCCCCTTCCTTCTTCGTTACTCTCCCACTACATAAACACCCATTGTCAATAAACCGCAGCCGGTTAGTTTCTCTAATAATTGTTCACATTTTTGCTGGACAATTTTTACAATGCCGGGGTTAGTATCGGTAAAAACGCCACCGGAAGCTCCGCCTCTAAGAATCATGGTACCCCAGGATAGCAACGGACAGACCCGACCCGTCCCAGAGAGATCCGAACCAGGAAGTGTCAAGACCAACACTCCGGCCCAACGCAGACCTCCCTCCCCCTCCCCCTCTACTTCGCGAGCTAAGCCGTCTCCGGATCGGAGCTCCGGAAAGAAGAAATCGCCGCCGGAAAAGACTGTCATAGACGAGACTTCACTTGATAATCCGGATCTCGGTCCGTTTCTGTTGAAGCTCGCTCGCGACACGATTGCTTCCGGTGAAGGTCCGACCAAGGCCTTGGACTACGCCTTGCGAGCTGCCAAGTCGTTCGAGAAGTGCGCGGTTGGCGGCGAGCCCAGTTTGGATCTGGCCATGAGCTTGCATGTCGTGGCGGCGATCTATTGCAGCTTAGGGAAGTTTGAGGAGGCGATTCCGGTTCTGGAGAGAGCTATTAGAGTTCCGGAGGCCAGTAGAGGTGCAGATCATTCCCTGGCGGCGTTCTCTGGGTATATGCAGCTGGGAGACACGCATTCGATGCTCGGACAACTGGATCGCTCGATTGACTGTTATAAGGAAGGCTTGAAAATTCAAATGGAAGCACTAGGAGAAACGGATCCCAGAGTTGCTGAGACTTGCCGGTAATTTTTTTCTTAAAAGAATTCATGTACCAACTCCTGCTAGTTATTATTGCAATGTGATTACTAATTATGTTGTATTTTATCTGTTGAGTATTATTGCATTCGATCACAGTAAATGTGAAATGCTGAAAGATTATGACAATGTTTTGGGAATTTTATTTTGCTCTGAATCGATGATTGTTGAGAAAATTTAGGAACCTGCCACGGACATTGATTTTTAACCTCTTAGAAAGGAAGTTTTGAAGTTTCTGGGTGTATTTTTTTATTTTTTGCAATTCGGAATATCTGGCATTCTTTGGAGCCAGAGTGGACTAATTTGACTTGATCGCTGAAGAGCAAATTTATTCTCGGCTGACAATTGGAATTTGGTAAGATTGGGTACTGTGTTTTCATCGGTATAAAATAAACCTTGTCCCATTGCTGAACCTTCTAGTTTTAGTACATTTTTGGTGGTTGAGAATATAGCATTTTGGTAATGTTGGATATGAGAGTGTGCTTGTACAAGGACACGTTATTAAAAGAGGTTTGTTTACCTAACTTGAAGTTCCAAAACCATCGTGTCTCTTTTTTTGTCACTCGCAACCGGGAAACTTCGATTGAAAGTAAAAGAAAGAAAAAGAATGTGCACTACCAAAACTTTGAAGAACGGGGATTATGAAATATCTGGAAACAAGGAAAAATATTTTTTCTTCTATGTTCAATCAATAAAACGTGATTAATTGCACCGCTATAAGTTATATACCCTAAATGATATTTCCTTATGGTCAATTATTTGTCATTAATGCACTCTATGTCTTTCCACTAACCCTTACGTGTATAACAATTAACTTTTGTGCATCATAAATAACTTTTGTTTATTTATTTTATTCATGGAGATGAGATATGTTTTGCTGGTGCTATATATTTTCGATTAGCACAGGTATTTAGCTGAGGCCTATGTTCAAGCAATGCAATTCGATGAAGCCGAGAATTTGTGCAAGAAAACCCTTGAAATTCACCGGGTGCACAGTCCACCTGCTTCTCTAGAAGAGGCTGCTGATCGTCGGTTGATGGCTCTCATATGTGAGGCTAAAGGAGATTATGAAGCAGCTCTTGAACATCTTGTACTTGCTAGCATGGCAATGATTGCCAATGGACAAGAAAATGAGGTTGCAGCTATTGATGTTAGCATTGGCAACATCTACTTGTCCCTATCTCGGTTTGATGAGGCTGTCTTCTCCTACCAGAAGGCACTAACTGTCTTCAAGTCATCCAAGGGTGACAACCACCCCTTAGTTGCCTCTGTTTTTGTGAGGCTAGCTGATTTATACTACAAGACTGGGAAATTGCGGGAGTCCAGGTCCTATTGTGAGAATGCTCTTAGAATATATGGAAAACCTGTTCCAGGTACCACTGCAGAAGAGATTGCAAGTGGGATGACAGAAGTTTCTGCCATTTACGAATTATTCAATGAACCTGAGGAAGCACTAAAATTATTGCAGAAGGCAATGAAATTACTGGAGGACAAACCGGGGCAGCAAAGTACAATTGCTGGAATAGAAGCACGGATGGGTGTAATGTTATACATGATTGGACGATATGAAGAAGCTCGGAGCTCTTTTGAGAGTGCTGTAGTAAAACTAAGAGGCAGTGGTGAGAGGAAATCGGCCTTCTTTGGTGTGGTCTTAAACCAAATGGGTTTGGCTTGTGTACAGTTGTTTAGAATTGATGAGGCTGCTGAGTTGTTTGAAGAAGCAAGGGAGATACTTGAACAGGAGGTCGGCCCCTGTCATCAAGATACGCTTGGTGTCTATAGCAATCTTGCAGCAACTTATGATGCTATGGGAAGGTAATATTTTGTTTTCAAGTTTTTGAAAGATATTCTTTTTTATGATGTCTTGTATCAAATTTCTGTTAAAAATGAATCATATTATGCTTGGCGCTATGACCTAGGTTCATATTACTGCCTTTATAGCCAATTGCTCTTGGTACAGGATTATCGAAACAAGGTTGTTTGTTGTTGGGATAGGTGATTAGCTATTGACAATGGGATGACGCTCGGGTTCTGAATTGGGTGGATATAAAATGCTTCTCTATCCAGGATTTGATGTAGGCAGTAGCTATGGGATTTGTCCAATGAAATGAATCACTTTTGCATATGAATTGCTAATTTATAATATACCCAAATTGCAGCATGAGAAAAATTTCTGCTTCTGGAGCTTTATGTGCACTCAGTTCTTCAATTAGACTTGTATAGTGGAAGGCTGATTATACATCTGATGTAAAAGTGCACCCATTCTCTGTAAGATAACTTGTGACCCAATTTAATACTTCAATTCTGAAATTCTGGATTTGGTCTTGTTTCTTTTTGCTTCTGCTTAAAACATCAACTAATCCCTGCCAAGATTTAGGATCATTAAATGCGTAACTGGTGCATTAAGTCATTTGCCAGCTATCCATGTGGATAATTGTAGAATTAGTAACTAGTACTAGAAACTGCTGAACTCCTCCTTGCATCTGTTTGGCCCGAACTTACCTACATTCTGGGTTTTCATCGTAGGGCTTCTCTAATAATTTTTTCTGAAACTTGCAGAGTTGAAGATGCAATTGAGATCCTTGAGTATGTTCTGAAATTGAGAGAAGAGAAACTTGGCACAGCAAATCCTGATTTTGATGATGAAAAGAAGCGGCTAGCTGAGCTTTTGAAAGAAGCAGGCAGGTCCCGAAACAAAAAGGCCAAATCGCTTGAAAATCTGATTGACCCCAACGCTAAAAGGACGAGGAAAGAGACATCGAAGAAATGGTCCCCCTTTGGGTTTAGAAGTTGATAATGCATTTTTTTGCCTCTTCTATTCCGTCTGATATCTCACACATGCCTATCTTGTAACATAGGAATCGTGTATAGAGTTCTTTTATGATTTGGTGAGGCTTCCCTTTTTCTTTTTTTTTATTAACTCCCACCCCCTTGCCCCCCGGCCTCTGAATTGCCACTGGTTTTAATTCTGTTCAGTTTCTTATCTCTTTGGTATGCTGAGCGTGGATGGAAATTTATTTTTAGTTTGGTCTTTTCCATTCTATTTTGCGTCTGTTTATTTTAAATCTGCTAATAACCCTTTTGACTCCGTAAATTTATAGATGTGGCTGGTTCTCTATATATAATTGCACGCCTTATAATGCTATGGACTTTAGATCAAGGCTCTGTAACAAATTTGTACGTGGTTAGGTCCAGTAGGTACGTGTATAGTATGTGGCTTTAGGCTTGAAGAAGTGAAGTCTTTCAGTCGTGATGTGAGTTCCAATTCAATGAAGCTTCCATCTGCATTTCAGTGGCAAAAAGACTCAAAACTTCTCCTTTTAATGCTACAATCATGTATACTCTCAGATTCGTCCACGATGTGGGTGGGTTCATACTGGTTCTTGGTCATTTTAGTTTGGCAAGAGGGACGCCTCACGAATCATACATAAAAACATTTTCAATTGGTCCAAAGGGTAAATGCCTCGGATCTGTAGCAATAGTAACGGGACGCATTTCCATCCCGCGTCAGCATTTAGGAGGAATTGGTAAGCCTCATCCCCACCACCTCTGGAGAGCAATGGGCACGAGAATTGTAAGCCGGACAGGGGTTTTAGTTGCTTGGGCCTCTTTTAACTGCTTATCGGCAGGAGACACTAGGGCCGGAGAAGTTTTAAGCTCTGGATTTCGCAACTGCATGATATTTTCAGCCTTTTCAGGAACAAGTTCCCTGAAAGAGAAAGTCGTGTCAGGGTTTCTCTTTCTGTTTTCGTTTTTAATTTTCTTTTTGTCTTTTAATGCAGGACAAAGGTCAAATTCGTGCATGATTATATACCATCACATGCACCAGTTTTTTCGTAAAGGGAGGCAGGCAGCAAAAGTAAAAGAAGATACCGGCCAGAATCCAGATGCAACCCTCTTTCTCCTTTGCACTTTCCAGGCCTTACCATCCCTCTGCTCGCTTGCCAAAGCCAAACCAGGAAATAACAGCAGCAGATGTGGCTTATGAACGTCAATACAGAGATGATCTATACTTGGTAGTATTACACGTTGCCACGAGTTTCCCAAAGCGCACGAGATTGAGTCGTACGTGCTTTGGCGTGAAGTGAACTGTGAAAGCTTGCATATGTGTCGATGGAGGGGTGGGATGAAACTCAATTCCCAATTTCCCATGTCATATGGTACCATCCTTTTATCCGTGAATAGACGTTTCCTCTTTTCTACAGATACAATAATATCGATGGCGAATAAGAACAGCTGCCTTGAACAGGATGCGCGGTTAAAATTTTCTCTACGACTGCGACGAAGAAGTAATTTTGTCCGTGATTCAAAGCTGCAAATTCGTCCTCGCACTCATTAAAGTCCTCTTTGTACACACACAATACTCCAGGGATGGTACTGAGTTACTGAATCATGGGATTTCCTATCTGCACGCAGATCAGTTCCTGTTCCTCAGATGGTGTGCAGGTTGTTGTGATGGCAACTGCCCAAAAAAAATAAAATCAAGATTAGGATAATGGATTCTTTTCTTATCTTGTTTCTGATTAAAATGACGGTTATTTTTCTTTTTTAATGCCAAAAGAGCCTTGTAAAGGGTATCAGAGTTTTAATGAGACGAGCAGACTGCTCCTTAAAAACACTTGCTCACTTTCTTGTGTGGTTCTCACTTATCAAAAGGATGTTATACACTATGTTAAAGAACAAAAAAAAAAGATCGAAGGGACTAGTTGCTGTGGATGGATGGATGGATCGTGCTGTGTATCTTTGAAGCATATGGATCTATCGGGTTGCATGTCCTGATCAGATATTTGGCAATGGAAGGGAGGGTGACAGGAATTCAACTCAAAATGTATTATTATTATCCATGTTTTTTGCTAAAATTAATGGCCAAGATTTGGCAGTAGCAATAATGAGAGTCCTTTTCAGAATTCAATATCTGGGGACGATGATCAGTTCCTTAACAAGACAAGTATGTCCTCGTACAGGAAAAACAGTTGACAGAAATCTGATTTTATCTACCTTGACATCACTAGGTGAGGTCATGTTTATTAGTAACGTTTAGCGCTAATTACCCACCAACCATGTTTTAGGCTGCTAGCTAGCTAGGAGGGTCCATTCCTAATTATTGAATTAATGGAGCTCCTCCATAATGACCAACGATGAATGTTAACAATGTAGGTAGCCCAAGTTATACATTTATACATAGCTATGTATATATATATATGTGTGTGTATATATAGCTAATTAAGGAGAAGCAAGCAAGAAATGTATGTCTTTCGTCTTACTTTTTCATCACGTTCTAACAATGACCAACCAGTCATACGATCATCTCATCTAGTCCCAGTGCGCAGGCAGCGGCAGCACCACGACGCTCCCCCTCCCTCCTCTTCCTCTATTCCATTTCCACCCAAAGAAGATAGCCAGTAATTAATGACAATGGACGAGAAGAAACTTTTTTCATGCAGGAAAGGAATCATGGATCGTCAACTAACTCACGACTTAATATTATGTAGATTTGGATGGAATTGTTAGCTTCAAATTAGAGGGACAATAGATCAATGGGCGATAGGCAAGATTCGTAGGCAGCAGCGTATGCATGACCTAATTGGTGCAGAGAATATTGGTACGAGTTTTATTGATAGTGTAACAACCAATGAAAAATAACAGCCAAATAAATCTTTACAGGCAAAAGCTGCCTTGCAGTTACCAGTAACAACTACACGAATATGCTCTTTTGAGTATGGGAAGGGAACGCAACAAATTTCTTGCATGTTACTTACATCTCTTCTTTTTTCTTTTTTCTTTTTTTTTTTGGGTTGGGGGGGTAAAGCTTAGTTGCATGCCCACTACCCCCGGGTGTGGGTAGATGGCTCGGACCTTGAAGGCAGTGCCACAATGTGTATCATCTCTCTCTCTCTCGCTCATCATTTATCTCTCTAAAGTTTCCATGTGTGATTCGGAGTATCACTAACCGATACATGTCATACCCCTCTGTGTGTGTGTGTGTGTGTGTGTATAAGTGTATTGCCTGCTGCTTTTGTGATAAAATTTCATTCATTCATTCCCATTTCGATTTTCGATTTTCGATTTTCGCCGCCTATATATTTACTTACCACATACCACCTCCAGCTTGCCCCATTTCTATCTTTTGCTCATAAGGATCATCCCTTCTCCCTCCCTCTCTCTCTCTCTCACACACACACGCTCACACACTTTCCACCATTCTTTTTCTTCGCTGTGTCTTGGTGGTTTCTGCTTAGCAGTCATGGTTTCCGGTGATATTGCTCGCACTGTGGTTGGTATTATAGGTAATTTCTTCGCTGCTAATTAATAATTACTAGTGTAAGTTTCTTTGTTGATGGCCATAGCCAAATTAATTTTAGATTCTTTCCTGTTTGTTTCTGTATATGTGTATGTATGCACATGCAACCGTACATGGCAACTAGCCGTACTTTTTTATCACATGCAAAAAAATTTCCCCCTTCAGGCAACTAATTATCTGAGTTTGATTCTTCCATCTCTTTCAGGAAACGTCATTGCACTCATCTTGTTCTTATCACCGGTGTAAGCAAAGCTCCATCCATTCCGCAAACTTCTTAGTGGAACGCTTCTTCTTCTTCTTTTTTGTTTTTTGGGTTGGGGGTTTTGTGGGGGTGGGGTTTATCATAATTAGTAGAGTATATTTTTCTCTTTTCCTGGTAAAAGAAAACAATAGGTTTAATCCCATCTCGACGATCTGCCGCCGAACTTCTGGTTCTCCCCCCGCCGAATAATTGATTTTTGGATTCAACTCTGTTTATTGAAATGCGGAAGCTAGACACTAAATGGAGTACTAAATAATAGTACCAGCAGTAATAATATTTATCCTTGTTTATTTTCCAGTTCCACTACTAAAATGTCTTTGTCAAGTTCAAAATACACAAGGAATTGCTTGTTTCTTCCGATCCATTTCTCTATCTCTCTCTCTCTCTCTCTCTCTCTCTCTATATATATATATATATATTCTCTATCATAAAACCCACGTTCCAAGGATTGAGTTAATGAACTTGGTTTTGATGATCAGGCCAACGTTTGTCCGGATATGCAAGAAGAAATCAGTGGAGCAGTACTCGGCAGTGCCGTACCTAGCAACATTTATCAACTGCGCTTTATGGGTGTTGTACGGGCTGCCCATGGTGCACCCAAACAGCACCCTAGTGGTCACCATTAACGGCACCGGATTTGTGATCGAGGTGGTGTTCTTGCTTCTCTTCATCGCCTACTCCGACCCGAAGAAGAGGCTCAAGGTGGTGGTGATAGTGGTGGTGGAGTCCTTGTCCGTGGCGGTTCTGGCCCTCCTCGTTCTTACTTTGGCCCATACTACCAAGCTCCGGTCTGCAATTGTGGGCAGTATTTGCATGGCCGGCAACATCATGATGTATGCTTCTCCATTAGCCGTCATGGTTCGTCATTCTACATCCATCCATCTCCTGCTGCTTGCACTTTAATTTGCATTCTCATTATTATTAGTATTATTTTTTTAGTTTAATTAGGATCATCATACCTTCCGGTATTACTTACATTATCCTTGTCTATGGTGATTCATTTTTGTAGTACGTTAATCCAACACAAACATCTCCTTTTTGGGGAGACAAAATTGACGTCCTCTAGCTTGATGAACTCTCTTTAATATGCCAATTTCTGAAAACTTAAAATGGGGCCTGGCTAATCTTTGTTTTGGACAGGACAGTTTTTTTTTTTAAAAAAGAAATCTGTATTTTGATACTTATACTGAATTTTTTGGACCCTGAGAGCGAACCTGACCCTAAATCCTACTGTAACTTACTTGATCAAAAGACTTCTCACTCACAAGAATTGAAACGTCAACTTTTGCTATGCAATCAATCGTATTTGGGAAGTACTGTACTTCAACTTGATCATAGTTGTTATTCTTTTGGTTCTGCAGAAACTGGTGATCACCACAAAGAGCGTGGAGTTCATGCCTTTTTTCCTGTCTCTGGCTTCATTCGCCAATGGGATTAGCTGGACGGCATATGCCCTCATCCGTTTTGATCCCTTCATTGCAGTATTTACTTCTTTTAACTCTCTTGAATTGTGTGCATGTTCTTCAACTACTAATGCTAGTCCATTTGCCTGCCAAATTCCATTAGGGGGGCTGTAGGTATAAAGCAAAATTTGTAAGATCTGCCTTAGTCTGTGCATGTTTTGCATTATGGTACAACTTCAATTTACTCCGCCGCCTATTTCCGGCCTAGAGGGGGGAAAAAATTTTTTTAAAAAAATAAATAAAAATAAAAAAGAAGAAAGAAAAGCGAATTAATAATCATGGGCCGTTAACTGTCTTCTTTTTAAGTAGTTGCCTTTTTGAAAATGTCAGGCTCCTAATGGGATGGGATCACTACTTGGGCTGGCCCAGTTAATACTCTACGCAACCTTCTACAAATCAACAAAGAGACAGCTTGCTGAAAGGAAAGCTAAAGGAGAAGTGGGCTTGACAGAGAAGGCCGCTAATGGACACACCAAAAGTACAACCATTGTTGCTATTGATGGTTCACGTCCTTCTGAGTCTGAGGCTCTAGATGTTTGACAAAGAGACGCATTAGGAGGAGAATCTCCAGAATGGCACGAGTCAACTCAAATAACACAGCAGACTTCCCAGCCCAGCTTAGGAAACGCAGACGGACGCATTGGGTGGCCGTTCCCTTGCCTAGCATTAGCACAGTTGGCTGACTTCCACCGTCCTCCTCCGCTTCAACGTCTGTTCTCAGTTTCTCAGACCACACTTCTTTTTGATTTTGATCTGAGCAATTCACACTTGGTCATGCATTACTTCCAAAACATGCTCCCAAAGTCTCTTCGCTTGTTTTTTATTTTTATTTTTTTTCGTTCTCTTCTTTGGAGGAGGCGTGGTTCTAGGCTTATTTTCAAGTTTTTGAGGGAGGACTTTGTTCAAACTTGGCTTCTGCTTGGATGTGACTTGTTCAAACATTCTGCTTCCGCATAAAAAATGGGTTCTTCACTTTTTATTAGTAGTAGTATTTAACTAGCGATTTCTCCATCTTATCATAATTTCCACCTGCTACGAGAAAGTCTATCCAATAGGTGGGGTGTTTGTGTTTCCGTTCACAATGACATTCCAAATTTCCAAATCAATCAGCTGTAATCTGTATGTACAGGTAATAAACAAGAAGACAAAATATTCTCCTAATGGGAAAATTTCTTATTATCTACGAGATGCTAGCATGGCAACACCAAGATTTACACTTGCACTTAAAAAAAAAAAAAAAGAAATATATCCTACCACTGGAAAGAATTTCTAGGAGCTTTACCTATGTTACACCTAAGCAATCCTCTGCACTATGCCGAGCTCTCGCAGGAACTCCCGAGTAGGGGCATTAGGTCATGAACCACGAGTCTGATTAAATTGCTGGCTGCTGATATCGAAACATCAGCACACTCCTGCAGGTCAGCATCGCATGCTATAAGAACCCACTCGTTATCGTCATCTAGATACTTGATTTCAAAAGTTCCGAGCTCCAGCTTCAGCCTCTTGGCGATTTCCTCCTTTAACCTGTCAATACCAGAATCCAAAGGGAGACGAAATCTAATGATATCTTCCCTATATGTTGCTTTTATCGTAATGGTTTTCAACTCAAGCTTAGCTGAAAAACCTGGCATTCTTTCAGTGGCAACTGCTGTGGATTCTTTAGGGATTGCATCAGAACATGGCGGATCGTTCCAACTGTACTCTGGCACGCGTTCATCAAACAGGGCCTCAGCAGCTGAACAGAGCTTTTGTAGATCATGTGAACTTCCTGCATCCTCAATTAGCATCCCTCCAAATGGCTCTTGGGGTTCTACACTCACAAAAGCATCTGCTGAGAAGCCAGCAGACAAATTGATTTCACCCATTGGTTGACATGTAAATCCCACTGAGCCCCCTACTCTCATGTTCTGTTCAAGTGATGGTGAAACCACCAGTTCATTAAGAGGGGAGGAGCCATTTCTGATGCAGGGGCTACCTTGGCACGAGCCATGTGAAGTAGGAGTCCCTGCGCTTTCCTCCCTTGACCCACCTCCAATTTTGGACCTGTGTGAGCCTTCACCTGGCAGAAACCCATCTTCTCCTATTCTGCCACCTGGCAATTCATTTGAGGTTTCTGCCTTCTCATCATGCTCGAATCCATTAGGCAGAGAAGATTCATTCTTATCCCCAGGAAAATCATGAGATGGTGCAGACCCAGGATGGCCTAGTTGATGAGGTTCGCTCGAACTGGATGGCCGACAAGCGGAACCAACTGCAACAGGAAGTGATGATGTAGCCAAAGAAGTCAAAGTAAATGCACCTTCAGCACCTTGTACAGATTCAATCACACGCTTAAGCTTTGAAAGAGAGCGATTTACTTTGTTTATCTTGCGAGATGGCCACCTAGAAATGCCATGCTGCCTACATATGCGCTTCATTGTAGTGGGGCACACTGCAAAAAGTTAATATTGATGTCAGCAATTCATTTTTAAGCAGCAAATTTAATTCAGCTTCCTGCAGGAACTCAAAGTGTCAGGAAAAAACGTTCGTGGAAGAGGGAAGAAATTTCTACTGGGCACTGTGGGCAACAGAAAGTTAAGACTGAATTAACTTACCACCAAGACTCTTTGCTGCATCCTTAAGACTACCAGCAAAATATTGTTGCAGAACGTCTAAGCTAATTGTTTTCTCTGCCTTCCCACGTTTCCTCTCTGTTTTCTTGCCCGTGTCTTTATTCTCAGCAATAGACACAGCATTCTGGACTCGAGCTGCACCACTCCCATGTGCCACATCATTTGCACAATTGTCACCCAATGTTGGTCGCTGCAATTCGATGGAATCAAGCTGCAGCATCTCTGGAACAGTTAAGGCGGTAGATGTTGTTGCAGGTTTTGATGCTTGAAATAGTTTAGGTCTTGAATCAAGCTTCTCACCCACCAATGATTTAACAATGTCAACGGATCTCCAATCCTGTTGAAGTTCATTTCCAGAAGCAATTCTAAGACTCCCTAGATGCTGTTTCATTGTCACTAAGAGTGAATCCAACAAAGCCCTTTGCCCTGTATGGTCTCTGATGCTAGGTGGCAGAAAAAACTCTAGGACATAATCATCATCTCCAGTGTGAGTGCTTCGTAAGCAGATAGCAAAGCAACTATTTAAACCAAACATGCGTGCGTAATGCACCAAAGGGTACTCAGTTTTGCAAAATAGAGTGACATCTTCGCAAAAGCACAGGTTGTGGGAAGCAAATGCCCTCCCAGCAACACCCTGCCCCTTCTGCAAGTGGTGCTCGGCACAGGCCTCACGGAAACCCCATATATGAGCATCCACCACATAAAATGCTACGTCAGTCGTCGACATGCAGATTTGTCCCATGCAACTTCCATCAAAACTACTGCAGGTCTTCCTTAAACCCCCACCATTTGCTAGGACACTCCGATGCCTGCACGGAACCCATGTCTGAGCTAAAGGTAATTTGTGAGTCTCACATATCTCCGTTAGTATCCCCAATATTTCAGTCAGCGCATTTTGCCGATCCTCATTGCATACCTGGTTTAAAAGATTACTGACTAGGTATTTGTCAACAAACCAAAAAGTAATTACTGGTTCTAAGATCTTCAACTTTACAGATGCTCTTACCTGTATGATTGGTTGATCCAGTACCTCCGAACTTTTCAAGTTAACAGCCTGCAGAAAAAATGAAAGTGTTTACCATACGAACCTCAAAACACCAATGACATGACCAATACAGAGTCTGTAGCTGTAGTAACCTTAACCCTGGGCCAAATGAACAAGAATTCAACTCTCTAGACAGCTAAAGAAAAGGTTTATGGCCATGTTAGTGAAAGCAGAACAGCTAGAAGTGACAAAATACTTTGGAGAATGAGATGAAGTCACAGATCATGGAGAAATGTCCAATTAGAAGCAGAAAATTCCAGCAACAGCTTTTGAGAGGTAATTCAACTCAAGCAAGATCATGTTAGTTCATTTTTGGGACATAAAGTCTGGACGTATCATAATCAAAACATAATTATATTGTCAGAAATACCACATATCTTGAATCACAAAGCATAACAATAGTTATCTCAAACATCCAAACAAGAGATTTATTTGAATTAACACTTCAGTAGTTAATGAACAAAATGCATCTCAAAGAATATGTTGCAGGAGGAGCACAGAGGATCTCTGCATGCAACATCAACCTATTACTTGCCAGCACCATATTAATAACTATCATACAGGAATGCTCTGCAAATGGTTCACAAAAGTAACCAAGCACTAGGTTTGAGAAATAATGAAGCAGGGCTTATCCAAAGCAAAATGACATTTTCACCCAACATAAAACAACCAAAACTGTGGTCAATAAGTCTGACTGGGCTAGATCAACAGAACAAATTACAAATTTGAAAAATTAATAACTAAGCAGACAAGTGACTGAAAACAAGTTTTTTAAAACATTCTGTGCTCGGTAATGAACGAATACTGAGATGCTTTATATCTGAGTTTGGGAGGTTTGCAGAACCAACCTCAAGTGCTTTGCATACTTTATCAACCTCAGGAGCATAATTAATCTTCTGGGAGGTCATTATGAGCTCGAGTACACCAACACAGTTTTGACCAGAAGGCTCAAATACTGGCAGGGCCAAAGTCCCTCGAACATTATAATGAAGAGCATGGTCAAGGCGTGTATACTCTTTGCTTGAATAATACTGCACATTTGGGGTCCATTCTGGCAATTTTTGCCGGAATACGCGACCAGGCAATCCAAGATCTCCATCAGTCTCCCCGTCAACTGAAAACATATACATTGCAGAGACCATCCTATACTGGTAAAGCCCATTAGTCTTCGGGTCAAGAACAAATGGCTGTCCTGAAGTTGTGAGTACACAGCGACCACCATTCTTCACAGGCACCCAGACCTGCGCCAAGACATGCTGTTCAGTCGAATCTTTGAGGAATCTGAGAGCCTGCGTCATTTTCTCCTTTATTGTACAATAACCATCTGGATAATCCAATGGAGTCAATTCCAAAGTTGATGAAGGCGGCTTTCTTTTATCAGCATTCCCGCATATGTTTTCTGTTATCAAATCAGTATTACCTGTGTCCATTTACTATACCCAAATCAAATCTTTCACAAAAGATACTGTTCCAAAAGACTGGAACCAATAAATCAATGACGCCAACATTCTCAACAACACAAAGGCTTCTACCACATCAATTTCCAAAGAATATTGTTAAAGATTTTGAACCACTCCCGTCAGTGCCAATTGGCTTTTAAGTTGGAAACACGATTCTTTCACAAAAGGACCAACATCCAATCATAGATATGAGTGCCATTGGAAGAAATAAAAATGCAGAAACAAAGGACGAGGAAACAGAAAGGGTCCAGCCTCACTCACAATCACAAGCACGGTTTACCCAGAGAACAGCTCAAAATTGTCGAAAATGTCTGATTTTTTTTTTCTTAATTTCCCTATTAAATGTTTATTCAGAAGAAGTAATAGCTTAACTAAAATGTAACTAAATTTATCTGAAAACACGTCAAAAAACTTCATGGACTTGGATACCCTATAAAAGCGATCACTTTCTCCATCTAGCTCAAACAGGAGAAGAAAAAGGAAAAAGACAACGCTTTTCTTTCTCCCTTCGTTTCAGTGCTAAAACAAATCAGGGGGATGGGAAGAAAAGTAGTGAAATTGAAGCAGAGTCATGGGAACCCAGGAGACATATCAGCTTGGACAACTGAAAATTAAACCAGTATATATACTACACACAGGTAACAATCAAGAGCTGAGAAGTGAAGCTTACAAGGGAGGATTTTGGAGAAGTCAGAAAGGGGAGCTGTATTCACGGGTGCTTTATCCTCATTATTATTACTGCCATCTGAAAAGGCCCAGAGGGGAGAAGAAGGGTGGTCGGAAGTGGAGAGTAGAAACGGGGAAGCAGAGGAGGAAGCGACAGCTGAGAAGAAGTTATCAAAGGACCAGCAAGCATCAAAATCGAGATCAAGATCCATGATTAAAGAATCTCTGTCGGGCGGCTGAGCAGGGGAAGTCAAAAGCCCCTCCGACTTCTTGTGCCGGGCAATATTCTTATCTGGTTCTTCTGGCTCACCCATTTCTCCTTTTTTGTCCTTTAACTTAAATGTTCTTTTTTGTTTCTTCCCGGGCGATTACAGGCAGAGAAGGGAAGGGGAAGGGGAAGGGGAAGGGGAAGGAGAGAGAGGGACGGAGAGGAAGTGGGAAGATGGGATGAGGAGAAGTGACGGTAAAATTGGGAGGGAGGTGTTGTGGTGACCGGGGTTGTAGTAGGAGTGACCGGGGTTGAGTCCATTTGGAATATTGGAATCCAATACTAAAACAAAACAGTTGTGTATTTGCCTATATGGTGTGGGGGACTACTGGCAATTTGTGAATAAAATAGTAGTGATCCCTCCCTGGCTTCCTGTTGTGCAAAATGCAAATGCTGGGGGGTGTTGGAAGAAAGAATTTTGTCCCGAGAAGACTTGAAATCAATCGTCAAGGATGAATGAAGGAAGATGGTGGTATTATTCTTGGATTGACATTCACATATATATATATATATATATAATCAAAAAAAGAAGAAAAAATCAACCAAAACTTCTGCTACTACTACTACTGTTTCTCAGATTTTTTTTTTTTTTTTTAAACAAAGGAGGTGAAGATTTGTTGTTTTGGACTTTGTTGTATACAGCGTCAGTTGGGATCCCCTATGTCACTATTCGGTGTCAAATTCAGTGTCAATCTCACTTATCACGTGATGATAGAAGAAATTTAAATAAATAGCGCATGATAAATTAAATAAACAGAACACTTGACATAAATATAGAAGTGGCACTGAGGATCCTGTGTGACGCAGTGCAGCGTAGCCACATTCGAACCGTCATCGTCCTCTTTTTTTTTGTTTTTTTGTTATCAATGAATGGGTTGGTTTTCTTGCTTGGAGTATTATGGAAGTGGAAGCACAGTGGTTGGTTACTGGTTAGGAGGCGGATTGTTCAATTTCGGAAGAAGTAAAAACTGTTTTGCGCAGAAAAATTCGACCATCATGTTGAAATGCTTTTACTTTATTCTTGGTTTGACTTTTTTTGATAAAAGAATTTGCCTCTTTCCAATTTGAGTTCGGATTCTCATTATTCTTTGGGAGTTCTATCCTGACCTTTAAAATTATACTGCTGCTACTGCCATCTCATGGACTTTCACTATTGTAAAAATATGTTGGTCTGATGGAGACGCTCCACAGTATAAAGGGTAATAGAGAGATAAAAAATACAAGGGCGGTTTCTGAATTCTGAGAAGAATCCTTCCTGTTCTTCTGGCAGGTTAGATTTTGCGTCACGGGCACCTTCCTTTTGTTCTTTACTGTTAAAAATCTGACTGATTTTACTGCATGGGATGAAGTGGGCGGGAAAAAAAATGTGTAGTTATCTGGATGATTCATGAACCTCTTCTTGTCTGCGTCTCTCTTAAATATATATATTTATTACTCCACTTAGTTTTATATCAAAATCTGCTTTTAGCTGTCCTTTAGTGGCCAGCGCTAATGCTTTTTTTTTTTTTTTGGCAATAGCAGATAATTGTCAGTCTTAGGCAGCCAATTAAGCCTTCATTAGTTGGATCTGCGCTGTCATGTAGTTTAACTATCTGCAATGCCCAATAAAAACTTTTTCTATTAAACAAACTATCTGAATTTTCTAGTGCTCTGTCCAAAAAAATAAAAAATAACAAAAAAAGCTTCTTTTCTTTTTCTTTCTAAAAAGAAAGAAAAACAAAGAGTACTAGTGGAGTAATTATTTTCGTCGTCCGAAAAGGCCAAATGATAGCTGCAAAGAGTTGGCATCCGGAGAGCATACCGCTACTTTATCATCAATAATAAATCGGCAGGCAGAAGAAACACAAAACTTACGGACTTTTACATACCGTAAAACAAAAAAAAAAAAAAAAAAGGGGGAGCAGGATTTAAGCGTGCAAAAATATCGGCTTGAAGAAGGCGAAGCCCCAATTCATTTCTGGACACAAATACAAACGGGGGGCGCTGGAGCTTTGTGGTCCAACTCAATTTGTAATTGACTACCGCTCGACGTTGGTGGAGATCTGACCGTTCCTTGGTTTCGTCCTTGGGTTTACTTTATGCCACTACTAACTACTACTGCTGACATCATCAGTGTTTCCTTTCCGGCATTTGCTTGGTAAAAAATATACGGTTTGTTTGGATACCTCAATTATCCCAAATAATATTTCGCTTGCATCATAGACACATTTTCCAACCCACATTTTTATATTTTCAACCACCTTTTTATCTCACATACATCACATCACAAAAAGTGCTACAGTAATTATTTCAAATAATATTTCAAATAATACACTATCCAAACAAGAAGACTACTAAATAAATAGTACTTCTGCTGTCACTAAAATGTTTTGTTGCCGGTATATATATATATATATATATACCGGCAATGAAGAAGCAATAATATAATCTTGGATTGGCATCCAGCTGCCAACCCGTCACATGTTATTAGATATTAGATTATTCATTCTGTAATTGGGTGCATATTCCAGCATCATCTGGTTAGTAAAAAAAAAAAAAAAAAAAAAAAACATGAAGAAGAGTAATTAACGGTGAGCCTTAAAAAAAATAGAAAAAAAAGGATTGATTTTCTTGCAATGGTTGACCTCAATTTCATATACACATACTACAAGTAACCAGGCCGTGTGCAAATGTAGCCCAGACACAAATATAAAATTCTAACTAAAATTCATCACATCATAATTTGCTTTCAAATTAAAAATAATTATGATTACCAAAAAACGAGTCCAAAAAATAAATAGCTTGTTTTCAGTGAAATTTTCCAAAAGTTTATTCCAACTCACTTATTGTGATGTCGTAGAGATTTATCTTACTGTATTGTATAGACAGTATCTTTCTGTATTGTATAGAAAAACAACAACAAATGATTCAAAAATCAAATACACGAGAACTGAGAAATGCAAAACTAATTCAATGTTACACACAAATGATACATGCTTCATAAAGCTCAAGTATCATGCTATTATAATTATAAATACATAAAATTTAACCACTATTTCTTTCCCAAACAAGACGTCATCATGTAAAAACTTTCATCTTACAAATTTACAACAAAACTTGCAAGATATTCAAACGGAAGGCTTTTCAATGCATGAAAATGGTACAAAAATTCAGTATCAAAGAATTACTAAAAAAGTGCAAGATTCAATTATACATTAAAGAGGAACTATAACATCATAATTGCAAAATACAAATTTTGCGTTTAGGTTTTTTTTTTTAAAAAAAAAACCTCACGAAAAGAAAATCAACTTGCAGAACCAAAATAATCAAAGGTTAATGAATATCAATGAGATCAAACTAAACTTTAAAAAAATACACCATGGTAACATAATAAAGAGGCAAAAAAAATTATAAAGGCAAAATAAAATATAGTTAACAGAAAAAAAAACTTAAATCCATATATTGGCAGCATGAAATGGGAAAAAAATAGGAATAAAAAATATGAAACATACCAGAGAGAAGAGTAGCAGTAGTAAAAGATCTATTGCCTATATTTCTCTTAAAAAATATATAGAGATGATTATGAATCGTGATTTTGGAACAAAAGAAGAAAAGAATCATCCATTCTCGTATAAGAAAAAAATACATTTAGTTTAACTCTAGAGGAAAAAGGAAAAGATGCATCGATTGAGTGGAAGGAGGAAATGCAGAGAAAAATTAGGATGAAGGGAAAAAAGAAGGGGAAAGGCAAAATACTGGATTAAAGAGTTAAAATTGATTGAGGAAAAAAATGAAAGTATAAATCAGTTGATCAGTTAACAATAATCACCTAAAAATTAGTAAAAAATAATCCTAGTATAATTAATTATAAAGAAAAATTTGAAGGGGAAAAAGGAAAGATGAAAAAAAAAAAGATGAGGGTTGCAACTAGAGGTAGGAAAAAGAAGAAGAGAAAAATTAGGAGGAGTGATGTTTATGATTTTTACTGATCAAATAAAACAGTGGAACAAAAACTCAACTAAAAACTAAAACTGTCACTTGTAAAAAATATAGACAATACGGGTCCGTTTGTTTCGGGTGAAAATGTTTTCCAGGAAAATATTTTCCTAATTTCCCGTGTTTGGTTGCACAAAAATTACTGAAAACATTTTCCTATGTAAAATATTTTCACTCATCTTATGGAAAACAACTTCCCTTCCCAACTTCCTGAAGTTGTTTTCCGAAATGCATGCATATTGCCTGTAGTATGTTCCAAACTTACTGAAATCATCTTGCAGTATGTTCTTTTTTTTTTTTTAGTGTAAACAGGAAGACTCGAACCCAAGACCTCTTTCTTACACTCCCTCCCCCGTACCACCCAACCCTCCCCCTAGTATATTCAAAATAAAAAAAAACCTCATCCTGCTCATCCTATGCTAGTAATTAATTATGTATAATAGGGACATTCTTTTTTAGAGGAACTTTCAGCAGTGAGAGTGCAAGATATATGTCACAATAAACATTGCATGTGATTGATATTTGACACTAAATGGCCAGCAATTTATTTATTTGCTTAAGGAGATATTTTTTATTCATATATACATTTCTCCAAGATTTTTTAAAGTTAAACAATGAGATAAATTTTCTTATTTTGCATGGGAAGAAGTATGTAGTTATAATGTGTAGAAAGTAAAGATAGAGATAAAAGTGAAAATATTTCAAAAGTTAAACAAACACCAGAAAAATGAAGTAAGAAAATATTTTCAATAAGCTAACCAAACACCTGAAAATGATGAAAGGGAAATGATTTTCATGGAAAATTACTTCCACGGAAAATATTTTCCCAAAGAAAACATTTTACTTCCAACCAAACAGACCCTACATGTGTCAAAAAGATGGGTTGCTATTAAATTGACCTTTTTCTGATATACAAGGAAGATAGAAATCTATATCAACACATCATTTTCTTGCAATTTATGCCTCTCTCCTTTTTTTTTTCTTTTTATCTTTTTCCAAGAGAGACCTTAAACTTTACAAAAAAGTAAGAAGAAAATTGAAAATTAAGGAGTCGAATTACGAACTTCAAAATCACCTGTTTAATATCCGTATCACTAAGTCTATAGTCTTGGGAACAAGGGCTAATTTCAGAATCATCATCATGTACTCCTGAACTTTGAGAAAAAATAAAGAAAAATGTGTGTTATATCGCAATAAAGATTGTAAAAAAGAGGTAAAGTTTATAATAATATACATATTTCTCTTTTTTAATTACCGTACATCACATAATTCCCTTCTTTCCAGCAAAGTTTAGGCTCTACCAATTTAAAGTAATTACACTTTTGGATTTAAAAAAAAAAGAATATTAGTATACCAATTTAGTTTTGTCCAAAAGTTCAAAAAATTATTTTACAATAAGAATCATATTTTATAATTTAAACATCCCAAGAATGTTGAAAATCCGTACTTATAAATCATGTAGAAGGGCATTTTCATAAATTCAACAGTTTTTTTTTTTTTTTTTTTCTGAGCAGTTAACCTGACGAGTTTGGCTGAAATAAAGAGTACAGTGAAAAGAAATAAGTAAATATTAGGAGTAAATTGCAACTTTAATAAGTAAACCGTAAGGGGAGCTTTTGTAATTTAACATTGGGAACATTTCGTATCCCCACTAGCACTAGGACTAGGAGTGGGAGTGGAGGATCATATCATATGTTGCGGTCAGGAATCTGGCATGGGTCTGTGTGGTAGACACTAGACAAAGCAATGCAATTAATGCAGAGCGGATCAAAACATGAGATTGGCTGGATTTAGGTGGTGGTGGAAATTTTACAAAAAAAATAAAAAAGTATATTTAGGCTGCTTTCAACGTTTGGGCTTTGATTTGGGCCTCCAGCTTCTGGAATCTAATCTCTCCCTTCTAGAAAAAAAAAGAAAGAAGATTCTTTTTTTTATTTAGAAAAAAAAAGTTATCTTCCTTTAATTTACCGCCGAATAAAAACCCCCCGAAACTCTTCAGTCTTTTCCCGCCAATTATTATTCTTCAGTCTATTTTCGCGATTGTCAGATCTTTCTTAAGTTCCAAATTTCAGCTCCGAGAGCAAGTTTCTTTTTCGATTTTTTGAAATTATACATTGCAAAAAAAAAAAAAAAAAATTTAAATTTTTGGGGTTTTGTTTTGAACTCTGTCCAATGAAATGATACAGCAATGGCGGATTTGAAGAAGACATGGAGCGTGACGTACACGAAGCACGTCAAGCAGAAGCGCAAAGTCTACCAAGACGGCTTTCTACGCTTTCACTCTTCAAAAAATAAGGTATTCACACTCATTCAATGAATTTTTTTTTTTGGTTGTGTTCCAAAAAAAAAAAAAGAAGAAACAAAGGATGAATTTATGTGCGATTGACTATTAATAATTTGCATAAAACAAAACGAGAGAAAAAGATAGTCCATCTTCAGTATGCCATTTGATTTTAGTATCTAAATTTTATTGAAAAAAAAGCTCTCTAATCAAGTTTAGAAGTTAGCTCAATTGTTTTGCGGTGCTTGCTTTGCTTAATATCGTGGCGTTGAATCGATGGTTAGATGATCTAGATCCATTAACATGATTTAGGCCGTTGATTGAACTGTCTTTCGCAGTTTAAATTGGTAATTTTATTGCTGATTTAGTTGAGGATGAAGTAGGCTTAGAACATGATATTGTAGTGAATCATAGAATATATTACCATCTGAAACAATCGCAGTTAGGAGGGTAAGCGATGCAGATTCAGTTGAAAACTATAGCATTCGAGTTGAGTTTGATTTTCTGAAGAAGCTTTACAAGTCTGTTCACATTTGGCTTGACCATATTCTGGGCTAAGCTTAAATGAGATTTACTGTGCAGAAATTTAGTAGCTCGACTTATCCGTGATGAAATTTGAAGTTTTGTGCTTATTGAGTCGAGCTGGACTTGAGACTATGGAGCTAGAATGAACTCTTATCCAACCAAGCTCGACTCATATGAAGATGCTTGGTTGGTCTTTCAGCTCGTCCATACAACTGTTAATTCTATTAGTTACTCTTTTGCCATCACATCATATACATAGCAAATAAATAATAGAAATTTGATTGTCATGTGCGGAATTTTTGCTATTTAAGGCTCTCATTTTTTATTGTTAAATGTGTTAACAGGTCATTCTGTATGATGACTGCGAGAATGTCTTGGACAGCAGATTTGTAAAGAAGGATGACACCATTGCATCCGGTGAAGTGTTGGCATTTGATTTTTATCTTGTCAATATTGGAGATCGGCAACAAGACCACGATCCTGTATCGAAGTCTAATATTTTACCAACAGCCTCAAAGATTAACAGGACATGTGAATCATTTCAGAGCCCTAAATTTGGTATTAAAAAAAACCCCCTGTTTGTATGATCTTCTTATTATCCTTTTCTTTCTCTTGTGTTGGTTTTTATGTCTTCTGTCTGATAGTCAAAGTGAGCTTTTGATACATGATTTTGAACATCAAAGAAAGGAAACCTTTGGGGCCAAAAAGAGCAAGATTAATCAATCTGAGTCCATCACAGAAGGTGATACGAGGTATGCCAACGCATCCAAAAGGCTTGGCTCTGTCCTAAAAGTGTAAATAACCCTGTTCAAAGCCACTATAGACTGTGAACTAACTGATGCTGCTCATTTTTGACATTTCAGAGTTCAAGAAGAGTGAAATGACCAAGTATGGCTCTTCATTAGGTTGCCCTGAAACAACAAAATCCAGCAACATAGGTTAGCTTTATCGATTTACTTGTAGAGAAATGAATCCTGAAACAACGGTAAATAGGTGCCATTATCAGTGGCACAATTTTCTCACCACAAGCTTTTTAGAAAATTATTTTGGTTTTTTCACCCCTTTTTCCCAGTTTCCTACAGTCTTAGTATTTCATGCATTTTGTTCTGCTATTCCATTCAATAAATGTAAAAGTTCTAATTCAGAATGGCAGGTCTTATACACTACCCAAGTAACTCAAAAGGCTAAGAAGTATCATGATGGGTTTTTACAGCTTCTCACATGTGGATCATCATGTAAACAGGTTAGTTTCCAAATTTCTTTCAGCATGACGCTAGCCAATTGCTATTTATTTTATGATTTTCTCTTATTTACCACTGTGCATAACTTTACATGTTAATGTGTTGGTGGTTATTTGGCACTTCTTTTTTTTTGTGTCAACAAAAATTGTTAGCCATGTGGTAAGAGTAAATATCTATAGAAAGGACATGAGGCTATAAAAATGGTTTGTTAGGTCTCCATCTTTGGCTTTTGTTTTTACACTAAGAAGGTGATTGACAATATTTTTACAGTTGTTGCTATGCTTGAAAGGATTATTTTAGCATCCAAAACAATAAAAATTGTCATTTCTTTGTTTTCCACCGGAGAAAAATGTGCCTAGATTCTGAAAATGAAAGTGTACAGAGTTGTGAAGAACTTGTTTTGATGTTCTAACTTTCACAAAAATTTGGTTTTGTTTAAGTACGTCCAACCTCAACCCCTAGTACTTTCTACAGCTTGAAGCTGGTTACTGGTCACTGCCCTGATTTTTTGTCAGGTATTGTTGTATGATGAAACCAGGAGACTCTTGGAAAGCAGGTTTCTGAAAAAGGATGAGATAATCAGATCTGGTGAATCAATAGCATTTGATGGACACTTAGTGGACATTGGAGAATGTGAAGAAGATCATAAACCTCCTATCGACTCCAATATTAGAAAAACCAATTGCAATATGGATGGTCAAAAGAAAGCAGCATGTGGCCCATTACATTCCCTCAACCAACTTCCTACTGGTATGACATCTGCCTAATTGAGTGAGGTCAAGATTCTGGCCAGGGCTTTTCTTCCCTTTCAGTTGCTAAGCAGCGTCTGTCATTGATAATGCTGTCTTGCGAAAACATTTATGCAACTAGGTTTTCTACTTTCTTCAAAATTTATAATTCCTTTTATTGATGCTTCAACTGAGTATTCATATTTCTGTCCTACTTTTTACTGGAATTCCAGGAGAAAATGAAGCTCTTGCCAGGAAGCAAATGACTTCAAATTTTAAAGGCTCCATTGATGAGAGTAACATATTTGCTGAGGAAGTCAGCAAAAATCCAATACGTGCTGGTGAGTTGTTAATTAGGTGAAAATGTTTTTTTCGTTTTTGTGGTACAGATTATTTTGTCCATTTTGCTCCATTGCTTCCTTGCAACACATTTCTCTGCAAGCAATGCTGATTTCTGTTGTGGCAGCACATGAGATCTTATCAATTCTCAGAAAAGCCAAGAGTGAAAAGGATGTTGCAACGATGAAGAGTTTGTCCATAGAGGGTTTCCATGCTTCAGAGTCAACCAGTTTCTTTCAGTCTGATAGTAGTTGTCAGAGAAAGGAACAACTGCAAGATGTCTGTAATGAAGGAAGCACAACTATTCACCTGGATGAAGAAAATTCACCAATGCAGAAAGATGACAGTGAGATTTCAAAAGATGAAGCTACTAATGAAATTCATTTGGTTGAAATTTCAAAATCAGCTGAAAAAGGATCTGAAAATAGCCCTAGCTTCTTTTTAGGGTGCGTATACAACAAGAGCTTGCACAAAATAGAGTTTATGCAATATATAGATGGTACAAAACTGAACATGGTCATAGGTATCACATTCCTAGAAACTACTTTTAACATTCATTAAGGTTGGTTTTTTGATTGGATGATTGGTTTATGTCTTCACTAAATGAATAGGCATCTCCTCTTTATATTTATGGGAATGACTTTGTGTGGAAATGCACAAAGAGCTTATGAGTAATAACTTTTAACTGGAAACCATGCAAGCAACTAATATTGTGTCTGCAATTCCAGATCTGAAACTACAAACCTCGTCAACCACATGGTTGATACTGATCATACTGAGAGTAGTAGGAGATATCTGGACACTCCAGTTCTGGAGCCCGAAGATTTGGCTACTGTAAAGCTGGAGTTAAAGACACCAATTACATCAGTCTTGCAAGACACATCAATGGGAGATCTGAAAAGCAGGAATTGCACTCAACAGGTTTTCTGCAAAGGCAAGTTTTCTATCTATCAGATGCAATCACCGGCTTACCTTGGTCATTCTGTACAATCAAAATTATTTCAACTGCGCAGAGAACTCCACTGGAGGTACAGCTGCAGCAGCATCTGGGTCTGACACCAGTCAAGTCATTGCCGAACCGAAGCACGAAAAGCTTCCCCAGGTCCATTGCTCTTACGTTTCCCTTGTTAGTTGATCCTTGCATTTACACAGCTTACGTATATTGTTTCTTGTAGAGAAGAAAACCAGTAATATTGAATCACTTTGCTTGAAGTATTTAATTGGACAAAATTGAAGACTTCTTAATCCCTATTCTGCGGGTTAGCAATATGAATTGCTGAAGCTTTGCTGCCAAGTGATGGTCCATTTATATTAATGTTGTTGTGATGGGTCTTTCTTAGATTCATTTGGTTTGAAGTGTTTCTTTTTTTGGTTTAGCCTTGCGTAGATAGCAAGGAAATTGATACTAGATGGCAGAATGGAGTCCATTTTATTGATTTGGCAACTTCAAGTAATTCCACCCCTCGTGAGGTCGCAGATGATCAAAATATTTCTGAGCAGGATATAAGCTCAAAGAGAACAGATGAATTCCCCAGTTTTGAACTCGGATTTTGATTGGGGATCAAGGTCATGCCTTTCTACAGTTCCACTACATCTTCTGAATACATTCATGTTGTTGAGCGTCGAATGAAGCATAGTGCTCAGCTCGTTGTCATAGCTGAAGGTGTGCATATGAACTTCACAAGACAATCCGTTCGGTGGAGTAAAGATCACACAGCCTGAAGCTTCCGTTGGATGCTGATTTGGGAGTAAAAGTTTTCTCCCTTTTTAGCTGCCATCATCATTTCTGTTAAATGGAAGTCACACAAACACTCGACCACCAAAGTTCTCTATTAAACTAAACAGCGTTGTACCTTTGTATACGCGAATTAATGTGCGTCGTTCTCAACTTGTCATCGGGAAACAATCTTCTCGATTATTTCCACGACCCAACTCGGTTGACAAAAATATTACTCCGTCAGATATCTCAAAACCCAACTCGGGTAGGATATTAGTCTCGCAACAACGTCAGTGGTTTAACTCCCGAGCACTTCCTTTTTCCTTTCTGTGTGAAGTTTAGGTTTTCTCCTTGGCCCAAAGATAGATTATTCTACGTGGCGTTTAAAGCAGAAAGGTGCGACGGGCACCATGAAAAAAATGTCCAGCCATCAAATTTCTAAGTTTTAGTAAAAGATAACAAGTAGCAGTAGTAGTAATTTGCATCTTAAATAATACACTTGCATGAGACCCGAAACGTCCTACGTACGTACTTGTATCATTCAGGGCAGCGGCATATGATAGAGAAGATGCCCAGATGAACAATCACAACACAGCATGCAATTTCCGAGTTCTCTGAAAAAGACCAAAAGGGTGATCCTCCTCACAACGCCGTACAGCCAACCAGGTTGCTTTACTCTTCTGTTATTTGTCATCCCTGAATGTGCATGGCAGTGGTACGGGCACCCCCTGCCTGCTTTCTTGACCGATGAATACTTAACAATGCTCTGAAGGGATGTTTACTTTTTCTCGAGTATAGTTCGATTTCTTTGCCTTTGTTTCTGTCCGGATTCGTAGACATTGAACTTGCTCTTGGAGTCTCAGAAGGGCACTGTGATTCCAACATAGAATCATCATCATAATCATATATATCATCATGAGCATGTTGAATGCTTTTTGCTCACCCGTTGTTGAGCAGCAGAAGAGTTTGGAGAAGTTGATCTATTCGCAACGGATCCAGAGCGCTTAAGTGGAAGGCGAAACGGTGAAGCCGTTCGTTTCCCTGATCTCGTTTGAGTGTACATACATACATATAAATTCAATGCAAATTGCTGCATCAAAACTCAAAATGCTTAAACTAGCAATGCGTAAAGATCGCCGCCACTCACCTACTTCCTTATCTGATGTAACCTTCACAAACGAAAAGGACAGAGGTCTTGGAGATAATTCGCTAGGAGGAGGCTCTGAGCGTCCTCTTCTGCCCAGTAGTATTAACCATATTTTTCAAGGTGCGAAAGAAAGTAAATATATTGTTGAATTGCACCCAAACTTTCAACTTCAACACGTACCTCATTAATGTTGGACGGGGCTTTGCAACTGCTCCTTGAAATTTTTCAAGACGACAATCATCTGCTGGACATATCAGAAAAGAAACAGAGCACTTCCTTATGGTACAAATGAATGAGCAATGATTTTTATCAGGCTACTAATAATTCGTTACCTTGCTTCTTAGACGAGGGCTTATCATCATGGGGGTTCAAAAAGCAAACATTCCCTTGCTTAGAGTCGAATTTCCTTGTGAATTTGCCATCTGCAACTGAAAGAAATGCGCAGACGAATTTAGGTCCATACGAATTTAGGAGCAGAAAACAGCACGTGTAAGTAAGGAAACATAATTGCCTGGAACTGTGTAATGCTTGTAGTGTCTAGGTGTTTTGATGACCAGCGACTGCTGTAAAAGGCCATTGCGGTCAGTATATCCTCGGCACGTTCTCAATCTCTGAAATGAGAGCAAAAGATGGCAATTTCAATTTTGCCAAAGGAAAACCATCCTCAGACATACGTAGAGAAAGCTCTCAAGTCCTGCTCTTACTCGAAACATTAATATCAACGTAACATAATCAGATTGTCCAGTGTAGGGAATTGGTACCTGTTCAAGGCAAGAAAACTGAAGCCTTGTAGCAGACATTTCATTGACCTTTTTATCCAGGAAACTGCCAACTTTGTAGGCTACAGAACCCAAGTGATCCACAGTACTAATCAGTGCTTTACTGGCATAATCTTTTAGGGTCTCTACCACTCTATGCAAAAGTTAAAAGAGGAAAAAGAAAATAAAGAAAAAAGAGAGAGAATGGTTACCAAGTTCTTCCATTGCTTTGCAGTAGCAGAAATTAAGTAAACCAGTGTACTTACAATTGCTTATATTCATGTTTCTCGTATGACGACTCAAAGTACTCTGCAGCTGAATATAATTGTACCCTCAGATTCTTTAAGTCCTAAAAGTTGAAGGACAATTTGAGTAAAATAGTGCAGCAGACCATCAAAGTCCGAAGACCAAAAATAAAACTTAAAAAAACATGAAATTTCCAAGAGTTAGCATTCTATATAACAAGTATGAGACAAGTGGTGAAGGACAGGAAGATGCCTTGAGACTTTCAGCAAATACTAAGCTGTGCTGGAGAAAATACTCATCTGAATTGGAAGTTTCTTGAGGAACATTTGTTGGAATGGAGGGAGTCTCGCTACCCATTTGAAGCTGAATTCGAACAGAGCTGCAATTCCAAGTTCCAACACCTGCCAAAGAAATCACTTAACACCAAAATCTTTTCTTTATCTATTATTGCTGGAAAGTTTCATTGGAAATGATGTGATCGGCATTTAATTCGTGACACGAAAGTTCATCTTTTTTTTGGGATTGAAAGTCCTCTTCATGCTTTCTTTGTTGGGCAGTGACATAGTGAAGTCATTATCCTTGAGACAAGCCATGTTAGCGTAAAACAAAGTAGGAAAAAACGAACATTGCTAATTGCTAGCTAACTGCAAGTAAATATGGTGAACTAGAGAAGGCCAAGAAAAAGTTGTAATTGATATTCCACCGTCAGCAAAACCTGGTGAATCACTGTATTGTAAAGCAGAATGGATGTCAATAGTGGCAAACCAAAAGGGTACAAATGTAGTCGATGGATGTAGAGAATTTGAATCTCAAGACTTATGGGTTGATAAGTATTTAGTAGAATTAGATAGAAAAGAGACAGAGGAAACAAAGACCAATAATGGAGGTGGTAAGAATGGGACGGGCGCTGTGACCTGTGACTGTGAGAGATATGGGTCAGGAGTCTAGGCCATGGGGTTGCAAGAATCTGCTTTGATCCTTTATAGATGTCAATAGTAGCAATTCGTGCGATCTCACACGTGCTTCTGGAGGCAAAAGCACTCCCCTTTTTCTCTTGGTAAAAGCAAACAATCACTGGACGTTAGGAAAAAATTCGTGATCTTTACCAAATTCTGCACTTTGTCTTCCCTCGGGTTCAATACTTACCATAGAGTGCGTGCGTCATTTAGGACTACAAGAGAGAGAGAGGAAAAAAGGGAACTCATAAGTACGAAGGTTTCTGCGCGTTACCTCCTTAGCAATGAACCATAAAGTATGAAGGTGACAGAGAAGCAATTCAGTTTCCTCAAATCTTACAGCTACAGAAGCTTCAATTCACTATCTGCTACAGAAAAAGTTTGATGAATGGATATTTGGAGGTGAAACACTACTGTTTTGATAAACTAATGGGTTGGTTATCACTTCTAGTACCGCCAATTAGTGAGTGAGTTTTAGCTACTTTTCAGAACAGAACTGATGATCACTATGGAAATCATTGGCCCGCACCGACATATATATATATGTGGATATCTTAGGCAAGATTTCTGTGTGAGGCATATCTAAAGTAATGTCTAGTGCTTTCTTATTACATCACCCCCGAGAGGTTTAGGCCAATTTATCTTATGTAATATTCATTTGCGAGGGATGGCCGCAAGCGCACAAATCACTAGCCACCATGATAGAAGCTGACGACCGGTGGGCTCACTCCATCCTATTTTATTTTGGACCACCGGTTGTTAAGCATACACTAATCAATCAGTTCGTAAATAAATGATCGGCAAGTAGAATTAGGGTATCCTGTTAAGAAATACGACCTTCATATATTCCCGTTATATGGCTACATTTGAGGACTATTAACTGATGCTATCTTTTTTTTTTGGCAAAATTAGGCTGGAAAGACTACCATTAACTGATGCTATTAAAGCTTCCACAAGCTTAGTAGCAAGTATATCAGCACTCCAACAGCATAAGCTGGAAAATGGAAATGGTGGGGAGGCGATAAATAGCGGATCCAATACGGCAGCCCTGCTAGCAGATGTGCTCCAGTCGAATATACGGTAGAACAGGTCATAAACGGCTGTTGAAAGTTCCTTATCAAAATTATTGTTTAATTAATAGCCCGAATTGTCACTCCACAAGAATCTTTTACAAAACAATAATATTGTGTCGCAGCCGTCCGAATACGAAATTCATGTTTTCCTTTCATTCCATAGCTCATTTTACGATGCTTCTATTTGTGGTCCAGTCCTGTCTGCACACAATACACCGAGTCCAAAAGTAACTTAAAGCGACAGGACCATCAGCAATTGCAGCTCGAAAGTCGAGCCCCAATCCACATCTACTGATGCCAAGCAGTACGGATATAAATTGCCATCAACCGAGGAAGACGATTCATGTTCTAGCATGATTACTGGCAAAACATTGACAAAAGGCTCAATCATATGGAATCCTAGGAATTTGGAATCTTTCTTGTATTTAATCATATGGAAGGTGTTTTGCCGAAGCTTCAAGCACCCAGATACAGAGAAAATCCCGAAAAAGAAAAAGGAAGGTAAAGATCAATTAGAAACACAAAGACAGAGAGGGACATTCATTTATCAAACAATCCGCTCCAGCTCCCTTGCATAACTGAGTGTCTGATTGATGAGCTGCAGAGAAGGTATCTCCTTGCAAGGTGCAGATTCTTTTGCTCTTTGGAAAATCACAAGCCCATTCTTTATCTCCCAGTCAGGGTGATCCTGCAAATAAAGCATGGTATACCATTTGTCACATTTCCAGTTATATGGAGGTTGGCAAGATTATGATCATGCTACACTCTCAACATGTAAATTTTGTCACTGAAAAGAACAACAAACAAGCTCTTCCAACAAAGTCCTAGAGACCAGAATGTCCACGTGCGTAGACCAGGATAGCAACAAAATAAATACATATATTCGCATAAAAAAGAGTGTTTCGAGTTCAACTCCACCTTAAGCTTTTGCTCAAGTTCAGAAAGTGGTAGAAAGGAAACTACCCTAAGTTATGATTGTGTAAAGTGGCCGGCCATGTCCTTACATATCGCAGTGAAGATGAGACCGGGGAGTGAGGTTGTTGGAGATCAGGTCAATGAACATATGAGAGATAATCCAAAGGATACTCTTTCTCAAATAAAAGAAAATTGGCACTATTAAGGAATCTGAAGCCTGATGCTGCAACTGATTTTTCTGTTGTCTCCACTGTCTAATGCAAAATCCTCTCCTCTCCCAAAATTTCAAGGTAGAAGAACAATAAAAGACCATGGATGAGAGAGAAGATACTTGGACTATTATCTGTCACGCACAGCCAGTGGACAAAACAGTGGAAAATCATGTAAAAGACACAACAGAGAAGAGGACGTATAATTGATTACCTCTCTAATATATTCCAAAACTTCTTTGTCTGAAGAAAACAACAACATTTGTCGTGCATCCTTAACTGAAAGACTGTCGTATGCCTTCTCGCTGCAGCCAGCTATCTCATCTCTACAAATCACAGTCAAAAAGATAAATGCACAAAACTGGATAGATCGAGCACATAACCTATAGGCATGAGTCCACACATGGACACAGGTTCAATAACTACAGTTTGTTGCAAAACAAAGACTGCTATTAAAAAAAAAAAAACAATGTGTCGGCAATTAGTTTGCCAATAAGTAGCTTTGCAGCTTTTTCTTAGGCGAGTTTTTTTTTTTTTGTGGGTGGGGGAAGAGGTTGAAACTCTTGAAGAACTGAGGCAGTGCATAAATAGAAAGAATACCCAAAAATATGTTTGCAAAAGTAGTCTGGTAATTGCTCTCCGTCAATAACCATATAGATGCCAATAACCAAACAGAAAAAACCATACCTGACTGTCTTCGCTAGCAGATCCATGAAATAAACATAAGTTTCATGAGGTACAGTCTGTCTAGCACTTAAGACACGATTATAAGCTCCTTCCATGAAAGATTGCTCTAATTCGATAGCATGCCTGATGCAAGGATTCTCCAGTGCACTTGGAGAAAGCAGCTCCAGTTCTGTATGGAATTCAGCAATTCTATTTTGCACAAGTAGTCTCAAAAGGTTAAGGCCTAAGATTGGGTACTCCTGAGGAGATGGTGATAGACGACCTCTGCTCCATGGAATTTTAGGGGGACAACAGTGGGGAGAGAGGAAAGAGAGAATTCATAAGCTTCAGCTTGAAAGTTGAAACTAAAACTACTTAAACTCTATTCAAATATCACAGAAGACATATGAACAAATCTAGACAAGCAAATCCAGTTGCTAATCAATCATCAAATAAGAAGTGCATGCAAGTAGGCAGAATCTTTATACTACCCATCAATACCAAGGATTAGTGTGATGCAGCAACACTCAGACAGCTAATGAATTCTAAAACACAGCCACATACACCAACATAAAGATGGATGCCTCCAATACGTCTTGAAGAGTTATGACCAATCCTATCCACAAATGACAACATTCCAACTCCAACAATCACCTAAGATGATTTAGATTTTTGTACGAAGTAAATGACACAATTCGAAGAAATAACCATTTCTATTAGACACAGAAAATGCAGCATTAGCTACTAAGCATAATGAACATACATGGATAATAATCTAGACATCTCAAAAGTTTACATCTGTTAGAAGTTTCTTTAATTTGAAATGTTGTACCATAATACAATACTTACCGGGCATCAGTGTAGTAAGGTTTGAGCTGAAAGAAATCCCTCTCAAAGGCATCCTGATCCTCAATCTTGACACTCAAAACGACTGCATGTTCATAAATATCTCCTGTATTTCATCAAAGTAACAGATAATATCAGTCGAAGAAATGAGAGAACTTTCTCTCAGCTGTAAATAAATAGCACATGCAGATAGCATACAGGATGTTTAATACTATATCAAATAGCATACCGGATGTTTAATCCTATATCAAATACTATATCAAGGATGGTTTCAAATTTCCACTTTCCCCAATTCAGGGAGATGATATTTCCATTCTATGTGATACTTCCCAACACTAAGAATTCACTTGTTTGTTTCATACGGGTTCCTGCTTGCTTGCATGCCCCATCTGTCATTCTTACAGATAATTAACGAACACCCCCCCCCCCCCCGCGCCCAGGAGGGGAGGGGAATGTCGCAAATGATATCATATATCACTAGAATGCTGGGTAAATCACCTAAAGTTAGTGAAGAAAATTACTTGCTAGCGATAACTCGCGGATTGCATTTGGTGTGTTCTCAAATAATGGAGGAAGACTCTTAAATCCAGTCAATGAGACCTGCAATTAGAAGCAAAATACGTCAAATTTACAATTGAATTTCTAACATAAAATACATACTAATTAACAAAAAAGAACTGATTACTTATGCGAACAAGGAAATCTATAAGCTAATTCTTCTATCACATCGACACTGAAACATTTAATGATCAAGCAATGTGAACAAAATGTGCAATTTACAAGTGCATTTATTAAAAAGAAAAGAGAAAAAAGAAATGTTAGAAACAGTTTGAGATACTATAATGAAGTGAACACCATATTCAGGCATCATGGTTATAGTACTAGTGGTTCTATGATGAAGGAAACGAGATTACCAAGGTCTGCCATTGAGCAAACACCCCAGCAAAACCAATTTACTTAGATTCTAGTGTTCCCACCAACATGTACGTTATTTTCAAGAAACGATGTTCCTAAGCCTCTCATTCTTCCAAAGGCAATATTTTGTTTTAGATATTTAGTATAATTTCTCAATAGGATATTTAAATGTCTAATTCAGGAAATTACAATTTTGAGCCGACTCATTCCCAACTCGGCAGTAATTCATCATGGCACCCAGATCTGACTTTCGCATACTAGTATTAAGTTCTAAAAGCATCTTATTCGTAATCCCTTTACAACAAAAACGCTACTCCAGATTTGCAATTGCTTGCAAAGATTCTTCTTGTACAACCTAATAGTTTCCCCATATTGAACTGAAAAACATATAAAAAAAAAAAAGAGGAAAGAAATCTAGCAGAAGGGAATATTAGCTAGGGTTTCGAGGGGCGAAGTAAAAAAATCACACAAAATCAATAGAATTGAGAATAGGAAGTTTGGGAGTAGGGTGGAGGCTTACCTTGAGCTGAGAGAGAAGATTAGCACAGGTATCCAAATCGTTGCGGACGAAGGCAGCTTTGAATCGATCAAACAGCTGTGAAACCTCAATAAATTTAGGATCCATTGCCAATATTAGAACCAGCCTTTCCTCTCTTTCTTCTTTCTTTCAAAAAAAAAAAACAAAACGAAAACCCCTCTGTGTTCTGTTGGCTTTGTAGCTTGTTCTATTCTTCGTTGACAAGCAAACTAATACTAAGAGGTTTTGGTTCGGGCTCGGACTTTTCCGGTTTCGTCTTTCTATCTTGCATGAATGAATTAAGTCTAAACCAGCAGGGCAGGTGCTTTTGGTGTATTGGGCTGGTCTTATCAACAAGGTGAATAAACAAATGGTCCGTATGAATTTGGGCATTTTTGGGGGCTGCCTTTGAAAAATTTCGCACTATATATTTCAAAAAACTTTCCACAGTAGATGGTAGTGTTTTTGAAATTTTTTTGGAGTAGTTTTAAAATTTAAAATTTTATTAGGATATTTTTAAAATTTTGTTAAATTTTCATCACTACCCACCATCACTACTACAGCCATTACCCCTCCCCTCCTCCACTGTATGCATAGGCAAGAGAATTGCCTCAAAATTCCTAATCAAAATCAGACTTCTCCATGGGCTAAACAATAAATTCCGATTCAGAGTGAGATTAGACTTGTCCCTAATCGACTAATTTTTTTCCAAATAAAAAGGCAAGTTTCATTAATAGATTGTTGGAAAACAATTTTATCTCTGAAGTAAAGATAACTAGTCCATTTAGCAACTATCAACTAGTAACAAAACTTGGTTTAATTCCTAAAGTAGAGTTGTAGTGTAGATGGCTCAAGCCTTTAATTGAAACAACTCGAGCTCAATTCGAGTTTGAATCTTGACAAACTTGAACTCAAATTTGAACAAGATTAGGATTTTATCGAGGTATCGAATTGAACACGCATGAATTCATACATACTCGACTCATAAAGGTTTTGGATAAGTTTTTTATTTAAGAGTATTATTAGCATTTTATGTATAACTTTCCATTTATTATATATTATTATGTAGGTTCTACATAGGAATTATTGATAAAATAGTACTAAAGGGTAAAAATTTAAGTTTTCGAATCGAACTTGAAACCTATCAAATGTTAAATCGAATTGAACTCAATTTTAAAATTTAAGTTTGTATAGAATTTCGAGATCAAATTTGAATTCGAACCCAAAAGTTCAACCGAGGGGGAGAGTTTAAAAGTTCTATTCCATTTTGATTCGTTTACAATGTTACAAATTTGTAGTACAAATTGGGCTCGAATTTGATTAGGGTGGGCTGACGTGATGGCCTAAACCATTCGAGGCTCAGGGTTCGGTTACTGCGGGGGTCCAAAAAGAAATCAAACAGCATCCAAGGACTCTGTAGTCTCTGCAAAACGTCATGGTCCGATAGCACATTGTACTACTCTTGGGATCCTTCCATATCTCAAGAGGCTAATGCAAGGCAATTGCCTTTTTTTTTTTTTATTCTTACTTTCAAATAGAAAATTAATATATTCTATTTTGTCATAAAGCGGATATATTGTTTCTGGCACCATTAATGAATTTACGATGTGACAATTTAAATCCATTATAAAATCACTCCATATGAATAAAATATAATTTATATTTATTAAAAGCAAGATAAAATTTGTTAAGGAGAGAGAAAATTCATAATAAAAAGAAATTCAAATTCTTTAAAAATGATAGAATTTGTAATAAGTGTGAGAAAATAATTTAAAATTTTGACTAAATAAATAGATAAAATCCAAATATTCAAACAACAGTTCTCTTCAATTAGGCATGCTACCTAAAACAGAGAAATGAATGACTGGATTAAGTGAGATATGAATATAAGTAAAATAAATTCAAAATTGAAGAATTGCAATACTTTTGATGGTATAGTTAAAAATAGAGATTGTTTGCCAAAAGAAATTTCTCAAAAATTCTATAAACATGTCTTTCCATCACATTCATAATTTTTTAATTAATATTTTATCTCGCATCTCATGACAAAAAAAGTATTTGAAGAACACAGTAGCTCGGTTTCAACCTACACAGGACTTGAGATGTTGGATCCTGTCCAGTGGAACAAAGGCAGGCCTGACAGGAGACAACCATCCCAAACGTAAATGGCCCAATATAGCGAACTACACTACACCAAAATTCAAATTGTGGGCATAGATAGAAAGAAAGTCACATAATTTTAAAGTACAAACAAACGTGTAAAGATGCAGCAAATACGTAAAGGCCTGCAATTTTTTTTTTGGTAGAATTCATAGGTATTCGCGTCCATTTTACAATCTGCTGTGATTAATCCTATTCGAATCACGTCGAGTCTCTTACGAGGAAAAATTCTCTTAACATTATCTTTTTCAATCTCATGAATTTTGAATTCCATAACACATGGTTAAGGGATGCAAGCTCATCCCACTTGAACCAACCTAGTAAAAGCCTACATGAATGACAAATGAAGACAACATTTCATATTGTGAAAGTATACCAGTAGCTTATGCACTCACTCATCATTATTAGAAGTGTTTGGATAATAGATTATTTGAAATAATTTTTTTTTTAAAAGATACTACTATAATGCTTTTTTTGATATGATGTATATATGAAATAAAAAAGTGATTAATAAATGTATTACTGATGTAAAAAAATAAAATTTAACAAATAATTTACTATTCAAACAAATGTTGACAACAATTCCAGCTTCCTCACAATGAGACAATGGTCAAATTAGATGATAAGTTCTTGTTATGGGTACCTGGAACAAGACACCACTGCCACTACTACATGTTTGCGTTCCAAACGACGCCGTAGGTGAAGTGTCCCAGGAAAATCAGTAAATTGTCCCCTTATCCTGTGATTCCTGTCATTGCAAAACTTCCCATCTCCAGTCCCTCCAATCCAACAAGGAATGTGAATGCCCAGTGCCCAGAACTAAAGTCCCTTCAATCCCAACAACAATGCTTTCATCTTCCTTAATTTCTTCACCTTCACTCAACTCCCCCTCCCCCACAGTCCTCTCCTTCACTCGCTCACTAAACTCACCATTTCCTAAATTCCATAAACCCCTCCACCCGCTAACCAAAATTCCAGTTTTATCAGTAAAGGCTCAGACTTTGGACTTCTCGGGTTCATTTTTTGAAGGTGGCTTGGGTGCCGATGATGACCCCCCAATTTCACCCGGCTCCGGCATCGCTGCCGTTGAGGATAAAGAAGAGCCCCAGTGCCCACCTGGGCTTCGACAATATGAGACCATGGCGGTGTTGAGACCCGACATGTCTGAAGATGAGCGCCTCACTCTTACCCAGAAGTATGAGGAGGTACTTTTCTTTTTTCTTTTTTTTTTTTTGGGTTTATTTGAATTAACTTCTATTTTTATCTGCTGAAAATTGTGATGGTCAATATGCATGTTTTAGTGGCCTTTTTTTTTCTTAAAACAGTTGTCTTTGTGCGTTATTGGTTTGATTAACGGTGATAAAGTTAGCATATTTTTCAACTTCTACAGCTACAATTTTAGGACAGCTGGGCTTCTTGTAATGCGTCCGATATATTTCAACTTCTATAACTACAGCTCTGTTTGGATCGCTGAGTTTTCAAAATCAGTTTTTCAATTACTATTAAAATTTTGTTCATGATTCTTCGGAAGGGCTGTTTTTTTTTAGGTGTTTAGAGAAAAATTTGGTTTTCAAATTGGGGAAATTTTGTTTCTATTTTCTTCTAGGATACAGCTTACAGTGTGGATGGTGTAAAAGACACCAGTGCTGAAGAAGTGAATTTTGTCATGTCAAAGTTTGTGAATAATGTTGGAATACCATCTGTCAAGGTGCAGCAGGTTACTTGTTGTCTGATGATATTCCATTATAACTTCCTATGACCCACGTAGATTTCCCACTAAAGCGTGGTATCTCAGCAGATTTTCTCAAAAGTATTTCAGTCTGCTACCCAAAATTTTTTTTTAAAAAAAAAGAGATGGTGGTATCACTCTTGCAATTTGTTTACTTACTCAATGCACCACCTGCTTGCTTTCTTCAGCTTAATTATGCTGTCCTTGTCCTTCGACCAATTATACATAATTCGATGTTTACATTCACTTTGATCTCCCAAATGTATGTTGGGAGGCTGTAAACTAATCTTAACCGCTGCGAGTATATGTGCAACAGTTTCCCATCTTTCTGATGTCCACTGCTAATGCACATATGTTTCTTGGGTAATGCTCTACAACTTTGCTCTCCTTTTGAAAGTTGAAACCAAAACACAGGTGATGTGAAATACCAAAAGCAGCATCAGATGTTCAAATGACTGTAAAAGGTTTAATTCTCATAAGCTAACAAGTATAACTTCAAGCATGTTGGTTTGTCAATTAATTTACACCATGAGTTTCAATGAGCAATACAATCATTAACTAACTATCTTCATGAGCAAATCAACTTTTCCTACGATTAACTGAGACCTACTATCCTTGATATAATAGCAAAGGAGGCTCAAGGGCTTGTTGAGGAAGGCGGTCCCATATTGAAATTATTTGGATGTCAAATTCACTTATGAGCTGTCTTTGCTTGAAAAAAGTTGTTTTTAGTGATCTGTTTAATGTGTCTTGCCTGCAGTTGCTTGTTGCTGGTGGTGGTATGTATGTAGAAGTGTTCAATCGAGGGGTCATTCCACTTGCTTACAGCATCAGAAAGAAAAACAGAGCGGGAGAGACGAACACTTACTTGGATGGAATTTACCTTCTCTTTACCTACTTCACTAAACCTGAGTCCATGGAAGTTCTCGAGTCAACAATGAAGGCAGATGACGATGTTATTCGGTCAATGAGCTTCAAAGTTAGGAAAAGGAAGTACTGATATAAGTTAGTTTGGTTCGTTTATCTGGTTGAGAAAGGAGGGCAGGTTGGAGTAGACAAACATTTCCTGAGCTTGAGAACTGGTGTATTTTGCTTGCCATTTTTACTTAGAATTGAATTTAATACGACACAATCAGTCTACTGGGAAAAGCACTACTCATTTGCTTGTTTTTACAGTGGAGCCTGAGATTCTTGTACATCTAAATACACCGATCTGTACGTTGATTTGGCTTGTTACAACGCCTAATCTTTTAAACACATCTGCTGGGGGCATTCAATGCTGTCTCCAGTTTTGCTGTATGTGCCTGTTTTTACATGACAAGGAATTCCAAGTTTTCTTACTTGCTCTTACACGGGATACATTGAAAAAGCAAGGTAGCGAACTTCATATTACCTCCTGTAACCTATTCAGTATTCACAAATAGTATAACCTATTCAGTATTCACAAATAGTATAACGGAGTTTGTGACGAGTGCATCTTTGTTTAAATGGAAATAAAAAGGTAATCTTCCACGTTCAAAACCTTTTTCTTGCCAATTGCAAGTTCCAGCCCACTTTGCTTAGATTGTCCTTGGACGATGCATCTCCTGACACAGAGATTCGTCAGGCCAGCCCCTTTCTTTAGTTCTGTATCATCAACTTTCTCCAGTTGATGATAATTGATTGGAGGGTTTGTATGCTGGATTGTGCGTAAATCGGACCTTAAGCTTGTTGGTTGGTGCGACAATTTTCATGCTTTACTGCGAAGATGCACGATTATAAGTTGACCTAAGCCAGACCGGTGCAGTAAGCTACCATATCTTTGTTCCCCTACTTGATGTTTTGATAAAGCTGAATTGCTAATTTCGGCCACTTTAAAAATTTATCCTGAAATGCCTTTTTTTTTTTTTTTTTTTTTGCTTTTAGAGGTGGTTGAGCCGTGAGAGGTGCGGTCTATCTTGGGGAATAATAGAATGTCAACCTAAATGGTAGAAAAACATAAAGGAAAAACCGACTTTAGAGGACTAGGATTTATTCAGAACTGTGATAAAATTCACAATGCACTAATCATTAATCAATTATTCATCACCTGCGGGAATTCAACCATCAAAAGATTTTCCAATGGCTGCTTTTGCCAATGTTGTTGTGTCTGCAGTACATACACTTCCAGATTACAATAATATCAACATGTTTTTATATGGAACCTTTGGAATCTCAGGCCTACGACTTTCATTACGACCCCTCATTTCAATATAAACCAAAAAAAAAAAAAAAGGAAGGTGCAAGTCACTTACTTAGCACTTTACTTCCTCAAATAACTAGCTAGTATAAGTTGGAAAGAAACAAGAGTCATGGAGAGAGTAATAGCCAATGCCGAGGGTAAAACCAAGAGTGCGAGTGTTTCCCTTTCCCCTTTCTCCCACATCGGTTCAGTGCGGGTTGAGTGAGTGAGATTTAAGTCCTTTGGTCGAACCCAGAAGTCAGCAATTGCCTTTTGGATTGGATTGAGGATCAGGTTTAGATTTCTTCCATTTAATGTTTGTTAGAAAAAAATAGCATAAGAGAGAGATAAACGATGATACTGACGTTGATGCCTGTGCCAAATTGCCAATTGCTGATTGCCATGTCCAGAGAATCTAGTCTCACTGGTGGTGGTGCAGTTTGAGATATGTCCGTAGCCCCCACTTTTCACTTTTCAGAGAAAAAGCAGTAAGAGGAGGCTCTTCATCACCCCCATAAGCAACAGTTGATCTTTATCCCCTGAAAATGCCCACATGAAGCAGCATCTACAAAGGTTTCACTATTAAAATGAAAAATGATCTCAAGATAGTAATAGTATAGAATAAGCAAGAAAGGGAGGATGTATCACTTTATAAAAAGTAGATTCAGGCTGCATAATCTTGAACAGCAAGATATTTTACCAATCGTGTTAATTTAAACGCTACTAATCCAGATTTTCTTGAGTGGCCAACTAAGTTAAATCTTACCAATCCATATTTTATGCCTTCACATTGCTTTCTTCTTTTCTACTGTAAATTAGGCTATCTTAATGCCAAAAAGTTTAATCGCCTCACCTATAATCATGGATCCTGAGATCACTCCATCTTACTTGGCTACATCACTTCTTGTTTGCTTTCTTTCTTGCTTATGTTTTTCCTCAACTTTTTTAAGTAAGTTCGTTCCTCTACTTGACATTCAACTGGGGAATTAAGTGCCGTATTGATCCTAACCGATGAATCCTTATATTTAGCGTAGAGAAGTGGTGAGTTGTAACGCTCTCACTATTTTGTACACCAAAAATAGTGGACACTGATTTGCCCTTGGCCTTGCCACAGTCGACCAGTAGGCGTAATGCTGGGCTATATCTTTGGCTTTGTTGGTAAAAAGGTGCATTAATTTTGCATAAAATAGGAAGGCAAGTGAAAAGGCAGACCTTGTTGGCCGCTGATTGTGGGGAGACATAAAGTACACAGCGATGTGTGCAGCAATTAATCAAGAATAGTTCAAATCTTTGGCCAAAATGGGAGGTAAAAAAGGACTCTATTACAGAATAATGCTTCATCAAGCGTTGCAGAAGTTTGTTTCCCTGATCCAGGGACATAAAACCCTTATCCAGTATTTTTGCAACCCCAACTGAAGTGATCGGTAACAAATGAACGTAATTAATTGATCTTGATCTTCTTACAAATGACCATCTTGACTGGATGGTTAGTCACGTCCCGGAGTTTTGGACCAGGTGGCTACTTTACATACTTAACCTTTGAGGAATTAGATAGAAGTTAATCAATCATGCAACGGCAGAATATTTTGCACAAACTTGCTTCATTTCCTCCTGGAAACTAGTCATGATAGGAGACCGATCCAAATAGGGCAAGACCAAGTTCTGTTTTCCAAAAAATCAAGGCAAAAAACAGCCGAAGAGGATAAAAGATCAAGAATAAAATCCTACCCTTCCTTAATCTGTTTCCGCGAATAACAAAAGACGGATCACTATTCTTTCCAAACGTGTAAATTAACGTAACAAGGTGGAGAATCATCACAATCTTATCTTTAATCTCCCGTACAAGTACAACACCTGCTGATCATCCCACTCCTCAACTCTCCCTCCTTTTGGTTTCCACCTGAATCCAGAAAAGATGAAGACAAGAGAGGGATCTTTTGCCGTGGCAAAGTTTCGAGCTTGTCGCATTATCTGAAAAGCGAGAAGAATTTCCCACGTTTTGCTCATCACTTTAATACTGTTAAGTCCTTTTAGGCCGACAATGTATGTAACTACCATATATACCTCCTGTCTAACAGCCTTCTGATCTCATTCTTTTTAACCTCACTTAATAAAACCATCACGAAATCTTAGACCTTTTATAAATATTCATGGGGTTCGATCCTCAATCTCCGAGCCCTTCTCACTTTTATTCCCAAGAACTTCAGCTTAAACTGTACCAGGCGTTTATATTCTCAATCCCAATACTCTTTTCCATCATTCTGTTTCTCCTGTTTTACTTGTTCTATCTCAAGAAGAGAGTTTCCACTATTTCTTCACCTTCAGCAAACCTTCCGGAAAGCTCAAATCAAGCGGCCCTTGTTCATTCATCGGTAAGAACTCTCCTCTCCGATACACACACGGTGATCCATGACCAAGAGAAGAAAAACAAAATAAAACCAACTTAGATGACCCTAGTCCACTTAAGTAGTAGTTCTATATTCCTACTGCAATACACAAATTTGCCAGTTAAGAGTAGCTGAAAAAACAAGACAGACATTATGGTTGAATACCAACTTGTTTAGTTCCATAAAGTTCTAGTGATGTCTCCTGCAGAAAGATTTACTTCAAGCTTCTATACTTGTTGCCAAGGAATACATGTACAGTGATTGATAGACATGAGTTGCTTTCATCAATCTTGTAATCTGTGTTTCTAATCAATCTTCTTTTTCTGTAACAGGGGACAGATGTGGAGATCCTCAAGGAAAAGCTCCCGGTAATACTATTTGATGAACATTCAAAGGCCAAGGAGACGCTGTAAGAATTCAAATTTCCTCTCTTAAAGTTTTGTAGTTTATCTCAGTATGCAGAAGGCGATCTTGGTGGGCTCAATCCTTTACGTGTTAAATTTTGCTCAAAATGAATTTCAAGTTCGCTGCATCGATGAAATCAGGGCTCTGTGAAAATGGTACACGTAAATACACTTCGAAGATAGTAAATTGATATTATATATAGTTCTCACAGATTTAGTGCAGGAAATCTGAACCAGTCTTCTGTCTCTGGAGTGATTTCATTCTTCCTAGTTATAATAGCCTAAGAAACAGCTCCACCTGTAATTTGGAATATCGAATTCTTCAATCTCTCTACTTTAATAGCAGCAGATTAAAATGAATCCCAGTGAACTGTACTCCTAATGAACTCAATTCTGGACAGTTCGCTGTTGTTATCTGTACTGAATTAATTAGTGCAAACGTGTCATTCAAATTTCAAGAAAATGGCAAAAGTTGGCATGGAAAAACCTTTCACCCGTAAAAAGAGAGATGGAAAACTAGTACCTGAAGTGATTAATTTGGTGCGATACTTTAAAGCACAAATGTGTACGTATATGCAAATTGGATAGATAAGTTCTGGGGAAACATTTCATGCAGTAGGCAGTAACCACTGGGCCATGGGATCCAGCTGAAACAGAATGTTCTCTGCATTGAACTGAAAATGATGATATTCACGCATAAACTTTACAGGTGCTGTGTTTGCCTTGGTGAATTTGAGGTCAAAGAGGAACTGCACCAGCTCCCATCGTGCAAACATGTTTTTCATACTGAATGTATACGTCATTGGCTCCATTCAAACTCAACTTGTCCACTTTGCAGATGCTCTGTTGTTATTTCAACCAAAAATAGCAACCCTGAGCCACCTGCATCTGGAAATAACCTACCCACTCCAGATGCTCAGAACTCCAACCAGAGTCCGCGAGTCATCTATGCAGAACAGCAAGAGCAACTAAGTATAGTTGTGACAGATGTTGAAGATTTTACTGGAGAACATCGTATAGTTCCAAAGGAAGGATCATCAGGATCTAGTGATTCTGTTTGCATTGACAACGAACAAACTAATTTACATGCAGAATCAGTCATTATCAGGATTCAAGGTTCGAACACGTAATCTAGAACTCTGTTCTTGCACCTTTTGTACAGAATGTGGAGAAATGGTAATTTATCACCACACATGACTCGAAACAACAAACCAGGATTGCTTGATGAATCAACAGCTTGAACAAGGATAAAGTGGGAAGACAAATTGTCTCACAGAACTGTGGAGCTGCTAAAAGGTGCAGCCTCAGAAGAATTCGTAGCACTGATTTGCCCTCACTCCCTTATTCAATTGCCAATAAGCTAAATTTGGATTTGTTATGATCTAAGAGGGCAAAAAGGGCTCCCCTCTTTATCATATTGAATCGGAGTGTTGAAATTCTGACCTGGGCACAAGCTAAGTTCAGATACCGGATGTCATGGAATTTAAACTGTAGTTTATTTTCCCTCCTTTTCCATTTATACATGTAATTGACTGTAAACCTTGTCAGGAAAGCCTCAGTGTCCAGTTGTTCTAATTGCGGAGGCATTCCTTTTTCTTTAAAGAACGTAGCTTCCACCATGAATCAGAGTTGTCCATGGAGAAGTAAAGTAATTTAAAGCTATATCAGGATATTCTGCAAGTATTCATTTAGATCTTTCTAATCCCGGATACATTAGCAACAAAGGAAAAATATCCCTTACTAGGTCTGGAGCATGAAAGAACTCATAACACAAAGACCCAAAGCAATAAAAGCCGAAATGATGGTGGTTTTGGTAGGCATTTTGCCTTTATCAGCTCTCAGGACCATGGCCTCGTAAAGTGGCAAGGAATTCAATACCGCGAAACCAGCAATAAACAACTGGACAAACAAACCATCCAAGTTTCCTCCCCTCAGCACCTCCAGGAAACCGCCAAGAAAGGCGATCAAATTGATAATTGTAGCCACTGATAACAGCAGAAACATTGGTGACGGAACCCCAAATTCGAATATGCCCTGACCATATCTTTTGCCTTGTTCATCATCAACTACTTTACTTGTGACATTGAAACCCTGCGTTGGAATGCCTACAAGTTTGGAGAAGAATTCAATGGTTCCAAACAGGTATGATGTTAGGCCTCTGATGAGCCACATTCTTTGTTCGTTCCACCACCTCTCGAATGTGCTTTTGGCTAAAATGAAATCGAGGCACTCTTGTATGTATGCCCCGAGAAATAAAAAGGCGTACAGGTAAAACCATGGATCAGATACCTGCAACATTGATCAAAAAAGAGATAATTAATAATTGAATTGGGAATTCAATTTTCAAGTGATGCTATACTATATAAGAAGCGTTAACTACAAACAGGCAAATCATGAACGTAATTTCTGGCTATTATCACGAACACAAGTACCATCCTTGTCATTTGTATTTTCATGTCAATGCAAAACAGTAAGGTAGTGTTTGTTTGCAAAGAAAAGTGTGAGAAATTGAAGGAAAGTCGGTTTTTTTCCAATTCATGTATATGTTCGGTTGGCAGAAAATTTAAAATTTTCTTGCACTTTTCTTCACTTTCTTATATTTTGTGTCCTGCAAAAATAGGATTGAAGGAATATTGGTCGCTAGATACAAAAAATTTAGGATATGAGAATAAGCCCATTAAAAGCTGGACGTGTTTATTACCTTGGGAAAGATGGGCATATTGTTGAGGAGAGTGAGCTGGGGAAGGAAGGCATAGATGGCGACGGGAACGGACCAAACAGGCCAGAAAGCATAATGGCCGAAACAATGAGCCTCCAGAAACCCAACTGCCTGGACCCCAAATGTTATTGGGCTATACTTGGAGAAAGCCACCTCCAGTAGTCCTACGGACCATCGCTTGGTTTGGCTCAAGGCATCATTTAGGGAGATGGGTATGTCCCCAAGAAAAGCTGGCCTCTCAGGATCGCAAAATGCTGACTGCCATCCCTCGCAAACAAGCCTATAACCAGTGTAGTAGTCCTCCACCAAAGAACCGTATTTGAATCCTATCTGCACATCAAATTGTGAAGTTCTTTTGCCACCAAAGAAACAGCAAGCAAAGTATCACGAGTATAGAGAAAAAAAAAAACTTGGTTGCCTTATTCTGAACTTTTTCTTTTAAAATTTTTTTCCCGTGATTTTACGCGTTTAAACTGTCTATTTAATGCAACTGTATACAACCCAATTATACGACTACAATGAGATTCAGGGATTTGGGCCTCTCCAGTTGAACTTTTGTCCAATTGTGTAGTTTTCTTACCACATTTGGTATAAAATGATATACCTTTAGTGCAAACGTAAATTTTGTCAACTTACACAACTAATTTACGACAATTAGATGGAGCCCGACAAAATCGGCCAGAAAGGCCTCTCACTCGACATTGCATACCTTAGAGCCCCAGTTGGTGTGGTTCTCGTAGTTGCAGCCAGCTACCAGGTTGGCAAGCTTTAAAATTTTTTCAGACATAATGGGCTCCTTGACACCTTGGTCTGGACTCAGTTCTGGGATCTCTGGCTGAACACATGATGATGGTCCGCCAAAGAAAGCCCGTCGAACGAAAAAGCATCCAGTGCCATAGTAGTTTGGGCCTTTCTGCCCATCCATGCCGCGAGGATTCATTTGAAATAGTGGCTTGAACTCACAACCATAGATGTCAGCCTTGTTCAGCCCGTTAAATACCTGTGGCAACTGTATGTAGCCGAGGTTGGGCCGAACTGAATGGTCCATGAAGAGACATAGAACCCGTTGGACTGTGTGTGGATCGTTGGAGAACATGTCGCAGTCCAGTGTGAGAATTACAGGTGCGTTGGTCAAAACTGCCGATACACGAAGCTTTGGAAAGAGAGACGAATAAAAAGAGTCGGTTAGGTTAGGTTAGGTTATATACTAACGTTATATTTAAAATCGGGATTGTTTTAAAAGTAATAGGATCGTGGAATCAGGAGCAATGGATGCGTAAAATTAACGTCTTATTCATTTGCAGGCTTATATTTCCCGAACACATGCAAACAGATGTGAAAATGCAGTGGTATTAGTCAAAAATAAATATATTCTTTCTTCGACTGTAATTTTTAGGATTATATAATAAGCTCATAGTATAAAGGTTTAAGTCGCTCCAAAATTTATTTAAAATCTTGACTAAGAACTTTGAAAATAAATATGATTAATCTAAATTCATGAAATATAAGACGTCGAATTTCAAATTAGCATAACATCTTTCATTTTAGAATTAATTTTTTATACACCTACCTATATATATGGCAGTGATTTTTTTTTTTTTCACCAGTAGTTGTGGATGTATGACGCATGTGCATGATTTGAATTTCAAATTTGAATTCATATCATGTACCATGATCCAAACCTGCCTGCTAGTGTAAAAAAAATTGCATACGTACAAACAGAGTATAAAAAAATTATCCTTTTTTTTAATATATATATATATATATATATATATATATTTACAGCGTTCTAGTGATCTAACCATAATAATTTGACAAGTGTTAGTGATCCTACTAGGATTGAGACAAGAGCCAATGAGGATGTGAGGTGAGGGGTGAGGGAGGGTGGACGCGGAGTTAAGCTAGTTGATTGTAAAGCAGTTGGAAGAAGGATGCAAAATTGCAAATGGCACAGCTATGAAAAATTGCCCGACTTACGTACCAAGGCATTGAGGGCACCACCCTTAAAATGATGCGGGGATGTCTTGCTTTTCTCTCGGGAAAGGTAGATGAGATTTGGCATCGAATCTCCAGTTATGTCTCTGTCCTGACGACTGTCCAGCAAGACCTGCACAAGTATGAATGTGGCCGAAGAAAAAAAATTAAACGTACGTATGAATTGAATGTGGAATGAATTGCATAATGTACTACTACGACTACTAATAGAAAATACTAAAAAGTAAGTAGTACCAATATACCAACACTACACACACATATATATATCTATACTATATGGCCCAGCAGCACAAAAGCATAACGTACTTACTCATGCAATGCAACATCTTAAATTGATGGTGAATTTTACTCAGCATTAATTAATTACAAAAATAATGAGTAACCTGAACCACAGAAGGATGTTGTTGTCGAGTGAATCCTGGAGTCCATTTACTAAAAGCCGTGCGCTCTTGCTCGCTGGTGATGTACTCATCCGCTATCTCACCTTTCGCCACCGCACTTTCTACCCTCATCTTCATCTTCTCATACATCATCTGGGAGGGACGCCACCCATTAGAAACATGCATGGCACAGAAGTATCTCAATTAAACTACTAGTACTACTTCACAAAATATAAATGCATTTATTTATTTATTTTTTGTGAGTGTATTCACAAAATTGATGCACATCTTCTTGTAATTTTCTGAGCCACACAAATTATTCTCATCCAATCAAGGTCGGGAACCGTTGAGGAACCATTAATGCCCGCTTTGTGCTGTCACCTCCAACGACTGCTCATCAGCGAAGCGCCAGGTTTAGATGGAGGGTTGGATCACATCACTAATTAGTAATTAATAGGTAGGACGGTCCAAGGCAGCTTGCCACGACCTCCTTTTTCTAAAATCTAAAACCAGCGTATAATGACCACAGCTTACTCTGACCTTGACTACTTCTCAGCTTTCCGGGAATGCAATAATTTTGGCACTTCTCAGCTTTCATGACGGTATTATTATTATTATTATGATCAAATGAAACGGCAGGACTTGGTCAAGCGTGACATTATTGACAAACAACAAAGCTGACGCTAGAGTTGCTTAGCATTATCCAGACCCTGCTGCCTTACAATATATTCTTAACTTCTTTTAAAGTATAGTGGTACGTACAATCATTAATTTCCACATCACTAAGCTAAGCATGCATTTGACTGTAGCTAATAATACCACAGAATATTCTTTATCAACAACCTACAGAGTTGATATAATTGGTGATAAAAAAAAGTTGATAGCAGCATGAAACTTGAACCAAATGGAACAAATACCTCGGGATACATACAAATGTGATAATGTGGGGTCACATGACATGATCATCCCCCTGTTGCCAAGATATCTGGAGACTGAACCACATCAAAATCTTTAACCTTCTACTTGCTTATGAAATCCTTATTCGTACTAGAACAGAAGGATACAATAGAACTAGAGCCCCAGCTCTGATGATTTTTCATAACTTGTTCCATTTTTTTTTTTTAAAAAAAAAAATGAGTTTATGCTCATGATATTACCAATGCTTTCAGAAAATATTGCATGAGCAAGCATCATTGTATTGGATTCGGGCCTCTCCGTATGAACTTTTGTCCAGTTTGGTCCAATTATGTAATTATCACAATATTTAGTGTAAAATAGTATGACTTTGATATACATATATATTCTACCAAAGTTGTATGAATTCAAACCAATAGTCACGAAAAACATAAAAAATTTTGTCAAACTCATACAACTAATTTATGATTATACCAAAGTTGTGTGAATTCACACCAAAAGTTTCTAGAATCCGAACATGACAGAATCAAAACCACTTCGAGTTCAAAAGAAGGGAAATTTTGCAAATACAAACTACTTGAGAGCTGAAGACCCGTGTGCAGTAATTAAGATGTAAGTTACCTTGATATGTTGAGTTTTAGAGTTTGCTGAATAGTTAGAGCTGAAGTAAGCATCCGGGCACCTCTCCATGATGCTATTTTCCCTGCAGAAAGGTAACCAATGTCTACCAAATTTTGCAGCCTCCAAGAAAGCAAACAAAGTAAGCTGTGAACCTCCGTCATCCGATACATAAACAGAAATCTTTTGGGTTGGGTAATCATAAGCCATAACTGATAAGGCCGTGTTAATAACAGTCAAAGGCGGCTCCTTGTATGGATCTGCAGTACATATGAATATGTCCAAAGCAGGAAAACTTTCCCTGGAAACCACTTTCTCTAGATTTTCAGGAAAAACTTTACGAACTAGTGGATTCATGCGAAAACACTGCGTCGTGGACCACATGAAAAAAAGAAAAAGATCAGCTATAAGCAAGGAGATGGATACAGAGATGGAAACTAAGGTTTTGGTCTCTTTAGATAGCGCGAGTGTATGGTGGTATAGTAGAGCTAAGAAGGAAAGTATGTAGATAGCTGCAAATGCACGGTTAAAGTATCTGCGACGCAAGAACCTGTGAGAATGGAGTGGTAATGGTGGTTTATGTTTTTCAGTGGCAGTCGCCATTGCTAGATCTTATGCTGCTATACTAGTCTGCTTTGATCGCGGGGACGATGGATGATATTAAACGCTGGATGGTACCATTTATAGACGGACTGACAGACCTCTAGAAGTAGATCTCTCTCTCTCGATTTTTCCTTTTATTTATTTTAAGGACAATAGATGCATTGCAACGCTATCAACAGTTTATAGACGCCTCTAAGTAGGGGTGTGCAAAGTCGAAAAATTCCGATTTCGAGATCGATTTCGAATTGAATTCGGAATTTCGAATTCGGAATTTCGGTAATTTGGAGTTGAATTCGGTAATTCCGATTTCGAATTGGTCGAAATCGGGTCGAATTCGAAAATATATTTTTTGAAATCGGAATTACCGATTTCGAACTGGGGAATTCGAAATCGGAATTCGAAATCGGAACTATGATTTCGATTTCGTTTAATAATATATATATAATATAATATTTTTTAACAATATATTATTTATGTAATATATAATTTATATTATATAACATAATAAGTTAATAACAATAATACTAATACATCTAACAATTAACAAAAATTACAAAACAACCTATCAACCTCCAAAATGACAAAAAAGCAAAAGCGCAAATTGAAATTGCAAAACCTAATCTGTTAGCTCTTCCGCCTCTTCCTCATCGTCTCTCAAGTCTCACTATCTCACCGCCTTCCTCCGCATCCACCGCCTCCACCTTCCTTCCTCATACTCTTTAGTCTTTATACTCATACTCTTTATCTGATCTAAGGGTGGCAGAATACACATCTATAATTATGATTGGTTCTTGAATGGTATCACTACTTCCAGGATGGGAGCCATGTGAAGCCACCAAGCAAAGCTCTGCCATTCCTCAGAAACACCCACAGTATTCGGTAACCCTTCTTCTTCTCTTTCCAATAGCTTCTGATATCAAAGCCTCTGCCTTTTTGCTTTGGATTGCTCTGTCCCTCCCTATCTTAGACTCATCCTCTCGTGGATTTTATTTCAATTTTGAACCATCGGGTAGGAAACAATAACGTCCGCAATTTTAAAAATAAGGGAAATGTATCTTTTTTCAATGTTTTCTTTTGGTAATTTTAGATGAAGGGAAGTCAAAATCATGGACAGGAGAACCTGAACCTGTGACCCAAATTGGGGTAACGGAAACTGTTGCCATGTTGGATTCTTAGTCTAGACAAAAAAAAAAAAGAGGAAAGGATCCAATTTGTCCTTTTTCCCCTTTGTTGGATTAACCATTCCAGTACTGTGTTCCACCATTCCAGTACTGGGGAAGTTATTAAATACGAACAGGTTTTTCCATTTTTGAATAGGGGAAAAAAAAAGGGAACAGGTTTGAATTCGGTGAATTCGGAATTCACCGAATTCCGAATTCAATTCGGAATCGAATTCAAAATCGGAATTGGCCAATTCGAATTCGAAATCGGTCGGGAAAATTCATGTCCAAATTTCGAAAAATTCCGATTTCAAGCTTCCGATTTACCGAATTCGATTTCGATGCACAGCCCTACCTCTAAGTGCCAAAGTGATAGCATCTATAAAGTTTGGACAGCTGATTATTTTTTTAAATATATTTATTTATATTATTATTATTATAATTTTTAATATATTTTTTATTTTTTTAATTATTTTTTTATCTCACATACATCACATCACAAGAAGTGATACATTAAAAATATCTCAATTAACTTGCAATCCAAACAAATCCCTTATTTTATAACGCTTAAAATTGTAATCTTGATATTTTTCTTATTTTAAACCACTTTGCAAGTCCCTTGCTTGAAAATTAAAAGCACAAGAAATGCAATAATTGACTTTCGACTATAAAAAATACGTGAAAAATTATATATGATGAAATTTTAGGATGAAAAATTACCTCTTCAAGATAGAATAACAGAGAACTCTATTGCTGTATAAATAGTGTGATATCGAAACACTGTAGAATCTTTTCTCCTTTTTAACTAATATTTCCAAGAATTAGGGTGTGTATGCAAGTGTCCAAGAGCATGAAGTAGGTGGTTTTTTCGGAGAAGTACATGCTCACAAAACTTTCCATTTGGATAGTAAAATTATTTAGAATAATTTTTTGAAACTAATACTGTAAACACATTTTTGATATGATGCGTATTAGATTAAAAAAAGAGTGATTGAAAAATGTGTTAATGATATCAGTAAATAAACTTTTGTAAATAATCAACTGTCCAAATAATTGGGAATACACCTTTTTTTAATTATTATTTTGTGTTTTTTCTGATTTAGTACGAATTAAGAAATGCCATCAAAGCAGAAAGAGAAGATAGAGAGAAAAACAACAATAATGTTGGTTTGGACTCTTTGAATGGAAGCAATAATGTTGGCTTGGTGGCTAGCGCAGTCGTGAATTTAATTCGTTGTTTTCTGGTGGTTGATGCCTCCACTGTTTGAAGAAAAATGTACTAGTCATTTAATTAGAATATCGCATTGAAGAAAAGTTACATAGTCTTTTTCAACGATTCCACATATAATTGAGACTCGAGCAGCATTACTATTTCAGTCAAGTCCTCTTAACAAAATATGTTTTAGAGCAAATTGATCTCCTAATAATAGGCTTTCCCAGGAAATAGTGGAAAAGAGTTTTATACGCTCTCTGGACAAAACGTCAAATGGACGTACGAGACTATTTTCACATGATATCCAATGTTCTGACGCAAAAATTTCGCGCTGAAAATGGTCAATTGAGTAACTGAGATAAATTAGTGGATCCCCTTAGATTGCTTTTGGACAAATTTTTCGATTAACTCCTGCATTTGTCTAAATTAGTGGGTGTGTGTGTTTCTTACCGTTAAGGAAAAAAAGAGTAACTGAGATAAATTGAATGTTATTGATAGCCTATGTCCAGTGAATATTACTCTCAATTTTCGTTTGGGTTGCTATTTTTAGAATTTTTTTTTGAAAAATATGTTTGATATATATGAAATAAAAAAAGGAATTAAGAAATATCTTTATAAAGAATGTAAAAATTTTTCCACGAAAAATTACAATCCAATAGAGTCGAGGCAACTTTCTAGATGTTAGTTGCTTACTCACGACACGCGGCGAATACGAGTATTTTGTAATCTTGTGATGACAAAGGCGTTTTGTAATTATACGGTGCATGATATTAGCGGCCATGATTGGGATTTATTTCGGTTTTGGCAGTGATAAACAAGTTCAAATTAAGAATTTAGGAAAATTATAATTGAAAACGATGTCTTGCAAACAAACATAAGAAGGTGACAGAAATTCTGCATGCATGTAGGATAACGTGGTTTTGACTAGATTTATGGGAGGAGCTAAGAGGGCAATGAAAGCAAAACCCTTCTTTTTGGTAGCATCTGGAAAGCGAAATTTCATTTATTTACTTCAGGTACGAAATCAAAATGCCATTTATAAACAAATCATACAAAAAAAAAAAAGGTTCTTTATACGTATGCTGCAAATTAGAATCATAATAACGAATATACGATGTTTGTTTGTTTTTCCTTTTGGGGTTGGGTGCTGGTTTGCCTCGTGACTTTCAAGACATTAAAATCGTATAAGGAGCCCTTTTCATCAAATGGACAGCCCAAATTAAAATTTGTAAGATGTAGCTAATACAAATTACGAACACAGAACAAAGTCAAGTGTAATGATTTGCAACAGGGCAACCTGAAATTGGCTCCATCTAGTGATATGAGACATTCCATGCAATGTCTACAGGGTAATATTAAATTCGTCAATGCTGGTGATTGATGGCTGAGGAGGTTTTGATCTATTTGCTAAAATTGAGATCCCACTTCTTCTGCATTAAAAAAAGTAATAATAATAATGATTAAAAAAATATCCAATCAAGAATTAAAATTTTGAAGTCATTTTGCGTGCTTGCGAGCCCTGCTCTGTTCTGGTACTAATGCAAAGATTAATCTTTTCTACATCAACTATATATGCGCTAATGAGTGCAGATGCATGACAACTAATCGCAATTTGAATCAGAACCTTAAATGTTGCATATGTGACACAGTGCTAGTTTATACGTTGTCAATATACAGAAAATTATAATTTTTATTCTAATCCATGCTTGAACAGGAACTGGCCATGATATGTGTGTAGGAAGCGAGCTTACGGTTGTATGGATCTGCATCAGAGATGACTCTCCAGTTTGCATGATTGAACACCTGTGTCAAGGCCTTAGTCCTCCAGGTCGCACCCATCCGACATCCGATAGCTACAGCTGGGGCAAGTGGAGGAGGGGCACTGCTATTTTCTCTGTTTTTCACGGGATGCTGTTGGTGTATATAAAGTTATACGGGACGCGCAAACCGAAGCCATTGGCCTCAGCCTTCAAGTTTTGGATTAGTGGTAATGAAAAGGAAGGAGGAAAACAAAAACAGAGAGAAATAATTACTTAAAAGATTAGTCCCATGTATCAAGATTGTAGAGCTTAACATTGAAGATGGACAGATAACAAATCAGCTGTTGGACTGACTTCTGACTAAGTGAAACCGAATAAACAGCCTTGAACGGTAATATGAATATCCCTTGGGGGCCTGGGCCAACAGGATTCTTCTCTTCCGAGTCTCATACACGTCCTAAAGTCCAAATTTCAATCGCATGTTATTAATGAATCATCTGTCCATGCGGTCTCAGCTCAACTCAACTCAGCTCAGGTCTCAAAGTTAAGTCAATTTCGTTTCTGCGCATTAACCCAGCAAGCCATCAAAAAAGATTTCTGGGGATTTTGGGTTTGTGCACAGGAATTCATTGGCCAACATCCGAAGTTCACAAATTGAATTATGATGTTTTGCAAATAAATTGACTAAGCCGAAGGTACTGGAAAATGTTTCTTAGATCCATGTATGGTTTCTCCAACATCCGAATTCAAAAGGAAGCAAAACATCCTGGAAATTATCATCAAGGAGACTCCCAACTAACTGTGATGACAACGTCTTCAGAAACAATCATCTTGGTGGTTTATAAGAGTTGGTAAAACATATTGAACAATTCCCGTCTCCTCTATGCGTTCGGCTGAGTATCCGTTTCCACGTCCTGTGCAGGAAAGAGTCCACCATACTTGCGTCATAGGCATCCGAAAGCAGACTTGACTTGAGTAATCCCTTGCTTGGTATACCGAAAATATATACACAAACGAAGTGTTTGTTGGTAAGAATGAATTTAGAGGAGTCACTTCATGTTGGATTGGAGTGGAAAAATAAATGCATAAAAAAAGGTTTCCATTTTTTGGAAGGGGTTGCAGGGAAATGATGGAGCAGCTTCCCAGTGTCATCACGAGCTGCTTAGCGTCCTGTCCTATACCGCGTCACTAGGGAGGATCCCTTGCAAGACGGCAAGGCGGCAGCCAAAATAAGCATGAAAAACCAGCGGAGAAAACAGAGTCCTCGTGTTCGTGTGCCAGTTTGCCTTGTAGTACTACTATTTGTTGTAAAATATATAGTATTTCAAAAATATTCTTTGTCCCACATCGAAAAATGAGAAGTATTCCATTCTCTGTCCCACATTGAGAAGTGAGAAGAGTTGCAGTCTTTTGTCCCACATCGGAAGTAAGAAGGGTTGCACCTCACTCTAAAATCTATAAATAGGATCCATTCCCTCCTCAGAAAATTACCCCAGCAGCTTCAGCTGATATCTTTTGATAGCTGCTCTCTCTCTCTCTCTCTCTCTTTTATTTTTGTTAGTTGATATCTTCCTGATAATTCTGTTCTCATCTTCTTTTATATATATTTATATATATCTGCTGGTTTTAATTTGCTAGTTCTGGTCCTTCTAGTTTGCAACAAGAAGAAAGTTTGTCTCTCTTGTTCGCAATAAATAGAAGAAGGCTTGTTTAATCCTGGGAAAATATTTCAATTTCACGAAATAGTTTCTTAGGACAGTGCTACGCACGACTCAAGCAGATAGTGTTAACATTGTTGTAGCCATTTATCCAACAATCTAAGAAACTACGGCATCTGACAGTGTTAACACTCCACAACCTTCATCCGCGGCCGTTGCAGTTGCACTACCATTCGCCAAGCCTTTTCCAGATATCGCCAAAGTTGAAGTCTTTGCCAATGAAAATTTCAAAAGGTGGCAAGAACGAGTACACTCACGACTCGACATCCATGGAGTGGTCTATGCACTAACGGAGTCCCAACCTGCTTCAACCACAGATGTCAAAATACAAGAATCGTGACAATATGCCAATAAGGTATGTAGACATACTATTTTACAAACACTCTTAAATGAATTATTTGACGTGTATTGTAGCTATATGCAAGCCAATAAGTCCCAGTATAATAGACCAAAAAATTTCAATTACAAGCCTAATATTCCCAACTTTAAGAAAAAGAAAGGCAATTGCCATTATTGTAGAAAATCAGAACATTATGCTGCCCTGTATAGATACAATAAAGGTGACAAAGCAAATGGTAATCCTCCTAAGGTTAATTTAACCAAAGGAGATGAAATAATTGCTGCAGTCATCTCTCAAGTGAACATTGCAGCTAATGTTAAAGAATGGGTGGTAGACTCTGGGGCTACTCGGCACATATGTGCAAAGCGAGAAGCGTTTTCCTCCTATACTTCAATAGGGGATGATGAAAAAGTAGTCTACCTTGCAGACTCACGAACTGCTAAAGTTCTGGGTAAGGGCAAAGTACTATTGAAACTCACTTCAGGAAATACTTTGGCTCTTAATGATGTGCTGCATGTTCCAAATATTCGGGCAAATCTTGTTTCTGTGGCTTTGCTTGGAAAAGTTGGGGTGAAAGTGTCATTCGAATCTGATAAAATTATAATGACAAGAAATAATGTGTTTATTGGGAAAGGCTATTGTAATCAGGGACTTTTTGTACTTAATATTTCCAATGTGATCAATGAAAATGCATCTTCTTCTGCTTATATTGTTGATTCCATTTCTTTATGGCATGCTAGATTGGGACATGTTAATATTGGTTATATAAAGAAAATGCAATCATGTGGTCTAATTTCTGGTATTAATGATAATATGGACAAATGTGAAACATGTGCGGAAGCTAAAATAACAAAGAAAAGTTGTATAACTGTCCATAGAGAAACTGAATTATTAAATTTAATTGATACTGATTTAGGTGATTTAAAACAAACAATGACTAGAGGTGGGAAAAGGTATTATGTCACATTTATAGATGACTATTCTAGATATACCAAAGTTTATTTACTTAGAAATAAAGATGATACTTATAATGCCTTTTTATCCTATAAGTCTGAAGTAGAAAATCAACTTAATAAAAGGATAAAAAGAATTAGATCAGATAGGGGTGGAGAATATTTAACTTTAGATAACCTTTGTGAACAGGAAGGCATAATACATGAAATAACTCCACCTTATTCTCCAGAATCTAATGGAGTAGCTGAAAGGAAAAATAGAACGTTAAAAGAAATGATGAACTCTATGTTAATTAGTTCTCATGCTCCAGATAATTTATGGGGAGAAGCTATATTATCTGCATGTCACTTACAAAATAGAATCCCACATAAAAAGACTGGCAAAACACCTTATGAGTTATGGAAAAATTATAAACCAAATTTGAAATATTTAAAAGTTTGGGGGTGTCTTGCTAAAGTCTTGTTGCCTGAACCTAAGAAAAGGAAAATAGGTTCTAAAACTTCTGATTGTATGTTTATTGGATATGCTGAACATAGTGCTGCATATAGATTTCTTGTGTTAAGAAGTGATATACTTGATTGTAATACAATTATTGAGACAAAGAATGCTGAATTTTTTGAACATATTTTTCCACTGTCTAGTAAAATTTCTCATGCACCTGTTGAAATAAATAAGGAAATTATTCCAATTGAGGAATTAAGAAGGAGCAAAAGGCCAAGAAAAGAATTTTCATTTGCAAATGAATTCCAAACATTTCTTGTTGATAATGATCCTTTAACATACTCCGATGCTATTTCTTCTCCTGAGTGTAAATTTTGGAAAGAAGCAATTAAATCTGAAATTGATTCTATCTTGTCAAATAAAACTTGGATTTTGGTAGACTTACCTCCTGGTGCAAAACCTATTGGTTGCAAATGGATTTTTAAAAGAAAATATAACTCTGATGGCTCTATAGAAAAGTACAAAGCTCGTTTAGTAGCAAAAGGATTTTCTCAAAAATAAAATATTGATTATTTTGATACATTTGCACCAGTAACTAGAATTGCGTCTATTCGAGTTTTATTTGCTTTAGCTTCTATCCATAAACTTGTTATTCATCAAATGGATGTCAAAACAGCCTTTTTAAATGGTGATTTAGAAGAAGAAATTTATATGTTTCAACCTGAGGGATGTATTGTATCTGGATAAGAAAATAAGGTTTGTAAACTAATTAAATCTCTTTATGGCCTAAAACAAGCTCCTAAACAGTGGCATGAGAAATTTGATCAAGTATTGATGAAAGATGGATTTTCATCTGTAGAAGTGGATAAATGTGTATATGTCAAAATTATAAATGATCAATATGTGATAATCAGTTTATATGTGGATGACATGCTTATATTTGGTACTAGTCTAGATATTGTAAATAGTACTAAATATTTTTTGTCTTCTAATTTTGATATGAAAGATTTGGGTGAAGCCAAAATAATATTGGGTGTTAAAATCATAAGAAAATGTGATGGTATAATGTTGTCACAAGAACATTATACAGAGAGACTTCTTAGGAAGTTTGAAAATTATGATGTGACACCTGTGAGTACTCCTTATGATGCTAACACTCAATTAAAGAAAAATAATGGTGACCCAATTGCTCAGTCTAAATATGCTCAGATTATTGGGAGTCTGATGCATCTGATGAATTTTACTAGACCTGATATAGCTTATGCTGTATGTCGACTGAGTAGATATACTCATAATCCCAACCGTGAGCACTGGTTTGCATTAGTCAGACTAATGAAATATTTGAGAGGTACCATGAATTTTGGTATCCTGTATAGTGGATTTCCCACTGTATTAGAAGGTTATAGTGATGCTAATTGGATCTCTGATTCAAATGATACGAAATCCACTAGTGGTTATGTGTTCACCCTTGGTGGTGGTGCAATAGCATGGAAATCTGCTAGACAGACAATCATTGCTAGATCAACAATGGAGTCAGAGTTTGTAGCTCTGGAACTGACAGGGACTGAGGCCGAGTGGTTGAGAAATTTCTTAGCTAACATTCCTTCAACTAAGGATTTGTTGCCTCCTGTGTCCATACATTGTGACTGTCAAGCAGCGATTGCCATAGCTAAAAATAAATCGTATAATTGTAAAAGTCGACACATGAGCTTGAGACATGATGTCGTAAAGCAGCTGCTTAGAGATGGAATTATTTCCATTGATTATGTAAAGTCAGAGTTGAATTTGGCCGATCCTCTGACTAAACCCGTAGGAAGAAAATTGATTCTTCAAACTACAAAAGAAATGGGACTTCGACCAACAAGTTGTCAATAGAGACAGTAACCCAACCTATGTGATTGGTGATCCCATGAAGTAGGTTCATATGGGTAATAACAAGTCAATATTGATGGTAAAGCACTTCAATTTAAGTCCCTCCAGAGATAAGTGCTTTGAGTAAATGTGAGGATGAGTTAAAACTCTTAATGAATTCATATCCCATTAGGGAGGTGTAGTTAAAGCAATACACACTTGATGAATTCACCTATATGAGAGTGGAGTGGGGCCGCTCCTATAAGATTCATTGGTCAAATCTTTAGAGCTCTCATGAATAACCAGGCAGGCGCACGGCCAAAAAGCGCAAAATCGCGTTAACAGCAAATTATGGGTTGTAATGTGATTGATAAAATCTCTGTCACATATCAAGAGTTATTGGTTCATAGAAATTTATATTTCACCAATAATTCTGTAGATCATATTTTATCAATCTATGTTTGGTTCATAGTCCAAAAGACACCAATCTAATTACATTTCAACCAAATCCAGCAGAGTACTTTTAAAATTCTTCCTTTATCCAAAGAATTTTTTTGAAATAGGTGGGAGATTGTTGTAAAATATATAGTATTTCAAAAATATTCTTTGTCCCACATCGAAAAAATGAGAAGTATTATTTTCTCTGTCCCACATTGAGAAGTGAGAAGGGTTGCAGTCTTTGTCCCACATCGGAAGTGAGAAGGGTTGCACCTCACTCTGAAGTCTATAAATAGGATCCACTTCTCCCTCAGAAAATCACCCCAGCAGCTTCAGTTAATATCTTTTGATAGCTGCTCTATCCCTCTCTCTCTCTCTCTTTTATTTTTTTGTTAGTTGATATCTTCCTGATAATTCTGTTCTCATCTTCTTTTTATATATATATCTGCTGGTTTTAATTTGCTAGTTCTGGTCCTTCTAGTTTGCAACAAGAAGAAAGTTTGTCTTTCTTGTTCGCAATAAATAGAAGAAGGCTTGTTTAATCCTGGGGAAATATTTCAATTTCATGAAATAGTTTCTTAGGACAGTGCTACGCACGACTCAAGCAGATAGTGTTAACATTGTTGTAGCCATTTATCCAACACTATTTTGTCCCGCGAAGTCAATTCAGGTCAACGCACCCATTGTCACATCCCGAAGACTTCTTTCTCTGATTCTATTTCTACCCTCGCCTACCAATCTTGAAATGTCTCTCCTCTCCTGATGCTATCCTACGTACCTCCAATTCATTAGGACAGAGGATCACGTAGTTTTCCACCTTTACAACATTAATTAAGGGGCCCCGAAATGACTGAAGCCCCCCTTTTTCAAATATCACCATCTTCTCTTTAGCTATTTGCACCTGGGCTCAGCCGCCACGAAATGTCTCGTCTGGTCTCCTACTCGGAGAGTTTTATTCCTAAGCACGTTCCACACCGCCATGCATAGAATCTTCTTGTTTACCACTGGTCAAATAGTGCTATCGGTTCTTTTTTTAACATCTGGCGCACCGTTTGTATTATAACGTGAAGAAAAGATGCAGCATACGACCGTTTTCGTCGCCATTAAGGATGCAGTTTGGTTACAGGGAAGAAATAAAAGAGTTGATACAGCATTTGAGATATGTCAGATACGTGAGCAAAGAGAGAGTGAAGATAGGCAGTACACTGATTAAAAAGCGCGAAGCTTTTGATATTGAACTCAATTCAGTACACTTGCAAAGAGAAGCTTGCAACTTCTGAATCACCAGATGCAAGAATAAATCTCCAAACTTCATACATATCTACATATTACACCAAACCGCATTCACCAGAAACACCTTTGATATACACAAGGCTATAACCCTACCTCTTCATTAATAGATCCTAGTACTACGTACAGATACCGTTTACTCCGAACTTCAATCTAGGTTTGAATTTTCGACTGCTGTCAAAACTGGGCAGCAAACTAGCTAACAACTTCGTCGTTATTCCTCTAGGGGGTCAGACTGGAAAGCACTCTATCCCATTCCTTAGTCATAATACACTAAATAACCACATCTCTCTCCACCAATGCCTACTATGACCACCGCCTCCTTCCACACCTCCCGCCACACAATAATTGCAAGATACGAGGGGGGATAAGTAACAAAAGAGACAATAAGAATAAAGGGAGTGAGGGGCGTAAACAAAAGGGTTGCTCCCTACTCAATCTTCACCGTTTTCCCAGTTGAAAGTGGTTCCATCATTATCCGCAGAAGGTAGAGGAAGCTTGCTTCCTGCTCTCATTATCTTAACATCCTGGCCAGAACAAATGAAGATTCTTCTGACCATTTTACAGAATTCTCTGCAAGAAAGTTTTGAACTGTTACTCTAGGAGAAAAAGTGGGTTAGATTGCTAAATTAAAGGTGAACAACAAAAAGTAAACATACGGCCACGGATCATCTCCCATGAGCATCATATCCCCCTCATCATCTGTGAAGATGATTTCCCATTTGTTGCGAGGGCTAAGCTCTCCCTTGATTTCAAACATCTTTTCCAGTTCAACTATAAGCTCATTGTACCCTGTCAACATTGTCAAGTCGACTGCCCGGCCCACCGCAACTCCTTGCATTTGAACCTTTACAAAGGGTTCCAAAAGATAAAACAGACAAAAGAAAAAATGTTGGCTTTTAATCACTTGCAAAGTGAAAAAAATGCTCAAACACAAGATACATCACTAAAAAGGGCAAACCACTTTAGCCCTTCCAGGCATTGTATACCTTGGTACGACTCCTTGTTGAGCCACTCTGCTTGCTTTGTACCTCCTTTGATGGTAACTGCAGCTGCCCCACTATTTGATCTTTGGAATCCTTCGAGAGGTCAGATTTATGTTCAGAACCACAGCCAGATAATGTGTTTGGCAAACACTCTTGAGTGGTGATATTTGAGGCATTTACTGGTTTCAGAAGTTCTTTATCAAGGGCACCAGTTGAAGGACTAATCAGATCAATGCCAAACAATCGGCAGCTAGCAACAGTATCAGGCTTCCTGCCATCATGAAGATGAGACTGAGAGTGGTTGCTCAACTTTGCCGGGGTGGCTGAACAGCTGGTAAAGGTAGTCCATGCAATGGTACTTTTGCTTTCCGTTTCATCAGCAAACCTACTCACAGAAGTATTTCCCTGGGAAGAAGATAGCCAGTCCCCCTCTGCATGTGTCCTTAAATTACAGTTCCTGCTACCTTGGAGTTGACTACAACTAATGTCCATATGATTCTGATTTGCAGACCGAAGTTGGCTTCTGGGACACTCTGCAGTTCCATTTCCAAGAGGAGAATCATGAGGAGGATTCCAAACAGCTGATGCAGTTGAAGATGCACTTTCTATGAACACCAAGAAAGAAACAATGTTGCTTGTTGCAATTTATCTAAAGAACCGAGCTGTTGCTTTTTGCAGTTTATCTAAAGAACCGAGCGAGGATAAAGACAATTAAGTTGCAAAAGCTCATCTCACCAGGTGGTAGAAGTTCAGAATGTGATCGAAGCCTTTTGTTTTTTCCCGTTACTGATGGAACTAGACTTGTAGGTACTGCAGCAACAAAAGGTTCTATCTCCCAAGCTGAGACCCTTTCTGGTCTTGTTATGGATGCAGGTTCATCCCATTGAACCTGCGCATAAACAGAAAGCAAGTTAACCCCCAATTATTCTAAAAAACAGTAAGCCTATCGAAATTAGATGACCAGCAGGACGTATTGACCTTCAATGACCGCCATTTAGAATCTTTCCATTGAAGAGAAATATCTTCAACACCAACAATGGTGCCACTAAATCTGATCAAAATATTAAAACGAGTAGTAAGAGAACGAGTAAATATTAGAAGATTTATCCAGAAATCATTCAACCTAATCAAGAGTATATATGCCATCCTACCTTCGTTCAGGAGAATCATCCCCTTCAAATCGCATCTTAAACCTCATGCCCACACCAAAACCATTGTTAATAGACTCTAGATATTTGTTCAATCCTATGATGAACTGACTTGTCCTGAAAAATGTGGTTCCACAACAAAGGAATTAAATGTTGTTAAGAAAGGCTTTGCATGCAACGATTATTTCAAGTCCAAAAGAGGACATATATTTGCACCTTGGTTTGTAGTAAACAACAAAGAGGGTTCCAGTTGCAACAGCATGAGATGCGGTTGCAAGAACTCCTAGGTGCATGCTATGGCTTGAAATCACAGATGATGGCATAGAACTCTGTTGACGAGCAAAGCGTCTGACTCCAACTCGTAGCTCTCCACTTGCACCCCTAGAAATTTTTCATAAAGACATATCCATTATGGACAAAGAAAGATGTATTTCTAGATATCTATCTAAATATACAAGTACGTTCATGCATGTCTCTGCCTGATTCTATTCATCATGGGGAAAATACCTGAGAAATACAAAAGAATCTCCAGCTACCAATCTCTTAGAAGTAACAAATGTACTCCATCCTGTAGTAAGCAAGTGTCTCCGCGGTTGTCCTGTTCAATTACAGTCAGATGGACACAGATTTAGTTGCATGGTAGGTGACTAATCAAAAGTCAAATAAAAATTATCCGAAAGATGTTAATTGAGTAAACAAGTATGCTGCAGAACTGAAGAATGAAACGTCACCTCTGAATATATGTTTAAAGTGCCATTCAGTGCCATGAAGATCCTTGGCTACCAGTTCCTGTGTAGGAACTGGCTGTGTCATGTCCTAGCAGAAATGAAGTCGAGTTCATCAAATACTAGCAGGTATCAAGAAAAAGGCGTCAACTTTAGATGTACGGATAAAATTAAACATGCCATACACAATAAGACACTACCAGGGGAGGAAGGCATTCATTTGCATGCTTCCTAAGAACAGAAAATCCTCCGTGAGTGCTTGTATCGGAGGCAGTCAAAACCTTGCAGAAGGAGTGTACTGTAGGCTTCGGAGGTTCAGAAGGGCATGAATCGGGAGAAGTCTGCTCAGTGTGCTACACGATTTTAACGAATGGTTAAATTTACATCCAACTCAAATATGAATTTTAATTCAGAAAAAAAAACAGCAGTTAAATTATGTTCTTACATCGGGTTCTGGTATCAAAGTAATCTGTGCATAAACCTCATCAGTTTCCTGTTCAGCCTATCGATAGATAAAAAGGGAAAAAGATTATTTCTTGCACGACTAACAACTGCACAACTTTCTTACCACTGTGGAATTTAGGCGATGAAGAACACATATATCATGGTCTAAACTAACAGATAGTTCACAACAAAATTTTAAGCACTTTCAGTAACTAAAGAAAATTAAATTAGTCTCCAATCTAAAATACACTACCTAAAAGGAGCGGCCAAAGGAAAGAAAATTACAAGGGCAGTCCAAAAGTAGGTGGATAAATTAGAACATCAGATGATATATGGAAAGCATACCAGAAGCTGAATATCAACAACGTTGCAAAGAATCTTTGGGGGCAGACCAAACATCGGAATCCTTTGATTTAACTCCTGATTTGTTGACGCCTCCAACTAATACAAGCCCAAAAGGTGTGCGCAAATACGTCAAACCCCAAAAGGAGCAAGTTTGAACTTTGAAACATCATCATATTTTGGAGCAAAAATGGTTTCCCATAAAAAGAAACTTCAAAGCTCCTTTTCACTTTAACTCGTACAATCCCATCAAAGAACTTAAATTGAACATTTAGTTTGTTTTAAAAAACAAATTAATTTTTTAAAAAAAAGGGAAAATAGAACACTTACTTGTTCCATATGACCTTGTGGAAAATAGTAAACGCTCTCTTTAGGCTTTGGCACATCCACCAGCGGACCGGCACAGGCCTTCCATAGCTCTGTATACAGATCATCTTGACCTGAAAATCCCAACCCAAAAAAAAAAAAACAAAGAAAAGGAAAAGAACAAAACACGTGCTTCAGAGAATTTATCCAGAAACCCAGCAAAAGAAGAGGAAGAACAAACTATGACTCAAATTGACATTGACCTTCGACTGAGCCATTGCTTTGGTGCTGCTGAATTAAAGACCCTCTACTAGCCATGAACTAAGGCAGACTTTTTGATGATGATGATGATGATGAAAGAAACCAGGAAAAACCAAATAAATCCTCCAACCCTCTTAAATCATGAACGGAAGCTAAAAAGACAAGCTTCCCTTTTCCCTAATAAAGTGAACTAGTAACTCGTGATACAGTTACACCATATTAAGAACAACAAAAACCCAATAAAACCCACTAAATAACAGTGTCATAAATAACCGTTACTATGGAAGTTAAAACTGCTGCAAGGGCTTTCGGAACTTTTCGCTTTACAATTCCAACCGACGGTGATGGAGAACAGTTAAAAATCCAATCTTTAGCCGTTAAAGTTGGTCGGAAAACCAGTTTCTTTTCTTTTCTTTCCCCCCCTCTATTTGGAGCTTCAGCTTAAGCAGAGGAACCTCAAAAAGTTCTCTCCTATTCTCTCCCTCTCCCTCTCTGACTCTGGCTTCTGTAGGAGCAAAGGCAAATGCAAGAAACGGCGTTAGAAATCAGAAAAACAGCTTAATATACGCCCTGATTTGTTGCTTTCTCTCTGTCTATCTTGGCCTTTAGACTCAAACGTGGTTTGGTTGTCGGCTTTACTTTTTTTTTTTTTTTTTTAGCTGTGGTGGTGTAGCCGTGTAGTGCGTATTACAGCATACCAGTAGCAGTACTAGTCCTAAGAGAGTGGGGACTGGGACGTGGGAGGAGCTGAGGTAAAAGGAGGGCTGGGGGAAATGTTGGGGCCTGGGGGTACTGTGGCCTACTACTGCATGGATCTGTACCCTGTGTGGGCCCGTGGTCCCTGGACCACCCCAGGCAAATGCAAATGCAGGAGGCATTTCTTTTTTTGTTTTTTTTTTAAAAGTAATTTCCTAGGATTTTTCTATTTCTGATCGTCAAATATAGGAAGAAATGCTAAAAGGAAAAATGGCGTGCTCACTGTAAAACTTTGAAGGAAAATAAGAATGTTATAGACAGACTCGTAATTTTTAAAGTTGCGTACTATTTTTTCTTTTAATTTTGAAAAGGTTAATTGCTGCTTTTAGACCCCTTTTTTTTCTAAATCTATTTTGCCTCTTGTTTTATACTTAAATTTTTAAATAATAAAAAATAACAATTGAAAGAGTTTTATATATATTTGTAGCTTTTAAAATTACTATTTATGTGATGCCACAAGAATTTAAATTTTAAAGTTCATCTTCTCAATTATGTTTTTGTGTAAAAGCTCACATCGCATTCTATTTTAATCTTGTGCCTTGAAGGCGCATAAAAAAAAAAGATTTAGGCTTATATTCAACTCACAACTAATTTTATAAATTTATTTCTATACCCTATAGATGTGAATGTGTGATTTTATGCAAGTTTTCTGCCCAATAATGATAAGAGTACAAATCTTATATACATTGACAGTGTATACACCATCACCATTTGATTCATGATATGTGTGTAAAACTTGAATTTCAAATTTAAATTGTGTATAATTATCATTCATCTAATGCTGATAGTGTATACACTGTCAGTGTAGAAAAGATTAATCCGATAAGATAATAATATAATATCTCTGACAATGACAATCGTTGGATAACCTATACGTGGAGTGGAGTGTAGTTTGTTTTTTCGTAGGTGTATTGTCTTGGGCTAACCTAACAAACCATGGGTAAGATTAATTTTTGAATGCAAATGGACGGTTACGACGATTGTCTTGTTGATGAAGGATGGATTAGGATTACTATGTACTCCTTGGATTAGATTATTTTGATTTATTAATTAAGGGATATAAGTAGGCTTGCTTGACTGAGCCTTCCATGGGCCATGCTTTTGCATCATGGTTAATACTTTACTAATTAAACAATTAATGCTTCTTTTCCTTTTTATACGTGCTTTTATCATATCATGGATCAATTGAAACGCATGATTATTTTATTTCCTAGTGGAGACCGGCTAGTAATTAAAATCTTGTAATTGAAATAATGTCCTTATATTAGTAATAGTGGTGCACAATCGAGTTTTTTTTTTTTTTTTTTCCTCCCCCAAAACTCGAGTACTCTCTTTATATATATCCCCAAAAGAAATGAAAAAAATTACTTTGTTCGACAGCGTTTTTTTTTTTTTTTTTGTCAAACACTTTGTTCGACAGCGTAGATGTCCCTTTCATGCTACATAATCTAGACTGATTATTATAAATGAAACCATTTACATGTTATAGTACAGAAACAAAACAATTCACTTGACAAAGTTTTAAGACTGATAATACCTTTTTTTTGTAATATGACATAAATGGAACGTGTTTTGAGAGTCTTCAAAAAGAGGGGGAAAAAGAATCAAAATAATGCATACCCACACAAACCTCATTAGAAAGTTTTCGTATGTAACAGGATGCATGAAATTTGGTGTTTTCTTAAAAATTGAAAACGTTAGTGAATACTTTTTAACATATTATGTAAGTGTCAGGCAAAAAGTTTGTCATCAACCTTAACAAATGTAGTAAGGCCTGTTTGGCAAACAAGTTTTTTGCCAAATTTATTTTTTTTAAATTTTTTAATAACTTTAGTTATAATAATGTCAGGAAACTCATTAAAGTTTTTAAATTATATAATTTAAAATATTCAAAAATTTACATATTTTAAAATTTTTTTTTACAACTCCTACAGTACGTTATAATAAAATTTTAGACAAATACAAAAAAAAAAAAACTCATTTATCAAAAACGGGCTGTAAACTGCGAAATAGAAAGAAAAAGCTAAAGAGATACTCCATCATCTAAAATTTAAGGTGATAATACATTGATTGTTTAATATTTCATATGACAAAATACACATTATTGTTTACAAGATGCTCCCGTACGATTCATCCCGAAAACAGAATGAGTTGTCGTACAACGTTGTTAATCGGGCTAATAATGATAAGATTCCAAAACAGCCCCTGATCGTATTACGTTGAACGGCAGGAGGAAAGGGGCAAACGGAGGCATGGGGAAACGTGTAGCTGCCGTTACACTTTCAAAGTGAGTCGCCGTCCCATTGGTTGTCTGCTTCCCGGCAAGCAACAGGGTTGGCTCAAGTAAACCCGGCAAAGAATTCCTGCTCCTCTATTATTATTACTCTACAATTATTTATTTTCCGTGGATTTTCATAGCCTCACGTTTGATCTTTATTATATCCGAACCTCAAATTTACACAAACAGCCTCTGATCTTGTAAGTGGACCCCTCACAACACGTGGGCACTGTTTTTCTTTTTAGTAATTAGTACTACTGGGCGGCAGGCATCCACCCAGCAACATAATAATTTCTCTGCGGGTTGGGTGAGTGGGCTGGGTTTTGCGTTGGGTTGGGTCTGGTGTGCAGTGGTCCAGTTGGATGGTACAGAGTTAATCTGACGGCTCCACGTGGAAGTGGCCCTACACGTCTGAGGTTAGTCATTGTCCATTGCATCTTTTGTCTGCTGCAAATGGACAAGTCGACCTCACACAGGACTACCCTTCCAATGACCCTACGGCGTCGTTCAGTGTCGTACTATCCCCTGACCAGGCCGCGCCTCGTGATTCATTCGCGTCTAGGCAGGTTCTACCATGTCCTTGCCGATAGGGATGTCAGTGAACCCCGACCCCGATCCCGATCCCGATCCAAGCACTTTAACTTTTGAATTGCTGTTTTTTGAAATTTTGTATTAGCATAACGATTTCATTTGATGTAAACCAAATCAAGTAAAAAAAAAAGTAACTAACGAAAAATATGATAATGTTTGTTTGAAGAGAAAATGGCAATCTGAATGAGTGTCCAACTAAAGAGTCTGCTTTCCACCAAAAGTATCTGTATGTAATTACTATTATTGTTACTGTAGCTCCCCAAATGCTAATTTTCAAGATTTACAATCCATAAATGCTACTAGTATATGAAACTAACCTTTGTCCCCAATGAAGATTGTATCAATCTTTACTCTTTTTTTTTTTTTTTTTGTCAAACAATCTTTACTCATTTAACTTAGCTCGTTTGGACTGCTTTTTTATGGGAAACACATTAAAATCCAGAAACTTACAACATTTTCTTCTTTGAACTATAGAGGAGAATGTGTACCCTTTTCCGAAAGAGTTAATAACACTTTGGCCCAAGAATCAATGGGTAATTACGCTCCCCCCCGCGCAAAAATTGCATTCACTAAAAAAACAAAAAGGAGAATTTGGAAATTGGTGCAGAGGGATGATTTTTTATTTCGATTGGAGCTGCAATAGGGTCTTGACTTTCCAGCGAGGAAGTGAAGAATATGCTACTCCAGCAAACAACTACTAGTATAACAATTGGAAAATATACATCAATTTTCACTATCAAGTCAATACTTTAAGGTTTTCTTTTTTTTGTTTTCGTTAAGCAGTTGAATGGCCGGCCGGGCATCGAGTAAGTACATTTTTGTCCAAAAAAGGGTTAGAATTTTTCACAAGTAATTCTCAATAGTGGGATCAATACAAAGTGATTATAACCTTGATCAATACAAAGTGATTAAAACTTGAATTCATGATCTTTTGCTTTAACTACTTGATCAAAATCTCATTGGCAGGTTCAAAAGATTTTTTGGATATCTAAACAAAGCATTATGATTTTGATCGTGGTTTAAGTGTATTATATATCCAACACAATGGCTAAAGGATGCAGCTTAGTTTACCTTTCATTTTTCGCGAACATATTTTCTAATTATCTTTTTATTTCATATATATTAAATCGCTACAGCAATTTTTCTACAAAAAATTCAAAAAAATACAATCCAAACAAGGGTCTTTGGGGGAGGGGCATTCCAAGTCAAAAATCGTGGACAATAATAATTAACTAATTATTCACTTTGTTCTGACAACGAAAGAATGTTTTATAATTATTCATGTCATAAATTTCAAAGTTGGGAGGATGAGTCCATTTTTACAGGTCGTGCAATTTCTTGGATGGTACCCGGGATTTTTCTGTTGAAGGCATTATTAACATTAAAAAAAAAAAAAGTATACCAATGCATACATAATTTGACCGGTTCTTCTTTGTCTAAATTCAAATGGGATTGAGCTTCATGAGGGCTTTATGTACGTTTATAAATTCCAGAAAATCTAGCGAAGATTTATGTTGCATCACTAAAAGCAGTTGTCGGTCCCTTCAAGAAAATTAGAAAAGATCAGCCGGTAATGCGAAGTACTTGCAGATCCTCTAGAAGCGAAAGTATAACAGGATGAGGCCAATTTTAATTAATTTGTTTAAAGAGACCTTTTGCTCGTCCAATAGAATTTGTGCTCATCATTTTCTAATAGGGCAAACAATGAGGGCGAAGTAACAATCTGTCTTATACTTCATTGTGTTTGCGACCATGTAAATGCAGTCTATTTGTTTTTATTTTCTTTAAATTGATCTTTCTTATGACAAATACAAGGATGCATACTATGCATGACAGTAGATGTACATATCTACCTAAACCGTGCGACAAGAGATGTGGGCTTGTTTGGATTGCATTGTTTGTGGAATAATTTTTTAAGGTTTTTGTGAGAATATTTTTTTTTAAAATTTTTAATTATTTTTTAACTCACATATATCACATCTTACAAAAAAATACTTCGGTATTTTTTTTTAATATCTGAAAGCTCCCCAAAAATGCAAATTCAAACAGGTTTTTAGCCTCCTTATCTAAATCAAAAAACAATTTGTCGTCCTTTTTGCACCACAAAATTATAAATAAGATTTCTCGGCCGAGAGCTAAAACTATGCTTTTGAGTTTATGCAAGAAAAGCTCAGGCTATTTGTACATATTTTAAAAACTCAATTCGTTAATGAACGGTTTGATGCGTACTAAGCTGACATTTTTCATGTTGCATGATACTGTTTGAAAGATCTGCTACATTTCCATGCAAAGAAAGAAAACCTGAACCAGGTTGAAGGGCTTGATTAGGATTTCCCCATCTCTTTTCGTTTTTCACGTATGAAACCTTCCAAAGAAGTAATACTCTGGCTTCTCGCTTCCCTTTATCCAAGCTATGCCTCAATATTCTTTGTATGATAAGCAAAATAATCGCGTCATTTATGACCTCTTCCTCCATTATATGCATCAAATAACCATGGCATATATTTCTTGTTCCTCAAGTACTAATAGAATTGTAAATGGATGATGACAAAATCAAGTTAATTTTTTTTTCTCCTAACAGGAAAGGGATGAAGTTTAAGAAATAGGGAGGAAGAAGAGGGATCAAAATTCAATATCTCTAAAACCTTGAAGTTTCAACATCTGAATCAAGGGATTATAGTTCAAAATCTATAAATTATGAAATTTCAACCTCAACCATTGGACTAAGTGATGACATCTTCAGTGATGACGGGTTTGTTTGGATTGACCTTTATTTCCCCAAATATGTTTGCTTATATCATCATTACAATTTTCAATACACCTTTTTATCTTCCCAATTACCTTTTTATCTCACATACATCACATCATAAAAAATGCTACAGTAAAAATATCTCAAATAACTTACAATCCAAACAGAGCAAAATCAAATCTCATTAATACTATTGGACTGAGTGCAGCAAACTAGTCAAAGGGTCCTCTAATTGAAAATTCTGATAGAATATATATGTGTGTGTATATATATATATGCATGTATATATTTGCACAAGTAAATGGTCAAGAAAAAATTAATGCACAAGATCTTCAGTGATGACAAAATCAAATCTCATTAATACTATTGGACTGAGTGCAGCAAACTAGTCAAAGGGTCCTCTAATTGAAAATTCTGATAGAATATATATGTGTATATATATATATATATATATGCATGTATATATTTGCATAAGTAAATGGTCAAGAAAAAATTAATGCACAACTAGGAATGATGTATATGTTTATAGATGCTGTGTGCAACATCAAATGTAGTTTGTGCATGTTGTAGAATATGGCATATTACGATTTCCGGGCTTGTAGATGGAGTAATATATTTGGCCAAATATTACTACCACGTACGATGACTTGGTTGCCCCTATGATAATCCTAGAGTTAGAACAGTATTTATCCCAACCAAAACAAAGGACAAATAATTTATTGCTCCAAAGGTCGGACATTTATGTGTAGGACAGTAAATGCCTAGCTCTTCAAGAAGCAACATGAATGGTGCGACATGGTCAAAGGCAATAGTCCAAGTCCTACGTTGCAGCTATAATAATAGTGATAGCTTCTCCTCGTGCTGGACTAAAATGCAGCACATAGGTATTTTGAGGACCATCCATGCATATATGTCCAGTGTGCATGATTGCGTACAACTTTTAACTGTGCTTCCTACTTTTCCCATTCATATCTTTTTCAATTTGCATTTGGGACAGACCGAGAGCAAACCCCATCCCAACCCCCACCCTATTCCAAAGGTGTTCCCTGAAAAGTCGAGGTTATTGGCCTCTTAACAATAGACGTTGATGCAAGCGAAAGGGGTTTGTATTTTTTAATCATGAGATCTCGAGTTTGAAACTCATGAAAATGGAAAAGATAACGTTGGTTGGTAGAGTTTCCCCGCAAATGAGCTGACCCAATTCGAATAGCATTAGTCACAGACCGTAAAACGGATACGGATACTTGTGGATTATACAAAAAAAAAAAAAAAAAAAAAAGGGTTGTTGGCTTCTTCCAATTAACCCCTTGAATCCCTTGTCAACAGATCTTCATCAATTAAACCATCTTCGCTTATAGATGATCTGTTTTCTTACTACGCAAAATGTGCATTTTTAGATCCTTCACTTTTTACCTGCTTTTTTCCCCCATTTTTTAAAATCCTTTTTTTTAAAAAAAAATTTTCCTTTTTTTTATTACTACCTACTAGTAATATTGGAGTTGAAGAATAACTAGTAATACTTCCTGTTAAGAATGAACGTATGGATATATTTTCATAGTATCTAAAAAAAATGGTGGTTGAGGCATTTGTAGGTCAAAGTCATTTGTAACTACTAATACTTCCTGCACCTAGCAAGGGACTAATGCTATCATTTTTTTTAATATGGATATATAAGCAAGAGACTAATTAATATGGTGCAGGAAGTCTAAGACTACTATAAGATTCTAGTCTCAGTAAATATTATAATTGCATCTCAATTTCCCAAGTGCGTAGCTAGAATAACAATTCTTGAATAACTGACTGCGACAGTTAAAAGGGGAAAAAAAAAATGACACCAAAAGTCTTCCAATATGGAATCAAAATAGGTTAACGTGAAAAAGATGCGCATCTTACAGGAGGGGCTGAGCGAGCTGCTTTTTCCAGTTGATTCCACAGTAGTTAGTTGCAGCTTACAGGAGAAAGTTTTAGTCTCTTTAATTAATTTGATTCTTTACCTTTAAATTAACAAATATTATTTTATCCATAAAAGAGGAAGAAAATAATTAATTACAGTAAACTATTCAATGACGGGTACTTTTGCATCTTTTACTCATCAAGCAACTCTTTGTACCCTACAAAGGTCATAAACCAAGATACCCTTCCGCACCCAACACAGAACCAGCAAGTTGCAATTTCATATCCGTATCAGGCCCAGTTGGCTAGAGACAACACATACACGTAATCAGACTAAGGTTTGAAGAATTTTCAATACAATTAGCAGACAACTTCTTTTTTTTTTGTCGACGGAGTGGGTGTCCGGGTCAAGTCCGTAAAGGCGGCCCGACTAATCCCACTCCGGCCCGGCCTAGCGCCCCAACCAGACCTAGCACGTTAGATGCACGGAAAAATCGATGTTGCTGCGGAGGTTCGACCCCAGGACCTGACGGTCCCGAGAAAGAGGCGCCAACCACCAGCCCATTCACGTGGGAGCAAGCAGACAACTTCGACATAGTACGTATTGCACATGTTTTTATTGATTTTTCAACTCCTGCCGATATAAATTACACAGGTCATTATTTGATCCTTTGTGTAACTTCATGATCTACGTATCGATGTCGGAAAGGTTTCTTTTTTTTAAAAAAAAAATCAAGATTGAGACGAAAGAATTAAAAGTTTTAGATTCAAATTCCTTTCTAACTCCTCCTCGTTGTCTCTTAAATCTCACCATTATTCTGCTAAAAAAATTCAAAAAAAAACAAAGACTTATAGTATATCGGCCTTGGTGTGCTCTAGCAAGAAGTTTCGAAGAAATTGCGACGAGGCTAAATTGGAGTTTTTATCTGAGTGATGTAACTTCATCCGTCCATGATGTTAATAATGCTCACCAGCGTAGACCAAATCCTTACCATTTTTTTTTCCATCGAGTAATTTCTTTATCCTTTTAATTTCTTCATGATCTTTTGCTTTTGATAGGACCATCGGCATATGTACGGTGGAATTAATTTCATAATAACTAACTGTGATAAGAGTCCCAGATTAGTTGTCTAAGCCTTTAGTTTGGAGCTTTATTTATATATTATTATAGAAAAACGCGGGCGAACATAAGGACAAGCCAATGACATCGAGGCTTTGTGTGCGCTTGTCTGTCCCGGAGCATAATCAGGCAATAAGGTAGATTTGTTATGCCTTGCTTTATCAGCCGACATCTGTCCAATTGTACTCGAATTTTTTGCTTTTTCCGTAAGAATAATAATAATTAATGCTAGTCGTTAGTGACCTTATTGCCCCTTAAAAAAAAAGAAAGTTGGATGTCCTAAGCTGATAATTGATAAAATTCCAAATGTGGCTTTCTGTTAGGGGTGGAAAATATATTATTGTTTGTTCGACTTCCCCATGGTCTGCAACATTTTCCCGTTAAAAAGGGGCTGCTTTTTAGTCCGTGATTAGCCCGGAAAACATTGGGAGTATAATCAACATCAGTAGTAGTATATGGTGAAATGATGAATGATGTGATTTGAGATGTTCAAGAGGGGATGATTTACAACTTTAGTAGGGACAGGACACACAGGAAGATGGCTAATTTTTGTTTTCTTGACAAATCAACAGATTGGGTGATGAGAAAGTGAGAGAAAAGATGATTAGTGGCAGGACTCAAATGCTTTTGACTGCACACTCCATGTGGAGACCAATTGGTTGGGTGTTCCTTTGGCTGTAGCCCTAGCCAACAATGGTTGATGCCAAATATATACACACATCTATATATATGTATAGAACTAATCTTTTATGCATTACTGATAATGTATACGCTTTTATCATTGGATGCATGACATGTACACTTTTGTACTCTCTTCTTGAACTACTTTTTACCTGTACGTACGTCATGGCGCCCACAAAATCATATACATGGTTAGTGGTAGTTTAATTCCGGTAATTCCTAGTATTGCGGCATAAAACAAGTAATTCGATTCCATGTATCCTAGCTGTAAAAGTACAATAGAAAAGCCATGTAGATTTAATTTCAAAATTCGTTTAAGCTTACAATAAAGTATCATTTTCCGAGCATAGAATGGGATGAGTGCATGAGTAGAATTTTAAACTGGAATGAATGCATGTGAGGACGATCATGGACAAAAAGGATGTTTAAAGATGGGAGTGGCTTGGATTGAATGGCCCCTTTTCTTAATTGTTTCCATACCATGTATAAGCAAATGTCATCTGGTTTAAGCTAAGCTTTTAGAGGGATGTAAGAATGGGAGAGAGTGATGAGAGGCTTCAAAGTTTAGTGGGATTTTGGTCCCCCCCCTGTTCCACAAATCCTCAAAACTCTTTTGACCTGGGTAAGCATGTCCATGAAACTTGATCTCGACTGGAGCTTCATTTTAATTTCCTTAGGTTTTGCTTCTTCCGCTGTGGTGTGCACTTCACAATAAGGGGGCGGGCAAAACAAGACAAATCCTTACTGTAGGTAATGGCAAGATATAATAATGCAAGTGATACAGAATGTTTGGTTGGCAGAAAATCAAAGTTAGCTCGAGGAACAAACTGCTAATCTCAATGATTAAAGCTGGAGCAGCAAAAGACATTAGAATGTCGACATTAATAGCTTAGGTAGCTTGTTTCAATTGTGCTCTTTTTATGTAGCAAATACCGCTAATATGGATTTATGCATAAGTATTAGTGAACATGCAGTAGGCATACTAATGGATGAGGAGAGAATCTATATCTATTCTTAAGTGTCACGGTACACTTATGTAAAGATATTTGAGCCGATATTTCACAGTTTTGACTCATTAATAAAAATTCCTATAGTTTCCGGAAACAAAAAAGAAAAAGATACAGAATGTTTGGTTGAACTGGGGCAGGTTCGGGCCAATGCCATTATTGTACTTCGTTGAAAATTTAGTATACATTTATGCAAATTTTGTAATTATACTTTGAATTAGTGTACATGAATAAACTCTGTATCTATACAGTAAACTTTGCGTGAATTTGTACTAAGTTATGTAAGAAGTATAACAACTGCATAATTACATGAAAATTCCAACCGTATCTGCCTCTGATATTCGATGTTTTTGCTCCTCAACCTCGATTTAATGCAGTTTGTAAAGCATTTCCCGTAATTGTGCTGTAGAACGAGTTTGTTTGTTTTTTCTCGTTTCTTTTCCTTCTAACATCGCAGCTTCAGAAGATCATGCATTCACATTTGAGAAATGAGAAACATCAGTTACTTGCAGATCCTTGGCCACATGTTTGTAAATGAAAATATAGCCCTCACTTAATAAAATACGGCCTATGGATGAAATACTTCAGGATTCATTTAATCCTATCATGTCATGGGCTGGTTGTTAGGTTTATCTTACTTACGTAGAAATAGGTGGGGCAAATGAATTACTTATAACGGAACAAAGGTAGTTGTTATTATACCCCACAAGAGTTTTGCAGTCTGCAGAAGCACTCCCGGTTACTGAGCCATCCAGATTAAGAGATGCAGGATAGTCGAATGAATTATGACTCTAAACTGTGTTGAGGATAATAATCCACCGAGGACAAAAGGGCACGCTACTCTACAGTCCAACGAAATTTTGGATCCACTTACCCAATCCAAGCTGGATTTCCTGCAGTTTCACTGTGCCACTGTGATGTGCAAACAGGAGATAGGTGAATCTGGTCACTCTACAAAGAGCTTACAGGTTAATCTGAACCATTAACGAGACAAATTAAGTCAAGAAACCATCTTTCCATCATGTTATTGGTTGATCCAAAAATCAAGTCCATGATGAACCTAGTGCGCTATATTAGGTCCGAGGCACAGTAGAAAAGGACAATGCACTTGGATCTTGTGCTTTCTGGTGATCTTTGATGTTTTAGAGTGATTGGAGATTACCATTTTCCTATGCGTTTTAGAGTATTTAAAACTTCTGTTGACCTTCTTAGGACCAATGGTATTCAGATTATCCATTTTAGACATATCTTTTTGTATCCTTTTCCCCTAGGACAGCAATGCTTTTCTTGGTTACTATTATTAGTAATTGTGGATTAGGACAACCAAAATTTGGGACCATGTGGAGTCTTTATTGGTCGGACGCTAGCTGATGAATTCAGAATCATACAGCATCATAGATTAGATTTAATCATAATGCTTGTACGTCCTGCATTATTTCTTGTATTGGGATTGAGGCTTTCCAGCATACAACTGCATCACTTGCCAAAATAGTGATAAGCGATGCCTAACCGATTATATTTGCTTTAGCTTTTCTAATTTCCTTCTGATAAGGTATAGCATCCCTTCGCATGTGTCGAAAACTTTTCACAAATCATCAGCCAAGGCTTCATTTGTCTCTTTAGGGAGGGAAGAAAAAGGGCTATAACATTTGCAGGAGAGAAGAGAAAATGAAAAGGATTATATTAGTAATCCAAGTAATGTCTATGTTGCATTTGTGTTTTGCTATATTGGTGCTTATCTAGCAGATGGTCGGATTCCTATTTTTGGCCAGCCTAATTGGTTAACGGCAAAATTAACGCAGTCTCTAGTTTTCTTGATCAAATACCTATATATTCCTTCCGGAACAGTTGGAAGCAAGCAGCCTTCCCATTTCCCAAAGAGAAGCTGTCCCGTTTGATTGAGTTTGAAATTAAATGGCTGTGGAGCATTGGATGCTATGAGATTTAAGCATCGGAAAGAAACCAAGAACGGATCTTGGCTGCCAGAGGCATATCCCAGGAGCGTGCAGATTCAGCGCCAAAACCTATTCCACCAAGACTAAGACCGCTAATACTTTCTCTGGTTGTTCAATGAATTTTACAATTTTGGGACTGGACAATTGATAGAGGGGCAAACCGTTAACTCGGGCTTTTGCCTAATGATCATTACTGTGTACAGCTCCTTCGTTACTAAATAATGAAGTAACATTTTGGGGCATAAAAGTTCAGATTGTGAAAATCAGCCAAACCGACTGCTTGAATCTGACCACTACCAACTGAAGTATCCATAGGACTGTAATGAACCAACCTTAGTGGTTCACAAACTTTGATATCAGCAGAAAGTTTGTGTTAAATTCAATTAGAAAATATAAAAATTGCTACAAATACTTGTTTTGCATCCACTTTACTCCTAAAGTGAGCAACTTCTCATCAAACTCATTATTGGGATTTGCTTTCCTAAAGTGAGCAACTTGCCATATATATAGGTTTGTTTGGATTGAGTTTTATTTCCCCAAATTTATTTGCTTACATCATCATTACAATTTCCAATACACCTTTTTACTTTTTCAATTACCTTTTTATCTCACATACATCACATCACAAAAAGTGCTACAGTAAAAATATCTCTAATAATTCACAATCTGTTAGTTGGCATGCCAAACCCTTGATCTAAGGTTGGCGATACTGTCAGAGCTATAAATTTTTTTGTCAGAGCAGTCCTTATCCAAATATCAATATTACCCTCAACTGGTCAACCTCATATATTTCGATTGATTTTGTTGGAACTTATTATCCACTAATTACTCTTTATCTTCCTCCATCTCATTAAAGCAATGATATTTTTAGCTCTCTCTCACTTCCCCTCCTATACTCCTTCTAGTCTCTTTGCTTCTCTCCCATTTTACAATTTCTTTTCATTTTTTTGAGACCTTTGCAATATGTGGTTCAATTTTTTTTTTGGCAACCATTACATTACCGTAGATTTTTATCAATTTGTTTCCATCTCTTTCTAGGTTCCACGTGCTTCTTATTATAAGTGCTTTACCTATTCTTGAATGGTTTCATCATATTTAGTTAACATAAGTGCTTTACCTATTCTTGAATGGTTTCATCATATTTGGTTGAACCTTAAACCTTCATGGTGCAATGGCTAGTTTAGTGAACAAACTCTTGTTCGTTGACAAGAAAAGAAGGGGTTTTTAGGCCATATCTAATACTCCATACCAGAGTTTTTTTTTTTTTTTTTGCATATTATAAAATTAGAACCTCAATGTCTACAATTTTTTTTTTTTTTTACTTTTACATTCGTGTGTTTTATTAAAGACTGTGAGAAAATTGTGTGATTACTATTGTAATGTCATTGGAACTCAATCCTCTGGTATACCCAACAGGTTTTATTTCTTTGAATTTTCTTATTTATTGTGCCCGTATACAGTTAATTTCCTTACACACTTTATAATCTTTTCCACTTTTCTACTTTATTATATAAACTTTGACTTCAACATGTGTTCATATTTTCTAATAATTAGATTAAAGTAATTTAAAATTGCATTATGTTCTATATTTGAAGGAAAAGTGTGTCTACAATTTTTTGGATTATTTTCATTTTAGATTATTAGTCATTTGTGTTAAATCACGTTGTATTTGTGAAAAATAACTTTTGAAAAGAAAAAATAAGAGCACTTTAAAGTGAAAAAATTACAATACAAGCAAAGATTATGGTAAAAAAACTCAAAACCAAATTAGAGAATTATGAAAATAATGGATAAATAAATTAAAAAAAGAGACGAAGAAGGCAAATCAGTAAATTAATTAGAAAGAGAAGAAAAGAATACTTAGTGGATGATGGGTCCGAACAAAGTAAATAGGAATACATGAGGTTGATCAGTTGATGGTAATATTGATATTTAGATAAGACTTGCTGTGGCAAAAGGATTAGTGCTTTGGCGCTGTCGCCAGTTGATCTAAACATGTTGCATTGCCTTCCATATATATACTTGTGATAATTGAACCTCCCTACTTGCGGTAAAAATTTAGTTAGGGGGTCCTAGCATGTTCCTAGACAAGAAAAGAAAGTAGGGAATGACGAAAGACATGACGTTAAACCACATTTGGCATCTTGCATTAGTACATTTTTAATCACTTAACCTTCATAGTTAAAGCTGTGGTCCACTTTGCTACCCAAGGTAGTAATGCCAAATTAGTGATAAAAAAAAAATCAAGAAGTCATTATCTTGTGAAGCCAGAAAATGAAGACCGCTTCACTCACGAAGGTTTGCCTTTCGCTTCACTCACAAGATCCTAGCTCCATTTGAGGCCCTAGGAAATTTCCATGGCCAATTTAGCGAGTGATCCTGCTCGGTCCGATTGGTTTGCAAAAGCGGTAAAACCTTTTGAAAGCTTCAAAAAAAAGATTTATTCTTGTTTTAGTAATTGTTTAATTTTTTTTTCCATCTTTTTGCTGATATAACTTGAAATGTATAAACCTATTTTGACTAGGTTTGACAGATCCATTGACCATCAAGATTAGCAATAATCAAGCCCAGATGTTGTGCTGATTTTCGATCAGACTGACTTTTTTTTTCAATCCTGTTCGAGTTTAACAACGTTGACTATATCAAATGAAGGACAGACTCCAGGCTTCCGTTGCTTACGGATAGTTGATATCCAAAAACAACAATCTTGCTATGTCAGCAACTCTGTCCTTTAGCTAGAGGTTGAATGGACTTGCACAATGAGATTGCGCGTCATTAATCTTACCAAATTCAATTATACTCTGTGTTCATACTTCTGTTTGATTTAAAGAAATGCTTGATGACAAGGTTTTGTAGCATTAATAATGCAAAGGGATGCTGATGTCTCGACCACCTTGAATAAGTCATCAGTTTCTTCGAAAAAAAATAAAAAATCGTCAGTTATTTTGTTCAGTGCAGTTTGTGAAGTTTAAATCCTCAAATTATCGGTCAGACCTCTTGGCTACAGCATCCCTTCAAGAATGATACAAATGAGGAATCTCAAGCTCAGAAACCTCTCGTCTGCAGCCAATAAAATTATCCAAGATTATAAATAGGCGTTTTTTATAGACATTTGTTGTCTTGTTTGGATTTTATACCTTGTCCCTATGGCTGCTGCATCTTGGGTTTGGATTCTTGTTGAATATGGTATAGATTTTTGGTGAATCATGTTAGTTTGAGATTTTCATCCTGTATCGACCGACCCTTTGATTATTTGACATGGAACTTCTGTTAAAATCGCTTCCGCTGCCATGTTAAAAGAATCAATGCAACAAAACAAGTAGCGAAGTATTGTGAAGTTCAATCCATTTCATCATTCTGGGCCAACATTAAAAATTAAGCTCCAATAAATATTACTCCTCTAACTAATGGAACTTATCTCTCAAAAGTCTCAGGTGGTTTATGTTTCATGTTCCTGGTTAACGGTTGACCTGTATAACTGCTTCAAAACTTTTATCCTTCAATCGACAACTAATTTGAACTTATTGACCACATGATCATACAACAGCAAAATTGAAAGGCACAATGGTGTAATCAAAACTGATTGGGGCAGACGTAAGGCCGATGAGTTGGAGATCTCAACGTTTGTCCAGACAATTGCAGTCTTGAATCAAAAAGACTCCCAGCAAAAAAAAAAAAATGTTAACAGGAACAGGTCGTAGTTTTCCTCGAACTTAATCAGGGCTTGAAGGGTGCAAAAACGACCACCGAGTTGTGCCCGCCAAAGCCAAATGAGTTAGAGATAGCTGCATTAAAAGAAAAAACAAAAAAGAATTCAGGGGAATCTGATGCTGCATTTTGTTCTTTACTCATGCTGCTGCTTCAGGAGCTATATTACTTTTTACATGACGTCAGTCTAGTGTTTTAGCACAAATGGAACATACTCAAATGGAACATACTGCCGTCAAACTTTCAATGACATACGTTTCATCCGCACAGAGTAATCATGCAAGAGGGAAAGAAGGAAGCAAGACAGGATTACATACCAACATTAACTTCGTGCTGCTTCTTCACATTTGGGACAGTGTCAATGGTAACCTCAGGCTCCAAGTTCTGGACATTGAAAGTACAGGAAGAAGTAATTAGTTCAATCCACCCCCTACTGCGTGTACCTTCCAGAAAAGTACAGTTGTTATCTTACATATTGGTTAATCGTAGGATGTAGCCAGCCAGTGGTGATTGCTTTAATGGTTGCTATGGCCTCAAGACCGCCAGCTGCTCCAAGGCCGTGCCCAATCATTGACTGGAAAAGGAAAGGTTGTGTGATATGTTCAGCAACAATGGTGTCTCAATCTTTCTCCACATATGTATTAAGACATTACCAATGTGGCATGTCATTTCATTCAGCATGTCAAAATGTTTCAATGAGTGTGAGCGAACTCTGAAAATGCAGATCACTTGGTTACTGAATCAGTGCATGCATATAACAGTTGTTTCACTGAAAGGCAAATTCTACATTTTGTATGAGCAGAATGAGAATAGCTCATTTTCTCTCGGCCTGCTAACAAGTTTTGTATGTGTTTGATATGTTGATTCAGGTAGATTTCCTGATGGTGGACTCAGTTGCTTAGGTAAAATCAAACTAGTGTGTGTTGAGCTTGTGAAGAAGAATATTGCATGCTTGCTTGCGTTTACACTAATACGGTGAATGTAAACAAGGTGTAATTATGTTTATTTGTCACCTTGGTTCCATTCATCTTCATCTCAGAAGTATCCTTGAAGACCTTCTTGATGGCATTAACCTCTGCCAAATCTCCAGCCAGGGTCGATGTTGCATGAGCATTCACATAATTCACCTGTTGTCACTTTGTTAATCCTTACACCAAGTTTAGACTGCTGTCACTCATAAGCTTGTCTTGATGACAAATCTACAATCAAAATTACCTCTTCTGGAGAAACTCCAGCATCTTCCAAGCTCTTGGTTATGCAAGATGAAACTCCAAGTCCATCTGAACGTGGATCAGTCATATGATGAGCATCGCAAGTAATTGCGCCCCCGAGGTACTCAGCAATGATATTGGCCCCTCTTTTTTGAGCATTTTCCAAACTTTCCATAATCTGTCGGGTTTCATTCAAATCAAGATTGAAAGGTTTTGGGTTTATACGATTACTACTCGAGGAATTTCTAATGCAGTAAGAACCAACTTTCACAACTGGCTAAGCAGAAATGAAATTATGTATACCAGCACACCAGAGCCTTCACCGATGACAAATCCATCACGATCTTTATCCCATGGCCTTGAAGCCTTTTCAGGTTCATCATTTCTTTGAGATAAGGCACGACATGCAATAAAACCACCAACACCAGTTGCCATTACTGCTGCTTCTGTCCCGCCAGCAACCATGATATCTGCTTCACCCCTTCGTATATGATTTGCAGCTGCATAAAAGCAATAATTGGCGGTTGCACAGGCTGTTGAAATAGAGTAATTTGGACCCATCAAGCCAGTATCTATAGCCAATAATGCTGAACCCATGTTGGTAATGGAGTAGGGAATGAAAAATGGAGTGATTTTCTTATATCCCTTTTGAATTAAAGCTTCAACACCATTACTGAAAGCTGTTAAGCCACCCATGCCAGACCCAACCAAAACTCCAATTCTTGATCTGTCCATCTGCAATTACAGAAGCATTCGTTAATGAATTTGATCATAGGATACCGTTTCTACTTTTGGTGAGAATTAGACTCACAGTTTCAAGGACTTCTTGGCCAAGGCTTGCATCATCAAGAGCCCTCCTTCCAGCAACTAAACAATACCTCCAGCAGTCATCCAGTCGGCGATCATTCTTCCCATCAATGTAGCCTTTGGAAGAGAAATCCCTGATCTGACCCGCAAAACGAACAGAGTATTTGAGGCGTCAAACCTGTCTATTAAACTGATTCCACTCTCTCCTTCGAGAAGTTTACTATAGAAGGTATCAGTGTCACTTCCAAATACTGAAACGAGGCCCATTCCTGTTATGACAATTCTTTTCTTTGGATCTGTTTCTCGCTTGGGAGCTGAAACAGTGGGAGAAGCCATTGCCCTAATTCCTCTGCATTTTGATGCTGAGGATTACCAAGTCAATCAGAACTAAATTGGGAAGGCTAAGGAAATAACCTGAGATTAATTACAACTCACAAGCAATCAATCATTTATTGGCAGCATTTATAGCGAGATAATACCCTATATTACTATGAAGTGTCCCGACTATTTAGCTTGAAAGAGTGACCATAATCAGCATTGGTCCTTTATACACAATCTTTTCTTCAATTCTCCAAACTAAGAAGAGTAAATGTACTCTTTCCTTCGAAGGCAAGAAACTCAGGAACAGATGATGGAATACCACAAGGCACTGAAAGTTAATTTCCAAAAAATGAAAGAAGATGGAACGCCAACAATATTGAAACTCAGTTTCCAAAAAAACGAGAGGCCACGGCAAACCAAAAAACCAAAGATGTAGGATATTGCATTGATTTTCTGATCATCAGCTAATCTTGAAAATTTCAAAAAAGTAACTGTGGTGACCACTTTGATTGGACGAGGGGCAGTAACTAGGATCCACACAATCATTTCTTCAATATTCTAAAATTAAGAAAGAGTAAATGTGCTCAATTCCACAAGCTACTAGCAGTGAGAGGCCAAGGCAAACGAAAGATGAATGATATTGCATTGATTTTCTGATCATCCATGATTTCTGAAAATTTTTTACAAAATCCTATGAATGGTCATTTGCTTATTGTTACACCGTAAAGCAAAGATACTCAACTGTGTAATAAAGTATAAACACAAAATCACAAGCACATGCTCCAAAAGACCCATTAAAGCCATGATTTATGCATCGACCACGTTGTTTCTACTCAAACAGCAGCAATTCAGCGAAAATGGAAAGTGGAAACGATGTGTGTGAAGAACAAAATTGTAAAGTTTAGTTGTACTTATTGTTCATGATAAGACACAAACTGGAACCATCAGAGTAGGGCCTGTTAAACCTCTAATAATTAACCCACGTGATCTTTTGGAATCTCAATTTTTAGGCCTGCAATAGCCTCGCTCATTAAAGCTGCTTGGCAATGTACTTGAAGGCCCTGTTTTTTCAATCATATTTAAACTTCACTTGGAAGTCAAATTACAACCTTCTTGATCTCATGTTTCTTTAACTCGAGACACAACATCAGGAAACGTTGGAAATTCCTCTTGTATAGCAATAACTCTTACGTGAAGAGGATCAGAAGAAACTAAAGAATTCAGATACCAGTGTAGCAGTTATTGCATTAAGATTGATACCAAAGGAGTAGTAAGAATTATGAGCATACCTGATCTAGAAATGAACCCTTTTGGTTTGCTTGAATCCAGCTTGAAACTGTCGACTGTTCTAAGCCCACTGTACTGACAAAACGATGAGCCATTTCTTCCGGATTCTGAATTCTTCAATATCGAACTAGAAGAAAATGTACCAGCAATGCTAGCCATTTTTCAATTCATAAGTTCACTCACACGGAAAAACTCGCACTTCCCTTCTTTCACCAAATGTGGTATTGATAGTTATATAGCACGTACGAGAGAAAGAGCCAATGCACAGCTGAGGAAGAAAAATGCGGAAGGAGTTAACAAAGCCATGTTTGGAGCAAAATTTGGTTGCTCTTTCCGCCTAACGGTTGCTAAGACTTAATTAGGAGACAAAACATGGCGATGACTGCCAGACACTTGATTTCAACAAGCAAACTGTTACCTAATACTTACCAACACAGAGGCATGTTGGCTACCTAAACATTCACTTGCATTCGTGCATCATTTGTGTGGGTTATTATGTGTATCTGATTATGGTTGTTAGTTCAGATGGATATAATTTTTTTTTTTATATACTTTTCAATAATTCTTTCTCCAACCAAAAAAAAAAGGGGCTTTCTTAATAGTTCAAAGAAAATGAAAAAATTAATAATGTTATTCAAGAGCAGCTGATAATTGTTGAGTTTTTAATTTTTTTAAAATAGCAAGTTAGCAATGACTCGGTGCTTGAAAAGCTTTTTGGGCCCTCAAGTTCGCCTCTTCTTCTTGATGCAGCAACCCGAAAAACTAAACTAATTCAAAGGAAGCGTAGGTTTACCAATGTTGTAGTATTGAATTGTAGAAGTGAGGATTATTTGCTGATGCCAAGCTCCATACAGCGGGCCTTGGGCCGCCATCTACTGCTCATAGTCCAGCAAGGACTGGATTAGCACCCCCTAAGTTTGTTTGCTTATCGATTGTCATTCCTACTCAAATTAATGTGTTCATGAAATTTAAATCAAACATGCCATTCAATCGTCCAAAGAGAAATTTTCAGAAAAAAAAAAAAAAAACACAGAGGAATAATCTACCGTGAATTTTTTGGAGATAATTGGAAATTGAAATTATCAAAAAAAGGTTGAAAGTGGCTATCCCTATCAGCTTGTCTGTCATTAAGCAGCCTCTGCATCTTATTACAACGAAAAATTGATTAGTGCTCTATGCTTATTGACCCTTTCAAAAGGAAGAAAGGAAGATCCACTATAATTTTTTTTTTTTAGAAAAAAAAAAGTCACCGCAATGAATTTGTTTTGTTGATTGCAAGTGTTTACCAACCCCATAATTACATTTACCACTATCCTGCTTGCAAAAGCAGAAAGTTGCAAAATTTCAACCCTTTGGAAAGCGAGGCGTTAGTAAACAATTAAAATTTGCCTTTGAACCTTTGTCTTTTCTTTTTTCTTTTTTATTCATCTTCGTTGGTTTAAACTTTAAAGACATTAATTGAGTTTGTTTGGACAAAGATAATTTGGTTTGCAAAATTTGTTCTCACAAATCCCAATCACCTTTTTATCTTCCCAATCACCTTTTTATCTCACATACATCACATCACAAAAAGTGCTACAGTAAATATCTCAAATAAATTATCCAAATAAACTCTTATCCAAACAAATGAGTAAGGAAGAAGAGAGATCCCAATTCCCATGTACCCTTTTGTTTTATTGTAATTTATTTATTCCCCTTTTTTCTTGATGGGGTTGGGCGGTGGAGGGGAGGAATGAAAACTGAAAAGGGGGATCCCAAGCCAAATAATCACGCTAACAAGAAGGAGACGTGTCCTTCCCCGATAGATTACTAGACCATATAAAGATTAGTTGCTTTTGTCTGTGCAAATTCGCGGCGCAATTTTTTGTGGATAAGAGTCCGACCATAATCTGTCAATCTGGCCGCGTTTTACGTTTCAACATCCCAGTGGTTATTGAGCAACTTTTAATGCTTCATCTTTATCCCTCCCACTGAGACTTAAGCTTCGGTGGAAATGGAATGTGCCACCTAAACAAACAAACCAAGAAAAGTAACCACATGAAAAAAAAAACAAAAAAAAATGATAAGCCATTACTAACTGTGTGCAGGGGAAAATGATTTTCGTTCCATAATGATAATAATGTATGTGCCAATTGAAATTCCTGAACAATTGGCCCGTGTGGCAAGTGAATTTTTTAAGTGTTTGTCTAAAATTTTACTATAATTTATTATAAAAGTTGTAAAATTTTTTTTGAAATGTATACATTTTTGGATATTTTAAAATGTATAATTTTAAAATTTTAAATTTTTTTTGAGATTACTGTAATTAAAATTATTAAAAAACTTATCGCTGACAAACTTGATCGAAAAATTGCTTGCCAAACAAACAAGGCCAATATCTTATCTACGTTAGCAACATTCAATTATGAAATGTTCTCTTTTTCTCTCCGCATAGGCTTTGTTTTTCAATTTTCCTCTCTTCTCCTCGCGACGTAGCCCACAGGCTGAAATGGATCCACAGCCCAAGTTATCCAAAATTCAGTAGACCCTACCAGTAACGTGGCAAAAGGGAGAGCTAACAAACACGTGTAATTGCCAACTCACACTTGCCATGAAATTGAGAGTAGAGTAGAGAGGCTTACCTTAGCAACTAAGGAAGGGAGGAAGGGAGGACTTGGACTTGGTCTTGCACCTCAACGAAGTGCGAGATAAGTTAGACCTTCTAGACGGACGGACCATCCTTCTAGATGGATAGAGATAGAAGAAAGATCAACTCCATCTCCTCATTCAATATATCACATCCTTTTTTTTTTTTTTCTAATTTTGGTATGCAAAATCAATTTCATAAATCCATTCCACAATCAAGAAAAACATAGTACAAATGCCACCTTGTTCTCGAATGATTATTTTAACGGATGATAAGTTTTAATTTAAAATAATCAGTAATATTCTTGATTATTTTGGTGCTCTAAATATAAAATTTTTTAATGATAAAAAAATTAAAATTCATAATCATTAGAAAAAACAAATAGAAACTCCATCGAAATTGGTCAACGAAGACCGTCACATAAAGTGACAAATTTTGTGAGAGGTAAGGTTCGAACCCTTGACCTCCCGCACCACCAAGCTTAAGAAGGCTTGGAATGACCACTGGACCAAAGACCTAGTGGCGATCAATTTTTATAATCACTTTAACAAGACCTAACTCCTAGTATGTACCTCCCTACTCCTCTCCTTGCCAAGTCCACCTGTCCAAATCCACATCACTCCCCGCGTTTTTCCCGTCACCACATCCGCACATTCTCCCCCACTCACCCACGTCATTATTACCGACATTTTAAAAAAAAAAGTAATTTAAAGGACGAAATATAGTAGTACATTAGTCCATATTGTATTGGATTTAAGTGCTTTCAGCTATACATAATTCATTATATACTTATTGTATTAGATAATTTGTAATTTAAAATTTTTTAAATATATTTATCTCTTTATTTAATTTATAATATATGATAAAATGATTAAGTTTAATATTTTATTTTTTATAATACAAAATTTATTCTAAACGTTTTAAATTTGAACTTTTTCTAAAAGTACTTCTAATTTTAAAAATTCTTCTTCACTTCACTTCTAATTTTATGAGAGGATGATATTTATCAAACACTACAAAAGTGATTTTAACATCCAAACACATGCTTTTTTGTAAAAAGGATCGCTGGTCAAAGCAACTTAAAAGAGTAAAGGTTCTCTTTTGAAACGTGATTTTCTATACAATTTCTTCACAAAAAAAAAAAATCACAATCTATGGTTTAAATATCCTATCTAAAGAAAAGAAAAATCCAATAATAATAACTATGCATCCTCATAATATTCTGTCATAAATTGCAGATTTATGTAATTTTATGGAGCACAATTCGAACTTCAAGCAAAATTCTGATGACGTGGAAATACTTCTGAAATTCTACACTCGTGTATATCCATGGAAGAATTGATAATCCGTGACTTCTTAATTAAGTTTTGCTACAAAATGAATAAAAGCTATAACTCCAAATAAATCCTTATCATAAAATCCCTTTATTTCCCCCCTAATTGAGTTTATATTTTATTAGATATCTTCTGTTCTGACTCCTGCGTATCCAATAAAGCACCTCTGCAGTAATGTATTACTGTTTACTTTTTCACTCACACACACCCCCGCAGAGCTTTTGACAAATCTACACGCCATCCCTTCCCCCACCCGCGGTTAGACTGTACAGCACTTGCCACGATACTTCCTCTCGCCCACTCCCCTTCTTATATTCAGCACCTTCTCCATTTTCTCCACTTCATGTATCCTCTTCCCTAGCATTACATAAATCCCTAGTCTTTGTACTCCAGACAAACAACAAAAGCACATAGTACTTCTTTGCCCTTCTCTCTCGCAAAACTCAAGCCGAAAGATTGTATTTTGAAGAAGAAGAAGGAAAAGAAAGCGAAGATGGAGAGCAATCAATCATCCTTCTGGCAATTCAGTGATCAACTCCGTTTACAAACCAATAGCTTAGCCAATCTTTCCCTCAATGATTCGATTTGGAGCAATTCTTATGTGTCCAAAAGGCCTGAAGAAAGGAGAAACTTTGATATCAGGGTTGGTGGTGAGGTCAATTCATTAGGCAGCAGCAATTTGAAGTCTGATTTTAATCAGGGGTTCAGCAATGATTCTGGCTGGAACAACAACAACAACAACAACAATAATTACAACATCAGCAACAAGTTTGGATCTTTTGGTGGTTCTTCTACAAAAGGCGGTTTTGAAAATGTTGGGGTGGGTTTAAATGGTGGATTTAATAAGGGGATCTACAATTCCTCTGCAGTTAATTTCGCTAATTACAGTAAGGGAAATAATAATGTGGTGGCGAATGGTAAATTGTTCTATGGCAAAAGTGGTAAAGTTGCTGATTTGGATGAGCTTGGAATTGTGCATGTGGGTGGTAAAAGTGGCAAGAAGAACAAGGGTAATAAGGATATCAACAAGGAGAGTTCTAATAATAACAATAACAACAACGGTGATGGCAAAAATGGGGTGGACAAGAGGTTCAAGACTCTGCCACCATCTGAGTCTCTGCCCAGGAATGAGACTGTTGGTGGATATATTTTCGTCTGCAACAATGATACCATGCAAGAAAATCTCAAAAGACAGCTTTTTGGTAAGAGCCCTTCTTCTGATTTTTGCTTTTCAATTCTGGTATCCTGGTATATTTGATCCTTATGAAGTAAAGATTTCACTTTTAGTGGATTTTTGTTGGGAAATCATCTTCTAGTTTTTAGCATGTGCTGTTTATAGGATAATTCCACTGATAATTTAGAGGCGTGGAACTAATTAATACGATTAAAATTGGATTCTCTCTATTTTTCCTAGAGTTGCATCGGATTGTTGAAAAATAGTTTATTAAAATTTCTGCTCTTTAAGTTCACCTTTCAGGCATACATACTACTGTAATTTGGTTATAGAAATCTGTTTTTTCTTTCCCCCGTGAAGGTTGGTTTCCGTCGCGTATAAACTATACTGTAACGATATATGCGCATGCTGAATAGAAGGGCAAAATTTGCCTAAAGGATAGAAGTGCAGGAGCGGCTCTAGTCGAACTGATTGTGTATTTGGTATCCAGCATGATGATCTTTTGAGGAGAATTGGTCTGTGTTTTTGTAAACCTATCGAGAAACCGAATTGGTCTGTGTTTTTGTAAACCTATCGAGAAACCAACGGCACATTAATATCCAAGAACCTGACATTTCTGTCTTTTTCAGCTTTGAAAGGAAATCTGCATCTTTTTTTTTTTCCGTTTTTTGGGGGGTGTAATATAGAGAGATTTACATTAATTGGGTTTGTTTGGATTGGGTTTTATTTTTTCAAATTTATTTGCTTACATCATCATTACAATTTCCAATACACCTTTTTACCTTCCCAATTATCTTTTTATCTCACATACATCACATCACAAAAAGTGCTACAATAAAAATATCTCTAATAATTCACAATCCAAACAGACACATTGAATTTTTGTTCAACTGACTGAGTGAGAAGATGAATTGGATTCGATGGTAGCTTCAACTGTCGGATGGGGGATTATTTGTTGGTTTGATTTGATTCTAATCCATTTTTATTTGTCTTCAATACGCGTATTATAGTTTTGCTTCTGTAATTGTTTTTCAGGCTTGCCTCCCCGCTACCGAGATTCTGTCAGAGCAATAACACCAGGATTGCCCCTGTTCCTCTACAATTATTCCACCCACCAACTCCATGGAATTTTTGAGGTTTGCATCTTCTCTTTGCTTTGCTTTGCTTTACAAAGAGGTTGGTTGAGGATGTCCTTCAAAGTCAAGGACGCTAAACCTAACATGTTAGTCGGACGCTAATAATGACCTTCTATTAGACAAGAAGGTCATGAGGAGGAAAAAAAAACACTTTTTTTTAAAAAAAAAAAAATTGTGTGGACTGTAATACTAATAATACGGAAGGAAACTTTTTGGATCAGGCTGCAAGTTTTGGTGGAACTAACATTGACCCATCAGCCTGGGAGGACAAGAAGAACCCTGGTGAATCGCGTTTCCCTGCTCAGGTACCTTCTTCTACTTGGATTGGATTTTTAATCCACATTATTGTCATTTCTTTAGTTGGTTGGAATTAATTACAAGCCTTGATAGGAGATGTAAAATATTTTTTTTTTTACACATGGAAAGATGATGGTGGTGAGAGATTAAAGATAATTTTTTTTTGGAAGTTCGAGAGATTAAAGATTAAATCATGCATGTTTCACTCTTCAGGTTCGTGTGATGACTAGGAAGATTTGTGAACCTATGGAGGAAGACTCTTTTAGGCCAATCCTTCACCACTATGATGGCCCTAAATTCCGTCTCGAATTGAGTGTTCCTGAGGTAATAAGGGGATTATTCTTTCTTCTTGAAACGTTGTTGTTGGCAGGGAGCGATTAAGTGTGCTTTTAATTTGATCCCATAAAAATGATGGTTGGTGCAGGCCCTGTCTCTCTTGGATATATTTGATGCCTAGAGCGTATTTTAACCCAACTGGCCGCTGGGCAGCAGGCAGAGTTTGTACCAACACACGATCCACCATCAATCAACAACGGAACAGATGGAAGTGAGGGAGAGGGAGTATAAAGAAGTACAATAATATTTTTACTACTACCGAACCAATAATAATATTTTGGCAGGTTGAAGGCGCATGTATTACTATTATGTTATGGAAGAACAGAGCAGCTATGTACAGAGAGATTTTATCATCATCATCATCATCATCATGTGTGTTTAATTAAAAAAGAGAGAGAGAGAGAGAGAGGGTACTTTTTTTTGGGTTGGTGGCTTTTGCAATTACGTGGCACGTTACGCCCTCACATACTACAGATTCTAAAGTGAAAAAAATAATAATAAAGCGATAAAGAGGCCATAATAGTTACTACTATATTGCAATTGAACTGCTCTTATTATTATTATTATTATGTTGCTGTTGCTTTTCTTTTACTCGGGCATGGTATGGTCAACGGTGGTTGAGAATGCCAAATCAAAAAAGCTCAAATCAAAAAATTTGCTATAAAGAAGTAGAGATTATTGATTCCATATATATTGGGCGTTGAGACTATTATAAATAATAATATAAAAGATGGCCCGATCACTTTTTAAGTTAAAACTGCTACTACCACGACTCTCATCATCAACAATTTCTGCCAAAAATTTAGAGCCAGCTGCAAACCACTCCACCGCTGGTAGATGTGATTATTAAATTGTTTATTAAGGTGGTAGCGCGTATTTGACTGCTACTTGGCGCGACCAAATCAACGCGTTAATATTTACTAGTAAGTATTTGGGTTATGACTCGCGATGAGCACGTGGCCTACAAGTATGGACGGCTGTTACTTCACGGAACAAATCCAACTTTTGAAGGGTGCTTCATCATTTACATTAAATTATTATTGTTGTCAAAAACCAAATGGTTTTGTTGGTTCGCCGATTCCCCGTCAGAGTACTACTGGACCAGGACCACCACGCCCAGAGTAGCTGGTAAAATCCATTCATTCATTGTTTAATCATTTAAAGTTCAACATCGATCAGAGGCCGAGAACGTCGATCCGTTCACACACAGCTTTGTGTATAAGCACAATTTCTTTAAACTTTTTGTTCTGCTTTTGGTGCCAGCCCTGTGAGAGCATGGAAAACTGGAAAATAGTTCTAGCATTTGTTACGGCGGCGGAGAAAGGCAGCAGCTAGCAGGAGTGTTTGGATAGTGTATTATTTGAAATATTATTTGGAATAATTACTGTAGCATTTTTTGTGATGTGATGTATGTGAGATAAAATGGTGGTTGGAAATATAAAAAGGTGGATTGGAAAATGTGTCTATGATGCAAGCGAAATATTATTTGGAATAATTGAGGTATCCAAACAAACATTCCTTGACCAAAAAAAGAGCCCTTATGTTCAAGCCAACACTTGCACCAATAGCCTCTTACCGACCGACATACATATAGAGATGAAAGCTACAACGGTCAATTCGTCGGCAGGAGGTAAAATACTGCCACAAACACATGGACGAATGGCACCGGGCTGCCACTATCTGAATTGAAGGACGGTTGCTCTTCGTTTTTTTTGGGGTCCTTCTGATTGGTTGATTATATAGAGTAGATGGTGTTGGAGACAACAAATAATAACGCTTGTGTGAAGCTTACATGGAAGCACGTTACGCATCAACGTGGAGGAGTTCAACTACAAGCAGTTGAAACTCACAAGCCTACTTATCTCACAAAAAAAAAAAAAAAAAATCACAATCCTGATGTGCCACTTGTCCTCCAAAGTCAAACTGCAGCGTCGGCCTGATCACTCTCTCTCAAGTCTCTACCCCAACCCATCTTCGAGTAGGATTGATTAACAAGAAGAATGGACTGAATCATACTCAATTAATAAGGGAGCTCAGAAAATTTTAATCTCTCTATTCCCTTTTTTTTTTTTGGAGCAAAATATGTCTTTTATTGAGATCATCAAGAAAGCTTACACAATACAACCTTCACACGTACATACACAGAAATAAAAAACAGCTGGTATAACAACACGCGGTCAGGATGACCTAAGTTCAAGGGACCAATTCTCAACACCATATGAAATATATCTTCTTTTTTTTTTTCCCCTTTTTCTGTAAGTGCCACATGAAATATGAAAAAAGTAAATTTATGATCAAATGATGTCAACAGTCAACGTACCTTTTTTTCCCCTTATGTTAAGTATACTTTCAAGTCAAAATTGTATTGTAATGTAACAATAAAGAGTTTAACAATCCTGTAAAGTGTAAGAATCATCAATTTTATTTGTTTAGGGAACGATATTAGATAAGAAAGACGACTTTAAAAATTTGGGGAAGGTGGGAGATCATATTCTTATTTGAATTGTAGTTTTCGTAGAAAAATTTTTACGTTTTTTGTGAACACATTTTTCAGTCATTTTTTTTATCCTACATACATAGAATTGTCCACTTTCAACAAGATGTAAATCAGCTAGCTCCTCCCATGAGAAAGTGACATACTGAATTGTGGAAACAATGGAGCTAAGAATTGCGATAGCAAATTGTCGTCAGATCTGAAATCTTGGTGCATTTTTTGCTTTCTAGATGCTGCGAACCATTCAATTAAAACTGATGACAACTAAGGTTCGAAACTTGAGGAAATGGAACATAAACTTATGAGGTTTTTTCTTGATTCTAAGGTATGAGGTTCAAAACTTTCTCCAGCTTTGTCATGCCATTAGAATTTACTTTCACAACATTAAATGGAAATGCAAGGCAGCTCTTTGACCGTGGAATAGATCACTCGGAATTTCACGAACAAGATATGCCCTCAAATATAGATATGGAGCTAATGAGTGACAATAAATTAGTACGTAAGAAGCCCAATATTTTGGTTTTTGGCTGAAACTCCAGACGGATGGTGATACGTAAAGCAAAGAAACCACGGACTCTTACTCCATCCAGTCAGAGGCCCATAGATTTTTTTTTGGGCCAAAAAGAAGAACCAAAGCTTACAAGTTCGATAGGAAAAGAGGAATGGGGGTAGCTCAAGTGTCAAACTAGAATGTTATAATAGTCATCTGACTCATGTTCTTGAATCTTGAAAACATTTAGCTGCTATTAGCCTATGTTACATCAGCAAGTTTAGGATAATGTAATTCAAACAGCAAAAGCCAAAATTCGCACCATTACTGCCTTCTTTGTTTTGCTCAAGATCTATACTATTTTCTAGTGCCACCAAATCTTCACCCATAATCAACTATTTGCAAAGCCAAATTAACTCATATCCAATATTTATAAGTTCACAAGGTCCGTACGACTAAGGCCTTGCTTGGATTGCTGTTTTCCGTAGAAAAAGTTCGTCATTTTCCGTGAACACATTTCCCTATTACCTTTTTTCCTCGTATATATCAAATCGCTACAGTAATTTTTCCATGAAAATGACGGAAAATGCAATCCAAACGGGACCTTAAAATTAGTGGTCCACCAAAAGCAAGAATCCTCCACCAAAACATTTAACCACACAACAAATGAAAGGTTTGTGTTTGGATTGCATTTTCCGTCATTTTTCATGGAAAAATTACTGTAGCGATTTGATGTATGTGAGGGAAAAAGGTAATAGGGAAATGGAATCACGGAAAACTACGTAATTTTCCGACGGAAAACAGCATCCAAACAAAAGCCGGTAAACTAACCAACCATGGTACGATGTCAAAAACAATTAACGGACAGGTAGTGCTTCTGGATGTTTTTGGTTCAATCATCAAATGCAGGTGACACGACCAAAAGTGCTCTTTACAAACTAGTTTGGGGTAAGAAGCTTTTATACATTGGTTGCTTTCTGGAAAATGGTTAATTGCTCATCGATAGACCGAGAAAGTGGGGAATTCCAATTGAGTCTATCCTTAATTTGTCGTACAATTGGATGAGAGAGTATAGAGCATTTGTTCTTTGATTGTGCGGTTTTCACATGTGATTTGGCAAAAGTTCAGCAGAGCAGATGTGCTTAAATTTTAAAGGGAAGTAGTATATGTAGCTTGGATGAGGAAATTCAGTGGCTAGCTCACCGGCACTGGGTTAATTAAAAACTCGTTTGTTAATGAGTTCAGTTCAGGAGGAGGCTTGGGTTTGCTGTTATGGAATATCGGATATGCAAAGTGAGAAATGCAGTAAAATCTTCAAGGCTGCCGCCTCAGCTTCTGCAATTGGGATTATGAAGACTGTCGCTGATGAAGCAAGGCATGTTGCCTTTAGCTTGGGGCAAGAAAGATGCCTAAATCATGTTCATCTCTTGCACAAACAATTTTTGCTCAATCAGTGGAAAGTCACAGTTTGCATTAAAGAAAAGGAAAATTGAAAAAAAAAATTACACCATGCATTGATAGAACCCGTAACTCACTCACTAGTAAGTGCCTCCATCTTCAGAACAAACATACATACATACATAAAGAAAAATCAAGTTGACTGTACGTAAATATTTAGTCACTAGCTATAGATTGATCAACAACAACACCCAAGAAGCCAAAAACTGATAACCAGAAAATTAACATCAAGCACAAGCTGGGCAGAGAACCAAGCCATTCTCATTGCAAGAAGGACACCTCTCTTTCTCCTTCTTATCATCCCCGACCAAAACCTTACAACTTCCTCCACAATCCAAACACGGCACAAACCTTGCGCCTCCACACCCTTCACAGCCAAGCCTCCCGACCCCCCTCTCAACTCGAGCCCAATTCAGAATCCTCCCGAGTCGACCCGTCTCGTTCAGATTCACCACCTCATCCACCCCTCCCACGTACCTCCCCTTCACGAACATCCTCGGCACGCTCACCCCTTCCCCCAGCAGCTCCCTCAACTCTTTCAAGAACTCCCCATGCAACGACACGTCCCGCTCGTCGAACACGAATCTGTGAGACTCCATAATCAACCTCACCTTGTTGCAGTCCTCGAAAGTCCGCCTCACTCCTCCCAACGATGTCGTGTAGATCACCACCGACTCCTCTCCTCCCGGAGGGCACATCTCTGGGAAGTCGTTCAAGGGGTTGAACCTGGCAATGTTTGGGACTTTGCCTTCCTTTTCCCTCTCCAACTTGTCTCTCAGTATGAATATGTTCTCCTTAACCGGCTTGTAGTTGTAGCCTGCTGGTGCTTCTGGTTTTGCTGGTTCTGACGATTGATGCTTTCCTGATTCGCGCTTCTTCAACTCCACGGCGGGTTTTGTTGCCGGAGCGCTCGTTTTCTTTGGCATCAGCTGATCATCATCAGCAGCGGGCTTAGATTTAGAGGAGAGCTTGGCGTCCAGTTCTTCCAGTGTGTGGAAAGAGAAGCTCTTACGTGGGGCGTTTTCCTTTTCATTGGGGGCGGGAGCGGGAGTGGGCGGTGATGGAGAGCGGAGGAGGGGAGTTTTGGGGGCAGCAAGGAGGAGGATGGGCTTAGGATGTGTGGGGGGAGGTGTGGGGTTGTTGTGCAAGGTGGGCTTGAGGTCGTTGAGGGCTTTGCTGACCTCGTCCCAGGAACGAGGAGCATCTTCGATGGCGTTGAGCTTCTCAAGGAGCGGAGGTGGGACTGTGTGAGCCGGTTTTTCTTTTTCATCGGGGTGGTCGGATTGTTGTTGTTGCTGGTGGGCTTCCAAGGCCTTCATCCATGGCTCCTCTATGGCGTTGATGTCGAATACTGCGAAGCTGGTTGGAGGAGGACGGTAGACATCAATGGCTGCCTCGATTCTTTTTGACGAGGAACACCCCATTATTACTTTCACTACAAACGCTGAAAATTAGTAATCAATCAAGTTGCCACCACCAGTGGCTTGGCTACTCTCTTGCTCAACTCAAAAACGGTGGAGTGTATGAACTTTGATGAGATTCACTTGGCGATTACAAGAAGATTGGAATTGGAGGAAAGTGCATCGCGGGCAGCTGCTGGGTTAGTATTGGACTTTTAATTTCTTGTGGTTTTGAATGAGGGTTTTATCTTGCTTAGTCATTGGTGTTGGAGATATTCTTTTTTCTCGGCCTCTAAAATTGATGAAATGGGCATTATACGTGGTGTTGCTCTGCCCTAAATGTAATGGTCCTACACGGGGCGCAGTTGGAGAATGAGGCGGATTTTGGTGGTGTGGATTCCATTTCAACACAACCATTGGGCCATTGGCTCAGTGGCCACCACCTAGTTGGTGGCATCAAAATATCACATTTAAGTAATTTGTTTTCAAAACAAATTCAGGCGGGTGTGCTGTGTACTCGTCTGGTCTGGTGGTGGTTCAGTCCCTCTGGATTATTTTTGGGCCTCTTTAGGTCCGCCCCCTTCCCCTTAATGTAGGATAGATTAGATTTATTGTCTCAAAAAAAAAAAGGATTCCATTTCAACATGCGGCATATCCACATCTTTAATTTTATTGACAAAGGGCGAATGAATGATGATGGAGTCATCCATCGTTCTTGTTTTTGTTTGCCTACTTTATTTTGGAATAGAGCCAAAAAAAAAGCTATTAAAAATTACCACAAGTTAAAGCGAAGTTGTTGGATAATCAATAGCGGTTGATCATTGGATTAGTATTCTCATTTTGAATTTGTAAGAATTTTGCTTAATATCTCCAAACACCCTAGCCCTCCACTCGGATGTCGTCTTTTTTTAATTGAATGAATGAAGAAAAGAGGTAACTAAAATGAAGAAGTAGGAATTTGTATTTTCTCTTTTTTTATTGCGTTAATTTTTGAACCAATTTTTGGTTGGAGACGGGGCTGTTTTCTGTGGTTGGGTTCGGTGACAATTGGTAGAGCCCAGAGCTCGTCATCTTTTCTCAAGTGATACAATGGAAGAATGGTAGCCCACGAAACGATCAAGGCCCAGGGACAAACAAAGCTTCATTGTCACGTGTCTGAGGCTGGAGGTGGTCCAACTGTTTCGGCAATTTGGCGGGAACGAATTGGCAAAATAGGAAAATGATAACTAACAATTTTGCGACTTCAAAGCTTTTTACTCCTTGAAGTTGAATCTGTTGTATTTTGTTTGTCAAAAGAGACCAGGCAAAAACAAAGAAGAAGAAGAAGAAGAAGTAGTCAAGGAAAAAGAAAAATCTATAGCTTCTATGTCCTTTGGTATATTTCATCAAATTAAACCCTAGGAGTGTTAAAACAATAATGACTTTTTATATCAAATTAAACGCTCTCTTTGGAAGTCTTTTGCATTATTCTTTTTAATTAGTACTGCTGTGTTTCCGCTGTTTTACAGTGACCGATGTCCCATAAATGATGATAGTAGTAAAACAACTGTATGAGTATGACTTCGTCTCGTTCCTTGTTTGAATCTAATGCCAATTCCCTATCCTAAAGCCTGTGTGTTTTTTTTTCCCCCTATCCTAATAGTTTTGAATTTCATTTCAGTGCTGCAGGGCATGGCTACAGCACTCGCCTTGTCATGTCATATACGAAGGGACAAAAAATAGCCGCTCACTTTTTTGTTTTTGCCTTTGTTTTAGGTTCTATGATTTTTACCTTAAATTAATGTGGACTTTCTATCGAGTGGAGGTGCGGCTTCTACTGACAGCAGAACATGCACAATCCATTAACAACTTCCAACTTACACCAACGTATATTAAACAACTGTTTATGATATTTTGGGATAGAATCTATTCTGTGCATCTAGATACTTGTGAGACAATTCAGCGCCCTGTCGACCCATCTGAATTTCAGGATCACAACGAATATTGAACTCTCAAATAATGGTACGATGATTCGTGTAGTCCAATGTGGCGGTGGTGGTGGAGGCGAAGGCATAGGATAATAAATGGGGAGAAGGAATCCAAAAAAACACATGCAAATGCACAGATTACAGCGAATGGGGGAGTGCCCCTAAAATGTCATTACATGCAACAGTTATTTTGATTTAATCCGCACCTTTATTCTATTCTAATCTAAATCAGCCGCCTGTCTTGTCCGTCTGGGATCACCTTAATCTTGCTTAGTTGATGCTTCCAACGGTCTAATCCCTCAAGTTATGCATTCAAATTTTCAAAAGGTGCACCTAAGAAATGTTTGTTTCTGCACTATTTCCTTGTCTTCTTCCCCTCTATATCCGTGACACCCCCACACACACACACACACACACAAACAAAAAAAAGGAGAAATTTACTTGACATTCTTGCACGCGTATATAGTATGGACGACTCTAAAACTGACTAGCTTTCTTGAGTAAACTCAAAATTTGGTGCAAAAAGTTCTGTTGCCATGGGGAATTGCTCACTCAAGGGGGTTACTGATACGGCACAAGGGTTCAATTTCATCCGAATCATGACGGACTCAGGAGACATTTTGAAGTTAAAAGGGCCTAAATTTGTTGGAGAAGTCCTCCATGATTTTCCCGGCTATAAGATTTATGGAAAAGGTCAACTTTCTTCACCCTTGTTTGATCATGAGGAGCTTCTTGGTGGGCAATTTTATTATCTCCTTCCTCTTGGTGAAGAAAAGGCTTCTCAGGTTGGTGATGAACATCCCACCGCCCATTTAGAGTCAGAGGACGGAAATGAAAAAGAACCAGTCAGGATGTCAAGTGCAGCACTGGAGCTAGTTACCAGCTTGGCTAATGGATCAGCCCTTGAAGTGTTACCCCCGCCACAGAAGGGCGTTTGGAGAGTGAAGCTGGCCATCACTCCCAGACAACTGGAGCAGATTTTGGCAGAGGAAGTAAATACAGAGGCCTTGATCGAGCAAATGAGGATGGCTGCTGCAACTTCTGCTAGCGCTGCTACGCCAAGGCGAACTAAGAGCTCTTGGGGTTTAATGTTGAAGCCTATTCTTGCAAATGTGCTTAAAGTTCCCACGGACCGAGAAGACGAAGTACACTCACCCAATTTCTACAAGAGCAGTCCAAGCAAAAGCTTTTCAACATTTTTATCTTAATATCTCTGCTGCCATTAGCAGACTCTTGTTCTCACAATAGTAGTATTGCTCTTACTATGTCGGTGTTATTAGGCTAGCCGGATGAACCATGTATTATTTCCCACAATGGAGGTTCATGATCAGTCAGCTTAAATAAGAAGCGCAAAAATGTGTATGTACCGTGCAATGACTGAATATATCCTTGTTTGCGAGGAAGGCAGTTGCCCGAGCAATGAATTTACCGAAATTACTGATACTTTTCTCTCACTCGAGCTTCACTTGATCTATCCCTTTACCGTATAAAGAAATGGCAGCCATGCCTATCAAGTCTCCAGATTTTACACCGTTACTCCCACTCAAGGCGTACCTTGCTAGGTCATAGATGCACGCCAATATCAGAAAAGCCAGACAAATTCAGCACACAGACGACATCTGGTTCCCAAATCGCAGCAACCCCCAGATTCCTTTTGATATAAATGGGCTCTGCGCAAGGATTTCCAAACGCACACACCCCACCAAAAAAGTTGTTTATGGGGGGAGGGGGGTGGGGAGGGAGCGCAAGCACTTGCTATGAGAAAGGGTTTAGCTACTTAACATTACCAATAACAATTTGTCTACATAAACGTGTATGTTCTAATGTCCATCGAACAAAAAAAGAGGACATTGCAAGGGCGCCCTAGCAACTTAAAACAGAACAACTACAACTTCAAAGGGCTTCCACATCCAGAAAATAACTTGACATTCAAAGAGCAGTACAAAGTGCAAACCAACCCTCCACAACCAGCAGCCGGTACATTTTCACTCAATCCAACCTTGACTTCATTTTCTTGATAGCTTTCTCTATTGCAGGTACATTTTTTGAGAAGGATGCCCACTGCTCAGCAGTCAAGCTTATTCCTGCAATATGGAAAAAAAAAAGAGAAAGTTTTGATCAATTCAGTCATATTTAGCAGAAGATGGTGACAAAAACATATTATAAGCTCGATTACTAAGGCCATCTCAGCTTCACATATCCGCACACCTTAAAACTTCCATTTACCTTCAACTCTTTGTCTAGCCTTCTCAGTTTTAGATTTCTTTCAATGAAGCACATTGTACATATGCATGTTTACTTGGAAGTGAACTGCACATTGATGTTCATATGTATGATGATGCATTATACGTATATATATTCTAACACTGGTTTCAAGCTAACAAACAAAATATGAGAGAGAGAGAGAGAGAGAGGACATGCAGCAGTTCTTTTTCATTCATAATTAGAGATACCAGTTGGGTAAATGTATGGTTGCGTCCAGTTAGTAATTCCTATTATTAGGGATATCGATAAGGTTATTTTGTTTGCTATGAAAATGGACAGAATGAAGACAATTTTAAAGGAAAACACCAAAAAAATAGTTGACAGTCGGAATATTGAGAACGACAAGGCAAGAGAAACCAGGTTACACATACAACATGTAACTGCCCTTCAAAATTATCAGAACCCCACCGATGTTACCTTGCTATTTCTCATGCTTCTTTTCTACCTTTACTCCCATAAATGGCAGCAAGCTGAATGAAAGCACAAAGCACATGCAATATCTCTGCAATGCTTAAAACAATATACACACATTCCTTATATATCAACTATCAAGCTAAAACAAAAATGATAATAATCAGATAATATGCAGAATGAAAAAGCTTCCAGACTGAGGGCTCGTTTTGTTAGACAAGACTGATGCTCAAACAGTAGAATTAACACACAGAATTAAAATATACCCTACATACAGAACACATTTAAACACACAGATAACTGACCAAACAAGTTATCTCTGCAATATCTCTGCAATGCTTAAAACAATATACACACATTCCTTATATATCAACTATCAAGCAAAAACAAAAATGATAATAATCAGATAATATGCAGAATGAAAAAGCTTCCAGACTGAAGGCTCGTTTTGTTAGACAAGACTGATGCTCAAACAGTAGAATTAACACACAGAATTAAAATATACCCTACAAACAGAACACATTTAAACACACAGATAACTGACCAAACAAGTTAATTTGAGCATGCAAAGGATCACCAACACAAAGCCAATATACAAACATCATCTAATAAAACAAATACTTCTAGTACGGACTAGAAAATAGCTTGAACTACTATTATTAGATTATCAAGCAGGCAAAGAGCCAATTTTATACTACTATTATTAGAGTATCAAATTCAGTTGCCTGAGGGTTTTCAGCTCGTTTCATATAATCCAACACGCTATATCAACCATCATAACAACTTCATATATTCAGAATTTTACAGCACAAGGAACAAATTTAGCAAAATGCAAAACAACTCCGAGTATAATAGTTTTACCTTTGGACGTAGGTAGATCTTTGCCTCCTTTGCTGTAGTACTCTCTTATAGACACCAATGTCCTTCCTCTAAACTCCGTCAACGTCACCCTTCTACTCTTGGATAACTGGTATTCAATCACAAATTAGTCCACATGTAATTGAGAGGGAAAAAAATCAAATTAAACATTAAAAAAAAGGAAGAAAAAACCGCAAAGCAGCATATCATCGTAATCTCATACTTACTCTGCAAATAATGAGATCGCCTTCGTCATCATACTCTTTGTCACCGGCTTTTCGCTTCTTTTTATCATTATCTTCATCTTCTTCGTCGTCGTCGTCGTCCTCTTCTTCTTCTTCGGCGTCGTTTTGCTGCTGTTGGTGTTCTGCTGCTGCTTTAGCGTTCTGTTCGGTGAGGTAAGAATTGACGACCTGGCGGACGAATTTCTTACGGGGCGGGTAGGAGAGGTCTAACCCGAGCTTTTCGGATGCGGCTTGTCGGATCATGTATTCGGTGGCTTCGTCCATGTTGGAGTTCCTCAGGATTTCTAATACGGTTTCTTCGATTCTCTTTTCAGTTTCTGAGTCCATTTTCAAAATTTCAATCTCTTTTTCTTTTCCAAACCGAAAATCACGAGGGCTATAGTCGTTATGTAGGTTCTTATTTTTATTTTCCACCTTATTTTTTGAGGAAAGGGGAAATCGATCAGCAGAGGAGTAAAGTGGAGAGGGAATTCTTTCGTGGGTTTTAGCTGAATCAGGTAAAGAGAAAGGTACAGTAGTATTTAGAGGAAACTTCCGGTGAGCATTCCGTTCCCCTGTTGCTGAATCAAGCCGGTTTTTGTTGTTCTATAGGTGACTTGCACTGGGCTGTCTAAGATGAGGAGAATTTTTTACTTGGCCCAAGTCAGCCCAATTAGTTCACTTAGTAAAGATGAATGTTAACTAATAGATTCGTCTAACCCCCATGATTCTCAAAACCTAAACATTAACGAGATACAATTACGTCATTATGAGTACTAAAAAGTATAGCAAATGCATATCACCCTAGCTGTGATGTGTTAACTTAAACACATACAATTTTATATGTATTCACAGTATGCATTGACAATATATACACTAATGTATATGATGCATTACACGTAATACCAATTTGAATTTTAACTTCAATTCTTGCACAGTGAGACTAACAATAAGGAGACTCGCAAGGACTCAAATTTTCCATGATAACGGTTTTTTAAGGATGTAATTGATCCAAGTGAGCTCCAAGAAGCGTGTAAAAAAAATCCTGGAATATTAAAGCTTGCATTTGGCCAATGGAATAGGGATTATAATGGGAAAAGTTGTCCATTGATGCTGCTGCAATTTCCTCGCAGGAAGGAAAAGGGGGAGAAAAAATGGGCAAAAGTGTCGCTGCAATCTGTTATCTGTTAGTACAATTTGAAGCTAAACTGTTCATAGCAACGTCATTCATAGTTTATACTTGAAAGAAAAGAGGTCGAATACTTCCATTTGAAGCTAAACTGTTCTCAGAACGAAAGTATTATCCACTTCCGTTGAGGTTTAAATACATGATACTAACAATAAAGGATGGCCATATAAATACCTTCAACTTTCTAGCAACTACAATTAGCGAGCAGTAGGACGATTAATTAATCATGTTTCTCAGTAGGTACCGAACCGAAGTAATTCTGACCAGGATAATATACAACGTTTAGAGCCATTCCTATATGTTTGCCCTCCAACTCCACTGCTACCGATTTGAAATATGAAAGGTAGAAGAAAGAAAGCAAGTAAGCTCCCAACTCCGCTGCTAGCGCTTGAATTTCCTTGTTCCTTGTTTCTTCCACTGTTAGGGCTTGAATTTCGTTGGTCCTTGTTTCTTCTTGCTGCAAGATTTTACGGCACACAAATGTATGTCAGTAAATACCGTTGAGGATTATTAGACAAAGCAAATAGAGAGCAGGAAGTAATGATATACGGCTCGTTATGGAAAGAGTTGCTGATCAAGAAACCAATAGATAAAGCTTGCAGCTTCTGATGGCTCAACGGAAGAAAGAACTACTACCTAGCAATTTCCGGAACATAACTGATTTGTCAAGGCATTAATACTGGTTGAATGCTGAGGATCTGCTCTCAGATTAACAAAGACTCCAAAAGATCATGCAATGTATATCACCTTAAAAAACATGACTTAGTTTTCCCAATTCCCACCATCCAAGATGCTAATCAGACTAGTTGTAGCGAGACAAAAACCCCAACTTTCTACTAGTTGCAAGATAAAACACGAAGCTCAAAATGACTGAAGCCAATCTCAATTCTTCCAGACCAAAATTTTCAATTTCGAAACAAGACACAACACTGCGTAAGAAGTAGTAGTCTCGTTAAGGTATACCTTGATTGAGCATTTCTGTCGTTCCCAGCTGAAGCTTCTCTCCCGCCTCCCCCAAATCCAATATCATCCATGCTTTGTCCAGTCCGCCTATATCTACCACCAGTAGCCACAAAACTTGGGCAAGGCCGGTATGCCTTTATTGGCCACCAACCAAAACCTGGTACTGTTGCTATCCCCCCTTGAATTCTTCCTTCACCATTACAGCCCCTTTCAATTTCCTCTTTCCCACATACCTGACAGCCCCTGTGGGCACATATTCTCAATCCTCAGTAGCATAAAAGAACGAAGAGAAACTTTAAACTAAATTAGAATACAAAGCTAAGCATCCAAAATTCTATCCAACTTCAACAACTATACATTCCTTTCACAGAAAATTTCCCCACCTCACTAAGTATCAACTAATATTATTGCCCTATCACCATTCTGGTGATTCCTACTATCCCTTCCCTCCATCCTATTCGTATCCCTCTTCTGAAAATTTTATTCAAGAGGCTAATAACCTCCTTTAAACTGCATTGGAAGACATCTTTAATTTTCACGTAATCTGAGTTCAATTCATTATTCATTTCTTGAGGTTTAAAAGATAAAAGAAAATCACACATGGCAAATAACGTGCATTCCACGGATAGGAATTCATTTCCCCAAAAATCCGACCACAAATAATCAAATTGTGATCAATTTGATTGATTTTCAACAAGTTAACAAAGTATTAGGACACATTCGTAACAAAATCTAAACTCTAAAGTGGACTAATTCTTTAAGACCAAGAAGAGTTCCAAGAAGTAAAAGGTGATCAATCTCAAGTTAAAGAGATACCTCACAGAGGGTGGAGTCTGAGGTTCTTGTAGAAGTGTGGATGATCCAGATTGGAGAAGAACCTCATGATTATCTGAATGGGGAAACTCATCTCCTTTTTCTTGACCCTCTTCTTCTTCAACAGCAGGTGATGAGGATGTTGAAGCAAAGCGGAGCAAAGGACTGAGCTTTACTGAAGGAGTTTTTTTTGCTTGGGCAATGGAGAAAGTTTGCAGTTTTGGAATGAAAATGACTTGCTTGTTGTGCACCGTTGCTTGGAGTTGGTTGGATAGTTTTATCGGTACAGAGAAGAAAGCGGAGACTCTGCTGCTGCTGGTGGTAGTGGCGGTCATCCTCTCTCTCTCTCTCTCTTTCTCAATGACTCTGCAAGAGAGAGATAGGAGCGCTAACAGCCGCAAATTCTCAGAATACTTTTTCTTTCCCCCAAGATTTACTGCTGGCTTGGTGATTATATTTTCCTTCTTGACGAATGGGGGTGTATCATGTACGTGGTATGCTCTTTTTTTCCCCCAAAATTTACAAATTAGTGGTGCAAAGGTAATTCTCTTTTGTTTTCTGAGGCTGAGATAGATAGTTAAGGATATTCCAAGCTTTTAAGCAAGTGTCTTGCATGCTACACATCAAGTCCTGAACTATAAAATACATGTACAATTCATGTTTAGCAGGGATTGTGTGTGTTTGTGAACACCGGGATATCAAGAAACTGTGATACTTTTTGTCTAGTAGAGGTGAGCAACTGTAATAATTCGATTCTTGTAATGATTGGTCTGAGGGTCCTAATTACTTTCTTGTGATTTAAAATAACTGTTTATAATGCTAAAATAAACATATTTCATATTAGACACTAAAACTTCTTCATTCACTAACTTACAATTTTATATAAATTATTGTAATACAACTGTAAATAACAGTAATGCTCATACTCATAAACTCCTTTGAACTGGTAAAAGAAATATAGAATGATAAAAAAAGCTGAATCATTGTACTAACTAGTGTTCAATGCAAACCCAACGTATGTGCAATCAAAAAATACATAATATTTATGATTATATATTTTAAATAAAATTTTTGTTATTGAAGAAGGAATAATTATATTAAAAACATATACTTAAATAGTTAAAAATAAAAATAGTCATGGGTATAAAAAAAAAAGCTCATAAAGTGAAGATAAATGTTAATTTCAATGTTAATCCAAACCCTTTCCTCAAGCTTTATATACAGTATAGTAGATATTACGTCAATACACCATCAGACTACTGCACTGCACTCAGATGCCCTTAGATTAATCTTGAAACCAAAATATCAGAATGGACGTGTTTGCTAAACAGCGGAGGAATCGTAGAAGGTTTCATTGAACTAGACCATGGAACCTCTTTTTTTTTTTTTTAACATTTCACCAGCAGCAAATTCCAACAGTGCAAGAAGGGTGAGAAAAAGGTGAAAAAATTGTTCACAAGCACCGGACCCTTCTCTCATCAGTTAAGAGTGCTATCTACGGATGAGAAGAATGTCTATGCCTTATGCCCAGAAATAGGTGATAATTGGGCTTTATATAGACAATGGAGATCTGACCCTAAAAAAAAAAAAAAGAGGGTGAAGCTCAGGCCGAAAGAAAAAGAAGAAAGTATCCTATATCCAAGTTGCAAACATCCGTACCATCTTAAAAAAATCCAATCATTCTAGATCCCTAGATGAAATCAACCAGAGTGAAATTCAACGGCGTTGCTAGCCAGCGACATTGAGGCAGCTGATCACAAGGCTTCTGTTCCACACCGGCAGCATAATCAAAGGCTACAGTGGAGACATTATCACCTGGTAGTTTCCCAGCATAGAAATTGTTAATTAAAATATCACGCAACCTCTAGGCAATCACATCGGAAATGTGAGTCATTCAGAGATGCGCATAAATAGCCAAGATAAATGAGTGCAGTGGGTCTACATTTCTCCTGAAGTACAAAAGACAACATGAAAGAGATACAATCTTACGCTTCATTTTCAAAGTCGCATGAAGTTTCTAACAAAGCTGTACTTACTCAAAGATTGCTCAATTACTGATCCGAATTGAAATCAGCACTAGTAAACCACTTTTAGAAGCAAGATGGTAGCTTCTTTACCATCAAAAAGGTGAAAACTGAGGTTAAGAAAATCTTCCAAAAACCGGGGCCTTGGGGTGGGGTGGGGGGGGAGGGGAGAGAGAGAGAGAGGTTACATAGGATCTTCCAAGGAATCATAGACAAGGGACCCTCGTAAGAAGAGAAAAAAACTGTACCACTTTCAAATTTTAATAAATACCATCATCCTTGTAACTTAAGCTTTGAGACTATGCTTCCTAACCCTGCATCATTTGTTGTTCGGCGCCTCCATTTACCATCATCACTGAGGTGTGATGATGGACCATGTACCACCTTCCATTATGGAATTCAAATATATTAGTCACATTGAATGGCCCAGTCTCCATGTCAACATAAGCTTTCATGGCTACCCAAGCCATATCTGTTAGTACCCGTGCCCTTACATCTTGAACTTGAAAATTAAAACCTTGCTCCCAGTTAAAAGCTAGCTGCCAGCTTTGCATGACCGCACTGTATCTGCACAAGAAAGATATTAGTTCCTCTTACATCTGGTACATATCTGGAGAGCAACAGCAGCTTCATTGGATAAACCGCATGACATGATTTAATTTTCTAGGCTACTCACTACTTGCCTAATAGTTTGTATAACTTCGGGGTGAACCAGATGGGGAAAAAATTGTAACACAAGTTAAGCTACTTACAGAGTATTTCAATACGTAAAAACAGTCATAGAAGCAATGGCTTACAGAACACAGAACAGAAATCAGATTCAGTAATCTATATCAGGCGTGACGTGACCATAGAGGTCCAAGCCGCAATTAGGCTACAAACTTGTGTTCAAATGACATGGTAACAAAACAGATGCATAATATAACGGAATTAATGAAGCTAAAAACAAAGACGAAGAAAAAGAAGCCAATACAAGAGGAGAGGAGAATGGGGGAAGAAAGATGCCTAGAATTTCTATCGTTGTTTACTCAAACAACTGCCACCGCGTATAACTCAATCACAATCTGCAAGCACGGCATAACCAGCACAATGAATGGAAAAGAAGCAACTCAAATTGCAAACTTATGCAACTTCTAACATAAGGTCAAATAATTGCAAGATAAACTGGAAAAAAATAGAAAGAAAACCAAAGATTCTTTGAAGAAATAAGAAGCATCCTACCCAGTAAAGGACTCTCCAGAAGCATGGAAACACTTCACATAATCTGCATTTAGCCAGAAATGACCCATTTCTGCAAGTGACCTTTCTTTAATGATGCGAAAAAATTCATTGTTAATGTTCACAATGGCTCTTGTAGCTGCATAATAGGCCTTCCATCCATTAACTGGAATCACACTATCCTGCTCCAATGTGAAATCCTGAAATTACATGAGGAAACAGAAACACATTTATTCACCCTTTCAAAGAATTCCTAGAATCATTGCCAAAGCAAACGGTAATTTCACTAGTTAATAAGAAGCTACCAAAGATCAGAATTTTGATATCCTCACTAAATGAACAAAATTAATCAACATATTTTCCAGTAAAAGTTCTACCAGATTACAGCAACAGGAACATCTGGCTAAAGTATCAAAGAGAAGAGCATATAAAGCACCATCAACCCAAAACCCAATTCATCAGATGGATTACTCAGTATGGTAGCAGAATCAGGAATGATTTTTCCTATAACCTTCCCAGTTAATAAATGTGCCATTAACTTTCCCAAACAAAGTTCCATCCAATAAATACCATAATGTGTTCTCCACTAGAAGAACGATGACGTTTGTTGTCATGTCTTTTACCTACAAATACCTAATATAACCTCTTTGCTTTGCCAGAGGCAAATTATCAGAATTTGAAAATTCCCAGCTTAGTTCGTTTTCTTCATGTCTCTTCCATCTCTGCATCCTGTTAAACCCATCCCCAATCCACAACACACCACTATATATATAAGCCTGAGACAACAACCTTATCCTTCTTCGTGTAGTAGAAGGGCGACCATTGTGGCTTGGCCTACATAATATTATTTAACATATCTCATTATTGTTTAAAAAAGAAAATGGTAGTAAAAGAAACAAAATGCATTCCTAATTTCCTTCCTCACTAAATTATTAACTGGTTTGAATTAACCCAAACAATCTTCCCTTTTCTGCCAAGGAAAAGCAAGAGACCATTAAACGCTTTTTTGTCAGTATAGTAACAAGATTGAGAAACCTACTATTGTCAATTTAACAAAAAGGATAAAAGATAAAACAGGACTTGCAACAAACCTTCAGCCCTCATTACACACTCCAAATTGAAGTCAATCTCCTCTCAGCTGCCCAAACCCAATCACTTATTCCTGTTGAAGCACAACTGAGAGGCAACCAAGTAGAAAGACAAAGGTAGACTTAAAACACACCACCAGATAATGACAAACCTACTCAAGTGACAATCACTCACTATAAGCTTGGTGGCAAATTTAAATCACTTTCTGGAGATCTCTATAGTCATATCAATACTCTACCCCTTATTATCTAGAACAACCCCTTTCCACAAATCCACCTTCAACACTTGTACTATAATACGAAACTCACCAAGTTTTAAATGACTTCTAAACTCTGCATTATAAAACCAAAATTTATTTCATCCAATTCTTAAGCCCATACTACTCAACACAACAATATAGACCACCAATTGACAGTGCCAAATTCCCACAATTAATCAATCACAGTTCCAACATCAGAAATTGTAGGTAGATAGGCCAACAAGAATTTTAAAAATCCTTTCAAACTGAGAAAAGCAATTCAACCTTCAAATCGACAATAAAATAAAACAGCAAACTGCAGTCTAAGATCAAAACATACCCAAAAAAAAAACCCCCCAAATATAAGCTCGAGAAGAAACAGAAATTCCAGAAATAAATACCTTGTGATAGAGAGCTTTCCATGCATTATCATCATTGGCAGCCTTACGCATCTGTGAATTAGTCATGGAAAGCCTGCACAAACTCGGATAGTCCAAGTAACTCAAAGCATGCGTAGTGATCTCCGGCACCAACTGCTCCATCATCGAAGCACCGGACTGCTTTTCCGGCGGCACCACCGCCGCCACTTTCTCAACCATTTCTTCTTCCCCACTCCTAGAATTGTCCTCCAAACCAGTAATGACACCGTTGAGATACGCCGTCGTATGAAAAGTTCCCGAATTACCCTTACAAGAGCAACAGAAACCGCCGGAAAATTTCGCTTTTGATCGAACGGTGAAGAGAGTTCCGAAAACGCAACCTAGGGCGGTAATCAAGAGGGCAGCAACAGCGAGAAAAATCGAATTATTCGAGAAAAAATTAGAGATAATAATCTCCATTCATAAGTCATGAACTCTTCGCCTAACATGAAAAACAAATCCTCGCTTCGTTTTGAGTATAGTAGTTAGGCAAAATTGGGAGAAAAACCCTAATAATCTGGTGCGACGAGTTTCACGTGCAAAATGTGTCAAACAGGTGAGATTGATGAGGACGTGGGAGTGGTTTCTTCCCTGGAAATCTCGGCGGTTTTGGCAACCCTAGCGGTTTATGGGTCTGTTTTCTGTAGATTTTTGGTGGGCTTGGTAGCGTGCGGGAGAGGAAGGTTGGGAAGGCGTTACGGGAGGATGGTGGGGTCCTTTTCGGGTCTGATTTACTTCTCTTTTTCTCTGTTTATTTATTTATCAATGGGGAAGGACTTGAGGAGTTATGGAGGTGGATTTCCTCTTTTTCTTTTCTGAGTAAATTGGGTGGAATTAATTAGGGAAAATTTAAAACGGCGATATTGAGAGATATATGCACATTTCTGAAAATGACATAAAATATTCATGATAATTAAGTCACACCCGTTTGGACAAATTTGTAAGAAATGTACGGTTGCAGCGTAAATGGTCCAATGCCAAATGGTTACTTAAAACCTTAGGCTAACTTTATTTATTTATTTATTTTTTTGTCCTCACAGTGGGTATCTGGGGCCCATGGACTGGTAATACCGTGCGACCCCAACTAATTCCACTGCGGATGGAGAGAGAGGCTGCCCAGCATCATCCCATCAATGGTTACCCGGGATTCGAACGTGTGCGAAGACTCTCGCCGACTGGGCTACAACCACCCGCTCTAGCCTCGGGGGCTAACTTAGGCTAACTTTATGATTTAGAAATATATGCCTCCGTCTATTACTTGGACTTGTCTGTCCCAGAATGCGGAATAGCATAAAAGACTTCAAATTACTATTAAATACGGCCTCAATATTGAGGCTCAGTTTGAGGTTATGGTGCGTTTAAAAAAAAGACAAATTCAAGTACTAAAAGTACTTTATTATGATATTTGATAACTAATTTTTATAATTTAAGAAATCCAATTTTTGATAACTTAAAAGCATTTTTTTTATCAAAAGCCCTTATATAATAAGTGTCTCTTTATATGACATTCCAATTCCAAACGGGACCTTAATTAATTTCAACTAAACCCATCTCTAAATATTATTGTTAATCCCAAGGTGAGCATTTTAGATCTTGCACTTCTATTAAAAGAACTTGTATAAGAAGTGTTTTTTTATAAAACATTCCACCTCCAAACGAGACCTTAATTAACTTCAGCTAAATCCATCCCTAAATATTGTTAATCCCAAAGTGAACAGCTGCCCATATGGATGTTCTCAAGATCATCACACCTTGGAAAAGCTCCTTTCTCCTCCCCTTCTTTTTCACTCAACTGGACTTGCGGCTCGAGCTTGCAAATGAAATTGCAAAATCTTATCTTTTTCCCTTACTATGCAGCAGCATATATTGTTTATATTTTTTGCCCCGTTTAGGTGGATTACTACGAGTACTAGTTTTGCAATATTTCGCTTTCAAAAATGGGGGGAAAAAAAGTAGACAAATTTGTCTGATATATATATATATATATATATATAATGCTTAAACTGACCTGACAAAAGCAACGTTACAAAAACAAAAAGAAGCACGTGCCTCTGTATTTACAAAGCTAACAACGTTAAAGTAAGATGATCAATATGGTCAAACCGCTACTAAGAAGGATCACAATCCATCCTCTGCTACTACTAGTACTAGCATGAGGGATCTCGTCTGGGCTAGAGCCTCTAAAAATCGTCAAACTCCTTTTCAAAACTAACTGTAGAACTGCAGCACATGCAAATGAGAAGCTTATTGCTAAAACCGCGATTTCCTTCTTTTCCAGACTCGCTTGATCTGTTGTGACCTTTTCGACATCTAATCTGCAAATTTAATTTGAGGTAAGAAAAGCGAGAAAGAAATCAACTGGAAATCAAACAAAAGGTAGGTATATCTTCTCCAAAGATAGAATGAAACCCATATTAAGAATGCTAATCCGAATTCCAAATTAGCGACTTCTACTACAAGTGGATTAGCAGATAATCAGCTAATGCTCTAGAAGCAAAGCAGCTCCTTTACAAGGATCAATCACCAAGTTTCTTTCTTCTCACAGGACTTGAAGAGTGACCAAAGCATCAATTCTTCTCTTTTAGCAAATGCAGAACACTGATCACACAGAGCTTGACGTGGTAAGGTTATGGTGTTTTACAAACATGTCTATCAGAAAATTTTCAGCAGATGGACATTCAAATTCTTTCAGCAGCGAGCAAGCGTCCCGAGAAAATTGTTCTACACAGTGTTGACATAAACGTTACACTAGATTTTACCATCCGCTGAGCTAAAACTGAATTCAATGGATATAAGTGCAAAGAACCAAATGACCATAATTTTATTTGTTTACTAGTAGCAGAACCAAAGATAACTCGTATTTGAACTATATGAACTATCTGCCGTTACCAACCTTTTGGGACCGCTAAATTCTACTTTTATCATCTGAAGAAGTTCTGGGTACAGAAGGATTTGCATTACACCTTCATGAAATAAAATTGTTTTCTGCACTCACTTGGCTGTTTTAAATCTGTTTTCTACTGAATATAATTTCAGAGAAGCATGCCACTCTCTTCAAACCATAAGGCTCTCCGCGGACTATAAAGAGTTTGAAAACAGCAGTGTTGATATAATAAATATGATGCACCATGTTATGGACCATGTACCTATATCTAGTTTGTAGAATAGATAATGAAAAATCATTCGATGATACATCTAATGCATATTCAACAACAAATTTTGAAGATAATGCCACATCAATAGCATTTGAATTTCTTTATTCTCAAATTCTCATGTCTAATCTTTATAGCAGTAATAACTACGAAAACAGTTAAAGCCTTCTCCTTAGTGAACATGTAAAATATACATCAAAGAATAAACAAAAAATCAGAAAAAGAACACGAGTAAGAATAGGTTGCACAATACTAAGTCCAACCTTAGAAGGCCATTTTCTTGGATCAACAAGTCCAACTGGGCTGCTATAGTAGCTTTCCATGATTCAAGGTCAGTAATTCCTTTCTCCTGCAAAAAGAATTAAAGTTAGAAAGTTAATGAGTGCAGAAATTCCTCTCCAAATATCAGTCTGTAGTCGTGCTTACCATGGTTCCCTTCCATTCCAAGAGATATTTTATCTCCAATTTACTGCTCTCCAGAAGCAGTGAAATTTTAACCATTTCTTTCTCAAGGTCAGGAAGAATGTTCCCCTGCCTTCTGTTCAGCTCTTTGATGTACTCCTCCAGCACAGACAGGTTCAACTCCAGTGATCTCACTCTCTGTAATAAAATCTTTACAGCAGCATCAGCATGAACTCTTCCATTAGGCTGTTGCCTAACATTCAGGATGGGATCAGGACTGCTACTAATGGTTGCTGATTTCCTTGGCATATCTATGCTAACTTCCTCTTTAACACTATCTATAGCCTTGCCTGCAGGCTCAACAACACTTTGAACAACATCGTCTACTTGATTGTTGCTGGAACCAGGGTCTGGTACTCTTAAAGATGCTGTTGAATTTCGATTGGGCAATGCATTTGTTGGAGACTCCTTAGAAGTCACAATAAGATCCTCAAGCATCTGCTCGATGGCATCAACACCATACACCTCCACAAGACTTAGAGTGCAGTAAAATTCTGATCCATAATGACTGAGTAAACTCAGCTTCAAGTACCTGACCCATTTTGGTTCAGGCAACTTGAAACATTGGGCATGCTTGACATTTGCAGCTACAAAAGTCCCTAATGAAGTCCATGTCTCTGTCGGGTAAACTAA